>NC_085046.1:72779267-73393267 GCF_963662255.1 Cinclus cinclus
AACACATTATGGAAGTAATACCAAAAAATCCCTGCTCTATTCTCAGGGAACAATAAATAACACCTGATTCAATAGCCTAGCCCTTTATTAGATTATGATTCTGTGAGACATATTAGTTTTCCAGCACACATTAAACTCAGTGTGTGATGTTTGTATTATGAAAGTCTTTCTGAGAAACATCCGTTGCAAAGTCTTAGCTTTGGTGGCTGTCTCTAGATGTTCCAAAACATGTTTTTTTTTTTCCCGCCTCAATCTCACTTTCATAGATTTCCTTAAAATTTCCTAATATTTTACATGCTTCTTTGTTAACAAGTCCTTTCCTCTGTCCTTTCTAGCTGTGACTTTTAACTTATGAATAAATTGAAACTTTTGTTGCAGTAGAAGGACTCATTAGAGATTTAACAGGTGTGTATTTTAATATTTCTGGAATAAAATAAGCATGTATGCACTTCCTATTCTAAGACTTCTGATTTATCCTATTAGGTATATAAAAGTCATTGTAACACTTGAAAAACTTTACTTATCTACTTAAACGTTGAAAATAATTTTGTGAGAGGGCAAAAACTGGTGTTTGTTGAACTCCTTAGAGAAGATGTCTACCCTACTTTTGTGCACACTTCAATTAAGTGTTCCAAATTAAATTACATGAGAAGTGAACTTTGGAATATTTTTTTTTTCAGAATTGCCTGTGAAATTTAAAATATTCATTGGCTTTTCGAGAAAGAGTAGTCTAGAAAGAAAGGAGCATCAGTATATTTTAAAAAAGAAATTGTAAAATTCCTAATAGTGATCTCAAGACAGCATGAAACACCTTATAGTGTGAATAAGAAGTGGTAACATTAATTTCTAAGTGTTTATCTGGCTTTCTTTGCATCAGTATTTTGGTGGTAAGGATATACAGACATTTCTTAGAAGATGTTTGATTTGTGTCCCATCCTTCTGTGTATGAAAACATCCCTAGGCTGAAAGTGAAGTAAGTATTCACTGATGGAGGCTGTATTTGAATACTGACAGGCCGAAGTCTAAAAAAGAAGAGATGTACATGATTGTGATGCCTTGTTTTCTCTCTAGGCTAGTCCTGAAAAATTCTTCATAGCTTCATATGACCAAAACCAGAAATATATTCAGGTACCTTGCAGATAACATATAAAGTAAAAAATAAAAAACACCCCGATCATAGGCTTATAAATACCACCACAATATTATACAAGATGATAGAAAACATTCTGAAAAAATGAATAAAGATCAGAAAGCAAAAGGAAAATAGGATAAAATACCACAGGGGTATTTGGCATTTGAAGCCTTCTGGACTACTCTGATTCCACAAAAAGCAAGTTTCAAAGGAAAGTAAAGCAAGAGTAATCCATTTCAACAACCTACCTGTTTTAGTGCCACACACAAATTATTTAAGGTGGAAAAGGTGTAACTTAATATAAGATTTGTAAATAACATTTGGCAAAAACAATAAAATTTGGCAAAACCCAGTGTACAGAAAGAGAAATATTCCCTAAAGGACACCTTTGGTAAAATAAGCTAAGGGTCATCCTAGAGGATGATTTAATATTACCATTAACAACCCTATTGCCAAACATTGTGTTGCAGCAGTTAAAGGTACTGGTGACTGCAAGTTGAATGAATTATTACAGAGAAGGGGGTGAAAGTTTTTACCAAGCGACAGCTTAGCTAATGGTTAATAATTCAACATCAAAAATGTGTGATGAAATTCTCCCATGCAATCTTAGGATTCTTTTATTCCTATTTTATTTATTGGTTCTCCTAGGCAGAAAAAAAGAAAATAAAGTCCTGACCTGTAACAAATACATGAGCTTAAATAAAAGGTCTTTTTTTGCTTTATACATTTCTGCTTTATCTTGGGGGTTTTTTAAGTTACATCCCTGGCAACCTTTAAAAAATGGACAAAAATCCTAAAATGATGACAATATTCTATTTTGATCCAGGGCCTTGAATCACTTTTCAAACACCTATGAATCATATAGATTGTTACAGAATTGTATTGGGTCCAATGTTTTGGTGCCTTTGTTCAGAGAGGAAAATACTTTTATGAATGTGTGACAGCTAAAATTTTTATTTTCTGTGCTATTAGTCTGAGGATGGAATCTGTGAATCATTACAAGCCCCGCTGATCGTGCTTCTGATGAATGAGGAAATTGGGAAAGATTTCTGATGGCCCCACATACTTTGAAAAGCTTGAATTTGGACTGTCAGGCAGGATGAATTGTGATCTGCTTCACCTACTGCATTTCAGCTGAGAATCTGGATTGTGTGATTTGCTTTGCTAGCCTCATATTAAGCCCTTTAAAATTACTAGATTGGTTGAATTCAGGAAGCACTTTTATAAATACAAGAACGCTTACTTGCATAAATTGTTTTTTGGTTCAGGATTTAAAGTAATTACAATGAGAAGCTAATGGATTGCTTATGTCTTTTTATCTTTATTTTCATAAAACATATGAAGATATTGAAATAATTATACCTCTCTGTGTCAGTGCATTTCCATGTTTTTTTTCTGTTGATGCATGGTACAGATATATAAGTGGACTGATTGAAGGGATCCTCTTCCACTTCAAGAAATTTTGAGATACAGCATCAAGATTTATCTGATCATGCATCTATGAATGATAAATTTGGAAATAAAATAAAAATATATTTCTAAGAAAACTGAATTTTTGTATTAACCATTTTTAAATATAGTTATAATTTCCCCAATCATTTTTCATATTTTCACAAGTATCACAGTCTAATAACAATTTGGCAGAATTTTTCTGTACAAAATATTGTCTAAGAAAAATGTGCAAAAGCAGAACTAAGGAAATTATTTTTCCTAGGTATAAAACTTGCTAGAGTGATGAAACAAAAGTCAACATTATTTTTTCCGTGTTCTCTCAGCTGCCACATAAGAGACATTAACCAGAGATTCCACAAAATACTGTCAGAAAATAAAACTTAATTGGATATTAAAAACTAAAGCAAATATTTTTACATCTGGCACTCTGAACAATTCTCAAAGAACGCTACAATTCTCAAAGAATGGTGAGGACTACTTATACAACCAGAGGAAAATTGGATTGAAGAAATGAAAAAAATGATTGTTTTCTCATCTAATAACATTCTATTGATGAAATTAAAGGACATTACAAATTTATTACAGTTTTCAAAGTGGAAATGGTAAAAGATGGGGAAATACTGACTATTTTAAAGGGAAAAGAAAGAAATAATCTAACACTGCAATAAGGTTATATGATTCAAAGATTGTGAAGGCAGCTGAATACTAAACTGAGAGAGAAAGAAGAAGAAAGTTTAAGATACTCAGAAGCATTTAATTGAACACAATCCAAAAAGGGGCTGCAGACATCACTGCGTGTGTCACTGTACAGTGTTTGTGTTTTGTCTTCTGCCTTGCCTTTAGGAGAGAAAAATCACACAATATGGCTTTTATTTAAGCTGAACTCATGTCTGTTTTCTCATGAAGCTCCAAATGTATGTAAACTGTGTCCATGTGCGCAGATGTCTGCATAGTGGGAAAGCAAAAAGCTTAATATAATTTATCTTGCACCAGTAAATCTTACACAAAGTGATTCTGGGCAATTAGCAAGAGCAAGTCTAGTGCTAAATGATATGAAGGATTATTATTTACTAAATAATTATCTGTTACTATAAAAATTCTGCACAAATTAACAAAGGACTTGAGGTAGCACATGCTATTCACAAGAATGTGTAGTGATAGGACAAGGGGGTGTGTCTTCAAACTGGAAGAAAGTAGGTTTAGGATAGATATTAGGAAGAAATTCTTTACTGCAAGGGTGCTGAGGCACTAGAGAAGGATGTCCAGAGAAGGTGTGTGTGCCCCATCCCTGGAAGTGTTCAAGGCCAGGTTGGAGGGAGCTCTGAGCATGTGATAGGAGGTGTCCCTGGCCAAGGCAGGAGGGCTGGAACTGAATGATCTTTAAGGTCCATTCCAACCCTGACATTCTGTGATTCTATGATTCTGTTATAGAGGTGTTCTTGAATTGCACTTGTGGTCCAGTAAGAAAAGTAAGAAATATTTTAAATTCTAGTTTACACATTTTCTTTATATCGTCTGCAGAAAACTTGCAAGAAATGGTAGAGAATAGCCAAAATATAAGCAAAACTAAAGAGCACCACATGTCAAATGTGCTTTGTAAATGAACAGTTCTCTTGGTCTGTCTATATTTCTTTGTGTGATTTAAATTTAGCACATGTAACAGTACCTGCTCAGCCCTAGAAAGTTTCAAGCAGCTATCTGTGAACAAGGAAGTAACTTAGGGAAAGGATTTCTCTTTTTTGACATTAAACTAAATCCAGCCATCGTGTATGTGAGGATTGGGAGCTGCATTCATAGAAATAAAATGCCTGAGACCATTCATTAATGCTGAGGAAAACTGGCACAAGAAACTATGCACACATGCAACCAGCATGGGAAACAGACGGCTAGATGCAAAGTATTTGCTAATATTTGCTCTGCCATGCTGACTCCAAAGTGGTGCTGGTTTGGGGGAGTACTAGCTAGGCTGTAGCACAGTTGTAGCGTCTACCCAATGCACACAGTGGAGCTCCAGCTTTGGGATCTGCTAATTTCCAAATTCAGGCAGGTGCAGAGTCTCTCCCCCCACCAGCACTCTATCGTCTGACTGTCATTAAAAGAGACAGAGAAAACACGTTTCCAGTCACTATTATTTTGTATCTAACACAGAGTATTGCACAGGGGAGTTGCTGATGGTGTCATTCCATTGAATGGAAAAATGTTTCTCAACTGGTAATATTTACAACAGAATCTGGAAGATTTTTTTCAAGTGAGCTGTATCATTGTATGACCTGCTAAGTGCTGCAGTGCTAGTCCTAAAATTACTAACCCCTTCTATAGGGTCTGATCTTTCAAAGCACTGAAGGAGGGATATAAACTCCAGGGGAGAAAAGTGGAAAAAAAGAGTACTCAGTTAAAAAATGCCTTTTTTGGATGGGGGTCTGGATGACATATGCACAGATGGACAGAATGAGACTTGCAGTAAGATTTTTAATTTAAAATTTCATTTGCAGGATAAAAAAAAAATTAGCAAGCCTTTAACATGTGTTCTCCTACTAAGATATAAATTATGCAGTATATAAAGTCTTGATTCTGTTAGAAAGAAGTAACTAAATAAATAACTTAGATCTTTTTTAAGTTCTGAGCATTCATGCACCATAAACTAATTATAATATATTTTTTACTCTCTTTAAAGTCATTGAAAAATATTCTTGCAAGATTTGAAAGAGGAAAAATAGAAGGTTTAAATTTTTCAACAGAGAAGACATTCATTTTCTCTCAGTCCAGTAATTGTAAAAATACAATTCTGTTTCATCTTTAATACAAGGTAGAGAAAGGGAAAGTGAATTATCTGCCTTAGCAAAGAGATGACTAATAATGAAATTACTGTCTTCTTGCAGGTATAAATTTGCTGTTTATTACTGCTAACACATGGTTTCAGACTTACATGATGTACCAGACAAGAAGGGAGCTGATATGATTGTAATTAGAATTTTTGCTGCAACCCATCATATTAAATTACATGAAATGCTCAGGAAAAGCTTCATGTAGGCAGATAACGTGACACAAATAACAGCATCATCTACCCAAATCTATTTGCTCTGAAAAATTCATTAATTCATTCTTGATACCTAAAAGAATTATCTCTGTTTTTATCTGTAAGGAATCCCATCTCCTGCCTTCTCCCAGAATCTTCCCAAATGCTATTGTGCTTCTTGGGCTAGGCGTAGAAAGGTCTGTGAGGGATGAAAAAACTGCATAAAGGCACCAAACTCCCTTTCTCTATGTCCTCTAGTTTTAAGGGAAACAAAGAGGCTGTGGTAGGCATTTTGAGGTAAAATAGCAAGATAGCTGGAGGTCTCAGGTACGTATCATAGAGAATTGCATATACCAGAGATTTTCCATCAGAGTCTATCAGTTGCCCACTCTGAATTTTGACTCTATGGGCACGGGGAGGTCAGTGGGACAAGGGAGAAGTACGTCAGTGGAACCAGCTTTGCTCTTTTACATTCTCTTCACACTCCCAGATCACAGCTGAAAGAAGGAATATATTAATAGAGTTTCAGAGACAGTCTTTGGCACCTCTTCGACGCAGAAGTATCTGCTAGGATACTCACACTCTCCAGAGCCCAGTATGATCCCAAGAGGCTGGGAAAGACGTGAGCTGGGTAGGGAAAGAAGTTCTTGCCTTCTATGACAAGAAAAATGCATGCAGAGCAATGGGCACAAGAAACATAACACACAAGAAATATTTGGAAACTTCTTCATATTGGATCAGTACAAGCAAAAAAAACAAAACCCCACTTTCATTATTCCTCCTTTCAAATTAGCCTTTACAAATGCTTTCAAAATATTTTTCTTCACAGCTATTTTATTCTTCCTGTATAATTCTCATATTTTCTTGCTAGATAACAGCTACATCAAATTATTTTTCTTTCATGGTTCTTTCATTACTTTTCTGAGCCCAAACCATCAGACAGCAGAAAACTTAATCAGAGATTAGGCCTTTTGATAGACTTAGGCTCCAATTCTTCAGGCTACCCATTTTTCTGCAGGATTTTGAGTGTTGAAATTAAATACTCAGGTTTCTCTGAAACTTTCTCAGAAAGAAATTGCCATTTATAATGGAAAATAAGTCTCTGCATGTCCTCTGCAGTGTATTTTACACTTTCCCAAATAATTCTTCAGCAGAAGAAATTTAGCTATTTGGTGGATTAACATTTTCACATCTTATACATTGTTCAAAGAGACCATAGCAATGGTTTTATGCATCATTGTTAGCCCTATAACCACATGTTAATGTAAAAGAGAGGGCAATTTATTTTTAACCACAGTTCTTTTAGATGTGTAAACAGGACAAGAAACAACTTTTATTATCAAAAGTATCCACACTAAATTCCTGAAAAAGTAAGATGCGCACAAAACTACAGAGATCAAAATTTTTTCTTATATAACAATAAACAGTTCTGGATTACAACAAAATCTGATAGGACCAGAGAACACAGAAAATCTGGGAATCAAGTTTGTCCATTTGTGGAAGACTTTCTAACACATGTATGTCATGATTTAAATAATTGTTTATTCTACATAACCTACATTAGTTCCCTCACAATACTGACAAACTGAGTTATTTATTATCTTTACTCTTATAGAAAAGGCAGATTAGCTAAATTAATCCCAGTTCTCATTTCCTATGAAATGTGAATTTCACATTTACATTTAATGCTCCATTGCCAAAAATTTGGCTTCTCATTTTAAATTACATGAGCTACAAAGTTCCATGGAAACTCTGAAACATTTTCTATAGAAATACATTTTCTCTTTTATTATAACTTTTTCTTAAGTTTTACAGAAGGAAAAAAAATCAGATTAGTAATGATCCCTTGAGATGTCATCATTTTCATTTACAATTCTATTTTTATCTAGAACTAGATTTTTTTCTCTCTTGTAATTGGCATGCCAACATATTTTTATTTTATTTTTATAAGTCTATTTAGAATCACAGTAATTCACTGACTGCAGTTGCTGAAGTTGCTGTAGTATCTGTTTCTGAATCACAGCTACTAGCAGTGAAATATTCCAAAATTTTCTGCAAACTGTCAAGATCTTTAACAGTACATATATTAAATATTTTAAGCTATTTCACTAAACTGTTATTTAAAAAGGAAAAAAAAATCCAAACCAAAATCTTGGCATATTCTCTAAATTATGTAGCTATTTTGTGAGAAAATGGAGTTCCTATGGTAGGGAAATGAGAGAAAGGATGTACAATTAATTTAATACCTCAAAGCCTGAAATTGTTTAGCTGAACAGAACAGAAATAAATGCACAGTAGATGAAATGGTATTCAACTTGGCCAGTGTTTTAAAATGTAACTTATTATAAAAGAATCCTGTGTCAGTAAACCAGCTTCTGCCTTTAACAGTACCCATGTAATGGAAATACATTTCAGAAAGCATCAGCTTATCAGTAAATGCACACAGATGGTCCCTCTATTTACCATCAGTTCTTTCACTGACTCCCCAAACAGCCTGAGGAAACTGCATTTACTAAGATCTCCTCAGATAGCTGTAGCAAGCAGAGCACTACCCATCAGTATCAGAATCACAGTCCCCTCTTTCATATCATATTTTGAGCACATCCAGTAATCTGACCTGTCACAGGCGCCAGCCAAGTGGAAATGACAGTGAATGACAGTAACAGACCAAATAAGATGGCTGCCAGGAGTGCAGAGAGACCCAGGGACCTCAATCAACTGAACCACAAATCCATTAAATGATTTAATTTTGTGTATCCAACTGTGGGGCAATGTTTACAGCAGGACAGTAAAATACACCCACAAAACATAAAAGCATGTAAAGGAATAAAGAGTTTGAGAAATAAAAATACTCCGAGGAGAAGTTAATGCTTGATTGGTCCCTTTTTTGGAAGATGTTACAAGCTTTATATGCACATAGCATAAACTGTTCTGTAATATGACCTTACATTTTAGAAAATTATTCACAAAAGAAATCAGTTTTGACTAGTATTGCAGAAAGGTAAAAAGACACCTTCTTCCATGAAAGTAGGCTAGTCAACTTGAGTTTTGTTCAAAATCTTTTTTCCTATCACTCCCATTTCCTGGCTTGCGCTGCAGTGGCTTAAATACCGAAATAAGACATTTTATCCTGGATTAAGGGTACAGTTTTACTCATGTATACTTATTTGTTTCAGGCTCAGACTTTCATTTCAAACGAAAAAAGCAAAACTGGTGTAAAATATATATATATCATATATGACATATATATGTGGTTTTAGTTATTAGAACTATAGTATACAGTAGTATATCATAGTAGAACTATAATTTTCTATTCATCCTCTCTGTTAAAGGATAGTTTGGCTCACTCTTTACTAATAATTTCAAATGCAGTTAAATTTAGTTTAAAAACCCTTAAGTCCTGGGATAGATAGTCCACAGTCCTAAACTGTTCCTTCTGAGCATTTCATAAGGAGGAAATCTGTTGTCTCTTTCCTCTGTCAACAGCATGGTTTTGGTATGTGATGAACTTGGGCATTAACTCGTGACAAAGTAGGCTGGTAAATATCATTTATGATTAGGTATTATTCATTCAAACACATAAACTGCTTGTAGCTGGAAAAAATCATAAATAATACATTAGAGATTTAGAAAAGGTATTTTGATTATAGTTTTGGCTTTTTGTTTTTGTTTGCTTGCTTTGTTTTGGTAGGGTACTTTGTGTGTGTGTATTTGTTAGATAGTTAGTTTTCTATGTATTAAATCTGCTTAGGAAGCAAGATACTTTAACTAATAACAACTGGATGTTCCTAGTTGAAAAGAAAGTCAGCATGTTACTCTCTCATAATTCTTTCAGTTATAAGAAACCCCAGATCAAATACACCTGTAGTGTAGCTGCATTGCAACTGATAGGACCACGCAGAGCACTCTAGACAATGGAATATTTTAAGGCTAGAGACATTCATTAGGTAGTGTTTGAACAAAGCCTCTGTAAAGCTACAAAACTGTGTGATCACACTGTATAACACATGCTTTTGCTAATAAGCAGCACCTTCTTCCCAGTGTAAACTCATAACTACATCAGATCATTAAATTCACTGAATTACAAAGCTAGGGAATTTTGTCCAAGCTCTGGCTTTAGCAAAGAAACTTGCAGAGGTCGGATTTTTTTATAACAGTTTTTCTTTTTAAACAACCTCATTCTACGAGGGGGTTTTAATTTTTAGCAAGCAGCTAAAAATCCCCAAACCCAAAACCAATTAATCCATATAAGAAAAATAGCTTATTGTTTTGCATTGATCAGAGGCCACACTGTCAATAAAAGAGGTCTCAGTCAGACTGTTGCCTATTGAAAGACACTACATGTCACTGTCATCTGCCAAATGGCATTCTGTGCTGCATTTGCATAATACGCCAAAGTCAAAAGATACATTTCTCTTAGATTCTTAACTTTTCTAGTGTTCTGAAAGCAGGGCAAAACCAGCCTTCTGGGCACATTTTACTGGATTCAAGAATGTGCTGCTTATTTATTAGTCTATGCTCATTTAGAGGCTTGAGATGAGCTCTGGAATATGCTTTGAGGGATAAAGACAGTACAGTCATTTGTAATTAAAGAACATTTATTCTCTCCTTTGTACTCAGACATAGGCAGATATGATGGTTCCAAGGCTTCTCCTCAACTCTCTACTGTAATGCCAGTAATAGCAACAGGCAACCGGACCTTGGACAATTCTTACAGCACAGAGTGCAACACACAGTCCCTTAACCTGAAATGGAACATGAAGATCACAGGTTCAGGAAACGTGCTGGGTTTTAGCTCAATTCTTGACATAACCTCTTGCACAAACACAAATAAAAGAATGTGTGAGAATAGGGTTTCTTTTTTTTTTTTTCTTTTCCTCGTGTGTTCTAGCTGTTCAGTGTAGCTGAACATGCTGACTCATATATTTTTAATTTATCTGAGTATATGTAGCTACACACAGGTAGCACAGGTTATTTTACCCTCACTGAAAGCTTTCCCTTGTGTAAAGGAAAGCTTTTTATTATCCTAGTGGAAGGGAGAGAGGGAGGGAGGGAGGGAGGGAGGGAAGGAAGGAAGGAAGGAAGGAAGGAAGGAAGGAAGGAAGGAAGGAAGGAAGGAAGGAAGGAAGGAAGGAAGGAAGGAAGGAAGGAAGGAAGGAAGGAAGGAAGGAAGGAAGGAAGGAAGGAAGGAAGGAACTTCCAAGATAAACAGATTTTTTTCCCCAAAGAATCATATGAGTGTTTTTTATTTATTTCTCAAAGAAAATATGGCAGTCTTAATTATGATGGCTAATTCATGTAGGCCTGACCAAACTGCTCAGTCCTATAGCAGAACTGCAACTACTTCTGTTTTGCTTGCTTCTAGTTTGTAGCCAATGCTACCCTATTTCAGCAAGCCATGTGGAGTGAATCATTCTGGGCAGAAACACTTCTGTTCACAGACTTTTCTTTTTCAATACCAGATTTGCCTGTGTGCCTTTCTGTGGAAATATAAATTATGTCTTCAGAATGACCATTTACACTTTGATGCATACTAATCAATGTAAACATGTCATTTTATAATTAATTCATAACTAATTAGCTGTAATTAGATGTGTCTGTCAAAAATATCAGCAGTAATTTAGAATATATTACTTATCAGTCAAATATGTTTTAAATAAATTTTGATAGCATTTCTGGCTCCAATTAAATGAACATCAGAAGCTTGTAGCCAATTTCGTGGATGTTATTCTAAGGACTGTATGCATATTTATGTAAGAATATTTCCAACTGTGTTGTTAATATTATAGCAGCTTGACTCGAGAAAAGTACATTATCCTCATGTAGCTAAATTGGAAAGAGTTGACCTAGAAGTATAATAGCCAGTAAGGGAAACAGAGTTACAAAGCACTTTATTAATGTCTAAATCAGATTTAGAAAATACAATTCAATTTTCTCTTTTTTTTTTAAATACAACTCCTATGATACTACTGATTCTGCGGTTGATAATTAAGTACCTAATAGTATATTAAAATTTGAATTTCTGTAGCTGGTATAAAATTTTAGGTGCAAGAATAGCAATGGAATTGCACCTCAGTTAGTGTTTGAAGGATATTTTTACCAACCTGTTATAGATATCAGGATCAGAATTTGATCGATTCCATGCGGAAATTAGAGATGAAGCTTCATTAGAATTATGAATAAGTGAGAAATACATCAAGGAATGACTGAGCACATACAGTTTTTCTAGATTTATACTGGCTTTTGTATGCCTACTTAGATAAATGCTGTCAGCTACTATTCTGACTAAGCATCTAAAAAAAGCACCTCTTCAACAAATAAGTAAATACAATAAGCTTTTTCAAAGAAAGCAATTATAAGGAAGTGAATCTTTGTCCAAGGAATGGTAGCAGAGTTATGGGAGGCCATAGAAACCTTTCTAATCTGAATTTACTCAATGACACTCGCCCACCATCTTTTCTCATCAGTGTTTGTCAAAAAGATGATGTGAACAAAGAAAACAGATTAAGAAGTGATTCCTGGGTCCAGAACCCATACACTAAACAGGATATAGATGGAATGCATTGGGTCAAATTCAAGAAGCACTGCTATTTAATGGATGCACCAGAAAATTCTGCATGGAACTACACTGCTAAGAACAGTTAAGGATGGAGCTGAAAAATCAAAAGAAACACATCCCAAGAGTCATCTTAAATGTCTTGCCATATTGGACTTTTTGAAGGGGAACATGTGGAAAGCTTTAGAGGTAATAGCAGACATTATGCTCCAGAACAAGTAAATTATTTTGTACCTGAGAGCACACACTTTTCTGGATGTCTCCTCTCCCACACTTTTTCCAGCATTTTTTATGAAATGGCAATGATCTGTTTTATGACCATGAAGTCATTAATTAACACTAATTAGACAAATCAGGAAGCTTTCAGAGATTTCTAATACATCTTCCTGAGATGATACAATGCAATATTACCTATCAGTGAAGAATTATGGGGGTTTTTGGTTGGTTTTTATCATCTTTTTCCTGAAAAAAAAAGAGTAATTTTTTGGGTTTTTTTTCTGTCTCTGAGGAGTCTACAGCACTACAGAGATTTAGATGAAGTTAAATTCTGTGTTGCTAGGTTTATCATAAATCACAAGAGCCATATAATACACCATCCTCTAATTTCAACACTGACATGAAATGCCAGTGCTTGTCTTCAGGTATTTGCTATCAGAAATGTCTATAAAAACATGAAATCAGATATTTAGGATGACCATGACCTTGGAATATTATTGCTAAAAGCTGCATAGAATCTGGAGAATCTGGGAGAAAGGTATTTCCAGAAGTAAAAAATACATTTTGTCCAAATCTTTAAACAATTTTTTACTGCAGATTCATGCTAGTAGACTGACTCTTTAAAAGCACATTGTTAAACCCCTCCCTCATTATTTTTCTAGATTTTAAATACTAAGTTTAAATACTATGTTTTAATACTATGTTTAAATACTAAGGCAAAGTAAAAGAAATGTTTCAGTGAAAAAGAAAAAGAGAGAAAAATATAAGCAGTGTCTTATAGCATACAGTCATCCAAAAAAAGTGTATCAACCAGTCTTTTATTTTTTTAACACATACTTCATAAACTTATCTGATAAGCAGTAATAAATCCTTAGAAAATAGGTCACTATAACAATGAGAACAAGAAGAAGCCAGGACACATTCAGGTTACCATAACATGTTAGGTTTTTCACAGATTTCTTACATACAAAATTCCTGGTTTTCAGGGCTTGCAAATGGTAATATCTAAGGGCTTTAACTTGTATTTACTTAGCATGGAGTTCTGAGAGCTTAAGATGGTGCTCTATGAAAGAATTTTTATTATTTTTCTCCCTTTCCTCTATCCTCATGTTGATAAAAATGCTAAAATGAAATGCAAGACCACAGAGCTATGTCAAGTAGAGAAGCTCATCTTAAGTTACCCATCCCCTTCACCAAAAAAGAGAGGTGCATGAATTAACACCACTTTCCAATTTCTGTACTTTCCAGTATGGAACATTTTCCTAGTTTATTGTCTGACTTTCTTAATTTCTTGCTATTGATTAAAGAAAAAATGGACTGCATCTTCAGATCAAAAATTATAATCCAACGAGCTAATTACCATAGTGCCTACAAGTTTTTAATACAACACCTGAATGTCTCAGCAATTCTATCTAGGTGCAATTAAGAGATTAGACATATATACCATCTGCAAAACATCAATGTTCCTATGGTGGTAATAGCCATTTTGAAATTATTGTTTAGTGACTGTGTCTCATGGCATTTATTTCATTAAAATTTGAATATCAGTGTGTATTATAATACTGATATTTTTGGCTTACAACCAATATAGTCCTAGTGAAAAATCTGCTTTTCTCTCTTACTGTGTTTATTTAGGAGAAGAACATGGATCAATCCATCTTCAAAGTGTGGGGAGAGGAGTCACTCCCACATTGCTGAGATTGCGCCAATTTTATTCTTTCATTCTTAGTCCTATGCTGGAGACTACACAAAGGAGAAGAAATGCTACTACTGAAAGAACCTCGGCAGACTGTTAACTGTCATGACCAGTGAGAAAAAAAAAAGAATGTTGTGCAAGAAAATGTAACTAATGGCAGCTGAACATGCCTCCTCACTCAGGCAGTGCTGTGTCAGGGATTGATGAACTGGCTCCTGGAGGGAGAGAACAAATCCATATTGTGGTGTGGAGTAGAGGTAGGGCTCTCTGCAGAGCAAGGTTAAAGCTGGGTTAATTGTGCCTGCCTTGACTAGCAAGTGAGGATACAGCATGAGCCCAATCCAGCTGTAATGCTTTCAGCTCAGGAGCTAACACCTAAAGCTAAGTCAATGTACCCTGCACACTGCTGTGTTTGCGGTGTTACCCTCTTCTCACGATCTCAACATGTTTTTTCTGACTAGAAACACTTAAATTTGCAGCTCTGAGCCACAGATACTTCCCTGTAGATGACAGAATAGTAGAATTTGGTAATCCTCCCCACCATATTCTGTTGTATCTTAGTTGGCTGTTTATGTTATTTTCCTATTGTGCAACAACATTTTGTGTAAGAAAATGGATTTGGTTGAGGAGATCAAGTGAACCCACAATGAATTGTTGTATGACACCAAGTTGTCATACAAGTGGGAGTGTTCATCTGCTGCATGGTATGATGCTCTGCAGAGGGATCTGGACAGGCTGGAATGATGGGACAATGTCAATGGTCCCATCTTGTGTTAGGTTCAATAAGGTGAAGTTCGAGATCCTGCACTTGGGTCACAATAACCCATGCAATGCCACAGGCTGGGGGCAAAAGTTGGCTGGAAAGCTGCCCAGGAGAAAAAGACTTGGAGGTGCTGGTCAAAAGCTGGCTGAATGCAATCCAGCTGTGTCCAGGTGGCCAAGAAGACTTGTCTAATCTTTGTTTGTGTCAGCAATATTGTGTCCAGCAGGACCAGGGCAGTGAATGTTCTCCTTTACTCACCACTGGTGAGGCCACGCCTTGAATCCTGTGTCCAGTTCTGGGCCCTTCATTGTAGGACAGGAACTAGTGTGTCCAGGGAATGGCAATGGAGCTGATGAAGGGTCTCGCGGAAAAGTCCTGTGAGGAGCAGCTGAGGGAACCGAGTTTGCTTTACCTGGAGTAAGGGAGGCTTGGGGACAACTTATCGCTCTCTACAGCTGCCTGAAAGGAGGATGTAGCCAGGTGGGTACAGCTTCTTCTCACAGGCAGCTAGTGACAAGACAAGAGGAAATGGCCTCAAGCCATGCCAGGGCAGGTTCAGGCTGGACATCAGAAAGAATTTCTTCATTGAAAGGGTTATGAAGCACTGGAAGAATCTGCCCAGGGAAGTGGTGTAGTTAAAATTCCTAGTGTTCAAGAAATGACTGGACTTTTTACTTTGGTTTACTTGTAAGGCAGTGTTCAGTCAAAGGTTGAACTCAAAGATATTGGAGGTGTTTTCCAAACTTAATGTTTCTATGAAACTATCAAATTATTCTAAATAGTCATTGAGTCATTATTTCCTGTTAAATATCTCTAGGGAAGCAGTGATAACACTGGTACATTCTGTATTGATAATCTCAGACCAAAGGTCTTCATCTGGATCAAGACATGGATTTGGTATTCTATGTAACTGTATCCTGCTAAGTTATTATTAACATAATTTAAATATGGATCCAAACAAAACTTTCTCAATCCCTCCTTTCCTCAGACAAACTATTGGTCCAATACCAAAGCCCTTTTGGTTTCCTCTTGCTTCCGAACACCTTGACTCTGAAACTAAGATAACTAATGTGAAAGTGGGCAAAAAGTGGGCAGCCTTTGGTAAAATACAAAATATGCTGTTAAGATGCTTCTCATGGTTGTAGTTGTAATTTTCTGTGTTACACATCACATTCTAATAGGTTTATCTTCATTCTACAGAAGATTTTATTTAAGTGCATGGTAAACCACCAAGGAAGTCTAACTTCCTTTGAACCTTTTCTGGAGCCAAATGCTTAAGCCTAATTATAAATTGCTGTGCTTTCCATTTCCATTTGAAATTCTCCAAGTATTCTAATTAGGCCTCCCCAAAGGTCAGAGAACATTAACGATCTGGGCACAGTCTGGCTTTTTGAAGTGCTCAAAAATGTACTGTTAATGGTATTTGAGGAAACATAAGAGAAAATCAGCTACCCTGGCTAGCATAGAATAATTAATAATAATAGCTATGTAGTGATGACATATCCAGGTTAATTGCATACTAATTAAAGGCTATAGTAAAGCAAATTACTGTTTGCATTTGGAATTATGGCTTGTGGCCACAGTAACTCATAGCAATGTGCTGTATCCTCTTGGCAAGTTCTCAAATGGGAGTGAAATTAATATGAGACATGTACACACAATCTAGTTTGAGAAGTCAAAAGTTTCGAGAAGCTTTCTGCAGTGAGACAGGGATAGTCATTAATGAAGTAGAATTTTATATGAATTGAAGTTCTGAAAGAGAGAATGAAGAGAGTGGCTGGCAGAGCTGGGAGTCAATCAAAAGATAATTAACAGACAGTGCTGAGCATGAGGAGCTATTCAGCATGAAGAATCAAATCTTTAGTTAGGGGCAAGCAGGGAAAGAGCCAGGAGGGGAGTCCTGCAGTGAGCTATTTCTGGATGTTTAGAAAGGAAATTAAGGATCTTGTCATTTGGAGGATGGCTGACTGAAAACAGAGTGCTGGCCAGATATGAATTGTGCAAGATTTTGGTGCTTCGGAAAACTAGTTGGAGGCTTTAGATTGTGGGTTTTTTAGTGCGTTGTGACATAAAGTGGATGGGATAACAGACTGTTTCTGGGGAGGAAGAACGTCTAATACACTGAGTAATCAAAAAGCTAAATGTGACTTCCGATGTTAATAGAAATGGGGAAATAATAAAGACGTTCAGAAAGACAGCATTCAGTCAAGGCACTACCAAGAACGTAGACGAACCATAGGCTGCCATCCTGGGTTTCTCCTGTGTCTGATTCTTATTACACTTTAGCCACAACCAACCCCCCCTGCATCCTTTGATGCAAGGAAGCAAAGAAATATAGGAATGGAGAGAAAAGAAGAATTGGGTTCATAACTCATGGTTAGGTTCAAGTATAGCTGAAATTCAAAAGTCTGGATTTTATACAGTTTTATTTACAGATTAATTCAATAGAGAGACACAGAGTTTGAAATAAAACAAAACAAAATAAAATAGCAAGGAAATGATGACCTGGTTAAAAAAAAGAAAGCTACTATAAAATATGACTCACTTTTGCTCAGTTTTAGCCTACAGGCTTTCTGACAGGCCTTGAGGACCAAATCTCTCTCCCAGAAACTGGCTAGAATCCATAGTCATGTAGTTCCTCTGTTGTAATTAAAGCAAGATGGAGTATTCTCTCTAAAATAGTAAAGGATTGCAGATGGGATTTTCCTAGAATGCCTCATTTTGTAAAAGATATCAACGACACTTCATTGTGGATACAGATGAGAGAGAGTTTTTCCTCCTTTTGCTAATCCTAAAATTCTAACTTTCTTTCCTTTGTACATAATGGCAACTCTTAAGGGTCACATATATGTGCAGGTTTTAATATTAACAAAAAAAAATCTGTATATTGACTATTTTCTTATAGGTATTTTGTTTTTGATGGAATGAAGAATATAATAAAACCATTTAAAATTATTCTGATAATATTATTATTCTGAAAATATTATTATTTTTTCCAGTGCTACACTGGAATAAACAAAGTAATACCCGGTTGATGAATAAGTTGTGAATATTCTATTTGATATAGAATTAGAAAAAAAAATCGTGGCTCATTTTCCAGTTGTTTTCTAATGAGCAAAATGCTTAATACAAACCAAGTTTTGTGAGGATTAATCTTGTTTTTAAAACTCAAACTAATGTAATCTTTAAATACAAAAATGTTTATACTTAGTAATAAGAAAAGTAGTAAACTGAATTAGAGCCAATAACATCTCAGAATATTTGGCCACATAAAATTGTTTATTCCAAAATGGTCACTAGAAATAACATTTTAGCCAGAAAAAATAAATCATATTACCTTATCAAGTGGCTAGACCTGTAGCTGATATTAGTAGATACGATAAATGAACTTCAGCAGTTTAGTGGTGATGGATATAATGATTGAAGACTTGATACAAGCCAATTAGCAAAATAAGAAATATATCATATATCTTATACAGGTATGCTGTTTTTTTTCTGTAAAACTACAGCATCAGTTGCAGCTTTTTCCACTGTTTCATTATGGCTTCTTTTTTTCCAAGATAAAACGAAGCGATTGAAGAATTCTTGCTCTTGCAGTTGAGCTGCTGAAAATATGCTTTAAAATAATTAATAACAGGATATTCAGATCTTTTAACAGCTTAAGTGAACTCTAACTAAGGGGTCAGAATTAAAAAAAAGAAAGATGACTTAATCTACTTTGAAATCAATGTGCAAATCTCAGAAAGCTTGAATAGGCAGAAGAAGCTAACGGGGCTGAAACTTTGCAAGACCTGAGATAGACAAATGACCTGCAGCCTATAAAGCCATTCATTTTCTAATATACACAGGGACAAAAAGCTAGGATATAAGTGGCAAGCTTATTTAAGTAGAAGGAAAAAGTATAGTTATGCTGTTAAAGGCCTTTCAGGTATGTTTTTCTGAGGAATAAGCTACTCACAAAATGACAAAAAAAATGGGAGAAATGTGAAAATACTGAGGCCAATGATGATGGATAATAATTTGTTGCTAATATTAAGAAACTGCTTTCACAAGATACGAATTCAAAGAGATCACATGTGAAAGAGACAAAGAAAAAAAACAACAGCAAAGGAGAAGGAAAAAAAGTAAAACTCATAGAATGTCCTGAGTTGGAAGCAACCTAAAAGGATCATCATAGTCCAACTCCAGGCCCTGCACATAGGGTGAAATCTCAGCAATATCCATCTACCCCTCAAACACTAGAACAGTTAAAAAGGCATATTAGAAACAATAATTTACAAATCTGGAGGCATCTACAGTACCTTCTCCTCCTTATTTCTTCCCTCAGAGAAAAAAACTTACAGTGCCAGAATCTCAAAAATAATTTAAAGGGTGAGTTTAACAACATGGTTTCAATTTTGTCTAACAAACAGAGCACTAACCAAGAGACACAAGCCCTGAGCTGTTAATATAGAAAGTGGTACATGCAAACAAGCTAAGTGCTACTAATGGCATTGAAGCAATGATACCAGTAATGAGTTACATGAGAAAGGTAGAAGGAGCCAACTTTTGTCAGACAGAGGAATCATCCTGTTAAGTGTAGGCAAAATAAGAAATTTAAATTTCTGATGGAAAGAAATAGTGAGTATGAAATCCTTAGAATTATTAAATTTGGGGGAAAGAAATAAGTTAACATCAGTTGGTGTCATAAAGTTGGTGTAACAGCAAATGAGATACAAAAGATACCTGGATCTTCCTGAAGACATAGAAAATCTATCAAGACATTACAAAAGCAAGCTATCAGCAGAAGATCATGCCAGAAGTATAAACACTGTTGCTAACTGTGATGTTTGCAAAATGGAATACAGGACAGTTTAATAAATTCACTAATAAATTGGCTGATGACTGGTGAGGAGTTTTCTCAATAAATACAGTAGAACAGAAACATTGCTCAAAATTCAAGTTAGATTAAAAGAAAAAATAATAGAACAGTATTTTTAGCCCAGGATAGCATTACAGTATTATTTCAACAGTTTTAAGTCTAAATTCATGCAGTGTAATAGACACTCAGGGTAGGTGCCAATCAGATGACAGTAAATAATTGTGGGTAAGTATTTTCACTACACTGCTCCTCACTCGAGTTTTGAAAGGTGGCTCCTCAGTGTGTCACCTGCACAAGGAATATGCCAGGAAAAATGACATTGCAAGCACATTAGGACAACTAATAGGATACAAATTCACTGAGGGCAGATGACATGAGAGGGTACGTAAAAATTCATTTTAGAGAGTATGACAGCAAATTGAGAGCTCTCCAGGAGAAATGACCACCCACTAGTGGTCTAAAAATCACCTTTTAAAAGCATTCACAGATGTGGTATTTTAGCCTACAAAATAGAATTTCACCACAGCACGACCACCTTTATCAGATACACCATTTGTAATGAGATGCTTTTACTACTTATTCAAGAGGGATTTTTCAGGAGGTAAGGGATTGTACCTAGAAGTTTGACTGTTTGCATTAGCTTCACTCTATCGTACTACATCAGAAGTCTGTGCAAACCTGAAATCAGGGAATATCAAGCCTCACCAGGATATCTAAGATATTTATCCCAGTTCATTAAGGTAACAAAGCATGCATGTGAAACCCCAGGCTCTAACTCAACTAAAATTAATGGACTGCTGTGTGGATTTCACTGCCACTGCTAATAATGCTGAGCGTTCTCTTAGGACCCTTGTTGGACCTGTGCAAAGCCTGGGTGCCTGATGCTGCTTTGAATCAGCAGAACAATCCAGATCGTAGAAATTACATGAGATAATGTAAGAAACGACTGAGATCAGAAAAAGAACCCCAAAAAACATTTTCACTGCTCCTGGTACTGCTATCTAAAGCATAGTAGAAGCACAATTGCTAAGGCTTTTATAATAGATTAAAGAAACTATAATTCTATTAAAAAAAAATATTCAAACCTGCACTAAAGGGTATAATGGACTTCCAGCACAGCATGTCAGGCTCCTGCTTCAATATGCTTTTGAAATAAAGGTGTAGGCTGTCAGTTTCCTCTCCCTTACTTGGCATATTATGATTGCTGTTGCAGAATTTGAAGATTTCAATCAGTTGTTAACAGGTCCAATGTGTATGAGTCATACTGGAATACCCGGTTGCACTATCTGCAAAACTGATGCAGAGCATTTGTGAATCCCCTCCAAAATACTGCCTAATGCTAGAAAGGAATTACTCCTGAGTTTAACAACACAAAAGGATAAAGCCTCTTTGACAGAAAACCTGCTATATTGGCTATATTTTACACACTTGATTTTGAATCTGGTACAAGTTTAAAGAAATAATTTAATTTAAATTTGTTAATTATTCAGTTTATGTGACGGGCTGGCCATGGCCAGCTTCCAGACATCCAATTAGCCACTCTCTCACTCCCCTCCTCAAAGGACAGGGGCAAAAAAATAAGATAAAAAAGTCATGGGTAGAAATAATGACAGGGACTTAGCAGTTATCAATACTGACAAAAAAGACCCAGACTGGGGAAAGCAAATGTATTACTGTCAATTGAATTTGAATTGAATGGTAAGAAACAAACTAAAATAACTTCCTTCCATTTCCGCTTTTCCCAGGTTGAACTTCACTCTATCCCTGACTCCTCTATTTTTCCCTGTAACTGCAGTGCAGAGGGACGGGAATGGGAGGCTGCAGGCAATCCCATTAACAGCTCCGTTCTGAGGCTCCTTCCTCCTCATGCTGTTTCCCAGATGCTGTTTATGACATTCGCAAGTCCTTCGGGAGAAGATTGCTCCAGCTTGGGCTCTCCATGGGCTGCAGCTTCCCTCCGGGCACGTCCACCTGTCCCGCCGGGATGTCTCCCTGTCCGCAGGGCCATCATCCCTGCCGGGTCTCTCCTGCCCCCGTCCCTCTCCCGCTGTCCCCTCGGGGCTCCCAGGGCTGTTTCTCGCTCCCTGCCTTCCCCTGGCTCAGCCCTGGCTGCCGGGCAGCGTTTTGCCCTCCCTTGCCCAGGCTTTGCCCGGGGCTGAGGGGCTCAGCCGTGCCCTGTGCTGGGGCCGGGCAGAGCCGGGACAGAGCCGGGACAGAGCTGGGACAGCCCCGGGACAGCCCCGGGACAGCCCTGGGACAGAGCCGGGACAGAGCTGGGACAGCCCCGGGACAGAGCCGGGACAGAGCCGGGACAGCCCCGGGACAGCGCCGGGACAGAGCCGGGACAGAGCCGGGACAGCACCGGGACAGCACCGGGACAGCCCCGGAACAGCCCCGGGACAGAGCCGGGACAGCCCCGGGACAGCGCCGGGACAGCGCCGGGACAGCACGGGGACAGAGCCGGGACAGAGCCGGGACAGCCCCGGGACAGCGCCGGGACAGCGCCGGGACAGCACCGGGACAGCGCCGGGACAGCACCGGGACAGAGCCGGGACAGAGCCGGGACAGAGCCGGGACAGAGCCGGGACAGCACCGGGACAGAGCCGGGACAGAGTCGGGACAGAGCCGGGACAGAGCCGCGACAGACCCGAGACAGCCCCGGGACAGCGCCGGGACAGCCTCGGGACAGCTGCAAATCTGATTTATTTTCTCCATTCGATTAATAAATTGGAAAATCATTTCAGCTACAAGGCTTCACAGAGGGGTTTCCCAGACACTGAGTTCCACTTCTGTTACAGAAGGTTTTCTTTGACCTGGTTCCCAAGCACCAGCTTCGCATGTCGGGCCTGTTGTCCACTGGAATGAATGATGGTGATAGGTCCAGGTTTTCTTTTTGAGCTGGCACTTCCTGAGCCTCCCACATGTAAATATAATGACAAAATATTTAATCTCCCATTAATTCAAAATTCAGCTGGATCCAGATACTAGGCTATCTCTCGTACAACCATTATATGTGCTTTTGTAAAGCTCTTACAAGGAGGGGGTAGTATTTTCTTTTAAATAAAGCATTTTCCTGAATAAAGAATCATGAACTCAAATCAGAGTTTCCAATCAAGTTCAGACCTCCACACTTAGGCCTATTAATTACAAATATAGATAGCAACAGAGCCACATTTATTGATTATTTTGTACTACGGAGAAAATATTGTACAGATAAAGTACTCTTCTGGGACAATTGACCATTAGTTCTTAGGACAGAAGTAGTTTCTGATTTGGCAATAAATAACCTGCTCAGAATGCAACCTAACTTCTTTTCTTTCCATGGTTTCAGGCTACAGTTTTCTTTCAGACCAATATTAACAAACTTAACTACCATGTGTACCTGCACTTTTAGTAACTTCACACTAATGAATAATAACTGAGAAATGTGCATCCTTAAATAACAGTGTATAGACAGGTTAGTTTAAAAGTGTTTCTTTTCCTACATCCTGTACTGGAGCTTATTTGCTCTAGTATACGTCCCTGGATGGAATGCTCCTACCCCCTTCAGTGGCTCTATTTGAACCATTTCATAATCTATTCCTTAGCCTCTTCAAGCAGAACAGATAGATGTGATTTTCTCATAAAGGACTCCAGTATATATCCCAAGAAATTTGTGCCAAACTATTCAGGAACTTAGAATTGCATAGCAAGTGCATGTCTGACAAGACTTTTGTCAGCAACACACCACGGCTTCTCTTGCTTACCTGGATTTTTTGGCATATGTCAGACCAGCGGACATTAGCTGTATCTTTCTGGATGGCCAATATGTAAAAGAGTAGCTGATGAGACTGAGCTTTAATACACTCAGTATATAAAAATTTTAATAATGGGAACATTCAATAAGTTAGATGTAGAAATTGAGAAGAAACAGCAAAAAATCTGAGTGCAAAGGTCAGATTTTCTCATGCACATAAACTATTTTACTGCATGCCTAAAAAAAAAAATCAAAAACAAAACCAACAAAACTTCTAATACTATAATGCAATTTCTCCAGTTGTTTCTGTGTCCCAGGAGATAAAATTAATTGAACCATCACTTTCTGATCCTCATAACCCTCTTTTACATGACAGATATATCAAAAGCCTTGAAAAATTATTGTTTCCATTCCTAGCTACTTTGATATTCTTTGTATTCTATCTAATACTGTTAGGTCTTTAGATTATCTGCACCATATGGATTTGACAAACTGCTGAACTTTTGATTAATAAAAACAGAATGCTACCTCTTTTCTGGACTGCATAAAATATCCTGTTGGGGGAAAAGAAAAAAACCTCCTAAACAAGCAATAGACAAGGTTTTGTGCAACTGAAATCAATAATACATTCAGAATTGAGCTCAGATGGAACAGAAAGTTCTCCACACAGCATGTGAAAAATATTTGAACATAAAAGATGTAAAATTGCCAGATACAAATAAATAGATGTGGCATAGAAAATATAGTGCAAGTACTAAATGAAGCCTGATTTTGTATTTCTTTGGAGAGTATGTTGAATGTTCTTACTGAGACAACTATTAGTGGCATCGTATTAATGTATATTAATTGATGGATTAAATAGATCTAACAATTTGTACTCTTTGAATAGGCGATAAAGCAGTAATTTGGCTTCTTGATCAAGATGCAGTAAAATGTCATTTGCTGTAGAAAAATGTTATTTTAATTAAATATTAATCTAGTCATTTTTATGGTGCAGATTTTGGCCCAAAACACAGACTCTCTAATTATCAGAATAGTTTAATGAATATGTAAAATCATCTCAACACATCTTTCTACTCTCTGTAAAGGGTATTTCCATCTATATAGTAAATGTTGGAAGTTAGATGAGAAAAATTTCACTTTTTGCGTCTGAATTCTTACGAATATAACCAAAACTGTCCTGAATTGTTCTTGCCCAGTGTCTGCAGCTCCCCACATTCTGGCTGTGGCCCAGGACCCCAAGTCAGGTCCAAAGAGCCAGCAGTCCCTGCCTCAATGATGCCACAGTGGGGCCCATCTCCAGGTCTCCACATCCCTGCATGGCTCCACCATGGGCATCCCAAATTAGGCTGTCCTGCAAGACCCTCTCCTGGCCCTGGTCCCTCCCTGTCCCCAGGGAGAGGTTTGATACCCAGGGCTGGGGATCCCGCAGAACCCCCCAGCTGCCCTGGCCCTGACAGCCGGGCATCACTCACCTGGGAGCCCCCGATGCTCAGGGAGCCACTGGCCTCCACATTGCCCTGCCAGGATCCCAGGGTCTGACCACATGCAGATCAATTCACCATTATGTTTGCCAGCCTCATTATTCTGTCCTGTCATTTCAGCAATTCCTCACATTAGATACACAATTGCGTTTTACCCCTCACCCAACCTAAATCTCTCTCAAACCAACTGTACTGTACACCCGAAGAGTTTACAAGAAAATGGCAAAGAAATGAAAATAAATGTCTTCTTGTCAAATGAGATTCACCATGCCACATGTTAAGCCTATATTTCTTAAGGCAATGCATCTAATTGCTAAGCAGTCAGTAAAGAATTATTTAAGAATTGTCCTAAGTAATTAAATTAGGCTATTCTGGTCTGCTTAAACACACATTAATCTTTCATAGTGACATCAAATTTGCAAACACCTTAGGGAAAAATTCTGTAGTAAATAATTCGTAAATGTAATAAACGTTTAACCTGTAAAATAATAGATGAGGTAAAATACTTCAAAGCAGTTCTAGTTTACCTTTTTTCCTTGATTAAAAAAGTGAATCTGAGCTTCTTAGTAATGTAATTGTATCATTCGTGAACATAGTATACAGTGTTGTATTTATTAGACTTATTGGCAAAGTGACAATTTGTATATGCTTTAAACTTTAAAAGTTTTTTTAAAAGTTCACATTTTAAAAGTTAAAAATCTTCTTGGGTTGTAACCAGTAAAATGCATTGAAGCTGCCTTGTTTTACCAATCCAATTTAAAAGTGGAGGTGTAAGAAACTGAATTATGATTAGAATAATTATTATTAGAGACAGTATCTTGATTCTAAGCTATAATGCAAGAAATAGTACTTTTTAGTGCCATGGCCTAAGACTAAACTTAGAGAACTGATCAGAACTGGAAGGTAATTTGGCAATATGTCTAAAGCCAAATTAATTTTGTGTGCAGTTTCCTCAGAGCAAGGCAGGTGGTGGCATTACAAAGCTGCCCACCAAGTTTGTGCCATGCCTGTTGAAATTTGGCATAGTGGCTGAACAGTGTGTGTCTTTCCCTCCAAGCAGCTGAACCATGGCCCCTCACAGAGGAATCAGTAGTAGCTGTGACTGCTCCCTCAGCTGGTATTCATCATCTCACTGAATTAGGCACTCTGTGAGCAAGAGCATTGAAGTTTACCAGAAACTGAAAACTCTAGGATAAGGAAAGTGGGAAATATGTGGTATAGAATGGTTTGGGTTGGAAAGAGTCTTAAAAAAATCATCTGGTTCCAACTCCCTCTGCCATGGGTAGGGACACTGTGGGGATGACCATAAATTGAAACCATGTTCAGAGTTTTCATACATTTGGTTTTCTGAAAGCACCCCTATGGAACTCCCTCCTCATAAACAAGTGAGTACTTCATATGAATTCATCTATTTTTGTTTCTATAACTCAAACATGTTGCTCGAAATGCGTGTTTAGTATCATTCATTTATGGAAGTGATTGTGTCAAAAAGTGAGCCTGCAAATTACTATGTCTGCATCCTAACTGAGAAACAGAACAGAACTGTGTGTGCTACAACTTTGTGTTTTTGTTTTTGTTTCTCTAGGGATACTCCCTATACGATGTGACCAGCCCACATTGCATTACATGATCTTTCTTTTATTTTCCTTTTCATTAAATACCAGGCTGCCAGCAAGGCACAAACATGATCTGGATATGGTAAGAGCTTCTAAGTCTCTGACTATGACTACAGTAGCATTGGTAGTGTGGACAAGCAGAAGTAGATTTGCACCACAAATGCTGGTGCTGAGAAGCTCATGTCCAAATTGCAGTACAAAGTCTGACATGCTTGCTATACACTTTTCAAACATTCAGTTTGATTTTATTATTTCAACTTCAAACTAGTTCTAGATGGATGCCATTAAATGGCAAAAAATGCTGTCCTCAAATCCTTTCTGGCTTACCCAAAAGTGAACCACAGACTAGTAAATTGTTTTAGAATGCGTACAATTATATTTTGGATGTAACAAACTTCTTTATAGACAATAGAGAAGTCTACAACAACAACGAGATACTTTATACTTAGGCAGATCAAAGAAGATAGTGTGAGCCCAAATTCTAGTTACAACTTACAAGAAACAGCCTGATGAGCTTTAAGTTCTCGCTGCTTTTCAATGATTTTATTGTCAGGGTTATATGTATTTTAAAAAATACCAAACAAATAACCAGTCTGTGGCTTGTAAACATTGTTTACAATTTCTCATTTTGGGAAGAAATCATACCCTTCTGAACTTTAAGGAGAATGGATGAAGAGAGTCATAATGGTAATCATCTTGTGCATAAGAAATGTTTTAATGCCTTATATTTAGTAAGAAATTTCACAAGTAACAGAACTAAACTAATCTTATGAGTGTAGGGCTATTATTAAACATTCACACAGAGAAATGTTTTGGGGCTTCAGATGAAATGGAAGTTGTGTCAGGTTATATTCAAAGTCAATAAAAACCAATAACTCTTAAGAAAATGGTACGAAGTAAGCCTTTGTCAAAGGAGATTTCCTGGGGCTTAATTTTACCACTTACAATAAAGTACAGAAGATTCTGATGCAGTAGTTCATTTCCTATTGAACATTTTCTCATTTCAGATGCCTGTTAATGCCATAGAGGGATCACAATGTTAGATTTTTGTAGAACACCTCCAAACAGGTTATTGCACCCATACTTAAGAATTTAATGATTAATCTTTTTCGCCTCCTTCTGACAAAAACTTTATCAAAACGGATGTGTCAGAATGTTTCAGCTTCAGTGAAACAGCATTTTTTTTCCTGTCTGATCTATTTATCGTGTTCATGTCAATGTTAAATTTGCTGTTCAAAAATCCAATTTGAAGTAGCTTGATGTTTTTCTGAAAAGGCCTGTCTTGAATATGTAACATAAGAAAAACTTTTCTATCTATAATCTATCCCACTAGAAAACAAAAGCTATTTCAGGGGCTGGGGGACTCCAACATTACTCATGGGAGTATCTACTCATATGCCCAGTAGGAAGCTATAGTGAGATATTCTCCAAAGTTCTGCAAGATATACAGCATGCAAAGAACTTGCAAGAAACCAAATTTATTTCAAGGGAGCCAGACTGCACCACAGGGGAAGACTAAGAAATATCCTGTATTGGGAGCTATCTTTTGGATGCATATAGAATTTTCTGGAGGGGGTTCATGAGGTTCTTACTGGTAGTGATTGTATGTGACAGTATTTTAGGTGCTTTACTAAGCAGTGTCCCTTTTACCTGGCATAAAGAATTCAGAGCAAACACAAGAATCCCACACATGCTTTTTGTACTAATCTCTAGATTCTGTTGATTGTATTGAAGTCAATAATAGAAGTCCTAGTGTTTTAGCATGACCAAGATCTGAGTATTTTATTTTGCTATGAATTTTTCTTGACTATAGAAGCCAATAAAGGAGTATGTATTTTTTATGTTAGAAGCTAAAAGAAAACTTGTTTGTCCAATTAGAAAAAAACAGAGAGAAAATGTCCACTTTCATAAATTTAACATGATGTTCATCCCTTGATGAAACAACATTTTCACTATCATAATAATGAATTTTATACAATTTTATTGTCATAAGCTTGATAATACAAGGAGAGGAAAGCTATTTTCTTTGACATGGGTCCCACATGGTCTTGCACTAACACACAATACACTTATATGTCTCAGATGAGGATTTGATAATAATTGCGACAGACGGACAATTGCCTGATAATAAATGGCTATTTCATAGCAAAAGTACATAAGGGAAATTTCTTTCAACTTTAGGAAAAATATCATCCCAGCCAGATGGTTTAACTTCAAGACAAATGAGTGAACAGGGTGATAATGAATAAATGCTTTCTAAGTTAGTTTCCCTGAGAACTCAGCTGTTCAACAATCACCTCTAATGCTGAGATTTAATAATCAGGCTGACTAGCTGTGGAGCATGTTTGAGCTTGTTCTTTTGCCTTTGTCTGCCTTCCACTTGCTCCAAAAGTGTAGTAAAATTAAGGATGTCTACATCTTGGTTGCAATGTCAATAAAACTCTATGGCTGATCTAGAAGCATTGGTTTATGGGCAATGCAGATCTGGTTACTTTTAGCAAACTTGGTGTGATGCGTGAATTTTTTTTCCTCCCTAATCTTACAGAATAGGTTTTTGGATTTCTGCATTAAACCATTTATCCCTAAGGAAAAATTTTGTCTGGAGAAAAGGCCAGAAGTTTTAATGGTGCATTATTCTGTTTGTTTTGGGATATGGTTACTTCATATGAGAGTTCAGATCATCAGAGCCTTTGAGTTACTGCTAACAAAAAGTAAATTATTGCAGCATCAGCTGTACTGCAATGCTATTAAACCTTTTTGACAAAGTATCTGAGGGATTTCATAGTACTGTTGTGGAGGTCAAGGCTCTCCTTATGAATAACCATCTTGTAATGGTTAAAGGGACAAAACTACTTCTCTGGAAGAGGCTATAGCAAAACTAACACTGAACACACATGGGCCTCATTGTGATTTCACGTGCATCTACCTTCAGACAACCTTCTCTTTGTTACTCTTCTGAGATCTACATGACCTCTGTTCTGACATTGTCCTGCAAGTCAAAAGCACCGCAGGTTATGTGTGGTTAGAACATGGTCTTCTTGGAAATTTTCCCCCTTCCCATCAGAGAGGCAAAACAAGTACCAATATTATTGCTGCCATTTTGGACACAGGTTATGAATACTGGAGCCTGACAAGATAAAAGGAAGGTGAGAAGACTAAACTGAAATGCACTGAACTGTGCAGAGTGAGGCACAGCGCTGTTATTGCTATAGAGGATACAACAAAGCAGTAATATCAGCCCCTAATTATTGGTGTCACAGGCATCTAAATTTACAGTGTTATAATGGCACAGGTATGTCAGATATTACCAGGGTCATGATTAGATATAAATATATGAAACTGCTAATTTAATCTCTTGGGATCCTGTTTTATTTGTTCTAGTTCAATTTTTGCCTGTTTTAGTATTGAATTTCCAGCTACATTACTTTCAATCAGCTTGCAAAATCCTGTCTTTCTGAAAATAAGATTGTGTCATTTTGGTTTCTTACAACAGGGGACAAGGGATTTATTTACAAGAATCACAGGCAGCTTCATGAGCATATCACTGTTCTATTTTTTGTTAGAGATGCATTTCACTTCTCATCCTTGTATTCAGCAAGATTTTTGCACCAACAATCAGATCCCCTTTTTGGGGCACTGTGCAGCCTTTCAACCTCGAAATTGCCCCTTGTTCTCTCTGACATTACATTTAGTATATGCCTGAGATCTGTAAGAAACTTCCCCACAAGCTCCCCAAAAAGCTGTGTGCAAAATTGCCCTCACAATCATATATAGTTGGGCATTGCAGGACTGATCCTAGTATTATTTCTAGGGAACTCTAGCTTAACTTCAGAGGATCTTTTCTTGTACAGCTGCTAGATCAACAGGAGAAAAACAGCAAAACAATTTTTCTACTGAAAAACACCACCCACCAAAAGCAGAACAAATACCAATATTTTGACATTTAAAGTTTTTGTGTGGTTTGTGTGGGCTTTTTTTTTCCTTTCTAATCTATTGTAGAATTTTCCTTTTGTTGCTGAAATTGGACACACAAATAATTATAGGCCTTGGTAGCTCATTAACAGCTCTGCCTTTAAATCAAAACATTTAAATAATGATTTGGTCTAATTTGATTTCCCTGTTTTAGTGAATAATTCTGGTTTTTTTTTATTTGGAAACTAGTTCCTGGGCTAGTCCAAGAGGTAGATCTTTCATTATTGTAATTTTAAATTTGTCATAATTTTTTTATTTTGTCGCATCTTCATTCCCCAGTAAAGTTTAGGGAACATACATTTTTATCTGTACTTAACATTTTTTTCCCATGGATGTGTGTTCCATGTGATTACTGTGAAATTTCATTCAAATAGAGATAGGGAGGCCTATGAAACCTTTTAGGACTTAAACTGTAGTGAAACATAGGTTGCAATATTTAAGAGGTCAGTACAGCAATTAGCATATTTATTTAAACTGATATGTAAAATGTATTTTTGCAAACACTATATATTTAAGGTCATTTCTGAATTCTCTTAAGACCACTTTTTGAAATTCGAGGACATCCTTTCTTACTTTTTACTGAGGTGAGCAAAAGATGGAGTGACAACTCACCAGCTCTGCATGTTCAGATGTTTCAGAATGTCATGGTACAAGTATGTTGAGTTTACCTGTTCTGACTGAGGCTGCCAGAAATACAGACCATGCTCCAGTAAATCTTGCTGCCAGAGTTAGAGATGCTATGGTCCCCCCTTGTCTGGTCTGCTTCGCTTCTGAAAATTATTACCTTTGTCACAGAAGGAGCAAAAGATTGTGCCTGAGCCATTTTGAATGGTCTTTTCAGTGTCTAAATTTAAGTCACAGATGTTTGTGAGTTTGAACTGGAACAGAAGGCTTAGCAGCTGGTAAGGTACAATTAAACTTCTGCTGCATTTTCTGTAAGAGCTGTGAGCTCTACCAGAGGTGTGTGGTCAAGCTATAGGTATAGCATTGTGTATTGGTACTTGTCTACCACCACCAGTAAAACTCAGTTGTTCTTCCAAGATGTTAAAGCTGTGGGCAAAGAAAGTATATGATCTGCATAATGGAAGTATGCCTTCAAAGCTCATTATGTCAGTGAAGCTTCACTGAACACAAAATATTTCTGTTGGCTTAACTGTTTGTGAATTTTCAGGAAGATGATGTAGCTCAGCTGGCAGAACAACTGGGAGTACATATTTGCACTTCACTAGAAGAAACTCTGTTGAGAGACCTATCTTATAGTCTCCAGAGCAGTTATGCATACTTTCAAGAAGCTGTAGTATATCCTTCTGGCTTAAGGTATCAGAAAAACTATAAACTAGTATCAGAAATGGGATTAATATGAAAGTACAACTAAAAAAAATAAAGTATAAAAGTCCCTTCTAAATGCAAAAGTCTCTTATCTGTTTTGCAGAACCATAGTTCTGAGAATTTTTTCTGTAGGTGAAATGACTCATTGAAGGCACCCAACATTGATCTCTATTATGACAATATCTGTATCTCTATCTATTTCTCAGTGTCCTTCTGCCCATATGAGTTAACAGGCTGACATTTAAATTATCTTCTCTCCAAGAAGAAAGAATAGAGTGAGAAGCAATGTAAATGTGGGGAATAAGGGAGTGCACAGAGCCCTAAGATGGGATATGGAGAAATGCAAGATACAGATCCCTAATTATTTTTAGGGCCAAAAAAAATGATCCAGTGTTTTGTAACATCAGTGTAAGAATTCCAAAGGCTACAAAGCCCAACCAACCAAAAAAATAAAATATCCTTAACACAAGGATGGGTAAAGGATTTCAGAAAAATACTTGCTTGGTAACTGAATAAAAGAGAAAATAAGTAAAAAATAAAATTGTTTATGTGCCACCTTCAGACTTTCTTACACCTGGAGACAGGTTTTAAAAAGTCAGCAAAAGTCCCACATGATTTTTTAATAATTAAACATTCGAAACACTTTTCCCAGTTTTTTACCAGTGCCAAATAGAACTCTAAGTGATAGGTCTTCCAGGCATCTCTGATTCATGCAGAATAGATGCAGGGACAGTTTCATGCCCATTATACCCGCTGCCTGTCAAGGGTTATGCCCAGGCTGTGAAACTTGGAGTGGTCCCCAGTGGAACTGCCAGTTTTGTGATCACCAGGACCACCTGCAGCATATACAAGACTGGACAAGAAAAGCCTGTCAGAGTTAGAGATAGAATCATACAATCATTTAGATGCTTTCCTCTGCTCTTTCTCTCTGGTTCTTCATCAACTACAGCTCTGTGGAATTTGGTATACAGCTTTAACTACCATGGCTAATACAACTGAAATATATTTCACAGTATTATAATCCTTAAAGTATCCTTTGCTGTATTGCCACAGAGTACTTTATCTTTTTACACAATTCCAGGAAACTTTGGAGGGTATTTAAATATATGCTCAAGTTCTCCCCTAAGAGAGACTAGAAGCTTTTGTTTACATTTCTCAATTCTTACTTCTTTTGATCAGAGGGAAGGATTATTTTTCAGTAACCACTACTGTAAACTCTTTTGAGACATCAATGCTTTAATAAGCAAGGGTTCTAATAGGATCTTATGAATAAAGCATTTTGCACTCTTTCCCATGACATGTTTTACATGTATATCTGCTGCAGCTTTAGCAGAATTCCTTTCTTATAGGTTAGATAAGCAAAATAATTCCAAATGTTACAGGCACATTACATTTCACAGCATTATTTCTTTGGGAAATTATGAAGCCTAAATTCTTTTTACATTTCATTAGCCTTATTAATATCTGAAGGTTCAGTCATGTAATTTTGACCAATAGGACTGGGTAGATACAAGTTGGTGCAGAATTGTTTCCAAATATTCAATGCTCAAGCTAAAAAGACAGTTAGCAAGAGCAAAATACACAGACAATGGAATAGGTCTGAGTACTTTTATTGTTCATACAGTTTAGTGTAAGCCTTTTTCTGAAAATTCTGTGTGCAAATACTGAATCAGACTCAGTTAGATTTGCTGGGTTTGTACTTTGAGTTCTAAATTCTTACAGAAAATCCTGAAGAAAATAATTATCTCTTACATTTACCTGTGTGTGTAAGATCAAATGAAAGTCAAAAAGGAGGACCTGTGTTCAATAGTATCTTCTGCTTCACAAAGGTGAGGAGCTCTTTCACATTAAAAGTAAGAGTAAATAGTGTTGCTCAGGTAATCTGACTTCTGTGCACAAAGCACAACGACTATGAGTTTTAAATTAGCAAGTTTTTCCCAGCTGGGGAAAAAAAGAAAAAAGGATATAGAGATATAGAAAGACTAGGATACTGTCATGTCCAGAATCCAGCATCCCATCCTACGAAGAGGAAAACTTGGAGAAGGATTGTTTGTACTTTCTAAAAATTTAAAAAAAAAAACAAACCAAACAAACAAACAAAAAAAAAAAAAGACAGAGATCCTAGTTAAGGTATTTATGTGTAGTTGCTGTTTAGGACGAAAAAAAATATGTATTAACATACTCTGTACTTTCTTTTCTGATACCAAGTAGAGGGATCATTTTCCAACACAAAAAAAAAGTACAAACCTGTGTATGTCATCACTGCAATGACGTTGCTGTGACTAGGATTTAATTTGAATACTTGCTAGAGACCTCGCAGAATTTCATTCATCTTAAATGTTTACTTTTTCCTGGATTCTTAAGGAAAACAATGTATTAAAAGATACCGTCAAGAAGGAAAGTCCTGATTTGAATTCAATTAAATGTCAGCTTATCATTTATTATGTAGCACCGTGGGAGGACTACTTTGTTGTGTAATTAGAATGGATCATTGTTAAGAAGCAGTATTTACAGAGATATTGAAATATTAGCTGGGATATAAACATGTTTATAAAATGGTCTCTTGATACCTTCTCCAAGTTATTTCCTTCAGCAACTGTATTAATTCCTGCAAAATTCATTCAGATTGCTAGAACCAGTATTTTCACAGAAAAATGGATCATCGTAGCCTAAATACTAATGTGTTTACTTATGCCAGTTTCAAAGTTGGGCATTCATTTAGCATTTTATCTTTAACATCACTAACACAACAACAGCTTTTCAAACCTTTAGGATATTGAAAAGGGATGAGAATCTCTGAAGTCACCCAAAGGGTCACTCCAAAATCTATTTGTATCTAAGACATGTCTAACCAGAAAGAGAAATTGAAAAAACTCCTATCTGTCTGACACATAGAAACACACTTATATGCTTAAGACCTGAGAGCAAATGCAAATTCTGATTTAAGTCTTGGGAAAAGTAAATGTGGCAGGGGTATTTTTGGTTGCATAGAAGATTACAGTGAGCTCCTAAGTGGAGATTCCTTGTAATAAGGGAATTTTTTAACTATAAATTTTCAGTCAGTGTCACCAGAAAGGATAATTGTATCTAATTTATATGGTTGGGAAATATATGTCTTACCACCTCTAAATAAAGATGTCTAGAAAACCCAGGAAATTTGTTCCACTAGACTTTCTGCTGGCAAGCCACCGTTATTTCTGTTTCCACAGGCTATATTCTGAGATTATATCCATACCTTAATATTTGACTCAGCTTGTTCATGCAGAAGAAAATCCCTTCATTTAGGTGTGAACATGACCACATTAGCTTTGCAGAAAAAGCTCTGGCAATATTTTTCTGGCACCAAATATTGAATGGTATACTTCAGTGCAACTCTGGAAGTGCTACAATTCTCGAGACCATGCTACTCTTAGACATTACCAAAGGAATTAGGAAATAAATGTAATCAATTTTCAGCTTCTTAAATAAATGCCCTAGTTTATCAGAAATGACATGTAAGCTTTGTACCTTGATTTCTGCTATGTTGCTTAGAGATATTGTAAAATGTGTCAGGCAAGAAAAGTCCTTGAATTTCTTCTGCTTCAGTTGCAAGTCTATTAATAGAATGGGCAGAGAATTGTAATGCTTCATTGCTTTTGGCTGATGGAGGGGAATACAAGGACCTTCCTACTTTCAAAGTGGCTTTGAAATAGTATTGCCAGCAACAAGACATCAGAGGAATTCAACACTGTAAAGTAAAAATGATATTAAAAAAAATAGAAAAATGCAATTTTCTTTTACTTCAGCAGCAGGAAACTCAGATAACTGTCTCTGTCCTTTCCCTCCTCATCATCTGCAGCTTTAAGTGAATGGGGTTATAAAGATATATTAATACACTTAAAATTTGATAGTGAAAGCTTTCTGGTAATCGTTTGATTAAAGTGGCCATTGCACTGCCCTCTTGAACTCATGATCAGTTACTAGTCTAGTGACTAGAAATAAACAGTTGATTATATGGTTACACAGATCCTCAAAAATTTCATAGCAGCTGAAGTCCCCCAGTCGATCTGAAATATTTGACCTGACCTTGAGTGAGATACTATACAATGCTATTCCTTTGGGCTGATAAGGTCCTGTGGTTTTCTGTTAAGCTAAATGAGAAAGTCTTGACCATAACAATTTGCACCATTGTGTCCATTATCTTTTGCCCTGCAGGTGATTTGCTGCATGCTTTATTACAGAAGACAGAATAGTTGAGAGGGCATTGCCCTGCCGACAGCAATGTCAACACTTATCTATATGTGGGTACAATTATACTTTCTATACAGCACATAGTGTTGTATGACTACCATTCATTTTGGTAGCGCATACATAGTTTGATATCAAAAAATTACACTGAAAAGGATCTAGAAAGATTTTACTGATGAAGCAAAACACAGAAATACATACAGCCACTTTTAGTTGCCTTCATAGAGTATCTTTGACCCTAAAAGAAGAAAGCAGCTATAACTAGTCACGTAACTAAAATACACTGGCATGTGTTGGCAGACTAAAATGTTCATGCAAGTAGCCTGTATGTTAAAATGACTGCAATTGTGCAGAGTTTCTCAGAGCACATCTAAACAGCATTTCAACTGGCATACTTTTTTTTTTTTTTCCCTTTTCTTTTGACAGGTACTAAGTATCGCAGTATTCACTGAAAAACTGTTTCCCTGAGAAAAATCCTGACCTGAGACTCGCCTTCTGTAGCTGCCCTGACTTAGCTCTGCTCACCTGTGCCACAGCGGCAGGGCGAGGGCAGACACAGCAAGGAGTGGCCGAGAGTTTGTCTGCTCGGCAGCCAGCAGGGGAAGCTGCTGCATCGGTTTTCAGTGCGACTCACGAATAGAATTCCTGGATATTTTTATATCCACGGATGAAAAGGCGGGGTTGTCTTAAAACGAGAGACAGAATATGGGTGTTTGCATGAAGAGGTTTTTGCCAAGCTATGCCTGGGATGGCTATTCTAGTCGCAAGTGAGAAGGCAGGGAATGAGTGGTGCGCAATAGAAGAAATAGGGACTATTTATTGTCAAAATTTAGTATGTGCTATATCTTTGTTTAGGCTATTAAATACAAGACACTTCAAAAACTATTAATAAGAGATTCAGTTATTTATGCAAATTTTAGGTGACTGTCATCCTTGCTCCATGTGTGTAAAAAACTATTTCTATAGAACAGATCCTGGACTGAAACATGCCTGGTTTCTGTATTCAGGCTCATCCTGGCAAGTGTCAGAAAGTTATTTGGGCTTCATCCAAAATATTTTCTTATGCACATGTTTGTGAGCTTCACAGAATTTGACTTTTAATCTGTCTGATGTTCAGCTGTTCATATTTAAACAACAGTGCGATACCTTGCCCGTCCCTTCTATTTCCTCATACTAAAAAGAAAAAAAAAAAAAAAGAAAAAAAAGGAAAAAAAAGTATGTTTTGGTGGCCAAAAAGATATAGTCATCCAACTGCTCTGAAATAAAAACAAAGTCTTAGCACATACTTTTGCTTCATCCTTAAAACATTACAGGACCTCATGAGACTTCCAAGTAACAAGGATAAATAACATTAACTTTACTATTAAAGAGAGCTAAAGACATGTAATATTTTTTTGTGCCAAATTTTTCAGTTGAATTTGAGCTAACTGTAAATAGCAGCTAACTGTGAATTCGAGCTAACTGTGTATGTAATCCAGTACTTTACCAGTACATATTTCCTTCTCATTTTCTGTCAGGACAGGATTTTTGTAAGTGTTAGCACTCTGATAAACTTGCAGTATTCCCTTCATGACTTATTAATAATAGATATGTCTGATAGAGTGTTAGAAGAGATATTTCAATCAGGCATGTATAGAAACTTTGCAATGAGAAAGGCCATTGTCAATTCTAGTAAGAACTTTTGCCTTGAGGTTATATTAAAGACTCTTCTAGAAAGTCTATTTGTAAAAACTAATACCCTTGGTTTTGTCCAAACTGTTTACATAGTCCCAATTCTAATTAATTCTAATTTAAATACTTCTATTGTCATAGAAATCCCTCAGTAGGAACCTACAGGATTGCTAGACATCCGACTGGAAAATATTATTTCATTTGTAGGAAACTTATTAGTTTCTGACTCTTTCCTGCCTTTAATTTCAAGAAATGGATTTTTTTTTCTTGAAGATAAAGTTTCCAGCTGAAGTTTGTTTTGAAGGTTCTTATATATGGAATTTACCTGTGGCTCTGTACAAACGTGTTTGTGTAGCAAATAACAAAATACTGTTTATTCGGAGGTTATGATGCTCATGACCATAATTGACACATGTCCATACATATTTATAAATTCAGTTTTACCTTGGCAACAGCTGAGGGAATGGCCATAATTTATCTCTTAAGGTGACAGAATCAAATGGTAACTTACAAGTGGTAATGGAATATTCTACCCCACATACAATTATTTGCATTAATATTTTTAAGCATAAAGATTATTTGTATTATTCTTTCATCTTCAAACAGATTAAACATTACTTTAGAAATTGATTCAATATATTTTTCAGATCTAATGAAGGCTGCCTACTTAGGTTTCCAGAGGAATCAGAAGCACTGCTGTAGAAAGTTTAAACATTTAATTTGTCTGTTGGGGGAAGATTTACCAAAAAGGCTGAAAAACAAGCCAGCACACGTTCATCTGGTACAGCTTGGGAGAGTATACTTGGCACAATTTATTGCATCTGTTATCTTCTAAGCTGTTTGCTCTTGTCCAGATAGCTAATTGAATGCTGGAAGTAGAGAAATAATAGATGCAGGATGTTGGCAGGGATTTTTCCCCAAGAAAATATCGATTCCATTACTGGGACACTGAATTGTGCAGAGGACTCTTATGTCCAGCCTGCAGAATAAAAAAGCAACTTTAGGGGAACCATGGTTATGGTGAAAATACCTTCATGCTGACTTAGAGATTTAGCCTGTTTAGTTTAATATAGAGAAATTACCAAGATCTCTGTCTTGAATACAGCTGTAATAGGTTGACCCTGGATGGACGCCAGACACCCACCAAAGCTGCTCCATCACAGGTGGACAGGGGAGAGAAAAATATAATGGAAAGCTCATGAGTTGAGATAAGAAGTGGGAGAGATCACTCACCAAACACTGTCATGGGCAAAACAGACTCTGCTTGGGGGTATTAACTGATTTTATTACTAACAAGATCAGAACAGGATAATGATAAGTAAAATAAATGTTAAAAAGCAACCTTCTCCCCATCCCTTCCTACTTTCCAGCTCTACCTCTTCTCCACCAATGGCATGGAGAGACAGGGAATGGGTGTTTCATGGAACATTCAGTTGGAACATTCAATGGAACATTCAGTTCATCACATTTCCTCCTGCCACTGCTCAGGGAGAGGAGCCTATGTCCTGCTCTGGTGTGGGGTTTCTTCCATGTGAGATAGTTCTCCATGAACTTCTCCAATGTGAGCCCATCCCATGGGCAACAGTTCTCCACAGACTGCTCCAGCATGGGTCACTGTTCCACAGGGAGCAGTCCTTCAGGCACAGCCTGACCCCCATGGGGTCACAAGTCCTACCATCAAGCTCCAGTGTGAACTCCTCTCTCCCTATGTCCACATATGTCCCTGCTCCAGCATGGGTTTCCCACAGGTTCACAGCTCTCTCTTGGATATCCACCTGCTCTGGTGTAGGTCTCTTCCACGGGCTGCAGAGGAATCTCAGACCTAGTGCCTGGAACACCTCCTGCCACTCCTTCTCCACTGACCTTGGTGTCTGCAGAGTTGTTCCTCTCACATGTTCTCATTCCTCTCTCTTCTGCATGCAATTAGATCTGTATGATAACTTCTTTTCTGCTTTTTAAACAGAAAAAAGGTTACCACAGAGGCATTAATGCCTTATCTGGTTGGCTTAGCCTTGGCCAGCAGCACGTCCCTCTTGGAGCCAGATCTTATTGGCTATGTTGGACAAGGAGGAAGCTTCTGGCAGCCTCTCACAAAAGTCACTCCTGTTGCCCCTTGGTCTCACAAACCCAGCTTATGTCTTTAAATTTAGCAAGTAGTATCACTGAAGAATTAAACTTGACATAATGTTATCCTGCATAGATCAAGGTCTCTAAGGGGTGCAATGACTTAAACTATGTAGGTGCATTGGAGATATCACATTTCCCAGCTCTAGGTTGTCCTGTGAGCCTCTCAGAATTTTTCTACTAGTCATTTTTGGGTTTGGTATTAGTGTTATAAGTTGGTACCAGGAAAATAAAGTGATTATTTTTTTTTATGTTCTTAATAGTCTCTAGTCATAAGAGTACTACTAGCAAAAATTTTAGCACTACCCAAATTATGTTTAGAAACAATCCTGACACTAATTCCTTACAAATATTTACATTTCCTCATTCTACAATAAAAAAATTGTATTTGTTTTCCTACTTCCAAATTATAAAAATTCTATTTTTCCACTGTCTTTTCAGTATCTATCAATTTTCTATCACTTTTCCAATGAACTTCACTAGCATACATATGGATGTGCCAGTTCTACGTCTTGGAAGGTTTCAGAAAATACAACCTTGAGTATTGCTTTGAATTGACTTATTTTTTAAGTTCAGTGTTGCATAATATTTTATTTATAAGTACTGTTTGCACTCCAAAGCCAACTACTTATATATATCTCACACTGCTTACAGGAATATATTAGCTTTTCTTATTTTAACAGCATTCATCTGTTTCCTCCAGTGCTTCTTGCTATATCTTGTATACCAGAAATAACTTCAGCAGATGAAAATGTTGAAATATTCAGGTTCTCATTATACTTAGAGAGAAATGGATTTCACATACCCTGACATAGTCCTTACCATTTTAGTATCTTTAGTTGGTTGTGGTGGGTTTTTTATTTTTTTTGGGTAGTCTTGCTTTTTAGTTGGTTATTTTCTTGACTTTTAGTTGGTTGCTTTGGGCATTTTTTTTTTTAGTACTTTACTTTTTTTTCCTATGTCATTTAAGCCACTGCCTGTTTTAGAGAATTACTGGAGGTTTCTAAAACATCATATATGTAGTCAGGTTAGATTTAATATGCATTCTTTCCTCACATTCTTCAGCAGTTTGCTTCCCACTTCCTCACCCTTGACAGGAAGATTTTATTTGAAGAATTTGCAAAATCCTTTTCAATAAATGGTGAACAGTTCCATCTAAAAAGCAAATTTTTAGCCAAAGTTGAAAGCCTCATGCAGTAAGAAGTTTTCCTTTGAAACAGGAAGATCAAATGTCTCACAGGGAAGTAAAAAAATTATTTTAATTTCAGAAAAGATAGTTGTCAAAGGAACTTGAATCCTTTTGCTAAATTTGAGCATTTCATATCTACAGGTTCCTTTAAAGACCCTCAAATTCTCACCATTTGACTAACATAACTGATCCCAGCTATGCTTCAGGAATTAGTTCCTATAGACTTGATTTGTACAAATCACTTAACGAGAAGCAGGACTGCACGCAGAGTCAGTAAATACCAGATGGTAAAATAGCCAAATACATTTGAAAACAGCTCCCTAGGCTTAAATCTCTGCCTCAACAGCTGGAAGAAGGTATTCAATATGGATAGTGCCTTTTTCTGTGAGGATACCAACTGTTACTGGACATTTGCTGTGTTTACTGAATACTGTGAAGAACCTTGATGCATATGACACTTTACATATATATTTTTAGCTTTTCATACATAGCAGATGTTGGCTGGATACAATTAGGCAAAAAGCGAGTAGATTAAAAACTTCTTCGATAAATTATAATGTAATTTAAATGAGAAAATTTACATTAGACAAGTTTTCAGAATAATTATGAAACAATTGCCTAATAATGAAGCTTCCAAGCTCTTTGTAACAGATGGTCAGAAGCTGAATTTTATTGGATCATAGATAATCAGTAAATTTAATATGCAAGATAAATGCTGCAATCTATCATCCTTCTATAACCCTCTGCACCATAATGTATTTGTTATAACTCCAAGATCAGAAGAACATTCCAGGATCTCTAATCTAATACAGAGGTGATACAGGGGTTGAGAGAGAGCATACCAGAAAGTGGTTTAAACTTGTAGCTTTATAGCAGCTACACGTCTGACTTACCCCATACTTAGTTATATCACTTTAACAACAGTCTTCAGACAGCTTTAGGATTCATTATGTCTCATACCCAAATGCTATAGATGAAAACAAATTACTTGCTGCATGTTGTCATTTCAGGCAATAATAGCTACTTCTTGTTTTATGTGAATTTGATACTAAGTCCTTTATAAAATGCTGAATAAAAAGGAGTATGCATTAGCTGAATAAATCATAAAGTCATGTAGGTGTAAGGGATGGGTTGACCCTAGCTGGACCCCACCAAATCTGGTCTTTTCCTCCCATGTTCTCTGGACAGGGGAGAAAAAATATAATATTGAGATAAGGACAACAAGAGATCACTAACTGATTATTATCACGGACAAAACAGGTTTGACTTAGGGGAATTTGCTGAATTTATTACAGGAAAATAAGAGATTTGTCAAGATCCTTGAAACACATTCACCCCTAACACCTCCCTTCTTTCTGGGCTCAACTTTATTCCTGATTTTCTCTACCTTCTCCCCTTGAGTGGTAGAGAGGTTGTGGGAAAGGGGATTGTAGTAAGTTGTGCATTGTCTCTGCTACTCTTTCCTTCTCAGAAGGAGGACTCACACTCTTCTCCTGCTCCAGCACAGGGGCCCTCCTAGTGGACCCAGTTCTGCACTAACTTCTCCACTGTGAGTCCTCCCAGAGGCTGCAATTCTTCATTACTGCTCCAATGTGTGTCCCTTCTGCAGGCTCACAATTCCTGCCATCAAACATGTTCCAATGTGGGTCCTCTCTTCACAGGGAGACACCCTGCCAGGAGCAGGTCCTGATAACAGCCTGCTTGAGACCACTCTTCCCATGAGTTCTTTTAGTCATCCACATGCTCTGGTGTGGGGTCCTTCAGGGGCTGCAGGTGGATCTCTGATCCATCATGGACCTGCAAAGGTTGGAATGACACAGCTGCTTCACCATGGTCTGCACCATATACTTCAGGGGAATCTCAGTTCCTGGCACGTGGAGCACCTCTTTCCCCTCCTTATTCATGGACCCTGGTGTCTACAGGGCTTTTTCTCACACATATTCTTACTCCTCTCTCTAGCTGCAATTATTCCTTTGTGGTAACTTTTCCCTTTTTAAAAGTGTTATCCCACTGCTGCTCAAGATCTTGGCCGTAGCCAGCAGTGGGTCTGTCTTGGTCCCCCTGACAGAAATCACTGTGTAGCCCCTCCATTACCCACGCTTTGCAATGCCATCAAAACACAGTGCATAAAAAAATCACCTTCAGAGTAATCTACTGATCACCTTTTATAAATGAAGAGTTCTTATACCTCCAAGTACATCTCATAAATGAACAGAACATTGAAGTAGCTACCTATCAATAAGGATAGAAGTTGAGCCAACTTCTATTTCATTTTTAAGTCCTAGTCTATACAGAGTTGAAGGTAATTTGGCAATGTACTTCTTTTACCTTCTGTAAGCTATCATATTGATTTGATATAGTTTATACTAGTTATGACTGACAAGCAGTTTGAATTTCCATGTCTGATCTGACTCTGCATTTTGAAACTGATAGCAGTAGAGTTTGAGTGAAGACAGCAACATATTACGAATTATTGAGCAAGTATTCTTAATCTGAATCATGTGAAGAACCACAGAAAGCAGAAACTTACATGAAGAAAGAAAAAATATCAAACTAAAGGCCTTTTAATTTAGTTTCAGTAACATTTCTGGCAGAAGGTTAAACAAACTTTTTTTGTTAATTTGATTTTTATCTTCATGTTTTTTCTATTTAAAAAATAGATTAGGTTTCCCTAGCTCACCTACACATTGTAAGAGTAACTACACTAGTGTCACCCAGAAAATCAAAGAAAATTTCTTAGCCAAGAGAGATGAATTGACATTGCTGGAAGGTATGCCATGTACTTCAATGACAGTTCCTGGTGCAGAACGAAAGCAATCACAAATTTTACAGAATTTAGAAACAATTTTTAAAAATTAAATAAACATTTAAAATCAAACTTAGAAATTCAGTTTATCATTTTAACATTAATTATTAAATATTACAAAGGAACCAATCAAATCAATGTAATTACAGGGCAACAAATGTCTGTGTAAATCAAGCCTGCATAATGATCTACCATTTTCTGTAGCTTGCTTTTGTGTACTTTAAACATGAATCTTCAGCTTGACCCTTGATGTACCTCCGGCATATACTGATAAACCTTCAAGTTTACTCTTGAGGATCCTCTCAATTAGAAGTCAGAATAATCCATTACTTGGAGGAAGAAGTAGAGTCAATTTAGTAGGGTGACCATAGAGTAACATCTATTTGTGGTCAGATAATAGAGGGGTTTGTTCTCCTTGAATAGGGGAATAAATAAGCAAACTGACAGAAGTACATCTAAATAGCAGTGCTAGGAATTAGTATATTTAGGTTAAGACCTGCATGTAGGAAGTAAAAATAGATCAGGATTGAAATCCAGTGTTCAGTCATGGTATGACAAAAGATAAATTATGTAGATTATTACACTGATTTATTATAAATAAAAATGTTAAAAGTCTCTCAATTGTGTTTTATTAATATCTATTCTAATAATATATTATTTATGCAATAGAAAATTAAACACATCAAAAACTGTCATTACTGATGGGAGTATGAATGGTTTTATTTATTCTGCACTGTGCAAGGTGCTACTTACTTCAGTCATAGAGTCAGTAACATAGTAAAACCAAACAGACAATCTAGACTTTTAATTTCCATATTTATTTAAAAAGCGACTCTTAGTAAATCCTTCATTTTATTTTCTTGTTAAATTACACTTACTTCCTATAAGCTATTGTAATAATTTCTAGCAGGCATTATGCCAAAGTATTTGTAGGCTTTCTTTATCATATGAAAAACAGATTCAAAAGTCACACTTCCTAAATGGACTTTTCTAAGTATATGAAATTAAAAATCACTGAATATTTCATGCACATAAGTGTAGATGGCTTCAGAAAGGAGAAGACTCAGTCAAAATAATTATATGGATTTCTTAAACAGGACATAGGTTGGTTTTAAGCATGTACCTCCAAAAAGCCATCTAAAAAGCTTCTTTTACTATGTCACCCCAATCACACAAAACTTGTGGGCATCTTATTTTCACCTTCTGCGTCTCTCTGGAAGATAGCAACTTTCTTTGCTTGCCCTGAACTGCTTTGATGTGAGCAATGAGATTTCTCTGATGCTGAAAATTCACGAACCAGGTGGACAGAAGCCTAAATCTACTAAGAGCATCTAGTAAAAGCATTCAAAGCATACCTATAAGAAGCTATTAGATAGAACTTGAAAATGCCATTAAAGTGACTTCAACTTTTCAAGTGAAGACTGTATTTAGCTTCTGTAGTTGAGAAATCCTGTGGTTCAGAAGGTGAATTGTCTACCTTGTGGTTTAGTAACTAGGACACTGAGTAGGTGAGTCCTGCTTTCTCAGGATTATTGTTGCTTTAACCTTGGAATGCTTTAAGAGAAAATTATCATGTATTAATATTCCCCCGATAAGGATGCAGAATTATTTTGCTCTATAGATTTATTTTAGCATGAAAGTTAACATTCTTTCTGGATAGAATGGCCTAGAAAGGAAACAATGAAAAACATGCCTATGTTGAATCAGCTTCATGAGGTTCCTATCACCTCTTCAGAAGGCAAATATGTAAAGAGTGCTGCTTTGCTATCTAAATCCTTGGGCATGAAAGTAATTCCTAATTCTGAGAGGTGCCGCTGCTTTTGATAAGAAAACTGCCATCTACACAGCTGCAGGATTGTTTCACATTACTTTCCCACTTTACTGATACAGTCAAAAACTACAATTCAGGTTTTCTGTACACTTTCTAATGGTATTAAACATGATGCAAAAGCTATGGTGAAGGACTTATATTGTGTAGTCTGAGGAACATCACTACTTTAATCTGAGCCTTGGAGCTCTTTTTTTTTTTTTTTTCTTTTCCTTGCTCAATGTCTCACAAGGCAGTTAGCTTTTGGCTAGCTGCCTTGTAGCCTACAGCTTTACAGCACCTCTGACAGCTCCTTCCCTAAGTGCTCTGCACTGTCTCACATTCAGCTGTCAGTTACTTCTCTCCTGCCAGCATGAAGCAATCCCAAGCACAGTTTTGCAATGACCAGTCCTGGGGCTGATCACTTTCTTCATAGTCAGAAATCCATTTACTTCGCGTAGGCATCTTGGGCAGAGATGCCTGTGAGATGTAAAGATGGCCACGCTGGCATAAAATCTTTCCGCTGGACATGCAAAATTTTGAATTTAACTCCTTTACAGACATGTGTGGAAGAAAAATCCCAATTACAGCTGGTCTGGCACAGCTGGGTAGGATCCAGGTTAATATTTCTCTGCATTTTCATCCCAAAGGTGAAAGATTTTGTGAGTTTGAAAACAGCAAAGACAGAAGGAGACAGATGAGAAGATTTCAGGAGATGGAATATTAGGCCCCCATTTGCACTGCAAGCACTCAACACCCAGAGTTGCTGCAGTGTGTGCAGAGGAGCTGTCCATGGAGCCAAAAGTGAGGCAACAACTCTGCTGGAACAGGGAGGGACAAAGGGAACATCTAAGAAGTCGCACAAATGCCCCAGAAGAGTGTATGAGCCCCCCAGCCTTTCCAGGTGCCTGTGCCCACATGAAAGCCCACATTCCTGCAGGCCCCTCACAGCTGGGATGCCCTGGTCCCTGCCACTGGACATCAGCCCCTTGTCTGCAGTGCCCAAAGGAAGGGTGTCAGGGCAGCTGCAGGGCTGCTGTCATGTGTGGCCTCTGTGAGGGTTTGCTGGCCACAGATGCCTGGCACAGCTGTAGTGTCTGGGAAGCACCCAGCCCTGCACAGACCCCTGGCTCCCTGGTGAGCTCCTCATCCTGTGGCCCCCAACCCTCACACCAGAACTGGATCCCCACTGCCCCCACCTTGACTTTCAAATCACTCTCCACGGGGGGGCAGAGAAATACTAAAGTCTCATGTACCACCTGTCCCAGCACCCAGATCAGAGAACCTGGCAAATTTCTGGTAGGGGTTGGGTGCTGGGAGAGGTGTCTCTTCACCCTGTGCAGCACCAGCAGCAGCAGTGGCATGCTAGGAGCCCTTCTGTCCTGGGAATAAGATCTGCCCAAAGAAATGGGTAGACTCAGTCAGAATTGAAATGCCTTCAGTGAGAGAAACCATCAATAAAAGTGGTAGACTGGCTAGGAAGTTTTTGCATAAACAGAAGCATTCTCTGCTGAAGTCATCTAGCCTAACTTCTGCCTAGCTGGAAAGAGATGCCTGCTTTTTGTCAAATATAGATGATTAATTGGATCTTGATTCAAACCACAGTGGACCTTACAAGAACAGTTTAGATTATGGTTGAACAGGTACCTGAGAAAACAGAGTGCTAAGTTAATATCAGCTTATCTAAATGAAATCCAACTGCTTGATGGATCATCTCTGGATTTCTGAGCAGTCCTGACATTGCCATGATTGCTGAAAGTCTGCAGTTCTGATTGCTTAGATCCTTCAGTGGTAAAGTTTCTCTCCTCTGCTGAGTTATATGTATTCTGCTGGGGCATTGTGATGGAAGTGAAAAGAGGCAGGGGCAAAACCTGGAGTTTCCAATTTTCAGTTGTCATTGCACTGGTCTGTTGAAATCTATCAAATAACAATCCTCTAGGATTAATTACTAAATGACAGCAGTGACAAAAAAATTTTAATGATGGTTTCTGGGTTTTTCATAGGTTATGGACAGTTGTTTAGGGGCTTTCCATGACCTCAGTGTTTTTACTCCTGTGTACATCATAAGAATGTACATAAGACTCCCATAAGAATGATGAAATAGTTCAGATGACTTTTTTTTTTTTTTACTTATTTCTTAACTAAGAGGAAAAAAGGGGAAAAATTACACTGAAAAGTTCAATTATTCAAGCAAAATAAGCTATAATAGCAGAGGCAAACTTACCAAGTGGAATCAACAGGTGCTGCATAACAGAAAATCTGGAGAAAAGAGGGTGAGCATGATGAGCTGAGCACTGCAGAAGCAAGCTTGGTACACCTCTTTGTAAAAGTACACTATATTTATATAGGCAGGGTTTGAGAACAGGAAGTGGTATTGATGGCTCTGTACAGCAAAGGCTGACTATATGGACAGAATAGAATATTACCTGAGGGATGTTAATGCAAGTATAGCATTTAAACCAGAGAATAAATTGCATATTCAGGCCCATATTTATGCATGGAAAGGCAAGTGCTCGTGTTCAGTTAACAGTAGAGCAAGTGCTTAAGCTACTTACTGAAAAGCTTGTGAAAACTGGCCTTTTGTCACTGAAGCATATATAGCTTCTCCAGATCAAGTACTTTGTGAAATTATTGCAAAATGTGCATGTATGGAGAGAAAAAAGTATATTTAGCTGCACGCCGTTGTGCTTTATCTGATAACTTAAATAGTGTAAGACACTTATTCTCATTATTCCAAGTACTGATTTCACTTGTCAATGGAAATTCTAAGTTCTGTACTGAAATATTTTTTTTGTATTGGAATTTAAAGATGTTCCAGTTCAGGATAGTTTAAATGCTTCAGGTTGCCTTTTGTACACTACATTGATGAAAATATGTCTAGGTAGCTCAAAGATCAAGTCAGTACTTCAATAATTAAATATTTCATGCTAATGAAATTGTGATATTCGATATAAATATAAGTAAGCAAAAAATAAGGTGCAAATACTTTAAAAAAAGTTATTTTTATTACTACCTTCCACAAAGCTTTTGTTGTTGTGGAACTCATTGTGATTCCACAAAATAGTGCCTTTCAGGCACTTCTTTGTTGATTCTTTCAACTTCTGATTCTTCATTGTTCAAGAGTAGTTACTTATAATTTTTTTTAATAATCTTCAACATGAAATTGTCAGAATGTCTTAAACTTAAAAAAAATTATCTCAAGAATCAGAGTTCATTAAAAGACATTCTTTCATGATGTATCATATATTGGCATTGAATGCAGAAAAATCAAAATATTCTCATTTTCTCTCAGTCGAAATATCTCTATGAATCGCTGGGGATACTAATATCTTTCAACACAAACCATATGTCAAACCACAGGGCTTAGTAAGTCTCTTCCTTATATTTTTTAATAAAAAAATAATGTGTTCGGGTGTTGTTTTTTTTTTTTTTTTTGTTTGTTTGATATAAAGCTTTAAAAGCAGAGATACTGAAATCTTAATATTTCCATTACATTATTTAAATCCTATTGAGTTCAGAAGGAAATTTGCAAGACACATCAAAACTGCAGTTAAAAAAACCTAAAAAACCTCCTCAAAAAGCAAATTAATTCCACTGCTTCATAAGATCATTTCATTTCTTATTTTGCGTTTTGTGTTTTTTATGGATCTTTGCTTGAAGCAAGTGGGAACTGCAATTAGTTAATTAAGACTCTGAGGCTTGAATATTATTGACCTTTTATGTTTTTCAGTATTGGTTGGCAAGCATAAAAAAGCTGCGTTCTCCTCATCTACTCAGGACTCTCCAGGACACGACTTCTAATTGCTTTCTCAGAAATCTTTGCTCCTAGTAATTTAAATATAGGACACATATTGTTATTTCCCCCTTGCATGGCATTTGCTGAGCAAGCAAGCAGAAAGACACAGAACTGGAAAGGCTCATGAATGAATACTGATTGCATAGGGTCACATCTTTGTAGTTTTTCCACTGATGTATGCAGGGGAGGAAAAGTGCATTTGGTATTCCTGACATTTTTTGAGGTGTGCAACCTCTTCTTAAACAAAACAACCATCTCCCACCCTGCAAGAAAATCCCTCAAACTATATGTAAAAAACAAAACAGAGACACAGATGGATGTTTTTCTTCCTTTACAGAGCACATTTGAAGAATGGCTTTAATTCTGACTATTTATTTTGCATTTTTATTAAAAAAACTTTAAAATCAAAGGTTATATTGCTCAATAGCAGACAGTTCAATTTGCTCTTTAGAATCTGCTTTACCGCTAAGGCAAAAAAGCTGTTCCTACTTAAGAGATTGCCTAGCTTGTTGCAGAATCACCTGTAAATGTGTAGTAAGCCCATGTAGCTTCAATCATTTCCTTATCTGTTCTATTGCCCACAGGAGAGTCATTACTGTGGTATTTACAGCTGTCACAATAGTTAATATGATCTAGGCATAGCTGCTTGTTTACTCATTGATGTGATGTGACAGTTTAATAATAACTATCATAATCATGGGTATATAAAATAAGAAATATTTTTGTACTCCTATGAAGATGCTGTTTTCAACTTCTACCAAAAGAATTCTATCCAATCCTTTAAATTACTGTGCCTGGTTGTGATATTTTTAGCTTTATCAACAGCTTACAAATGCATTGCTTTTTATTTTTCCCTAAAGTGGATGAAAAAAATTGACAAATATTTTATATTTCCATATGAAATGGGTTATTCAATTGTAAAAAAAAATAAAAATGAAAGCTCTCCCAAGAGGTGAAAAACAAAATTAGGTATAGGAATGCCAAATTCTAGGCCAATAAATACAATAAATTATGATGCACAAATTTAATCTGGCAAAAAAAAAAAAGTAGAACAGTTTCTAGTATACTCAAATGCACTCATTTACTGCAACACTTTACCCAGCATTTTGTCTCTTTTCTATCAGGTTCAGATTAAACAGATGATTTTAAGCCACAGCCTGAAAGGTAGATGCTTTGGTGGCCTGAAGACAAGGTTCCTATGGCTACAGATTTGGATATTTTGTACAACTGATCCCAAACCTCCTCATCCTGCCTTCCTTTTAATCACATGCAACCCTCTAGAGATGAGGAAAAGTTAACAGTCAGAGGGTCTTTCATTTGTCTTTCATAGCACAGTGAAGCAAGAAAGTCTCGAATGGTAACAGAGCAGACCATTGCTTTTGTTAAGCCTTTAATCTTTGTGTCAACCAAAGCCTCACCAGATGAAATGAAGTTTTTCTCTTGCAGTTGTGTGAACATTTGTACTGTAGAAGCTCACTTGAGATACTGCAGTTGGATATTATGTCTCTCCGTGACTTGCACATTAAAAAGCCAGAAATAAAGCCCTTGTGTGGGTTCTCAGAGTGAATGAATTGACAGATCCATCCAGGAAAGAATTAAACTGAAGGCTTTAAATGAAAAGCAATGAATTTATAACAGGATTATACAGCACTTTGAATCAGCTTTGTACAATCGGAGCTGAGAGTTCAAAGAAAAACAAGAGAAGGCACAAAATATTGTCATTTATAATTGGCTAACGAGACCAGCAACACAGGAATTTTTCAGCTGCAGCAGATTCCCATGTAGTTAGAAAGACTGAAGAGGATTCTAGTTCTTGTGCTATACCAGTTAACTTTACTAAAAGACAATTCCTGAAGAGTCAAGTTGCTCCCAGCTTTTTTGTTTTGCTTCTCAAAATTTACATTTTTTTAAGTTTTTTTTTTTGTTGTTGTTGGTGGTGGTGGTGGGGTTTTTTTGTCGGGTTCTTTTTGTGGTTTTTTTTGTTTGTTTTCTTGGGTTTTTTCTTTTTTTTGTGATTTTTTTGTGTGTTCAGGTTTTTTTGTTGTTGTTGTTGTTTTGTTTTGTTTTGTTTTTGTGGTTTTGTCTGTTCAGGTGCATCAAATCTAGCCTACATGTTGAAACACTTTTAGACCAGTAGGACAGAAGTTATTGTCAACTAATCAACAGGCTAAAGTTGAAGCATTCAGAACTTTCCTAAATTAGGACAATTCCATATCCAAAATGTTTGCCTTCTTATGCCTGGTTTGTTTTAAAGGTGAGCTTGGAGCTTATTTCATAATGGTACAGTTAGATTAAATTAAATTTTCTATACTGAATTTTGCCAACAAACCAAACCCCAGATAATGCATTTACCAAATTAATTGGGAAAATATACCAAAAGAAACCAAAATTGAGAAGTACAAGTTAGAAAGTTAAAAAGCACTTAAGTCAGGATACGAAATGAGATGTCGATGGAAGGCTGCCATTTCTTGTACAAAGTACATATTGCTCCAATTAGAAGAAATGTAAAAAGTCATATTTTATTGCACAAGATTTCAACTGAAACTGTTTATGCTTTAACTGTCATCTCAGCTGACTGTTCACATACTGGAGTAGTCTATAAAATAATCTCTCTAACGCTGCAGAACATCTTAAAAGAGACAAGATATTGGGAAAATACTCTCTTTGGGTTTTATTAACTCCATACAAAAATCTTTCCATTGTAACACTTTATGTAGGAGATTTTTATTTTCTTTTGTACATATATATTTATACAGGTATACTTATTGAGTATCTCTTCTTTTGGAAATACTATACCAGTCGGAAGACTGGTCTGAAAAATAGTAGTAGTTGCATCCCTATAGAGTAATGATCACAAAAAATAAATTACATTTGGGAGCAGGCATTTAATCAATAGTTTGCATTCAATCATATCCATCCTGAAGAATATCCATATTTGGCTATTTTTATTATCTCTCACATTTTAGATATGTCACTTTCCACAGTCTGGCCTGTTTTGTAGGGTTCTTGTCAAGCATAATGTTGCTTACGGGCAGTTGCATTCGCTCAGGTTGTTTGAGAAGTGTTTAGAAGCAGGAAGATGGATTAAACATCTTGAATTCTGTAGATCAATATCTTGTGTCCCAAAAGTGTCTGCTACCCCAGAAATGAACCTGTCCTTTTTCCTTTGACAGTCTCGACCACAAACAAAATCAGGACTCTAGGGATACCACCACACTCTCCAAACTGACCTCCATCTTCAAGTATGTTTCCTAAACCACCCTGCCATTCTCTAACAGATCACAGTTGTTTCATACACAGATATCCCATATTTTCCTCTGCCATGGGTCTGTGTTGATCCTTTTCACCATTTTACCTTCATTTGCCTGGTCTCTCCAAGTAACTCACCATTCCTTTCTTAGATTAGCAGCTTCTTTCACAAGATGCTTTTTATTTTCAGTGAGATTACAGTCTGTGCAGCAGCTGTAGATCTAGCTCTCTCATTACATTAAAATTGGAAGCAATCAAACCTGGTAAATGGCAACATGCTATAGCATTCTGCAAATGCATGCCATTCAAAACTATAGAGTAACCTCACCACCAAGCATGTTTTGAAAGTTGAAGAGAGAGTACATGTACTACTATAAATAACTATAAACTGTGGGCAGGTTTGGTTGGTTTTGTTTTTTTTTTTATTTTATTTTTATCTCTGTCTTCTACTATGCTCCATTTTTTTCAGAGAATTTGTGATGATTTGGGTACTTTGAAAAATGATCATCTCAAAGCCTGGGCATAAGGACTGCATAAATGTTCTGTTCAGTCCTGAGAGGAATATTTAGCCAAGAAAGTTAAAGCTGTGTTGAGAAACAAATCTGTCGCTTTCAACTCTACCTACCCTCAGTTTGACATTGATGAGGAAATTCCTGCAGCGTAGATGTGTAGGTGTTTTAAACAAAAATTATTCTCTTGAGGAACGCTAGACTCATTGCTTCAAATATTGCTTCCCACTGCAGTGTTAATGAAAAGTGTGTTTGTCAGGTTTATTAAAAAAAAGAGTACATGTAATTCTTTGGACATACATATCTTGAAATCTACCTCTATTTGCAGTTAGCATATTGATAAGTGATGCTTTTCTTTCACTAATGACTGCATCAGACTTGTACCAGCAAATAAGCCTCAGTGAAACCAGTGGCATGTTTCTGATGATCCAGTCACATGAAATTGAGCTTTAATAATTTTATTCTATGTCAGACTTCATTGTTTGATAATTTTCACAGCAGTCAATCAAGCCTCTTTCTTTTTAGTTTGTTCTTTCTTTGTCTCTCTCTGATGTAAATTGGGAACAATCTTCTCTGAAGTTAGTGGAGTTGTAATTGTCTAAGGAGGGAGTAAGACCACTTCTGTGCTAGCTTTGGCAACTGCCTTCAAAAAAGCAAGTAGAGAATAAAAAAAAAAAAAAAAACCACCCAACAACCCTCAATGTGATGGCTAACAGCTGGCCTGAAGGTCTCACATACACAAGTAACTTTGACCTTGACTTGATCAGCCTGTACCGGTGAGAATCAGGCTTCACCCATGAGAAAAGGATGTAAACACCTTCAAGGAAGAGAGCACTGAAAAGGGAAAGGACTTAACTGCAAGGAACAGATGCTAGCCAATCTTTAGTGAGATTGTATGCCAGCAACAAGTTACTAACCAATTGAAACTAAACACAATGGTTTAAAACAAACCCCTTTAAATATGAGCTGTGAGCAGAAAAGATTGCAGCTGCGGCTTGAAGAAAAGGTGTCTTGTTCGTCTCTACATCAGCACCTCAACAATACTAACAGAGTATGATAGAGGGAGCCAAACTACTGAGAGTCAGAAACCCTGACAGGCAGTGTGATATTAATTACTGTGAATAATTTTTTTCCTTTGACCTCATACATGGTAATTTTATAATGAACTCACAATACTTGTTTCTGTGTAGTAGAGATGAATTTTAACTGGCTTCATTTTTCCTCTTCAAAAGCAGATATATGGTATACTTGGCTAAATATTTTGTATTTCCTTTTTTCCCCATAATTTGACAGTGCCAGTGCTTTGATTTTTTTTATTTAAAGTATATTTTTTATTACATTTTACTAGTTTGTAAGACATTTTTCACTGGAAATCTTAGTTAAATGAATTTATTAAATGATTCTTTGAAGAATATGTATCCTCTCCAGATACTGCTCCTTCTCAGTGCATTAGAATTTGAGTCAGGCATTTAAATTACCTACTGTACTGAAAAGCAAGAACTTTTCCAGAGGATTGATGAACTGAATAAGCCACTTGCCTATGAAGTACATCTTAGTCTTCTTTTTTGCTACATCAGCATCAAATTTTGTACTACAACAAATAGTATGGTAAAAATGTCATGTCTCTCTGATTGTAATACACTGCTTAGGTATATCTGACTGGAACTTGATCCCCTTTTAACAGAAGTCTGCTCTATTTTGTAATCTGTGCAGCTGCAGACAGAGGAATGAACATAAAGATAACACCTTCATGTTGTTTTTTGAATCTCTGACTTTCTCTAGTGTTTAAACTTTGGTGTGAAATTTGTGGCACAGCACTTTTTCAGAAAAATAAGTCAGCGTCAGTGACCTCAGAAATACTCAGAAACATTTTGGCACAATGACCTTTTATTAAGTCCAGGTGGTCATTCTAAAGAAACTAACTTATATCGTGGCCATTTATGTGTCCTCTAGTGCATAGGTTTTTTCTTCAGGGCTGACCATCTCTACCCTTTCAGGTGGATCTTTCAGGTGCTTCACTATTTTTGGTGTTCACAGAAAATCTGTTAGGAAATAATTTCCACTGAGCAGCCAACAATATCAAGAACTTTAAAGTTTGGTGAAAATCATAGCTTAAAAAATCAGATCTATCTAATGTCTGGTCTGCTCTTGTGCTATGTTTTTAATAGCAATTTTTACCAGAAGCTTCCATATAGCTGCTTACAGACCCAAGCAATCCTGTTCTGTGGGCTGCTGTGGAGCCAGGAGACAAAGACTGCAGGGACAGTGCTGCAAAAGCATTATCCTAGAAATATTTGAATTGCTTAAATCTTCAATTTGTAGTTAAAATTGGAAAACAAAGTAAGACAAGCTTTATTCAAGTGCCATTGAATGAGACATCTGGGGCAAATATTCTGTCTTTGCATTTTTGTATTTAAACAGCTAGTAGTTATTGATAACAGTTTAGTTTTTAATAGCTATTTACTTATTGCATAGTGTATTAACATATACACCCAGTATCCACTTTATGGACATATTTAAAATAAACCAACCAAATATATCTCAGTTATAACTTTTAACTTTAGAAGTAAAATAAAATTCAATATGAAGAATAAGGAAAAATGTACTTTTCCAGTTAAAAAAATGAAAGCTTTTATTAATTTGGGGGTTAAATGTTCCAATAATGTAAATTAAGAATGGATGGTATTAAAAGATTAAAAATTTTAAAATTATTTTTATATCAAAATTTGTAAACAGAATTTTTAAAAATTAATGGTTTTTTTCTTAAACTATTTCTAATTTTTCGGCCTTATAGTTTTGGATTTTTCTGAGTAATATTGAAATAGATATTTTTAAGTTAAGATTTTCTCATTCATAAGGATCTCAGATTTAAAAATACCCTAAATTCAAAAGCCTGAGAATGAAATATCCAAGGGGGAAATAATGTTGTTTCAGGTTTTATTGACATCCTTTATGGTTTTAAAACTGCTTTATGCCCTAGGACTTATCATGCCATAAACAAAGATTGTTAATGAGCTTTGGATTTAAAATCTATGTCATTAAGGTAAAAAGCAATTAAAAAGTCTTTTACACATAGTACTCAAATGAAGATTCGCTCTCCAATATGCAATTCACCAATAAAAGGGTATTGTTGACCTTTTGGGATCTGTAGGATGTCATGAAAATATTAATTTCTGTGAACTTTCAGAAGACAGCAAAGAAGCCTGAGGAATCAATCCAGAGCACTGGTACTGCTGCATCTCTTCATGTCTCATTTGGAAGGCTACATAAAAGGTTTCCATAGCAGCAGGATATTAAGCCCTTGCAAGGCTTCTGTGATCCTTCATCTGCAGAAGTATATTTACTTGTAAGGATACCGGTGAAGCAGGATTTACAGGTTCAAGAAGACATATTCCTGGTTTGGACCAGGTCAGTCTTCAAGGGCTATAGTTCTGCTTTGATGTCTCAGTTTTGTGGTCTCTCAAATCTTTTTTTTTTTTCTGTTCTTGAAAAATTCTGAAAGATGTCAGAAAATTCAGAACTGTCATTGTCTTGCAATCCAAGTCAGCCATAAATCTTAAAACTTTGACGAAGTACATAAATTACTGTTTAGAATACTTATTTTCCTCTCGTCACTGTTGTTACTACACAAAATAAAGATTTGATGCAAATTTTCCTGTGGCTCTTGAACTCATTGCACTTAGAATAATCTTGAAATTATAATCCCAGCAGATAAACATTAGGTAACAGGATACAGAATCAGTACACATGCTTGTGCTCCTAAACTGTGCAGAATGGGAATAATAGTTTGAGTTAGAGAACAAGTTTGGAAGATCACACTTCAGTGTACAGAATATTTCAGCCTCTCTAGTTGAATAATCAAATTTTAAGTCTATGAATATTCAAAAAATGCCAAAAATTTGAGAAATAATGTCTTAATAACAGAATTTGTTTATAAATCTTTATTGAATTTTAAAGAAACCTTATATCCTGGATTTGTCAAAAGACAATAATTAAAGATGTAAATAACTTTAATTAAGTCTTGAAATCAATACATCACATTAACATTTGTAATTAATTTCATAAAAAGTTCCATATTATGTCATTTCTTGACTTGTAATATAACCCTGCTTGGTTATTTATTCAGATATCTCCATTTCCCATCAGTGGGGGGGAATATTCTAATACCCCTTAGAATAAATAGAATTTCACCACAGATGTTAGCACAGAACAAAATTGTATTTCTAATTTACTTATTCTCTGCCCTACCTTTAGGCTGTTTCATTTTAGATCTGAGTTTGCTTTAGCTTCTGGACTTCCTTTCAGAATCCATATTGCCAAAGGGAAAACAGGGAAAGAAGTAAGTAACACGTTCACATTAAACCAAATTAAATTAAATTAATTTACTGGAGATTAATCCTGTTCAGTAAACCACCCTCAGACTGATGGGTTTTGGAGGGTTTGCTGGTGGTAGAGAGAAGAGGGTGTTCACAAGTATTTCAGTCATTCTGAGGTGAAACTGCTTAGCAACTTCTTTGTTCACTTCTAAAATTTCTAGAATTAACCACCTTTTAGTTTTATATTAGCATTTTTATGCTTAACATTAAATTGTCTGGTTTACATAAAAGGACAAATATAATACAGATATATTTTTAAATATATTTTTCATCCTGTTTGCAAGTAATCAGTTTATCACTGCTCTGAACAGTGATGGTTCATAGATCATCAGTGTGCAAATGAGTTTAAAAGACATTGCTTAAAACTGCCAGGCTGGATATTTAATTAAAAAAAAAAAAAAGACAATGGGAGCTGCAGAAAACAGTAACAAACCTATCATACAGTGATGAATTGTGAAGCTGCCCTAACATTTCAAAGTAATAGAAAATTATGGGATTAATTTAAAATTGCAGACGAAATTTATGGAAGTTTACAGAAGCCTACATCAGATAAGGGAAGTAGATTTAATTTACATTTTTATTTATAATATATAGAGATGTAAATTCTCTATATAAAATATTCTATCTGTCCCAGAGAAATGGGTGTACTGGAATATAGCTATATACATCTATTCATGGGCATAATATATTATGTGTGTGCAAAGAATTCCAATTGCAGATGTACAAGTCAGGTCCAGTAATACAACATCCTGTCACATCAGTAAGATGCAGCAGAACTCCATTGTGAAGAACGAAAAGACATACGATTTGTGCTCATTCATTTTAGTAACTCGTTAGTCTGAAGTTAGCAGTCTGATTGATCTATAGCTTTTTTATAGTTCAGGGCACCACCTCCATTTTGGAAATGAAAAGTCCACCAGAAGTTTGCAGTGGATGAATCACCAGCTGGAGTTCTCTATTCCTGTTATGCCTTGTATAAGTAAACTAAGCTAACTATGATGTTTTACTTAGGTATCTTATTTAAAATTACCTAGAATTCAGCTAGAAGAGTACAGCCACAATACAAGTCTGTGCAGCATTTTCTGTAAAAGGCTGTGAAGAGGACGTCAGGATCTCCACTGGAATCAGCATTGCTGGGCTCCACAATGAGGTGATATGCCATGGCATGGATCCCCCACAACAAGTAGAACAACTTTCCTTGTAACATCAGAGGCCTTGACTCAAACTGGACTCCTGAATGAACTCTGGAGGCCCAGGGCTGCAGTGGTACCTGAGGCGACTGGAGATGGTCTTGTATGCAGGAGATGGTGTTGTAGGATATGCATCACCAAGTAATAGAGCTGAAGCTGAAATCAGACTCTGCAGGAGGAAGGCAAGTGACAGCATGGGAAACTGCTGCAGGGGCTGGAGACCCCCATCTACTGACATGACTGACTTGTCTAGGGAGGTTTGCTGCCTCCCAGGGCCTTGAATCTGGGTCATTATGAAATGACTGCTAAACCTTGTCTGACCCTCAGACTACCATACTATTACTATTACTATTACTATTACTATTACTATTACTATTACTATTACTATTACTATTACTATTACTATTACTTGCTGTTCTTCCATGTTTGTACCAATGAAACTGCTATGGACCTGGAATACATCAAACATGATTGCAGAGCATTGGGGATGAGAGTAAAGGACACGGCAGCTCTTCTTGATTTTGATTATTTTCTTGGTCATGGCAATGATCAGGAAGGATTTGAGGGAACATGGTGGATGCTGAGGGTCAGCAGCTCTTTACACAGCTGATGTTAATAGCAATTTATTTTTTTATTACAGTGGAAATCTCTTTGAAAATCAAGGACTGCTACAAAGACAGTGTCCACCTCTCTAGGTGGGGAAGAAGCATTTCTGGTAATCGGCAGGCCAAACTGGTGAGAAGAACTTTAAATAAGGAAAAGTTGAGGAGTGAGAGGGTGACAGGGATGAAAAGGTTGGGAAGCAAAGTGTTCAGTGTGATGTGAAGACTAAATAATCAATGGCTAATCAAATAATAAGGCTGAAGGTGCCCAAGAAGGAGCCCCAGGTCAAGTGGTTCAGGCTTTCACAGCAAAGAAAGCCGAGAGCATCCTGGGCTGCATTAGAAAGAACATTGCTCTCATTGGAGATGCATTATCTTCCTCATCTACTTAACCTGGTGAGACATACCTGGAATCCTGGGTCCAAGCCTGGATTCTTAAGTTCAAGACAGAGGTGGACTTCTTGAGTGAGTTCAGCAAAGAGCTATGAAAATGATTAAGAGTATGGAACCTTTGACAAGTGATGGAATGATGAGAGAACTGGGACTGTTCAACATGGACAAGTCTCAGGGATATTTTAGCAATGTGTAAAACCTGGAGCCAGATTCTTCTCAGTGGTGTCCAGTGACAGGAGAAGAATCAATGGTAACAAATTTAAATATGAGAAATTCCTTTTAAACAGAAAAAAACCCTTTTTTTTTTTCCAGTAATGGTATGATATGTTCAAAAAAAGCCAGTATGCCTAGAGAGGTTGTGAAGTTTCTGTCCTCAAAGATATTCAAAACCTGACTGGACATGGTCCTAAACTGCCTTTTCTATCTGACTTTGAACATGGAAAATTGACTTCAATATTTGATCTTCAGTACTGCCTCCCAACCTCAAAAGTGATTTTGTGAGTGCCCCAAGTTTAACAGCATAGATTTGAGCCTTTGACAAAAATAAAATATTGAGAGTGAAAGGAGGTAAGAGATCACAGTATGTACCTTTTCACAAACTTATCAAGCTGCTGAATGGTCTTCTGTTTTCATAGACTTTAAAAAACACCAGAGATGGATCTAACATATCTAAACCATGGATCTCTATCAGAAACTTGCCTAGTCTCTACCTTTTTTTATGGTGGGATTTACAATTCTCACAATTCTAAAACCCATAACACCACATTTCATAGATGAGAGAGACACAAGTCCTAAAACCCAGATTCTTGGAACTCAAATCCTGAAATGGGGATTCCTGTGACTCCAGTGATACCTCCTTTACAGAGGAGCACCTGCACCTGCTCCCTGCAGAGTATGGAAAACTGAAAGGTCCTTGATTTTCTGTAGGCACAACATACACACAGTCAATACATCAGTGTATCATCAAGATTATTCTCATACTGAATCCAAAACACAGCACTGTACCAGCTACTAGGAAAAAAACAAAAACAAAAACAAAAAACAAACTATCTCAGCCAAAACCAGGACAGGAATCTGTTAAAAATCCTCCAATAGACAGAAAACTGTATCAGCTTTAAATTACCATTGGCCATTCAAAGAGAGAATGGAATTTGCTGGTACTGTTGCCAAAGCTACACTTTCAGCTTTCTAGCTATCTTCAAACCCCTTTGTTCAATTAGCTGGGGCCCAGCCTTGGGAAGGAGTAAGGCTGCAGTTTGGGTGTGGAGCAGAACATGCTGGTAGAGAACTCAGAAGTGGAGCAGGCACAACTTGCATCACAGGCTGAGCAGCAGCTTGAAACCTAGCCTTACTGCAGACAACATTAAAAATTCCTGTCCAGTGAGCTGTAGCTGAAGTGAAGCACCTGCCTGGCTATATACAAATTACCTTGTGTATAAAAAAGAGAACTGCAATAATTAAAGTCATATTTTAAGAATTAGAAATTGGATAGTATTGTTTTTTCAACTTAGCTATCTTATTTTCTCCATTAGCAAAATGTTGTTAAGCAAGCTAGTTGATTAGTATGTATGAATAGAGAAAATTAGCTCACCAAATGCCAGCAGGTTTAGCTTAAGTTTTCCTCAGCTTCTGGGTGAAGATTCAGGCCACTGTTTTGTCAGCTGATGGTAATCTTCATCCAACCCTCTCAGAGGGGTGAGTAACATATCAGGTTCTTCTGCAAATCATTAAGGTCCTTAATTTCTGTTAAAAATGCTGATGAATCCTACTCCCTTTAGAGATTTTGGAACAATGGACAGACCTGGAGAGAAATCAAAGAATAATAGTTTGGGTTGGAAGGAACATCAAATGTCAACTAGTTTCACCCTGCTGCCGTGGGCAGGAGCACCTTCCATTAGATCAGGTTGCTCAAAGCCCCCTTCAGCCTGGCTTTGAACATTTCCATGGATGGGGCACCCACAGTTTTTCAAGGCAACCTGTTCCAGTGTCTCACCACCTCTCCAGTATGGTTTATTTTTCCTAACAGCTATTATAAACCTGCCCTCTTTTGGTTTAAAGTTATTATCCCTTGTCCACTCACTACATGTCCTTGTAAAAAGATGCTCTCCCCATCTCTTGTAGACTCCCTTCAGGTACTGGAAGGCTGTTCCCTTCTTCAGCCTGAGCAACCCCACACCTGTCTTCATAGGAGTGATGCTACAGCCCTCTGATAATAGGAGCAAATCCTATTTGACCTTGAACATGACCTTGTTACTTAATTTCTACCAAAATGAATGGGACGTAGAAGGGCTTTTTTAGATCTACCTGATTTTTTTTTGTGTTTTTAAGCATTTAAATATTTAAATTCATAGAAAAATTCACCTTACAGGATCTTAAAAAAAAAATTATCAAAAACCTCCAAAAATATACTTTTCTATTGATATATAACCAGCAAGGGCCTTTGAAATAAGGTAAAGGAGTTTTCCCCAAGAACTGTGACAATATGTTTACCCCTAAAAAGATGGAAATAGAAAGTTATCCAATATTATAAAAAGACAAAAAAATATGGAAAAAAGACAGGGGCTAGAGATGGGGGAAGTATTAATTTCAAAATTAGTTTTTTTTTTTTTTTTTTAAGAGGGTCTACCTGCAGTCTTGCCCGGATTACTGTTGAAATAAAAACCCAGAACAGGAGAAGTTTGGATACTTTAGTATGTAAATACTCCCTTGGGGTAATTGCACCTGCTCATGCTATGTCTTTTCAAAGCAATGGGTAACTGGTTAAATTTAGTTAACAGACTGATGCTTTAGCATACTGCTCCACTGGTTTGCACAGCTTTAATACTTTCCTAAAGTTTAAATTAAAATTTTGACTTCTGCTGAACTTTTGAAATTACTTTATTTGATACATAAATCCAGTTGCTCCATGCTAGTAAAAATGCTAATTATTACTTAAGTGTAAATATAAGTTGAGTTTGGAAAATGCAATATAGTCAGATTTTTAGAGTATTTTTATAATGTGCTTTTGAAAATGTCATAAAATTTTAAGATATTAATAATTCTACTACTTGACAGGATTATGAATTATGAACAAATCATATTCTCCTTCCACTACCTTTTGGAGGATGCTTTGAATGCAAGTAATAAGTAAAAGTTTGATGTTCCTAAAATATGGCTTTCTTGTTCACACTGGCTTTAATATAGTCAAAACAAAGCCACTCTGAGCTGCCACAGAGTCATATATTGGATATCAATGAATAAAAATAAATTGATGGAGAGAGAGAGGGGATGAAAGTAAAAAGAGTAGGTATTTTTAATTAGCAAAAATTCTACATTGTTATAATTTACAAGAAAAGAACAAGTAAGGGAATTAAAAAGGAGATGATCTAATTGAGATTCATACTGGCTTTGTTTTTGCTTTTTTTTTTTTTTTTTTAATTGTGTACCAAAAGAATTTGACAAACACTTGAACCATAATAGTGATGGTAGTAATTCCTTCGGATGTCTTTATTCCCCTATTTATTTCAATTCTACCTGTTCTGGGCTTGATGGAAGTTCATGTTGGTATATTTCTGTATTTTCCTCTTCTCTCAAAAAGTAAACTAACATGCAAAGCACTGGACAAGCTTTATGTTTCACAGAAAATGTGCATGAGCAGTAGTGAAGAGGTTGGTATTTTATGTCTATACTGTACTGCACAGGGTGTTGCAATGTTATAGATCTAAAAGATGATTTTTAACCCCCCCAAAAAACCCCAAAATCTAGATAAGGATCCAAACAGCTAGCAGATTTTGTAGACTTTTGCTTGGTCTTGGCTGCATTGTAGGAGTATAGATTGTACTTTGGAGATGATAAATGAAACCTTGAATTTGAAATGGCACTAAAAAAGTTATTTAAGGAAAAATGAAATAAAGCAGAAATAAGAACCTGTGAAAGGAATATCTTTTTGACTGACATACCTAAATTAGTCACATTAAAAAAAAAAGTCATCAGATTATGTTAAAAAACAGCCTAGTTAGAAAATTAGACTAAAAATTTGATCTAATCTACCCAAAGAAATAAAAGAAGTTAGAGATATTAATTTTTAACAGTTGGACTAGATGATCTTATAGGTCTTGCCCATCCTAAACAATTCTATGATTTTATTTTCCATTTAATATTAAATTATTCATATTTTAGTAACTTAATAACAAAAATGTAACTAACATAATGTTCTCACATTCACTCCAACGTTTCCACATAAAGGTGTTATGATATCCCTAATATTGTGTATCTTAAGATCTAAAACTTGGGTAAGATTTAAGAAGTAAATCATCAGGTTTTCAGAACTTGCCATTAAGAATTCTATCTTTCTGTTAAATTTGTAATATCACATTTTATGTTTTGTTTCAATTGTGTGGTCATTTGTTGTATTATATCATATTTTTTTTTGCCAGAAACATTTGAAAGTATTTCTTTGGAGAACTTAGTTTATGTGGATAAATTCCTTGTTCTCCTGATATACAATTAATGTCAATGTATCAGCCATGTGCAAGTGTCCAAGCAGTTTTGTGACTGGGTTTGTAGTCAAGAAAAATTACTGGAGCAATAGTTGAGTTCACATTTTCTCAGTGAATAGGGCAGAAGGGGTTATCAACAATAAGTGTGCAACATAAATCTGTATACTTTACATGTCAATATATTATCAGCATGAAATCCAGAATGGACAGCTTAGGACAAAAGGAAGTTCCCAGCATGTTACAGGCTGATCACAATCTGTCACAGCAATTAAGGCAGTCAGATGCAAAGACAGCCTCAGTTAGTCAGCTTCCATGATAATTCCTGGAAGAGTTAAATCAGTCATAGAAATGTAGAATGGTTTGGATTGGAAAGAACCTTAAAGATCACCTAGTTCCAAAACCCGCTGCTATGTGCAGGGACATTTTCCACCAGGCCAGGTTGCACAGACCTCCTCCAACCTGGCCTTGAACACTTCCAGGGATAGGGCATCCACAACTTCTGAGAGCAGCCTGTTCCAGTGCCTCACCACCCTCACAGTAAAGAATTTCTCTCTAATATCTAACGTAAACCCATTCTCTTTTGTTTTGAAACCACTACCACTCGCCCTGTCACTACACACTCTTGTAAATAGGCACTCTCTCAATCTCTCTTGCAGGGTCCCCAGGTGGAAGGCCACAATTAGGTCACCCTGAAGTTTCCTCTTTTCCAGGCTGAATGCTTGGTAATACTTAGGATAGATTGTAACAGTGAAGAGCAAATTATCTTGACAACAGTAATGCAAAACTGAGAGAGAGATGAGTTAGCACTAAATTAGTAATTAAAGTGTTTCTTTTCAGGTTTAAAATGTCATTAAAGTAGTTTGTTGTTTTGACATGGAATGAGGTTGTTGGCATATCTCTTATGAAAAATTAGCCATAAATATTACAGCTTTCAGTTCAAGAGTGGCATGAATTTGATTGTTAACCTTCGTTTCAGATATGCTCTCTAAAATGAGTATATCCATAAATGTTCTTTAATATCTTTATTTCCATTAAAACCTTTCAGGGTCACTAAGATCAAACTTAGGTCAAGCAAGAGATTTTACTTTTTGCTTTGGTCACCATGAGAGCTTCTTCTTCTCTGACAAGTTGCCGTAGATATAACACAATTTCACATCTCTCATCCTGTGACAAGGTAAATTGAAAGTTATAATTTTATGACCCAATAGACACATTATAATATCAGTTTCTATTTTCATGCCTGGAAGAGCTAACAAATATTTTTCTACTTTGCTTCTGAATACCTAAGATGTTTATAAACTGCAGCAGACTACACATACCCCAGCTAATATTGTTTTAATATCATAAAGGTGCCCTGGAGTGAAAATATCAATTTCTGTGGCAGATTACTGGAAAATTCTAGTCAAAGCAATTATCTATGGTTATTTTCAGGTTTGTAGATCATTCATTATTAACGGATGAGTTAATTAAATTAATTTCAGGGAAAATGTTGAGACAGAGGAATTCCTGTTGAGATAATATGCCAAGATATACCACGAGATGTCTGATTCTTCATTAATTTTGTCTTGATTGAGGTTAGGTGAATCCCTCTGAGAGGCTCTTAGTAAGCCTTAGTCCTTTAGGTGAGAATCAATTTCTACTAAAGTCAGTCTTGTGTATAGCATGGGTATGTTTTTTCTCATTGCCCAAACAAGAAATTGAGAGTTACATTAAAATTTTCTATATTATGATTGATTTTAATTTGTTAAGCATGAAGCTGCCTTCTGGTGCAATCTTGTCAGGAACTGCTCTCTTTGTGTTTTCTGGTAAGTAGAATAGATTTTGTGACCTTGAATTAAGTTTGACCTCTGGGTGCATATTTTAGGTTTTCAGTAGCTTCTGTTTCATGAACAGATGAGTAGAGACAATTATTAACGGGAGAGCAATTCCCTTGAGCTCCAGCTGCTCCAGGCCATCAGGGATGTCTGAGCAGTGCCGCGCTCATGACACCTACTAGACAGCTTTCAACATTTAAATTTCTCAGCTTGACTCTTGTACAGCTAGGTACCATGATCTAATTAGTTTTTTCATCTTTTTCTCTATTCATGAGGAAAGACATACTGACAGCAATTTAATTAGATGTTGACTTTACTTTTTGGTTGTGACGAGAACTGGAGATGTTCACAATGGCAGAGATTTCATGCCTTCCTCGGTGGGCTCATCCTGTGTATGGATTAGGATCATATTGGATGGGATTTTGGGGACAGAGGGTGATATTTTTTGGCGTTGTTTGTTTCTTTCTTTGTTTGGTGGTGTTTTGTTGTTTATTTGGGGGGATGGGTTTTTTGTTGTTGTTCTGGTTTGGGGTTTTTTTGTTTTTTGGTTGTTTACTTTGTTGGTGTTGTTGTTGTGGTTGGGGATTTTTGTGGTTTTGTGGGTTTTTTGAGTGAGTAAGGTCATTCACAGCACATGGTGAAAGTTTGGTTATCTGCCAGAGAGAACCTAAGACTATGTAGTCTTCTACTATTGTCCTGACAGTCAATACAAGGAGTTTTAACTCTTTAACTCTTTCTTGTCAATAGAGAGGATGAAGGAAGTGACTTTTTTTTCCCTTTGATCATTTTCCAGTATGCAGTCTGCTGTGAGATATATGGCCACATAAGCCATACACTAAGATCAGTTTCAGTAGCATAATACCTTTATGTATAGAACACAGCATGGCTGAAGAGAGAAGGGACAACTTAAAGCTGGTTGTCCGTGTCTAGATGACTTTTCAATACTTCCAGGTAGAGACAACCTCTCTGGGCAGCATCTACCAGGACTCAGTTGCACTGTCAGTAAAAAATCGTTCTCTGATGTTCAGGAAAAACCTTCTCTGTTTCAGTTTGTACCCATTGCCTCTGGTCTGTCACTGGTCACAGCTCAGAAGAGTCTGGCTCTGTCCTCTTTCCATCCTTCCATCAGGTATTTGTGCATACTTGTGATATCCCTTCTGAGCCTTCTCTTTTCCAGGCTAAGCAGCCCCAGCTCCCTCAGACTTTCCTCACTGGTGACATGTTCCAATCCTTTCATGCTCATGTCACTTTGCTCTTTCTGGTATGTCCATATCTCTCATACTGGATATGCGATTCCAGGTGAGGCCTCACCAGAACTGATAATGAAAATAATTTTTGCTTAAACAATAGCAAAATGTAAATGATGGTGATTTAATTTTCAGATGCCCATACACTAAAATCCCACCAGGGTAGCAGAGGTACCAGCAGCTCCCTGTGGCCCTGAGTGAGTGCCAAAAGTTCCATCTCAGGAGTCAGGGCAAATTCTGCAGCCAGACCCCAGCCCACTGCCCCAGCCAGGATCAGGGCAGCCGAGGGGACAGGAGCAACCCCTGGCATCTGACAGCTCACTGGGGATGAAAATAGCTGGAGGCTGTGCCACGGTTTGGGCTCGCAGATAAGACCAGCTCAGCAGGACCCATGGCCTGGCAGGGCAGAGCTGTGGGGAGCTGGAAGTGGGCCCTGGTGTGGCATCATTGGGGCAGGGGCTGATGGCCCATGGGGCTGACATGGGGTCCGAGGCCATGGGCAGAGTAGGAGGAGCCCTGTGGGACTGGGCAAAGAAGGGGAGGGCTAACAGCACTCACAGCAACATCAAAAATTCTTACCATTGATTGTGTCTTTATACACACTTTGGGTCTATATGGGATTTTGAGATTATCAGTTCTATCTAAAATAATTACTGTGTCAACATAAAGTCTTATATTCCACAATTCTGTGTTTATTATGTAAATATATTTTAAAATGCCCTGCCAGTTATGTCTACAATCACCCGAAGTAGCACTGTGAATCTTTCTTTTCTTGTGTGTTCTTGCCATTTCTTGCCATATTTAACTGTTTGGTATGAAGGAAGGTGTTTGGATAAGGTGACCTTGCCATGGTGAGTTTTGATTTCTCATAAAGGGAAAAGTGAAGAGTAGGAAAGGCTCTGCCCAGAAATTAATCTTGCACTTAAATTACAAGACTTTTATATACAGAAACAAAGACATAAAATGTATTCATCTTGGTGTCAGCTTTGACTTTTTTTCCTTTTTCTCTCTTTTACATGAACACTATAAAATTTACTTAATTTATAAGCATATGAAAACCTGCTTCACACAAGCAGTCAAAGCTAACAATCAAATATTTGAGGTTTCAGTCTTGGACTGAAGATAACAGAAGCAAAGGAGACAAAGTGTTGTTTATTGGTTTTAGGGCAGAGGCAGCTTTTCTTTCTCTTCAGTGTCTGTTTCAAAAGACACTGTAAGGAGAAGAAGAAACAGAGTAGTAGTAAGTACTGTAGTACACAAGTAACTAGAGCCTAGAGAGGAGATGCACTTTAAACAATGGAAGAGAGTCTGAGGCCAGGAAGTGGGATATTTCAGGAAAATTAATCTGACACAGAGGTCCATGCCGAGATATACTAGGACATTGTGAAGACAAGAAGTAATTTCAAAATGGACAATAAATTGCTGCTGTTCCTAAAAAATCATTCAGTTCTCTTTCATCATCATCTGCTAGTCTTCACATGCTCTTCCTGCTTTCAATCCATTACCTTGCCAAAACCATGTTTCATTTTAAACCAGCACAAGACTAGGGTGGAAATGAGAGCCAAGGAAAAGGAAAGAGGCATTAAGACTGTTTGATACTGCATGGCTTCCATTTACTTGTTGTGGTTGTGTAAGTACAGCCTGGGAGGAGCTGGGAGAAGAGAGTGAGTGGAATAGTAATGGGTATGAGATGATGGAATCAGAAAAAATGGGATGCAAAATGAGAGGTAACAGCTAGAGTGAAAGAAAGGATGGATCAAAGGTGTACTGAAGAAGTCATAAGAAGTGCTTGCTCTAGTTCCTCAGCATTTCCTTGAAGTCAGAAATAGTTTAATAGTTAATGGAAAATGTTCCCAGTTTTCATGTACTGTGTAGTTCTATTAAACTCTGAGACTCTTTCCTTATTATCATCTATCCTGTTTGTGCAGAAGATTAAGTTCTGAGTATTTAAAATTTTCAAGCTTCCTGATGATCACTTCTTCCTGAGAGTCAGTATAACTGGAAAAAAATGTTAGAACCCTCCATGCCAAGAATTTTTAAAATGCATACCTTATTAAAAATGCTTGAAAGGTATCAAAATTGGGAAGTAAATTTTCAAGATTAATAATCTGGTTAAAATCTGCATGCAGGGCACACAAAGTTAAATTAAAAGTTTCTGTTTTTCCTGACTGGCTCTAGGATAAGCAACACATGTAGACATATCCTATTTTCTTCTTGCTCAGGTTTTATTCCTGCATTAATGCACATTGTTCTGACTCAGCTTCAGTAATTAAATATTAATTTCCTTATGCAGTTCTGTGATGTAAGTTTGCTATCATGTGTTTTGGGTGAATTTTTTATTTTGCTTTACAGGGGGTAGGAAATTCAGAAGCTGATTTGGGAGTCTATTCTATACACACAAATATGATGAATTAAAGGGTTAATGGTGACAGTCTTGTTCTGGCTCTTGCTACGTTTTCCATTGTTTGGAAAATGATCTTCTGTAAATGTATCTATTTTGCACAAAATTTCCTTGGGCTCTATGTGTTTGGGTTTTTTTTTTTTTTTTTTTTTAATGTCATTGTCTTCCAAAACATAGGAGAAATATAAAATAATTTCCTGCTCCTTTAGAAGTCTAGCCAGAATTTGCGGGAGCTATTTATCTGTTTAAAAGCATACCAAAACAGAAGCAGTCATGGAATTAGGTGAAATCTTCCAATTGTATTGAGGAATTTCAGTGCAGTTGCAAAGAGTGTGGTGTAGCTCTGTGATCACTTTGAACTACATCTAGATGAGCTCTTTGCACATAACTGAAATCAGGAAGTAGCACATAATGGCATAGCAATAATTATCTGAAAACTTGAACTTCATATCTGCTTTTCAATACTGTCACCACATAATCAATATAGGAAGGTTATAAACATGGAAGCTAACCATGAAATGAAAGGCATATAAATGTGACAGGGTTTGAGATCTTTATTCTGAAAACATGTTCTGCTGCTTTAAATTGCAGTCAAAAATCTCTGCTATTAAGATCTGACATGACCTTGCGGTAATGAAGTTTTCTAAATTATATTAGAAGCATATGATTCTCTTACAGAATTATATGAGCCCACATCTTAAATCCTAAAGTATCATGTTTGAATTACAAGCTGTTAATTTAACTGTAATTAGAATATCACCTTAATGTTCATGTCCAGTTTTAATGACAAGAATCCTTCAAGCTTCCACTCATTTGGTTTTACTTATTCTGTGGTCAGATGCCTTTAGATGTAAAGCTTATAAATCCATTATCACTTAGGGATAGCAATATTAATCAGTTAAAATCTGATGTATATATTAAAAGCTTTTGCTCATTCAGATTGTAAAGTGTTTTCATTAAAATCTATTTTAAATTGATTAATAGGAATTTATGTATGAATTTGCTTATGTGAATGTAGATAACATTTAATGAAAGTAAAGCTCCCAAACATTTAACTTAGATAAGGAGTCAGCTTCTTGTAAAACCCCAGCTACTTATCACAATAATCAATTATAATTTAATACACTTTTTCACAGTTAAGGAAGAAACTCAAGAAGTAATTAATTTATGACTTTAACCTTAATTTCTTTGCAAAGTAAATATTATCACTTTTTAAAAAAAAAAAATCATTTTTTATTAAAAAAGCCAAAAAAACGCTACCTTAATAGTCAATTTAAAATATCTCAAATAAATCCACATCCTATAGAAAACCATGCTTGTGGTAGCTGAAAGTAACACTTGATTGCAGTCTCTTAACAATATCACAATACATAAGCATCTTATGTAGACAATAAAGCTTAATACATAATCTTTCTTAGAGACTTCACAGAATAGTTGCTAAATTGGGAAAGCATCCTTGGAGAAAATCCAGTCCAACCTTCTTATTCAAAGTAGGGCCAACTAGGGAGCAGATGGCTCAGGACTGTGCTTTACTACATTTCTAGCATCTCCCTGATATAGTCTCCAATCCTCTCTGCTCAATCTGTTCTGACCACTTTCATGATAAGAGTGATTACTCATATTCAGAGGGTTTTCTGTATTTCAGTATGTGCCCATTGCCTCTTAGTCTCTCACCAGACATTACTGAGAACGGTCTGAGTGTTTTGTTTTCTTCCCCTCCCCAGCTGATATAAATATATTGGTAAGATGCCTTCAAATCTTTTTTTTTTTTTTCTTGACTTCAAACACTCCCAGCTCTCTTTAGTATTTCCTTATGTATCAGATGCTCAGATCATTTTAACATCTTCACAGTTCTTCACTGGTTCCACTTTGCTATGTTAACACACAAAAGATGCATCTGGAAGACTTTTCTGTGCTTTCTGACAAAATCAATCAATATTGTACAGGAATTTTATGTTTATTTTAAATTTTCAACCATTTAAGACTGAAGCAGCTTATTAATATTAGTATTGAATTATTTATTGTTTAGGTTTTGTTGCCTGTGATACTTTCAGAAGGCACAAGTTACTGAAACTGATTTTAAATCTTTTTAAGCAACTTTATCTTCGTATTGTTGTTGTTTAAAAGATTATTATTGGTTTAAAAGTATAGCCCAAAATCAATCTGCATCAGTGAAACATTTAGATTATATACTACAATTTACAGCCCTTATAATGAAATAATATCTTTGTAAGTACTGGCTTGACCTGGGAAACATGCAAGTCCCACTTTTAAGTCACCTGTGTTTTACTAGAGACAGTGAAGGAGTGAAAGAGATTGACATAGTGGGAAATAACATATGTGTTAAATCTGTGCTAACAATTATGCACAGTCAAAGACCTGTAATTGACCTTTGATGCCTCCCCTTTCACTAAATGTGCTTGCTATGTCCAGTGTTGTTTTTATTTAAATTATTCAGTAGTTGAAGCCATACCTCTAGTAATTTAAATTAAATTTCAAATCCCCAAATATTAATTTATGACAAGGATCACCAACTTTAGCTCAATTTAATTTCAAATCCCAAAGTGTTCATTGAAATTCCAATGAATATTTCTAATGCTAATTACTCAATTTCTATATTTATAAGGGAACTGGCACCTCATAAATATCACATTGTGCTATTATCTCCATATGTTCCTGTTCCCTCTAAATATAGCAAATCAGCAATTAGCGCTAGAAATATTCATTAAAGTTTGAAGATAGATAAATAACAAGTAGAAATGCCATTTATTTATTATAATTTACAAAGCAAAGAACATCTAAATGCTTCTCATTTGATTAATGTGCCACATACCACCAGTTACACTAAATGCTTCAGCTGAATTCGCACTAGATAAAATTCATACTGCCTCGTAAGACAATATGCTTAATGGCTTGTCTGTTTTGGCACAGCACAACAACTTGTTAAGTATTGATTAGCCTCACCTCTAACATTAGGATTGCAAAAGAATCTTAGAGGTACTCTTTTTTCAATCCCCATGTCTAGGACTTTTTTGGGGGATTTTTTTGGTTTGTTTTCAAATAGAAAACAAAACCATGACATGCACTTGGGCTATCCTCAGTGTGAGGAATGTTTCTTTATCTGAGTTTTCTGTCAAATCAAGAAATCTGTGAGCCACCTGTACTGAGAGCTTAGTCAGACTGGCAGGTTTAAGCTTAGGTATTGGCTTCAGTATGCAACATATTTGCCCCAAAGCATATTCTGATAATTTGTGTACCATTAATACTCTAGCTCTTTTCTCTTTGCACATACTAACTGTTGCACATTTGGTGCTGCACTGCTTGCCTTGTAGAGCAGATGATACAAAAACTTTTCAAAGCCTGTTCAGATACCAGTCTTAAGTGTAAAAACAATGGGGTATTCATGCCTCCCTTTGCACAAAACTCAGGGCAGGTGAAAAGTCAAAGCAGCATATGTAAAAAACCTTATAAACAAGGAACTCTTAAACCTACTAATCTGCCTTTCCTACTCTGCATTCTTTCCTTCACTGTATTTGATTATGACTAGATGTCTTCATACATAGTCTCTACTATTAGTGATACATTAGAAATATTAAATTATTCTTCTCTAAGGAATTCTTTAAACATACACCCAGCAGAAATATTAAAAAGTAATCCTGGTTTTATAGGTTCTGGAAAGAAATTACCTTAATGATAATAAGGATGAAGAAACATTAAGAAAATCCATTGTAATCTCAGAATATTTTTATACTCCCTTTAAGGTTGTTTTCTCTTTTGTCAGTGTTAAGGCTTAACATGCAGATACTCACATGTTTCTGAGGAAATCATTCCAATTTAGATTTGTTTCACATCTCTGTAAACCAGCATCTTTAAGTGGTATGCAGCTTCTTAATTAGACCTGACCTTTCTTTTATGTGTGTGTGTTCATGAGTGGGTGCTGTAAGAGACTTAAAAATCACAATTGCCTCAAACACTGTTAAGATCATCGAAGGACTTTGCCCACTCCAGCAAACTGTGCAAAGAAGCAACTGCTCATCTGCAACCACCTACCCTCACCTGAATATGTTTTTGGAAATACCTGGAAATTCGGACTGTGAGTTAACCTGAGAGGAACTTAAGGTAAGATAAAGGTGGTGCTGTTGTCCAGTTATCTCAGGTCTAAGGAGAGGTTAACAAGGCTGGGGGAGAGGAATGTGCCCACTAGGAAAGCCAACTCTGCAGCTGTGCTGAAATCAGCCCTGGCCAGGTCCAGTGGGGGAGGCCACAGCTCACAGCCCATTCCTGAGGCCCTTCCACTGAGAACTTCACATCACCCACAGTGTTGGAAAAGACAGTGAAAATTTCCCCCTCCCAGGGAAGGTGCTTGGGCATTCTCAGTACACCCAAAAATGTACTGTCACTTATTACACAGGAAGGAAGGGAAGATTTGCCAATAGCAAAGAACCCAATGCCTGGATCAGAAGACTAGAACAGTGATCAGGTTGCATGACTAGGCCACAGCAGCAGCTCAAATTTAATTTTTGCATATTGTTTAAGAATACCAGCTTTGCTATAGATGTCTCTCTTAAATTTATCTTCATTTTATGTGCAATTTACTTTTAGTTTCTGGAGTGATATTTTATGGCATGTATCCGATAAAGTGTGATATTTGCATAAAGCAAACATTTCCATACAATGATTTTATTTCTATGACTTATCAATCTTCTACAATCATGCTTTATATTTGCAACAGATATTCTCACTTCAGCTACTGAGACTGTGTCATAAGCTTAGCATTTTAAAGTAGGATAACTAGAAAAACTTACAAAACGGAGGAAGTTTAAGCACTTAGTCCCAGACTGTGAAGCTAATCATATTTAAAGCAGGTGGTGACAACAGTTTTTCTGCCTGAACTGAGAGCGAAGTCTACTCCAAAGGCATGCTGGATATGCATACAAAAGCTTTGGGATATGTAATGATGCACGGACTTGTACTGCAAAAACTTTCCTTAAAAATAAGAATAAACCTTGCCAGAACTTAACATTACAGCCTCAAAAGATGTACATATTTGGAAACACTTTCTATAACTTTCTCCCTTACATGTACTTTATGTGGCTGTATTTAGAGAGAGCATTTTATTGGGCATCAGATAAGACCACCCCTTGACTTTGCTTTATATTTACTGTCTTTTTTAAAAGCACTGTTGAAGGTGAATAGATGTCAAAAATGATACATTAACTAATGGCTAAATGTATTTGTATCAAGACATTGAAGGACAGTTCTTTAAATGCAGCTGGACAGCAGGAAAATAAATGACAGAGTTCTCAGAGTGTCACTTAGAATTTCATGGTTGTCAGTCATCAGAATAAATTCCAGTCTGCCTATAATGAGGACTCTAATTATATAGCTATGTAACAGGAAAGCTGGTTTTCTATTTTGGCTCTTAAATTAAAAACAGGAAAAAAAACCTCTTTCAGCAACAGGTCTCCTTATAACATTTTTATATATGGTAGTCATCGACATAAAGTTCCTATATAAGGACTTTAAGTATGAATGCATATGTTTAAAATGCTGCTTCAAGTCCATTACGTAGTTTAAACATTATTAATTGGTGTATTCTCTCATAATACATGATGAATTAGACTTGTTTAGTCATGATTCTGTAAGGAGATTAAATTAAATCTTCTAATTTTCAATCACTTATATTATTACTGGCAGTTACCAGACATTACGTTTACTCTAGGTGCAATATTAATTATATTAGACCTCACAGATGGTTGTGGTCGTACAGTCTGTGTGTACTGAAGATCCTGGGACAAAGCTGAAGGATTCAGCCACAATTAACCTGGACGTCTCCAGTGCCCTATGCCAGACATGGCCAGTTCCAGTTTCAACCCCAGCGCAGGGCACAGCCTAGCCCCTCAGCCCCGGGGAAAGCCTGGGCAAGGGAGGGCAAAATGCTGCCCGGCAGCCAGGGCTGAGCCAGGGGAAGGCAGGGAGCGAGAAACAGCCCTGGGAGCCCCGAGGGGACAGCGGGAGAGGGACGGGGGCAGGAGAGACCCTGCCACCCCAGGAACGATCCTGGTGGGGCAGGTGGACATACCCTGAGTGAACTATGGCCTCTGAAAAGGCCATGCAGATGCAGGTTTACCTTGATGACTTCAATCTGTGTGAAGGCCCCAGGCTGGAGCAGGGACAAGTGTGAGGAGGAGCGAGAGACAGAAAGAAGAGCTTCTATGGACTAACAGTCCTAATTCCCCATTCCCCTGCATAGCTGGGACGGAGGAGGTTAGAAGAGTTAGGGATGAGGGAGTGAAGTTGAGCCCGGGAAGAAAAGGAGGAGGAGGAAGAGGAGGAGGAGAAGAAGAAGAAGAAGAAGAAGAAGAAGAAGAAGAAGAAGAAGAAGAAGAAGAAGAACAAGAACAAGAACAAGAACAAGAACAAGAAGATGATGAAGAAGAAGAAGAATAAGTAGAAGAAGAAGAAGAAGAAAGATGCAGAAGAAAGAAGAAGAAGAAGAAGAAGAAAGAAGAAAGATGCAGAAGAAAGAAGAAGAAGAAGAAAGAAGAATAAAGAAGAAGAAAGATGCAGAAGAAAGAAGAAGAAAGAAGAAGAAGAAAAAGAATAAAGAAGAAGAAAGATGCAGAAGAAAGAAGAAGAAAGAAGAAGAAAGAAGAAGAAAAGAAGAAGAAGAAAGAAGAAGAAAGAAGAAGAAAGAAGAAGAAAGATGCAGAAGAAAGAAGAAAGAAGAAAGAAGAAGAAGAAGAAAAAGAAGAAATATGTAGAAGAAGAAAGAAGAAGAAGAAAGAAGAAGAAAGAAGAAGAAAGAAGAGAGATGTAGAAGAAGAAAGAAGAAGAAGAAAGAAGAAGAAAGAAGAAGTTTTAGTTCTTTTTTTTCACAATGCCCATCTCTAATTCAATTGACAGTAAATTAATGTTTCCCCTATGGATTTGGCCCAAGACTTAACAGACAAGTGTTATCCCTCTGTTTATCTTAATCCTTGATGAACTTTTCCATCCTGATTAACTCTCTGATCACACAATCTAAACCATTTTCATCGCTGGGGTCAGTCCTTGAACATTTTCTCTAATACAAAAGCTTGACTGCACTGCCTATTTCAGAACTGTGAGAACCTGCTCATTCTGCTGCTAGTGCTTTACTGCGCAACAATACTCACAGGACTGTTGCTGGTGAAGTGGGATATGATGCAGTAACAAGCTTTTGATCTGTTCTTGAGACCACTGGCCAAATTACTGTTGCCATGTTAGGATGTCCAGGTACTTCTAATGCCACTGTTTTCCTACACATGTTAATTTTAGTAGGTGTTGACAACCCTGTGGTGGTATGAGATTTTTAAGGGTTTAAGAAGCTACATTTCACTTTCTCTAGTCCTAGGGCTGGGAGGTAATTTGTGTCTATGTGCTGACTGGCAGTTACCATAAATGAGAAAGTGCTGTATCATTTTGTGGCATAAGGTTTTTCTAAAAAGGTTTAATGTGCAAATGAGAAGGGAAAGAAAGATACGTGAGGGAATGGTGAAAAATATATCAGAAGTCCAGTAGTTATCAGGAAAACATCTGTACTTGTTTCAGCTGTCAGAGGGTGGTGATGTGGAAAGACACAGTCTTGACAAATCCTGAGACCTTAAGATGTCAGGTTAATAGAATGCCCCATAATCTTACTAGTGGAGGAAAAATCAAATGTACTGTGCTTAACACACACAACAACCTCTTTCTTCCCAACAGTTTATGTCTTAGCTACCTTGGATTTTTTTTCAGTGCTTTTGATTGTTGTGACTGTGTAAATACACACAATGCAGTTAACGTTCCTAGAAGTCAATGATAAAGATATTTAGGTGTATACAAAAATTGTATGATAACTTTATTTTGAATTCTACAGCTTCTTCCTATCACAACAAATTTATAACAGGAAGTTCTTTAGCAATATTAATGTAGAACTCTTGAAAATATATTTAAGCCTTAATTAGAGCTTTGAAAAATTACAGCTTTAAGTGAAAAATGCTTAGCTTTCATCTTTCTGCAGAAATGTTCAGCTCTGAAGTTATTCAGTAGATTTTCAGTGCACATTTTAATAGCGAGCATATTATCGTGTCAATCAGGACTTTCATGTTTTCTTTTCTTTTAAGCAAAGAAAACACTACAAATTAGTTCTGCTTAGAATATTGCCAATAAAAAGTGTGTTAAAAACTTGAACAAGTACAATTAGTACTAAAAGGCTTCTCTTAAAATTTTCCAAAGTTATTATTCAAAAACCCAAAACTGCTTAATCTGATCACTTCTGAGATTGTATGCAATACAGTGTTGAATTATTTCTTCCCTGTAAAATTAAAAAACATAACAAAACTGATATTTTTTACTTCCTTTTCATTTGAGTCAACACTAATGCCCAATTATGTTGGGTTTCTATACTATCTTGTCAAAGAAAATGCAAAGTAGTATTGGTGATTTTATCAGTCTGATAAAATGCATAAAATTTTACTACTATACTATCGTAATATCTTTCTTTCTGGATTATCTCACTATTTTGTACAACTAACTTTGTGTGGTACACACAGGGTAAATTAATTTCTCCTTTTCTGATCATAAGAAGACATAGAAATGTGTGCCTTAACATAATACATCAAAAAATCATGTTCTTACCCTGTGTGAACTATAGTTTGAATGACAGTAGACAGTCTAACCTGGGTGTAAACAAGCGTTTAGGAGGATATAAAGACCATGGATTTGCTCATTTTTCAAGCAAATGCTTACATTCTGTGTTGCTTTGAGTTCTACAGCTGGAAAATTCTCAAAACTGAAGAGTAGCAAACCCTTTAAACACTCCTAAAGGAAACATTTTGTTGCCAAGAAATTTGGTTTCATTTTCAGATAAAATATTATCCATGTGCTTTTGAAGCACAGCTTTTAGATTCAAGTGAGGAAAAAGACTTTTTTTAAAAAAAAGTTAATGGGCATCTTAGGTATGCTTATAAATCTTAATTTTCATCATCTATGCCTCACAGGCTCTCCATGACTCTGTAAAACATGGTGGTTTGCATTTTGCTTTTGTTTGCTACAGTGAACTTTCAGGAAAATATGTGACAGACTGAAGAATGCAATCTGATAGATGACAGTTCATGGTAGATACAAAACATTTTACAAAATATCAGATATTTTGATCTGATCCTGTTTTCTAAAGGAGAAATTTTAGTGGAAGTAAAATGTGTTCCATCTGTGCTCCGTCAGTAGGCATAATGTAACATGTTTAATTCTGCTCATACAGATGATCATTCTACCATTTTTATCATTGACACTGCTCCATGGTAGACGCCTAAAAGAAGAGGAGACAGGGCAGTTGCATAGTAATAGTTTCCCAGGTCCCAGTTGTGCAGATGCAAGCACTTTCTGACTTAAGAACTTCCTGAGGCTATATCCCTGTTTGCTGTTTTAATATAATTAGCACTTTTTTCCCCTCACTGAATCTATCTAATTGTTTGGGTGGAAACTCCCAATGGTTTCAAAAGGTTATGGCTCAAAGCCATGGTCAGAGAATTTACATAATAACTACACAAGCTTGCTTTGTGTAAGTATGTCCTGGATTACTAGCAATAAAGATAGATTTTAAATTTAAAAAAAAAAGGTATCTACTTTTAACAAAACAACATCATCTTATTTGCTCAGAACTATAATCAAGAGCTATGAAACAAAGAACTGGTGCATAATATGCAATAATTGTAATTTCTTTTACCTGACAAGACTTTTTTGGGAAGGAGAACCTTAGTTATTCTTTCCTGTATAGTCTCAGTGGAACCCAGAGCAAAATGGAAATGGGGACATTTAGCTGGAAGATTTTTGCATACAAAATAAATGGCAAAGTTTTAAGGGCACAGGCATTTGAATACTATAATCAAAATGTCATTTAATGCAAATTCCAAAAGTAGTATCAACACAGAATTATAAACTTGACAGTAAAGTGCCTTTCATTAATAAATAGTTAAGGAAAGGTTAGGATATTGCCATCTCTATCATGCTTCTGTTTGCTCTTCAGAGTTCTTGCTATTTCAACTTGATGTAAAGTAGGTAGTGCTGTAAACCACTTTTTTTTAGGCACCAGTTTTCAGTTCTCTGCAGATATTCAAATATTTCATTATCTTCTTAAAATGGAGAAATAACTACCCATGTAAAAAAAACATATTGAAAAAAACTGACGTTGGCCATTAAAATAATATTCAGTCAAATCACTTTAAGTGGGAAGTGAAAGGGATTTTCTTTCCAAGCTTGATAAAGTGTGTATTTTAAGATTGGAAAAGTAAAGTAGACCTGTCTTAATTTTCTGACAATGTATTCACTGACAAAGGGCAACATTAAGTTTCAACAGTATTGAATTTTCCTCACTGTATAAAAGATAAAAATAAATGAATCATAGAATCATTTAAGTTGAAAAAGATAATTAAGATCGTTGAATTCAACCATTAACCTAACACTGCCAAGCCTACCACAAAACCATGTCCCCAAGTGCCACATGTCTCCAGGGATGGTGATGCCACTGCTTTCCTGGGCAATCTTTCCAGTGCTTGGCAATTTTTTGGTGATGAAATTTTTCCTTATATTCAATCTGTATCCTCCCTGACCCAATATGAGGCCATTTCCTCTCGTCCTACCAGTTGTTCCTTTGAAGAAGACATCAATAACCATATTGTTACACCTCCTTTCAGGCAGTGGTAGGGAGTGATAAAGTCTCTCCTGAGCATCCTTTACTCCAGGCCAAATACCCCATGCTCCCTCAGCTGCTTCTTATTAGACTTGTACTTCAGACCCTTTACAAGCTCTGTTGCTCTTCTCTGGACTGCCTCTGGAATCTCAGTGTCTTCCTGGCTCTGAGGGGCTCAGAACTCAACACAGGATTCAAGTTGTGGCCTCACCAGTGCTGAGTACAGAGGGATAATCACGGCCTCAGTCCTGTGGCAAACACTGTTTCTGGTTCAAAACAATATGCCCTTGGCTTTGTTGGCTACCTTGGATGCATGCTGGATCATGTTCAGCTGGATGTTGAAAAATATTTGTTTCAAAAGTAATTTTGATAAATTTCAAATTGAAGAAAAAAAAAATTGAGCGCAAGCATACATAAATATATTTTACAGCCCTATATTTGGTGCTGTTTTAAGAGGTTTCAAGCTTCATTAAGAGACTGAGCATTTAGAATAAGAGGGAATAGCTTAAATACAATTAAATTTTAATCTTGATATACATTTACAGCTTTCCATTATCTTAAAGAACACAAATAAAAACTGTCAAGTGAGATATTTGTTGTCCATCCTTGTGTAAGTGTAGCCTGTTCATGGTTCCTCTGCTTAAGTATTACAAACCCTGCTTCTGTTTGAAGATTAATTTGGTATCTGTAGTTACTGAATGGCATTACATTAATCAGAAGATTGAAAGCTGAATTTTTTCACCAGTTGCAGCTATTACTCTGGAGACAAGATACAGGAAATCTGTTTTGATAGTGATGAAACTATGGAATTCCCCTTTATGATAATATTCAGCTTGGCCACTCATTTCTCACCTTACCATATTCTTATCTTGTTTTGCTTTTGTTGAACATTTTCAGCTCCTCCAGCATGCAGGTGAATGTGATTTACTTTCATGCAGCTAGACAGAGAACAGAGGTGTCATGCAAACAGGAAAATGCAGTTTAGATATTTACAGAGCTTGTGTGATAAATGGATAAGAGAACCGTGAAGTTCTTGATATATGTTTTACAACCTGATTCTCATTAAAACTTGGTCTAACAAGAAAATGTTGTTCTTTCCTCATGCTTTAAATACATTCATATCATAATGCTCTGTTAAAGATTCATTATGAGACAAGTTTATTACTATTGTGTCTTTATAATTTTTTTCTTCTCTAGTTGCATGGTTCAGTTTATCTAGAAAGTAGTAGTTGCCCATGCAGCTTATATCAGTATCTTCAGTCTTTAAAAAACTAAGTATAATTGGTGTTAGAGAAACTGATCATTCTTACAAAGATTGTCATTTATACTGATTATTTAGGACAATTTTCAGCATAAAATCACCATGGGATCACAAGTTGCAGAGTTTTAAAATTGTACAATAACTTAAGTTGAAAAAGACCTTTAGAATTACTGAGCTTAACCAGCAACCTAACACTGTCATGTCCATCCCTACACCATTTTCCTAAGTGTCACAGCTACATACTTTTAAAATTCTTCCAGGGAAGGTGACTCAAACGCTTTCCAGAATAACTTCTTCCAATGCTTGACAGTCCTTTCAGTGCAGAATTTAGGTTTAACAGCCAATCTAAATCTCCATTTGATGGAACTCTATTTCCTCTTGTCCTACTATTTGTTCCTTGGGAGAAGAGACAGACCCCCACTTTCCTACAACCTCCTTTCAGATAGTTATAGAGACTGATAAGGTCTCCTCTCTGCCTCCTTTTCACCAGCTTAAATACTTCCAGTTTCCTCAGCCACTCCCCATCAGACTTGTGCTCCAGAGCCTTCACCAAGGTTTTTGCTCTTCTCTGGACAGGGTCATTCTTGTAGTGAGGGTCCAAAAAGTGGACACAGTACTCAAGTTGAGGCCTCACCAGTGCTGAATACAGAAGGACAATCACTGCCCTAGTCCAGCTGGCTGCATTATTTCTAATACAAACCAGGATGCCACTAGTCTTCTTGAGCACCCAGTCATGTGCTGGCTCATGTTCAGCGTTCTGTCTACCAGGAAGCCCAGGTCTTTCTCCACCATGGCAGCTTTCTAGGCACTCTTCCTCAAGCCTGTAGTGTTGCATGGAGGTGTTGGGAGCCAAATGCAGGACAAGGCTTTTTGGCTTGTTCAGCCTCATACAATTGGCCTCAGCTCATCACTCCATCCTGACATCTCTGTAGAGATCATCTTCCTACCCTCCAGCAGATCAGCACTCCCACCTAACCTAGTCTCAGACTGCCTGAAGGTGCACTCAGTCCCCTCATTCAGATCATAAAAACATTAAATAGGACTGGCTCCTGTACTGAGCCCTGGAGAACACCACCTGTGACCAGTCTCCAGCTGGATTTAACTCCATTCACCACAACTTCCTTGACACAACCATCCAGCCAGATTTACACCCAGTGAAGAATATGCCTGTCCAAGACCCAAGCATCAAGTTTCTCTGACAGAAGACTATGGGAAATAATGTCAAAGACTTCATTAAATCCAAGGCACACATCTCAGTCTTTCCCTCCTCCCCTAAGTGGGTCATCCTCTCATAGAAGGAGACCAGTCCAGCAGGACCTGCCTTTGATAAACCTGTGCTGGCTGGGCCTGATCCCCTGGTATCTTGTACATTTCATGTAGTGGCACTCAAGATGATCAGACCTATGACCTTCATCAGAACCAAGGTGAGACTACAGGCCTGTATCTCCTTGGATCCTCTTTCCGACTCTTCCTATAGGTAGGCATCACATTTGCCAACCTCCAGATGTCTGGAACCTCTCCAGTTCACCAGGGCTGTTGGCAAATGACTGAAAGTGACTCAGTGATCACTTTTATCATCTTCTGCAGTGATCCTTATGCAACCTGGCCTGAAGGATTAACTGAAACTGTAATGACTTTAAATTAAGAAAAGGTAGGTTTAGACAGGCTGTTTGGAAGAAATTGTTTACTGTGTGGGTGGTGAGGCTCTGTAACAGGATGCCCTGACTAGAAGTGAATGTCCCATGCTTGGAGGTATTCAAGGATTTGAGCAATCTGGGATAATGCAAGGGGCAGGGATGGGAGGGAGCTTCAACTCTATCATCTTTAAGTTCTCTTTGAACACAAACCATTCCATGAGTTGATGAAATGCCACCTAAGTTTGACTTTGAAATTTTTCTTTTACTAGTAGACTGTTTTCAAATAATCTAAACAATTAAATACTTAACTACAACTGACACATACATGACAATCTTGTTTACCAAGTTTACCTAAAAATATTTTCTCTAATAATTTTAGTTGATAGCACTTCATAATCTTTTCTTGATTTTTTGTACTTTTCTGGTTTATTTTAAAGATTATATTTTTATCTCTTGAATTTTTCATTCATTATTTAGAAAAGAGTTTTATGTAGCATTTAAAGACCAATAGCCTTCCTTGAATCCTGATTTGAAGATGATGAAGTCCCCAGTGAAATTATAGACAATTATATCTTGTGCCCACTTTCCAACTAACTCACAACCTAGATATTGCTGACAGCATTTGCCCAAAGATATACTGCTGCTCAGGAGCTTATATAATTAATATATCTAGTTTTATTCCACTTTTCAAAATTCATAGAATAGTAGTACATTTTTTCATATTCAGCTGGATAGCTAAAAGGAATAGATCTTGACTTTAAAAAATAATGATTCTGTAATTACTGACAAAATAGGAGGTATTACTAATAAAACATTGTCCGTTTTTTACCTGAAGACACAATTTAGAAACTTTTAATAAATGCAGCAGTATATGAGAAAATGTGATGGCTGTATTGTTTGTTTATTTGTGTATTTCACACAAACACACATACACACACAAAAGGCTGAAAGGAAGTAATTAATTACAATATATATGTTAAGGGTGAATCAGTATCACCCTGTCACTGGCTAGGCAAGACTGCTATACATGAAGCACTAGAACTCCACAGAATCAAAGGAATCAAAAAATGCCCTTGCTTTATCATATTATGGTATATTAACTGGTGAAACCATCACTGAATAATGCAATACTTTTATGCTGAAAAGAAAGTAATAATAATTAAGCTTACATTTCTTTGCTCCGATACCTGACATACAACCCTTCATCACTGGTTTCAGTTCTATTTCTATTTTGCTCAGAGAGAAGTGGATGTTCAGTGAATTGTCAGAAGCCATATCTAAAGACCATGGCAGCACCAGGAATAGGATGCATTTTCAAGCTCGCAATATGGTTCAAGCTGCATTCAATTGAATTTATTGACCTAAAACTGTCAGACAATAAATACAACACAAACCTAAACCACATTCCAGCTAAAAGCCAAAGAGTGTTTAAAATAAATCTGACTGAAATTTTAAACATCAAGTCTGTTTCAATTATTAATATCAATTAACAGATCAACTATGCCTTAATTCCAAATGGAACATGCTAAGCCTATCTAGATTTATTAAAATGGGTGAGCCTAATTGAATCAGTATACCAGCATTGGCACAGATCCAGGCTCCAAGTGCAAGGAATTCAGAGATGACAAACCGAGTAGGAGGGTTTATGCATTCAGGCAAAACTTAATAGCAGGGTTTGAGAATTTTTTCAAAGCTCTGGGTATTTTCATGTTCAACATCCACAACTCAGAGTTGTTAGATTCTGGTTCCATTCCTCCAGAAGTATCTGAACAACTGCATCATACATTTCTATTGAGCCACGTGACTGACATGTGAAGAAGAGTAATTGAGACCTTCTAAACCTTCCCTGAGGGGCAGAAATATTTTTGCAATAAATATGTAAATGCTCTCCAGGATAATGGCTATGGCATTCACATAAGGTGGGAATGCTTGGTTTTAGTGGAAGATTAAGAAAACCAAAGCAAACTCTAAGAATATCTGCCCCATCTTCACAAGCACATATAATAGAGTGCAACATGGTCTGGTGGTAGAGAAGCTGCCCTAAAGGGGATGTATGCGTTAAAACTACCTCAGATAGAAACCATTTTCCCACATTCTTAGAAAACACAGCAAATAGCAGTGATAAAAGGAAAGAAAGCCATTTTAGAATACTTGGGTGGAATTTTGATAAGAAATAAAGTCTTTTATTTGTAGTTCATAAACCTGCATAATTGCAGTTCAATTTTATGAACTTGATTAGTTTATGCAGAGAATGTAAAATATATTACTCTCACACAGTCTATCTTGTGAGCAATGACAATAAAATGCAGGTTGATAGAGGCGTCTCAAAGTCATTAAACTGTCAGACCTCTCCAAAATAAAAATTTTCAAGTGTATTATTCTTATTTTTCATGTGCTTATCAGTGAAATCAAACCTGGATTTGATTACGGACAATGCACTTATTGTGAGGTTTTTTTGGTTGTTTTTCATTTTCAGCTGGATGAATTTTTACAAGTGTCCTGTTCTTTACTGCTTGACTTAGTGGAAGGTCATTCAGTGGAATGAGATCATAACCATAACCTTTTGAGATTTCAAAGGAGTGGAGTCAAGAACCTTTTGTTTATGTTTAGAAATCGTATTATGGAAAGCACCACTGACATCATGGCTAGACACATTTAGTTATCAATTACATATAATGATATCTCAGGAATGTTCATGTATCCAGTTCATGAAATTAACAATCTCATAGTGGCAGTATGCTTATGACTACGTTATTTCAGGAGATTCCTGTAGTATTAGAACTTGAAACTTAAATCACCACTGTTCCTAGAAATATGAAGTGATATACACTGTGATGTTAATAATTGGTGACCATTCTGATCTGAGACCATTACATGCTTAGCTTACATGTGTGTAAAACATTGTAGGCACAATGTCCATAACAGTAATGACTAAATAAGGTTTTGCTTATGTTTATCTTTTCAGACATCCAGGATTGTGGTCTTACATAGTATTTGCAAAGGAGTTCTTGCAGGCCATACACAGACTAAGAACTGGTTGGTATTTCCTCAAAAATTCTGAATTATTTAGGGCTTAGAAATTTCATACACAATTACCATGGATAATTAAAAATCATTTAAAAATTGACATATTTATAGAAAAGCTATGAAGTAGGAATTAGTTTTTCAAACTGCAGCTTTTTTAATCACTGATATAAAAATATACAATAGCCAGAAAGATTACTGTGCTTTTCCTATAATTTTCTAACCTGTGTTTCTGTCTGAATAATCAATTTGTTGACCCATTAGTTCCTGGAATGCTTGAATGGTAACTTTTTTCCGAAAAAAAAAGGAAAAATAAAAGAATTATAGGTGAAGCTCTTTTAGATTTGATATCAATTGCTAGGAAGTAAGTGATAGAGTTCACAATCTTCTGGAAGAAAAAGAAACAATAAAAATAATAGACTTCAAAAAGGTGGACTTTATTAAACTCAACACACTTAGAAACAAATTTAGTAAATTATTAGTTAAGAAGAGACAGTTGTTTCCTAAAGAGATAATACTAAGTGCAGAAGTGCAGACTATCCAACTACAGAGGAAGAGCAGGTAGCATATTAAGAGATCAAATTACTTAAACCATGAAACAGATCATGCAGACTATGGAAACTAGGTCAGATAGAAACTTGGGAAGATCAGGCAAGTAGCTCACATAGATACCAATAACACCAGAATATATATAGCTTAAAATATAACCAAGAAGTAACATAAAAGAGTGTTGAGAAATAATTCTGCAAGTATATTTAAGGAAAAAGAAATCCAGGGATGGAAATGTTCTATCAACAGTGGAAAATTACCTTGTCTTTCTGTCAACATTGCCTGAAATACTCAACTACAGGCATAACTGATGTCACTGGCAAGGTCTTACTGCCAAACAGAAATAATAAGCTGTAGCATACTTGAAAAATATGAATCTGCTAAAATCTTTTGATCCTGATGTTATGTACTTTAAATGGCTATAAGAACCAATAAAAGTAATGTCAGAATTTTTTGTCCTTACTTCTTAGAGTGTGTGGAAAGTTATTGAAATTTCAGAAGACTGGAAAATGAAAAATATAACTTTTTTTTTAAGAGTTCTATTATTTAATCCCCAATGGCAAATAAGCACTGCACAGCTGCTTGCTCACTCCCATCTCCTTCCCTACAGTGGGACGAGGGAGACAATAAGAAGAGCAAAAGTGAGAAAACTCGCAGGTTGAGTTAGAGGCAGCTTAATATAACAGAAAAGAAGGAAGGTATTACATAAAACAAGAATAAGTACAAGCACACAAAATTTGAGAGTAAATAAATCAAAATTGTGACCATCAGTTTTTAAACTAATGCAATAAGTGTCCATAACAAATTTATTATTTTATGTTGTAGTCAGATTTGTTATTATCTCAATCCATCATAGCCCACATCGGCCAACAAAAAGGATTGTCATGGTTTAACTCCAACTGACAACTAAGCACCAAGAGCTGTTTGCTCACTCCCCACCTTCACGGTAGGATGGAGAATTGGAAGAGTATAAATAAGCAAAATTTTGCCTTGAGAAAAAGACGGTTTAATGGGACAAGAAGGGAGGATAATAATATTAACATCAATCAGAATAGACAAAATTAATGATGCACAATTCAATTGTTCACCACTCACTGATTGATGATTAAATTATATGTAAGATTTTAAAAGATAATAAAATAACAGCTAATTTGGATTTGATGTTTTATGTGTAGTAGAGAATCAAAATATACTTTATTGTGGTCTTAGTAAGATGGCTGACTCAGTTTCACATATTTTTGTAATTAAGCTTAACAGGTGTGGTATAGATGAGGCTATTAGTGTGACAGTGAAACTGGTCACAGGATGGCATTGTTAGAGAAACTGTCAATGGCAGGAGACTTACTTAGAGCTTCTCAGTGGATCCTACTTGAATTCTGCTTTATTCTTCATTCATATCCTGGGTGATGAAATAGAAAGTATGCTTATTGTGTTGTCCTGGTATAAATTTCAAGAATACTGGGAGTCCATATTATAATTTAAAAGAATTTTAAAAACAGGGGAAAAATATTTTAATATTAATTATGTGATTCAATAAAATCAGTTAGAGTCTTTACTTTTGGATTGTAATTAATCTCTGAATACAGAGATAGAAGTTTTTGCAAGAGTTGATTAAATAGCAACTCAGTATCAAAGAATCTGAGGCTAATCCTCAGCAGATCATATGCCACACATCAATGAGTGGTGTCATGCTGCTGTAAAGGAGAGCATTGCACATCATGCTAGGATATGTAAATGAAGTACAGCTCACAGGAGAAGTTAGGTCATTCTTCTGCTTTGTTCCTCATATATGAAACCTTAGCTAGAGTAACCTCTTCTGAGGAGCCTTTAGAACCATCAAGAAAGCTACACACTAACAATTCAAATAATTCAGAGAACAATTAATATAATCACAGATATGGTTAGTTTTCATAGAGAGGGGAAATGCTACAATTTAGGATTGGTTGCCTGAAAGAATACTTAAATATGTAAAATACTGATTGAAAATGAAATGTAGTTGCCAGTTCTCTCTGTTAGAGATTATAGGAAAATATGTAATTAATAGGTTTAAATAACATTTCAATTTGCACATTGAAATAATAATATAGTGATATATTAAAACAGGCCAGTTTCAGAGTCTGCAAAGTCTCCACTTTAGAAAATCTTTTGGAACTGGAAAACGTCTTGCACATAACTATACTTTATATGTTGAAGTGAAGAGGTGGCCCAAGGACTTCTGGGATCCTTTCTAGTTCAGTTCTGTAATTTTGTACTGACTAATTTAAATACTGAGAGTTTATTATATTTTTATATATTTTATTATGCAAATTACCATAAAGAAAGAAGTGTTAGACCAAATTTCTGATATAATTGTGAGACTCAAAGAAAAAGAGAAACTGACAGTTATTTCCCCAAAGAGCAGTTTTTTAAGTTACCTAATTGATCTAGGTTTGTAAAGACTTATAATTCAAATCTTAGGGAAAATACATGCATTCAAATCCTGTTAGAAAATAATGGGATTCAGATGTATAATTTTTCAACTCCTACACACACCTTTGAAAATACCCTGAAATCGAAACAAAAAAGGTACCCACAGCGACAAAAAGCAGAGTTTAAGAACAAACATTAAACAGTTTTATATTTGTTCACAAAACAAAATGAAACATTTCATAAAGACCTTCTTTATATGTTAAAAGAAGGGGGCTACTTTCATACCTGAGAAGCTTTCTCAACATCCAGAAAAAATTTAATAAGCTGAATCTGCCCTGAAACACATGACACAAACCTTAGCAGTCACTCTTCAGTTCAGTAGGAGACCCAGCCCACCTCTGGTTGTTAATTAAAATGATTGATTAGCTCTGCTTGGAATAAAATAAATTTCAGTACTGTAGAAAAAGTGAAATATCAAAAAAATGTCACTACTCTTGTAGTATCATGGTTCTCTGATTGAACTGATCTCGCATATACTGTTAAATGGCATGAAGCCATAGAAATTAGTCTTAAGTTTTTAAGTAATATGTTTACATTAATTAAATCATCCAATTAAGCAAGCAATTAAAAGCTTACAATATTAACAAGTAATTGTATAATTGACTTTTTTAAAGTTTGTCCATAAGTTTACATTATAGGCATTTTAATGAATTTCCTAAACATACTGACACATTACATAAATTAGAATCAAACTAAAAATATGGGAAAAACCCTGGACAACACTAATTCAATCTTCTTAAGCATTTATGAACAGCTTAAAATAATTCTTATTGATTTACTTGATAATATCTGCTACTTAATCTAAATTGGATACTTCATTGCAGCCTGAATTGCAGGTTTTATTGGCAGTTATAATACAAAATATTATGTAGATAATTGGTATTTATAAAACTTTTGATACAATAAGACTTAAAATATTATGTACAGATTTTTAAAAGCTTTGAGGTTTGAAAACTGCTTTATTTGGGTCAAAATATTGAATATTACAGCACAATTATCAATGTTTTATCATAGAGTTTAAGGCTTTCATCTTAGTCCTTTCATCATTTTAAATCAACAAGGGATTCATTACATCATGTAAAAAAAATCTGGTTTTACATCTTTTATGTCATGGGAAAGGGGTCATTTCTCTGTGTGCTAATGAAGAAATAATAAGGTATTGATTTGAGGAAGAAACAACAAACCCTACCCAGTCTTTTATCCTCAGCTAGCTCGCTTTCCTCTTACTTCTGTACTGCCTCTTATGTATTCAATAATAAATAGAACATTTGTATTCTTTTTTCATTGGAAATTGAGCAAGTGGGCTGTTGTTGGCATTATGTACTTCCCTTTCAATAAGAAATTAAAGAAAAACAAAGTAGATGTATATAAACCAAATCTTTCTAGAATGCATTATGTGGAATCTACTTAATTGTGGAAGAGTCCTGTCTAGTAGGAAGTAATTTTCTATATTAGATATTTTCCTATGTCTTGCATTTTCCTGTTCTCCAAATAGTTCAAGGTATAAATTCATCATCACACTGATATTACCCTATTAGCACAAAATGCTAATCCATTTGAGGGGCTGATGAATATCAAAACAAAAGCATTTACATATTGAATTTTATTTTAAAATAAAAATATAGTATTGTTTGTTGCAATGCAAATAAAATGTTAGGTGCATAAGACTAAACAAGCAGGCAGGAGCCTTTTGGGAGGAAAGATACTGAAGAACTATTTATATAAAAAGCACTATACTCCAAGATGTACCATACCAATGAGAACAGTGATTGGAGTAAGTTGGAAAGAAACTCATGACTTCTTCATGTCCTCTGAGAGACCTGCTCTTTAGAACTAACAAATTAAGCAAATAACATCTGGAAAGGACAAGTCCTTAGTTGCCCCAGATAAGAATATCTATGGATAGTATCAGGCATATTTCCCTGAAATAAGTGACATGGGTCTAAATTTTCTCCCACATAACTTCATGTCTGTCCTGATTTTCTTTATTTGTGCTCAGGGATTTTTTTTTTTTACTCATCAATTTATTACACAAAAAGGGTCTTTGTAGCTGTGGTTTGTATATGCAGGGAAAAGACTTGAAAGGCTGAAGCTCAGTTGAAACTAGACAGTGTTGTATCGAGTAACACAAAGAATATTTTAAATTATGTTAATAGCAAGAAGAGGTCTAAAAAAACATTGGATTGGTAGTTGTTGAAGATAATAATCTGGCTAATATGGATAAATAAAAAGCAGAGGAATTCAGTGCATTTTTTTACCTCCATCTTTATTAATGTATATAGACCTTGGGCTTCCTGGGTCCTAAAGGCAGAGGACCAGGACTGTGGGAACAGTGATTCTCCATTTGTGGACACTGAAATTGCAATGGACCTGCAGCATCTGCTAAAAGTTCACAAGTCTGTGGGGCTGGATGGAATTCATCCTAGAGTTCTGAAAGATCTAGTAAATATCCTGGCAGGACTGCTCTCAATCATCTATGTAAGTCTTGGGAGTCTGGGGAGATCCTTGCTGGCTGGAAGCTGGCAAATGTTATTACAATCTACAAAAAGGGCATGGGGGAAGAGACAGAAAACAACAGTCTAACCTCACCTCCTAGAAAAATTATGGAGGAAAATATGAGTTCATAAGGGGAAAGTTCTGTTTAAATAAATTGATATATGTCTATTATAGGGTCACCCACTTCATGCATGAAGGGAAGCCAATATTTGTAGTTTTTTGCATGCTAGGAAGGGGTTTGATGCTGTCCCTCACAGCATCCTGCTGAGTTCACAATGCTCTGGGTAAAGAACTCTCTGAAGGGCAAAGATCAGAGGGCTGTGGTGAATGAAGTTACATCTGTCTGGTGACCAGTCACCACCAATGTTTCTTAGGTTTCAGTTCCAGAGTCTATTCAATCTATTTATCAGTGATCTGGATGCAGGAATTGAATGCAACATTAATGAGTTTGTGGATGATCCCAAACTGGGAGGTTCTGTTGACTTTCTTGAGGGACAGGACAGGAGGTTTGCAGTCCAAATGCCATATTCTAAGATGGAGTAATGCTGGAGACAAGTATAAATGAAGAAAACAGTGTCTGGAGAGCATGCCTCTAGCAAGGGACCTGGTGGTGCCGATTGACACAAGCTCAGTGTGAGCCAGCTGTGTGTGTGCCCTGGTGGTGCAGAGGGCAAGCGCTGTGTGCTCTCTAAGTCCTGGACTGACAGTCTAATGAGCACAGCACCACCAGCCAGGCAAAAGAAGGAATTATCCCACTGCATTCAGACTTGGTGTGACCTCACCTTGAGTACTGTGTGTTGTTCTGGGCCCCCCAGTTTAAAAAGGGCGTGTAGGTCCTTGAATACCTCGAGAGGAGGGCAACACAAGCTGTCAAAAGGGCTGGAATGAATATCTTATGAGGAGCTGCTGAGCACTTCAAGCTCTTCTATTTTGGACCAGAGGAGGTTGAGAGGTGATCTCACTCTCTGCAGCTTCCTGAGGCGGTGAAAAGGACAGGAAGGTGCTGAGACATTCTCCTGGTATCCAGAGGTAGGGTATATGGGAATGGTTCAAATAGTTATTAATGGCAAGAGGAGGCTTAATCTGGACATCAGGAAGCGTTTCTTTACCAAGAGGATTGTCAAACACTAAAACAGGCTTCCTAGCAAAGATAGTCAATGCCCCAAACCTGCCAGTGTTTAAAACACATTTGGACAATACCCTAAGAGCACGGCCTGAAATGGTCAGGCATTTGGAGTAGGTAATCATTGCAGATTTCTTCCAACTGAGATTATTCTATTCTATTCTATTCTATTCTATTCTATTCTATTCTATTCTATTCTATTCTATTCTATTCTATTCTATTCTAGAGATGAAAGCATGTCCTCATACCATTTTATTTACAACACAGTCATATGAACCCCTTACAGAAAAGTTTGTAGCACAAAATCCTGTGAGGTTTCAGAGAATAAAGTATTGAAACAGCAGACCAGGAGTATGTGAAGTGATAGCCTTGTGTCCCAATTTTACAGCTGTGTAGTTTACATGGGACCTTACTGACTAACACTGTCCGTACAAAGTGCAATCTGAAGTAGTCATTGCATATTGTGAATGGAACAAAAATTTAGGTTTATGGATCATGCATATGGCAGGATAGTGCGTAAATTGCAGGAGCAACAAGCCTGCCTGCTGAGGCTCATTTGTCCTTTCTTCATGTGAATCTCATAATTCATGTGAATCTTACACACACTTGGCTGGCGCCTCTCTTCTTCATCTATAAAATGGAAATCAGAAAAAAGCAGGATATGATGGAAGTTGAGAGAGGAATAGTACAGCCAATGTGTGACTGCCCAGGAAAGACAGCTGCCTTATGTATTTTTTGAATTCTTGTCTAGGAAATATCAAATACTAATTTTATGAACTATTCTACTATGAAGTAAAATTTCATAGGAAGTGTTCCACTCTCCTGTCTTCTGCTTTTTTCCCCTTAAGTCTTTTCCTGAGAGAAACTGTGCATTAAACAGCACTAGGTAGTTCTTTTAAAAAGAAAGAACTGTTTGCATCACAGCTCTCAGTATATAAAAAATTCCTTTGTCTCACTGAAGAAAGTATTTTTGTAATTAAATTATATAAATAAAAAGACTTCCTTAGCTAAAGATTGATATAATGGTTTCATTTTTAACAAGGAAACTGATCTTGTAGCTACAATGTCTTCAATATAAAAGAATTTCAATAAAATACTGGAGAAAACAGCTTCTTTGGAAAATATTTGCTGCTGATTTATTCAAACTGCTTACTCCCTAAAAGCGAGGAGTCTGTGAAAAAAGATTTTGAAGGATGCTATACTTTAGAATAAGACTTCTAAAGGGCTACATATATTATAGTTAGTCATGGTTGTGGATAACTGTCAGTACTGTACCTTTCAATGAATTTCAATCTATATCACTCATATTGTAGATAACTTCTATGCTGTTAGTTTTCATAGGAATTTGTTCTGTGCTTTCCTCCTGAAATTTTATTTTGGCTTTGAGAAACCTTTCAGAATGAGAATTTAATGGAAGAAAACGAAGTACTTGCGAAGTAGTTAATTTTTCAGGTATAAAAACCATACTATGAAAAGACAATGTGACAAATTTTGCTCCAGGTTGATGGAGGCCTGAGCTACCTTGTCTAGAGGAAGGTGTCTCTGTCCACAGCAAGGAGTTGGAACTGGTTGAGGTCCCTTCAAAACCAAACCATTCTATGATTCTATGAATTAAAACCCTTGCTCAAACATAGTGATACACCTGGAAATGTTGACAAGCAAACAGGTTCTGAAAGAGGTACTTTTCTATTTTATTACTTTTTAAAACTTTATCTCCCTTTTCCTGGTACAGACAGTCTTCATGCACCTTTAACAATAAGGCATTCTTACATGACAGAAGAAGCTCCATAGTTTCTGGGGATGTGAGAGCTCCCATTGGACATGCCTGACACCCTAAACCAGATTATCAGGCTTCTGCCCCATTCTACATTAAAGAGAATGTTACTTATACTTCTGGCAGTGCAAAAAAATCAAACTCCTGCAAATGTTTCATAAAAGTATGAAAAAATTAAATCTACTTATTAAATCTGAGTCATACTCTCTGCTTCATGTTAATCACATCAGGTGGAAAGAGATCATTTCAGCGTCATGAAAGCTGAAAAAAGACCCTCACCTCATAATGTGATACTAATTAAATATTTAAAAGTTGACTCTCAATATAAAACAAGATAGCTAGATCTTAAAGTTCAAAAACTATGCAACATTTTGTTTTATAGAACTGTGAATTAATGTCTTTGTTATAGTACTTAGGAATGATGATGAGAAAGAAATTGAAAAGATATTACTTAGCACAAAATTTTCTATATTGTTATTATTGTCAGAGGCGCAGAATAGATTTTTCATTTGACATTAGCAAAAAACATTTTAAACTTGAGAACAATTTAACTTGGGCTGCATGAGGTGTGTAACCTGCTCTGTCAACAGAAGGCAATGGGATCCATTTTATTGACTGGTAAATATTTTCACTTATGCGTCTGCCCTCATAGGGATTTGTCGTACTGCTTCAGACCTTTTTGTACAGGGTAAAGCTTTTATAACTCTCTCTGCTCAGAGGAGAGATATTGATTATGCAAACTTGCTAAATGTTGCTCACAGTTACAGGGATTCAATAATAATAGCAAATATTGGTTGTTTAGTTGGGCTGATCTTTCAGTAAAGGTCTGATGAAACTTTAAATGTTGGGGCTATTTTAAAACGATTTATTTCAAAACCAGATAATGAAATGGAGTTCTGACTACAGACTGAACTTTATAAATTGACATCATATCCCATTTATATACCTTATAAATGGAAAACACTTATTTTATTTCTTGAATTATTTCCAAACCTTGTCTGGCATTTCTTTTTAAATATGAATCTTTCAACTTGACTGAGACTCTTATCATTGGACATCATTTTTCTACTCTATTTGACACACAGTGACATTTAAAGGAGATGAATATCAGGATTCTTAATAATTTAATAGAATAATTTTGGTGTCTCTGAGTTGTCAGTGTTTGAGGGATAAATACTGCCAGCTAGGGGGAATTTTGTCTGCACATTTTAATGTTGTACAGCAAATAATGTCAAGTATTAAGATTTCTCCAGTTAACAAAAAAAAAAAAAGGTGAGTTTATTTAAATTTGCCTTAGCTGGATTATAACTAACAAAATAAAACCACATCTAGGATATATATTAAGTAATCACAAAATATATCATGCCCCATACTCTGCCCAGTGTAAGAAGTAGAAGTCCTTCATATGAACAAATTATGGTGTTCTACATGGTTTTCTTCAAAGGGAATTCCTACCAGAAGCCAACATTATTTCTTCACTAATATTTATAATTTATGATGCAGCACTGTATTTTAATAGCATGCCCATCTTTTGACTCTAGTTTGGTTTGAGACATCAATTCTGCCTGTACATACAAATGTACAAACGTATAGGTGAGATTTTATAACAAGTACCAGCAAGCAGAGAAGCTTGTTGCGAAGTTCAACATAGGAATCCACAAAGATTCATAAAGGGTGGAACACGGGCACTCATCTGCATACACTTTGCCATGCCAGATGTGTTAGAAGTACTGCCGATTTCAACAAAATACATAATTAAGAATTTTGTTTAAATGTTGTTAAAAGTATAAACAAAAGCCACTGTTCTTAAGTATGTACAATGTGAGGTAAAATTAGAATTGCCCATGTTATCTAGAATATTGCAAATGCTTGGTTTTTTTTTTTTTGTTTTGTTTGTTTTCTTGTTTTTTTTTACTTCCTTTAATATTAATTTCTAATACAGAATTTAATTTGATTATAAATGTGCACCTTAACTTTAAAATGTTGTGGGGTCTTTCTTCTCTAACGCTGACCAACCTTGTATAAATTATTTGACTTTGAAGTAACCATAATTACAGAAATGTTAAGGCAGTTACAAGATGACAGCTTGTGTGTCCCACTTCTGCTGTCAGTTGGAAAACAATTGTCACCCCATTATTTTGTGGTGTTTGAGGCCAGGCACTGCAAGCACTTGGCACTTGTGGACTCCCACAGTGGGTGTGGAAGAGCATTGCTGCAGTGGTTTGGGTCCATATTACACTGAAAAGCCCAATATGAGTATTACATAGTTCTGTAAACACTCCTGGTTTTGAAATCTCCCTGTTCTTTGAGTTCTAATTCAAATGAGCATGAGTTTGGCTAGAGGAGTGGTTGTGAGCTTTAAGATGGGATAGCACTTTGAATCTACCATATCCTGAATTTTTATCCAAAGCTGCCATTTTCTTATCTTTTGAGTTTTAAATTTTATTCCTGAAGTCTACCCACTTATCACACACAAGGGACAGAAGGCTGTGTTGTGTCTTTATGCAGTAAGTATGTCCTCATCATGATACAGCCACCAGAAGTAAAATTTTCTTTGTAAGCAAGATTTGTGGACAGAGCAGTATCACATTTTCGGAGATTCCTTTTTCCTTCGCCAGGACACATTGGAAGGAATTTAAAGTCCTTTTTGTTACATCTTAATAGCACCAGATGAGCACCATACCACCAATAGGTTTATTGTCTCCAAAGTTACGGCCCACTAAAAAACAGCTTGAAATTAAGTTCTTCAATATGGCATTACTGGTTTTTTCAAGCACAAGGACATGACTGTGATTCCAGAAGGATGTAGAAAATAATTATATAGAGCATTTTTATGCTCAAACATTCCTTTAAATCTGTTGTTATTCTTGTGATATTTCCCATTTCAGAATTTAAGGAAGGCCATATCATGTAAATATGTTACAAAAAAATTACTCTGTGCAAATGAAGGGTAAAATAAGATGGGATTTTATATTATTATTTTATTCCAAATAAAAATAAAGTTGATGTGTAACAATTTTGAAAGCACAGAATTTTCAGGTCAAGTTTTAAAATAATTATAGTCTATTTGGCCTCATTTGAACAGCCAAGATAGACCCTCGTACTGCCCTGAAACAAATTGACAAACCTAATCAATCAGTTGTTGCATATGGAGAAGAAATTACAGACAGTACTAAAACATTCAGATTGCATATCATCCAGACAAACACAATTCTAGTAATTAATATGTGTCTAAAGTAGTATCCAGAACACCAGTAAACAAGACGGTGTCCTTATATATTGCAGCATCCAGGTTAATGTCTTTCTGACAGCAAGGATTCTTCATCATTTGAGGAACAACAAGAGTGGGTATGTAGAATAGGTCCTGCACTTTGCAAAATAATGAATATGGCATGGGTTTTGATATTTATTTCCTATTAAATAACTTATACCTCTACTTGATTGCAAACCAGTGGAAAATCTTTGGAGAAGCAATTCTTCTAAAATACAATTCCTCTTTGAGAGAATTTACATCACTAAAATGTCAGACATGTGAAATCACAGATTTAGAAGAAGCACTCGTAGACTTATCCTATTTATAACAGAAAAAAACTCTTTGCCACTTCTCCTACTGTGTTGTCTACCACTGTTTCTTGAAGATTTTTTTTTTTTTTACAAGTGACTCTTTAGACTCTTATTTTGAAACAAAATATAAAGAGGTTCACTGTTGTTGAGGAATCTATTCAGTGCAGGTAGCTGGGGTGCAGCTGCAGGTTGAGCTCTGGGTGGGAGCTCCAGGCAAGGGGCCATGAAATGCTGACCCTGTGCAGAACAAAGGTCCTGGGACCTGCAGCCCAGCCAGGGGATTGGGCTCTCAGAGACATGGCAGGAGCCGAGGACATCAGACTTTCCTGTGCTTAGACTTGGAAGGTATAAAAGCCCAGGGTTTGGGATTCTCCTGAGAGGCACAAACTTGAGCTGGTATTTTCTTATTTAGTTATTGCACCAAGATTAAATTATTTTAAAGCTCAAAACATCTGAGACTCTGCTTTGGGAAATCTAAGGTTGAAGGAAACGTGGTCTGCCTGTGAGTGTGGGGTGTGTAGGGAGCTAATCAGGGCACCTGGCAGCTCTCAGAAGCCACCCACTATGAAAGGGCTGCAGTCCCAGCCCAGGCAATGAAGGGGTGACTGCCAGATTGGCTCCTGGATGATCAGACAGGGAAGTGTTTGTAGACAGGAACCCATTCCTGCCTTAGTTTAGGCACATCAAAGATCAAAAGAATCACTATGCTGGTTGTACTGGGGTCTCCAGTCTGCTGATATTATATTTTAGCTGATAATATACTAATATTAGGTGTATTAGAGGAAGCACTTCAGACAGCACAGCCACAGTAAATTTAGGATTTACTGTATATTCTGCAGTGCTCTTCATTTACACAAAAAATACTGTGCTTGAAATTCCTTGTATTTGGAATGTTTATTTAGGATTTAATTCTGAACTATATACTATTTATAACTTTAAGCTTCTTTCTATTCTAGCATATGGAGGATGCAGTATCTCATAGCTTTGCAGCACAGCTCAGTACTTAGCTTAGTAATTCACATCCCACTTTTAAAACTTCCCATAAACTTGACTGAAATATACCACAGAAACATGAGGTAGGCCATAGCTTACTACTGTGGGTATCCCATCATCTTCAATGAAACTATTCATACAGGTAAAAGTAGTTTTTCCTGAGCTGGTCTCATGATGAACAATAAATTCCTAAATTCGGCAAGCCTTAAAGATGAAAAGGCAGAGAGAACAGTGAGCCTTAAATTCTGAAATTCAATGAACCATAAATTGTTAAATTTGACAAGCCTTAGAGATGAAAAGGGAGTGAGAACACTTAATGCTACTTTATCACCACCACATTCTCATGGTCAGGAGTTCGTTTTTGTCTGTGTATATTTCACACAGTAACAAAGATGTGCATGATTATTTTATCTTTACGAAATGCTCAATTACATTAGGAATTAGAGAAAGAAGACATGACAAGTTTTCCTACAAATAGGCAAGATGAGAAATACTAGATTTCCTAGTTCCTAAAGTAACAGTTTTTGTTGAAAGGAAACAACAGTTTTAGCTTTGAAAACAACTCAAAAGCCAAAGTGATCAAGACAATTTATTGTCTCTTCCAATCTTCCTACTCACTCTGGCAAAGTACATTTGACAGAGGAACTTCTACACCAATCTCATAAACACTGGGAATGGAATTACACTCACAGTTGTATCAGTCACTGCAAATCAATTGGGAAAAATGGTTTGTGTAAACACAGTAAATCTCAAAATGTTGTCCTCCATTCCCACTCTTCTTTTGCTTTAGTAGAAGTGGAGAACATGAAAGATGCCCAATGAATCTAAGTTTGAGTGGGTTCTGTTATCAAGAATGGTGAACTGGCAACAAAAGCCAAAAGCACTTGATGCTATTTTTACTGAAGACATTTTCATGTGCTTCACAGATTCTTCTGGAACATAATACTATAAACTATGTGATCTCTATGATAAAACCATGAAGTTTAAAGTTTAAGGATAAAGTGAAAAATAAAACTTATTTGAAAGGGTTCAAAAAATGACAATTATAATTTCTTTTCCGACCAGATTCTTAGAATTTGACTGGTTTTAATTTTAGGGATACAAAAGTTGGCTTTATGCAGGCTGTATTATTTCCAAGCCTCAAATTTATTTTCTTGGCAAAAAAAAAAGTTGCATATCCCTTTTATTTTACTTTATCTCCTTACTGATTTATATTTCCTTCTGTTTGATTTCTCCATATTTTGCTAAAACTTAAAGAGAGATCACTACTAGGCATAGTATCAATCATATGAAAAATGTTTCATGAAATACCTTTTTTTCTTACATCAAGGTTTTAGGGAGGCAATATATTAACTACTCTACCATGTCAGTAAAGATAAAAGTGTAATGAAGAAGTCACCAGCTGTCATTACAACATCAGATTATGAAGATGTGACATGATTGCTCCTGGAGAAAAAAAAAATGTCCTTTCCAAAATACAATGGTTTTAGGAAAGAGTCACACCCAAAACCACATGGCAAGACATGCCTTGAACTTCTGGACTGTGCTACCTATTTACGACGTCCAAATGCCTGTGTATTTGGATAGGAGAAAATATTGGTAAGTTCATTTTATCTGCTGTGCTCTGGAAAACCTGTGGAAGCCTGTAATGAGATGTCCTTTGCCTCTTGGTTAGGTAAAGGACGAGGAGGCAACCTTCTTTCCTGCAGTCCCACTGGTGGTTTCTCCTCCCTTCTGAGAAGGTAGAGGGTGGGTCTCACCTCTTTTCTCTCTTGGTCTTTTCATGTCCCTTGCCAAATGAGAAGGGAAAAAAAAAAGCCAAATAGCAGGAGTATATTTTGAACATTTTTCATTCTATTCAGAGGATAATGTTAACCCAAGGACTGGGAAGGAAAATGAGGAAAATTTGGAGATATATACATTTCCTAATCACACTTTTCTTGCTGTTGTTTTTCTTGCTTGATTTGCATTTTTCATTACTTAGTGGAAAAGCAGTGAGTTAGGAAGATGGAAAAGGAAGGCTTCATTTGCTGTTAACCAAGAGGGGACTGAGAAAAAGGAATCCTTCTATTCTGCTCATGCAGCAAGTGATAAACACTGCTGCAGGAGAGACTGTTCGATACTGCTAATACCTACTCACTTTCAGCTGATAGGATTGATTTTTTTTCAAAGCCAAATCACTGCTATGTTGCTTAAGCAAGTAAGCAAGGCTTGCAATAAGCAAGTCTTGGAGGCTTTGTATTAGATATTTTCATTTGTAATAAAACAGGCCTGCTAAGCCTGGGGATCTGTAAAGACTAATCCTGTAATATGTAAGTCACTTCTAATGACCTCTACTTAAAATATTAGGTACTATTCCAAACTCTCTATATCAATAGTAATAATATTAATGTGGCTAAAAGCCAAGCAAGAAAGAATGGTATCTTCACTCAATATAACATGAACTATTCTTTAATAAAATATGCAATTTTTCACATGGTCTGGTCACTTTTGTCACAATATCTGTATCTCCATTTCCTGCCGTCTTTCATGTTTGTTTTTTTTTCCTTCTGCATTATGGTGAATGCTGACTTACATCTGTTTTTTTCAAATTCAAAGACTTTAAACCCATTTCAGCATACTTTGCCCATGAAATGTGTGCTCATGGTTTGTTGCTGGAATAGGACATCATTTCCTTCACGCTACTTTTACCTTTAAGGCTGGTTTCCTCCACAGTCAAATAGCTTTGAGCTTAAATCAAGAGGTTTAGTACCACAAGAGTGTAGCAGCATGCATATGAGACCTGAAAATGTTAAATGCCATAGATATTTTCAGAACATGCCCTCCTACAGTGTCCACTCTGTGCTCCATATTGATGTTTCAACAGCACAAGTGATATCTTGAGAGGCTACCTAGAACAGAGGCTAGACAGAGTTAAAGGAATAAAGTAGGTATTTATTAAAATGCCTTCAAAGGATACACATTGGGCAGTACAAAAGCCTGGCCATGGCTACACCCAAGATGGACAACTGATCACAAGTTTTCACACTTTTATAAGTTTTGGTCCATTTACATATTTGGCTTAATTGTCCAATTACAGCTTCAGGTTATGAAGTCCCATCCTCCCAGAATGCTCTCCTCAATTCCCTGTTGTTTAAACCTTTTGGACCCAAAGCTACAATGGTGTCCTTGGTTCTCAGGCTAGAAAAGGATTGTTTTGTCTAACTAAACTGTGAAGAGAACTTATTAACACTTTATATGAAGTTCAGTGTTACATACTAATGCAGTACAGAATCTGGAAAATATGAAAGCTAAAACTTAAGGCATCACAAGGATTGCTGTCCCATTGCAGTAAGCTCTTGCTGAACTACTTGTAACTTCTTATGACACACTTCATCAGTGAGGAATATTGAGCAATTCCACCTCAGAGGTGGTCTCATAGCTGTACTTGCTGTGTTGCCCATGAAACAGAGCACTCCACCTGGAAGGAAAAATGTCTGCCATGTGCAAACTGCATAGAAATCCTGATAGCCGTGTATGACCACGTCTGCTGGTCCATTATCACAACTCCCTGGTATATTCAGGATGGTAAAAGCCCTTCTTTCATGAGCAACTTGATGATAATTTTCAGTACTACAGGCTTTTATTGCACATTGCAGTTATTCCAGAGTAGTTTCAGCTGACTGAAGAGAGCAGATGCAGCATTTCAGGAGCAATCTCTTAGCCACAGAACAGGAATAGAAGAAAGTAATGAAGAACTGAAAACAGAGTGACCTTCAAATACTTTTTTCCTGTCAATAAAAGTAGGCTGCCTGCCTCCCTCTGAAACAGTTGCTAGAATTTCAGTGCAGTCTTACAAATTGAAACAAAAATTTGCATCCAGCAAGTGTAGTATGACTAATTTTATAAACTCAGCTGGAGACAACACCCATTAGTGAAAGTGCACATTAATATCAGATTGGTACTTTGTGTACCTGTTTAGCGGACACAGTGGCAGAATATGGAAGCACTGCATATGACTTCAGAGGCATGATATTCAAACTGAGTGTGTACTGTTATACATAGGCATCTAATTGTGCTGGCCTGTGAAAAACAGCCAGGTACAGTGATATATATTCCTTGTTCCCTTCCCCAGAAGCAAACTAAATTATGAGGTTAACATAACAAGCACAAAAGGTATACCGTGACCTTTCGATACAACTGTTTCACGAGGAACTATTTGTTAGCTGCCACTGGGATTGAGTGCTCCAGAGCGTGTTAAGCCTTGCCAGCCCACTGGATTCACTTCCCTGGATCAGAGGCTGAACATGACAAATATGCCTATCAATGTGTTCCTTGGAGCTACATGTGTTTCTGTATTTTCAGGATCAGCAACCTTGTTAAGTAAGAAGTTATGGGAACTATGTATACAGGGTGTTGTAACAAACTATTGTTGCAATATTAGGTTGAATGTTTCATTTATTTATACATTTTGCAGAGAAGCAAGGGCAATTTATATTTTAAACAGCTTGGCTATAAATATACTCTGCTGCCAAGATAAATGGTTAAAACAGTGGTTATAAATTTTGTTTTGCCATTGCAATAAATTGTGTATATTCCTTCCTGAATGTATGTGTGAATTAGCATTTTTATATATTCATAATGTGACCTTTATATTTTAAACTTTCCTTAGGAAATAGTGCTTCTGGAACCTGCTTAGATTGCACTAAGTCCTTACTGAGATGTGAACAAATGAGGTATCTGTCCTCTAATATTTAATCCATTAGCTTGTGCGATCCTAGAAACCCTCCAAAATTTTCTGTCAGTGCTCTTTTTTACTTTTTTTTTTAATGTCTTTGGAAGGGAGTAAGAGGCAAATCCAACAAAAATACTGTGTTTTCCCCTTTTTTCCCCATTCTGAGCCAATTTGGCAGTGAGAGTTCAGATGCACAAATGGTCGAGTCCTCTTTTGTTTATCTTCCATTGGTGGATGTTTATGGAGAAATCCAGGGACTCTTACATGTCCCCACATGAAAGCACTCAGAAAGTGCACTTTCCACAGAATATTTTCAGTATGAAAACAGGTAACTACTGACATCAATTTCCTTACTGGAGGCCATAAATCTGTTGCAGAAAGATAATTGGGCTCATATTTGTCTTTAGTGATATTACATTAAACATCTTAATAAAAATAACGGAGCTTCAACTGACCCTCATTTCAGCATCTGTCAGTGGGAAGCAAATTAATACAAAGATATGTTGTGAGGGTTTGTTTTGTTGTTGTTGTTGTTGTTTTTTTTTCTTTTTAAATGACTTAAAAGTCTTTGCTATACTAAAAAGGGGTATGTTATGAGTGTTGTTATTTGTGTTACATGTGAAATGTATTTGAAAAGTCACGTGTTACTGATGAGCTCATTGTTTATAATTAAGAAATATTTGACAAACAGTGAAGAAATACTTATTTATTTTCAGAATATTAGCTAAAACATTAATTATTTTCACCTATTAGAGCATCCTAATGAGAAACTAATAATAATTCATCTAACAAAGTTCACTTTTATTTGAAACACTCACCAAGTTAATTATTACACTCCCTTCATTAACATTTCAAATCTCATTAAAATGTAAATGGGAAATTTTTTTTTGCATATTAGAGGGTATTTATTGACATTCATCATAGTAAGTACTTTGGTCTTCATTAATTATAAACAATATAATAAATAGTCATTTACTTTTGTGAAAACGGCTGGTTAAAGGTTGTTTTACTTATGCTTTTTAACATTGCAATCAAAATGGATGATTCTTTGTATAGACACAATTCATTCTCAGCACTGCACTAGATGGTTGCAAAGTGGAGGAGACTGTAAACAAGGGTTCCTGTTTGTCATGCAGCTGTGCACGTGCCAGGAAAGTACCTGGAAGTAAAGGACTTTTTCTAACCAAAAATATATTATTCTACATATTTTCTCCCACAATTTAGATGGGCTGTTATGTCACCAGGCTCTGATGAGCATGCTCTACTTGTTAAAAGGTAGTTCAGAAAATAAAAAACCTCAGATAGCAATAAAAAAATCAGATCTATTGAAGTGTTGTCATAGAGATGCCCTTTACATCATTCCAAAAGAATGGTGTAAAGACTCCATAAGAATCTCCTTTTCTGAGTTCTGTTGCTGATTGTAGATATTTTACCGTCCACTTATTTGACAATATATTAAAGAAATTATACAACACTTTTTTTAAAGTCTTGATCAGATCATGTGAGATTTGATTTGCTCAAACATAACAGTCTTCTAAAAGAAATTTTCCGCTATCATTGTAATACAATAAAGAAACAGGATTTATGTGTAATATACAATGCTTGACTTTCTCATATATTACCTTTTCCAGTCCTGCATGTATCAGAAAATTCTGTATCAAAGAAAACCATATAAATATGGAGTTGAAGGAAGAAGATAAAAACAATGAACTGAGACACATAACAGTATTAAGAAAGTGGTTTATGTACATAAGATACTGCAACCAGCTTTATGCCTGTGATAATTACTGAGTTATCAACCTGAGAATAAATGCATCTCTGGTAGGACTGGTTAAAATGATATTTCAATTAGTGGCTCAGAGTGTATGGCACTCAGTCACTGAGGGACCTACCACAGTTTCAACAACATATTGAAGATTCCCTCCCCTGCAGGAAGACTGTTGTTAGAGGAAAGGCATGAAGCTGATAATGAATTCCCACAAGTATCTGTAGTAAAGAGATTTCACATCTTTGAAAGAATTCCACTGGTGCTCTCTCACTTGTTCTTGTCAAGAAAAGTCACTAACTTCTGTAAGAGAGTTTGGGAGTTGATGTGTTTGCAACTAAAAGGAATGGAGCAGAGAAAAATTTATGTTTTTCCACTCAGGCTGAGTTTTCACTACTTATTCTTGTTCTTGTTTTGCAGTAAACCTTTCTTTTCCTAAAACTTCACCAAAGAATAAAATAATTTGGTTGCAAATCACCTAGATTTCGTGAAATATTTTTATTTGACATCATTTAAACAGCTATTCTAGTCAGCAAAAATATGGAAACCTAGTACACAAACAAGAAAAAATATCAAAATCATGCCATTATTGTTGGTAATGAAGTTAAAGATAAGTTCACTTGCTCTTTGACTTGATCTGTCTAATAGTGCCAGACAGCTGCTCACAGTCAATGGCAATAATCTCTATAAAGTGACACAAATATTGCAATGGCCACACCATTTTCATGTGTGAGCCATCTGAGCAGATCAAATCTAGTGTGACTACATATGGATCTTGAAAAAGGAAAATACGTGAGGAAATTGCTTGAGGAAACATCAGCCAAGGAATATCTGTGTTCCCTGGTCTTCCTTCAGAGCAGTGTCTTGCATTTTCCATGATATACTCTTTCCAGATTCTTTGTCCTTTTTTATACTGAATAATTGAGACTTTTTTCTTGTCTTCTAGACAAATCTTCTTCATAATTTTAAAGATAACATGTGCAAGTGTTTTTTGCTCCTACATTACTCAATTAGATATAAGACCAAAGGTATGTATCTGTAATTATATAAGAAGGTACCTGAGATTGAAGAAAACATTTCTTTACAGATTACAAGGGGTTTTTTTTCAGTACACAGGAAATTCTGGTGATTTAGTCTGCTTGAAACAAAATCTTTTAAATGGAAAACATATTGGCAACAAAATTCCTTCCTCCAATTTATAGAAAAAAATCTGCATTTCTGGGGGTGGGTTTTTGTTAGTTTGATTTTTTTTTTAATTAATATGAGGTGAGTGGCTACTTTGACTATCTAAACTTTCCTAGGAAATGCTGTTTAGAAGGATATATAGAGGGATTCCAAGTCCTTAAGCCTAGAACAAGCTTCTGAGGCTCAAGCTACCAGTTTCTGTAGCGAAGAGCCTGAACAACCTGATACCTTTAGTTCTTGTGACTCCATAGGTTCTTCCAACCTGTGGTGAGGCTGAGAGACCATACTGCTGAAACTGTGTGCCCCTTGTCTGGTGGCATTGGGTTTCTTTCTAGGGTGGTTGCTCTAAGATAAAAGGAAAGGTCTTTCCTCCAAAAGGAAGCACGACAGGAGGACTGCCCAGAAATGACTGATGTCGACGAATCCAGGCAAAATTTATTTGAGATATTAGAAATGTGACATTTTTGTCTTATAGCAAAGTGATATTTTTCACAGCAATTTTTTTCTGAAAGTTGATATCTTTCACAGCAATTGTTTTTTTCTGAAAATTGCCAGCTAGTTTGGCATCTAACAAACCATAAGTATTGCAGTGTTCAGATGGTACAGTGCAATTAGATAGTAGTTTACGCAGAAAGAAGAAACTGAAGAGCTGCTATAGAGAGGCTGTCAGAGGCTGTTTTCTATGACTGGGGGAATGAGTGACATCTTCTGTTTATTCTGTTTTCATTTTCTTTCTTTTCAACTTCAGTATAATTCGTGACAAAATTGGTAGTTCTTTCTGATTTCTGAGTTTTTGATAGTGATACAAACTAGTTTTGTTTCACGTTTTGATGTGAAACCCTCAGATGTAGGATTTTATTTTGGAATTCAGACTGCTAATAAGATCTGAAATCAGCCTTGTCCTTCATAATTGTTGTTGTTAATTTGTAGAAAAACAAAGGCTAAGCCATGTTCTGCAGCACATATGTGAGTGGAACAGAGCATTTTTTTGTCCCTATACAATCCCCATTCTATCATCTTCTGTAAAACAGGCAAAGGACAATAAGAAAGTCAATATTGCATCACTCCTATGGATGAGAATCAAAATATCTGCCTTGAATTTCCAGCACTGTTACTGATATGCAAAGGAAATTGGTGATCTTTTCCATAAAGGGCATCCAGCATGTTTTTTGAGTTTGGCTACCTTTGTGCATTTGTCAGCAGTCCATGCTTCTACCCAGCAATGGACTGCTACACATAGCAATGACATCTTTCTCCCAGGCTTAGGCAGAGTTTCCCTCTTTGCTTTTTGATTAGATGGCTTTTATGGTTCCTGAGCTTCCTCTGGGACACAGCTCCCCAGTACAGGGCTGTACTATAAAGGCCATGACAGAATTCTTGATTTTAAAGTAAATGCGATTTCCCTCTAGTCAAACTTTTCAATACCCTGACAGGGCCCAAGGATATTAAAATAAAACATAACAGAAATGACCTGCTCTATTCAGACAAGTAGGGTCTAGTGGAAAACCAAAAGCAAAGTACAAAGCATTCACCTATCCTATTAAAAATAAGAATCGTATCCGATAACACAATAGAAATAACAACAGGAAATATTTAAACCTATGTTTTGAATGCCTACTTCAAAAAGGCCCTTTGCTATAAAGAAAATAAATACCAGCAATTTTGTTAAAGCAGCTGAAAGATATTTTCTAATCATCTCAAAAAGAATGGAAATCATGAAATGAAATTCGGTTATAATTTTGGTTATGTTGGTCAGTATTACATACATTATATACAACTTTGGTTTTGTTTGTAAAAGTGGATATGGCTACCCTTCCATCTGTCTATCCTTACTAATATGACAAGAGTTGACAGTTATCAGAAAATGTAGAAAATAGTAGGTAGAACAGTGATAAACAAGAAAAAGACATGAACTTTTATTCCTTAAAGCATTCTGCATTTAATGGATTTAAGTGAGTTTCATTTTAAAGTGCATTTTACATGTTGACACCACTTATTATAGCAGCTGGTTCTTTGTCAAATTGGATGATATTCAAAACAGGATTTTGTTGTTCTTTTTCTTCTTGCCATCTGTTGCTGTTATAGACATTTTTCAAGAAATAGCTTCTAAATTAATTAGGTCATATTGTAAATGTGTTCTTTTTATGAAGTGTTTAAAATTAAAAGCATAAGGAAAATTAAGGTGCAACTTAATTTTATAGTATAATTTTATTTCTATACAAGTTTTCTATCCAAAAAATGAACAACAAATATTTCTTTTTAGATATGTGTTGAACTGGTATAGGTTTTGACTTAATCTTATAAGAAATCTGATTGCTTACAAACCAGTAATTCAATTTGCTATTTGAACAGCAGGCAAATTGTATAAAATTTAAAATTAGGTGCTCAAATATAATAAAAGAAAAACAATGGAAAAATATGATCCCAAAATCTGCTTCTGTTATACAATCTGAATCTTATTTCACATGTGCTTCAGCCTCATTGAGCAAAGTAGATAAATTGCTTTAGATTCTGAGCTCAGCAAATCTTACCAGCATATGTGTTTCAAAGCATGCAAATAGCTTGTTTTACCACACTCTACCTGACTTGAATTCCTACATAATTTAATTATTTTAAGGATCAACTATGAAATTATACTGGAGATGGGAATTACACAAGCAGAAAATTAGAGATTTTTGTTTCTTTCTCTATCACAGCTAAACATTTTTTGAAAGGAGACATAGGATTAGTCTGGATATTTAGGGTATGACCAAATAAATTTATTTTGTCTTCGGAGAGTACCCTGAGACTTAAATGAAGCACAAAGATGCAGAAAACGTGTGTGAAACTCTTGCAAAATACAGTCATACTCTGCAAATCAAGTCTGTGTTTTCTAGTTTTTAAACACTTGTCATCGCAACTTTAAACATAGTTTAACAGTAACATTTGCAATATATGCCAAAAGAGACAATATGTCTGAGCTGGAACCAGCTTCTTGGAACAATGCTCACATTGTACGCATGACCTCGGTCAGTACCCAAGGCTGCATTTGCAATGCTTTCTGCATACAAAGGAACAAAAGGCATGTGGCAAATCCCCTAGGAGATGTTACTCATTCGCAATACTTGATAAATGTGATAAATGCCATTAATATATTTTCAAAAACTGGTGCATGGTCCAGATATTGATCAGTGTTTGGCAGCTAATTGTTTTTTTGTTTTTTGTTTTTTTTAAGAAACAGCGGGCTGAGAACAGAGATTCACACAACAGGCACACCTTCATAGAAGATGGAATATGTTGCAAAGGCTAAAGGACCAGACTGGTCAATTGCTCCTTTAGTCACTATTTCCAGCCATGGTCTATTTAGTGAAACTATAGCTTCTGTAGCAGTAACTAACATTTCTTACCAATTAGTACATATTTATTATCATAGTCCTTACACAAGCATGGGCAGGCAACATCTTTCTAATCTCTGGTTAATAATTAATTAAATTAAAATTAATTTAAGCTTTTGTCCTGCTTAAATAATTATTTGTCAACTGTTGAAGTGTCAGATGAGTAAATTATTGTAGTGAGTCTGGCAGTATTTAAAAATGACGTAGGATGGGAGGGAAACTCCTAGCAGCATCAACTCTGAACAACACCAGAACGCAAATACCTTTGACTCATTTGCAAAGCCTATGCTCGTTGATTACAGCCAGAACCCAAAAGGATTAATTGAAGCCTTGTTCTGCTAAGCAGAAAATTTGGAAATGTAAAGTCAAGAGACCTGGATCTGACTATTCAGAGTTCAGGTAAAGACAGGTAAGCACTTAAGCCTTGAGATTTGAGCTCCAAACAACTGATAATGAAGAGTGTGTGGGGACAAGCTCAGTTTCTTGTTCCCCAAACATCCCTCTCAAATAATTTCTGCCATACATTGGTGAAACTGCAATTTTAAAGTGCTTTGTGGCTTTTTACTCCCATTTCTTCTGATGGAACACTGTTAAAGGAATTTATTACTCTTGTGGCCTTAAATCATGTTCCAATTATCAGCCTAAATTCCTCATGGCCAATTTATTCCCATTTGAGCTGTACCAGCCTTGTTCTTTATCTTAAATAGTTCTCTCTTCCTGGAGTTTTATTGCCCCAATCTATTTATTAGATTTAGTCTCTTTATTCTTTGTGTTGCTTGCTAATTTTCATTATGATAACTTCCTCATTCCCCAGTGATCTTACTAGCTTTCTACTGTATCCTTATAGGCATTTGATTTGGGTTGTTTTTGGCTTTTTTGCTAATAAATTATCATCACTATACAAAAATTATATCAGCCTGTATTCAGAGGTCTGTAGGTGATACACAGAACAGTCCTAATTAGCAGTCCTAATTTGAACAGTAACATGAGAACTCAGCACTGTATGTGGTTATACTGATAATACAGCAAATATTTCAAGAGTTACAGATAGGGTGTCAGTCCACAATAGTTTGGATTTTGGATGTATGTGCCAGTTAATATTAATTTCTAACCCTATGGTGAACAACATCATAAATACTTTCCTGTTAGGCTTGAAACACAACACCTGATTCAGTACTGTCTATAGTTTTACACACACACACATATATATATATATATATATATATATATAACTAAAATACAAATAAACTGCTAAGGATTTTTTATGGGTTTTCCTCATTCACTGAGATTTGTAATCAATGAGCTTAACAACGTTTCTTGTTTGTCCACATGTGCACAACCTTCCACATAATACTATTGAATTTTTCTGGATTTTGCAATTGGACTTGATGGTCTTAAAGGTCTTTTCTAACCTAAAGGATTCTATTATTTGCTGAACCTTATCCAATCTATATTAATTCAGCCTTCGAGGTCTTCTTGTTCTGTCTCTGTGGTTTTCTCATCCCCTTTTCCACTGGAGAGGACATTATAGCCTTATGTTGTCAGCCTATTTTATAGTCTGATTCTTTTCCTGTGCCATGGACAATAATAAAAATACTAAAATGATAAATATCATGCCTCAAACTTAAGGAACTCTCATGGTCACCTCTTGTCAGCCAGCCCAGTCCTTTCACCAAAAATCTGAACCTTGAGATACTTCTGTATTTTTGACCTACTTTTCTAACCCCTAAATTAAAAAACGATGTCCCATGAAGAGCCATATCAGGTAATTTTTTGATGTCCATGCAGGTTAGTTATATTACATTTCCTTTGTTACTGCATTGTCTACTGGGAGTCAGTAGTATATTTCCAGTGTAGTCCTTGTATGCACTTTCTTGCTGCTCATGGGAGTGAAGGCATTTTCATCATTCATATTAGAAGTCCTTTTACTTCCTTAATAACTCTTGCTGTTACAGGTGTCTGGTATTTTGGAAAGGATTTCTTATATTCCTGAAACACTTGGTAAACTCTGCTCTTGCATAAAATTACCTTACCAGTCCAAAGCAAACAGATAAGAAGTGATAACCAGGAATTAAAAAAAAAAAAAAAAGGTTTAAAATCTTCATTTGATTTTTCAAGACTCAAGTATGTAGTTTCCAAGACTTATGATATCACTAAGGTGGGAAGCAAGCATTTTTCAGACAGAATTCGATTTTGTGAAAAATAGTTTCCTTTTCAGAAACTAGTTATTTTATTTTAAGATTTTAGAGTCCAATTTTGTTTCTCTGGAACAGCTTTTTCATCTGCACTTGTATTTTTTTTTTCACAGCTTCGCTTTTGGTACCAGGGGACCACAGAGGTGACTCCTGTGAGAAGCTGCTGAAGCTTTCACCATGTGCAGGAGAGCCAATCCCAGATGGCTCTGAGGATGGACATGCTGCTGGCCAGGGCTGGGCCAACTAGAGGTGGTGATAACTCCTCTGTTAAAATAAATTTAAGAAGAAAATAAAAACAAAATCACACTACTTTTTTCTAACCAGAGTAGAGGAGAACATGTGAGGGAGACAACCTGGAGACACCAAGGTCAGTGGAGAAGGAAGGGCAGGAGCTGCTCCAAGCACCAGAGCTCAGATTCCTTTGCAGGCCATGGTGAGACCATGGTGAAGCAGCTGTGTCCCTGCAGCCCATGGGGATCCATGGGGGATGTAGAGATCCATCCCCAGCCCATGGGGATCCAGGGGGATGCAGAGATCCACCCACAGCCCATGGGGATCCATGGGGGATGCAGAGATCCACCCAAAGCCCATGGGGATCCATGGGGGATGCAGAGATCCACCCCCAGCCCATGGGGGAAGTGCCCATGAGAGGAATGTCAGATTTGTCTTTATAAATAAGCTGTGTATCTGCTGGTAAATAAGACTAACACTGAGAGATATAAGAAACAATGGGATGGATTCCACTGATTGATAAATGGAAAAAGATATTTGTCTTTACAAACAAACTGTAGGTTTGCTTAAATTAAATAAATTAATAAATAAATGATAAATAAATGATAATAAATGAAATTGGGTATTGAAAGATGAAAGAAGCAATGGGGAAAAACTATGAATTATATAAGAATTAAAAATGAAATGGGAGGGTTATACATTAGAGGGAATCTCTGGTATCAGGCATTCTGGGAAGTCTGTGCCTCTCAAGAACCTCAGCCCATGGGGAAAGAGAGAGGGAAATGTGGCCGAGAAAATAGGATAAAAAAGAGGCCTCATCCCCCAAAAATTTGAGAAATCCCAGAGGAATGCCCCATAGCCTCTCCTTTTATTTGAAAAAAGCAAAAAGGACTTCTCTGTCTCCTTTTTGGACATAAACTTGTGGTGTTTGTGGATTAATTTTCCTGACAAGGTGGATGCCTGGAGGAGGCTGTGATCCAGTGGGAGACCCAATGGAGAGAGTCCCTGCTTCCAGACTGGAGCAGCCTATCCATGGGGGATGGCACCCCATGGAAGGGTGACCCACACCACAGCAGTTTTGGGGACTGTGTTCCTATGGGGGGGACTCACACAAGGGAAGTTCACAGAGAACTGCCTCCCGTGGGAGGGACCCCATGGTCTCACAGGGGAAGGACTCCTCTCCCTGGGCAGTGGAAGAAAACCTCGGGGGATGAACTCACCAAAACCCCCATGCCCTGTCTCCCTGCCCTGTCAGTGGGAAGGAGGGAGGGGTTGGGGGAAGAAAATATGTTTTAAGGACTTATTTTAATTCTCATTATCTTTCTCTGATTCTGTTTGTAACAAATTCACTTTGCAACTCTAAGTTGAGCCTGTTTTGTCCTTGGAGTGTTTCTGCTGGTCCTTGACCCTTATCTCCACTCATGAACCCTTTGTTATTTGTTTTTTCCTCTCCTCTACCCAGCAGGAGGAGGGTGAGAGAGCCACTATCCTGGGTGCCTGGTGTTGGGCCAGTGTCAAACCACAACAGCAGTGTAAAGTCTACCTATGAAAATATACCTAGATTGGTCAGGGTGTGTGGGTGTTTTTGTTTTTTGGGGGGGATGAGTTTTATTTTCAGAGGGGATGAGGAGAGAGATGAGGGAATTTTTCTGGTTTTGGTTGGTTGGTTTTTGTTTCTTTGGGGTTTTTGTTTTTGTGGGGGTTTTGTTTGGTTTTCATTTGCCGTTTTTTTTTAGGTTTTGTTTTTTGGGGTTTGGGAGTTATTTTTGGTGGAGTTTTTTGTTTGTTTGTTTGTTTGGGGGGTTTTGCTGTTTGTTTGGTTGGTTTTTGGTGTCGTTGGTTCTGGGATATTTTCCCCCTAAAATGAAAAATGTAAATATATTTTTTGGCATATAGTTTCATTACAAAATCCTATTCTCCCAGCAGGCCTTTTCACCAGGTGAAAGCAAAATTATAATAGCTATAAAGTATTAGGAAAGCATATGGAGATATAAATTGACTTCTAAGAAAGATTTAACTCTTATGGGGTATAACAATATTTTTAAGAGCAAATGAAATCTATCATCTTTTTATCATGTGGCTGAAGTACACTAATAGCCATTGTAAACATTCATGACTGATGACTAAACAAAGTCAGGAAGATCCAGATCCACAGACAGAAGTGTGCAGAGAAAAGAAATATTTCAGGGCAACCAGGAGCAACGGACAACTTATTTTCTGCACAGAAAAAAATAATATTAAAGTGAAAAAATTATATAAATTAAAAGCACAGTCAAATAAGAACAAAAATGAACAGGTTCAATTATTTTGCTTGCTCTCAAACTCAAGCATGTAATAATTTTGATTTTTCATTAATGAAAGTCTGTTTGCTAAACTGTAAATACAGTTGTGTGCTGGATTTACCTTTCTGTCTGTTTGAAGGACTCATTCACTGTCTCCATGAAGGATCTGTTTACACATTTAGTGAACATTCATGTCTACGTGCTGTTCATACATATGGTGATAGGCATACATGTCTGATGTAGCTTCACAGCTGGCTTCATCTATTTGCTCCAATTAAAAAAAGAAAAAAATTTCTCTCTTACTGCTTTTACTCTTAACTTCTAAGCACTGCCTATGTCCAGAGACATGTTGAGACACTGGGATATGTTTAAGTGGGCTCACTCTGAATAATGTTAATTTATAATTTCTAATTAAAAATTTTTCATCAAAATCACCATTCTTTTTGATCGCCAGAAATTATGATGATTGAGCTAGATCACAGGTAATTTCTGAAACTGAATTTTAAGTTCCTGTGAAACAACAGATAGAAAATATTTTAAAGTATCTATATTCTCTTAGCCAGACTTGTTGTTTGACAAGTGCATGTACATGTTTTTGTTGTGACATGCCACTCTTCTAACTTTTCACTTCATATTTAAGATACGAGCACTATGCTTAATTGCTTCCTAGGGAGCCTTGTCATAATAAATCTTCTTAATAAAAAATGCAATGCAATGTAGCATGTCTAGACACAGGAATTCAGAATACAAAACCAAAATATGCTACAACTTTGATATGATTAAATACAACAGTGATAGCAGCAGAGTATGTGAAATAGAATTAAAGATACTATTTATGAAAGATGCAGCTGTTCTTCAAGGAGTTTCATGGATCTAATATGTTAGGATGTGAGTTGTTTGTTTCAGGGAATTTTGGTACATACAACATTGGAATTGAAATCAGGAAATCTGACTTCCTGCCTTGTCTTCCACAGCATTACTGAGTAACAGTAGCAATATTTCAGGAGTGTATTCACTCTGTTGACTCTGAAGTTTTAACTATAGCTATTGAAGAATGTCCTCCAGCAGTTTCACTTTAATATCTGCATGGAAAAAATCTTTAACAAATACGTGATTTTTGCATCTGTTACACTCCTAATTTCTGCACACCTGAATAACTGAAACAGAATTCAGTATTTGTCTTCAGTTGCCTTGAACTTCTAATTTTTTGAAGCTCCAACAGAGCAGGATCAATGTCATAACAATATGCACCAGACCTCGATGTAAGTTAAAACAAACCAAAAACACATTATTTTGAAGAAAAGAGAACCAGAAGATAGCAGAGATAAGTTTGATGTGGGAGGTGCATGAGTGGAGCACATTGTGGTTCTTTCTCCATAGGAAAAAAGGTGGAGGTAGTTCAGAGAACTACTCTGGAAGCATCCCACAGTGACTGCATACAGTTCCCAAACCAAAGTGAGTGCAGGGACAAGTCCTCCTCTACTTTACATAGTTGTTAGTGGGGACAAAGAAGTCAGAACTCCATTCAGGATGCGGTTTGTAACCAGGTAGTCTGGACAGATATTTTACTCCTCTCATACCTAGGAACAGCCTCTAAGCATCATTCCTGTGCTGTCTGAGTGGTGACTTCTCCCAGCTACTGCAGAGCTGCTTTGCCTCTGCCACAGGCTGGGAGAGAGCTCCTCCCACTGCTGCTGCTCCCAGGGCACATGGCAGGCTCTGTGTTTCCAGGGTGGATCTACCAGAACAAAGTGTCCTGAGGCACAAAAGTAGTTCCAGCTCATTCTCCTAGTCTGTCTGCTTGGATACAGAAATATATCACCAACACAATCTTCTCTGAATCCCCATGACAAAACATATTAGATTGCTATGCTGCACAAGAAGCAGGGCAAGGGGAAAGGTGTGATCCTGTCACAAATGTTTCTGTCTCTCAACTTTTAAAGTTAATATTTAATTTTTTTAAAATGTATAAAATAAACACAAATAAATTAAAGCAAAAACATAGATACACACACATTCTCTTCCCCAGAAAAATAAAATTCTCTTACCTTTGTCAATTGACAATTGACAATATCTTGTATCTTGTCAAACCTATTAGATTAGACAGGTAGATATGTTTCCCTTAGGCCTTATCTCAGCTTCTGATCATATCAGAAGATTCAAAGATGGGAGAGGATATCTTCAGGAAAGTGAAGCAGCTTGAAGTTAATTCCCAGGTATATTATGTTCAGGTATACACTAGCCTTCCTAAATTGAGTTATTGAAAATAATTGATATTACCATAAATAAATGTTCCCAGGATATCTCATCAACAATAGGCAGACAATGAACTGAATTTATGTTTTGAATAGAAATTAGTTTCACCCTGAGAACAGTAACACCTGCACAGCAAAATGTACTGTTCTTGATAACGTTTGAAAAACACTTCACAATGAGCATGGAGCAAAGAAGAGGAGGGACAGGATATAATTATCAAAGCTAAACCAGGAGTCAGTCCTTGACTTTTGTGAGAAACCATATTCCCACTCTTAATAGAGATACATCCTCAATTTTCAAGCCATTAGCTACCACCATTCATTACATGGTTTTGTGACATTACTGCATGAATGCCACATTTGAAGTAACTCATTAACCTGAACTGTATTTAGAAAATCCTGTGTTGCTATTTATCAGCATTGCGTATTGCACTGTTTACCTTTTAATTACAGGAAGCAACATGCTAAATGATGTTATGGCCATTTTTGCATTATTTGTAGTACGTCTGCTGCGTGTGTTAATGCCAGTAAACAAATGACTACCTGCCTTTTTCTGAGTATGAATTAACAGTTTTCCTTATACAGAGAAAATGTATATACATGTAGATTCTACGAAGTAAACAGAAGAAATCTGTCCTGGTTTGAAAAGGCAATTGTGTGCTAGGGAACAGCACAGCCTTCCCTTGAAATAGACACAATAAATCCCTCCCTCTGAACTAGTATAATTTTGGAATTAAGGAGCTCTCAGGCAAAGATATGGGGATAGGAATAACAGTTCTTTATTAGTATATATATATATATATATATATATATATATATATACATATATATATAGAAAACACAACAACAACTGTGAAATTAACAGCAAATAGCACCCCAGCAGCAGTTCTTCTGGCTGTGCACACCTTTCCTTTCCCCTCTGGAGCAGTTCCCATCCCACTGGCAGTCAGTGCCAGCAGCTCCCAGGGGCAGGGACAGATGCGGTGATCCCGGGGGGCTGCGGGAGCGCTGGGGGTGATGGAGGCTGTGTCCCCATGGGAAGGGTGGAGGAGAGGCTCTGCTCACGGGTCCTTGGGGCAGTGTAGGTCCCGGTGTTCCAGCAGGATGCTTGGAGGTGGCAGGCAGAAGATGGAGAGCATCTGAGCAGGGGTGGGGAGTCCAACAGTAGAAGAAGCAGCTCCCGGTGTTGGGATGGCAGGGCAAGGTTTTCCAGCAGCTTTCCTCCTCCTAGCCAAATGAGAGAGAGAGTGAGCGACTGCCCCAACTCTCCTTTATGTGCCCCTGATCTCACGGCGTTCCCCCTGTTACCCCCCCGCCCTGTGAGAGAAACCCCCAAAAAGAACAGGGAGCCTCCCACCCCATCACTAGCCATCAGTACTTCGTAGCATGTTAATGGGAAAAAATTCTACAGACAGAGAGGAGAGGGAAAAAAAAAAAAAAGCCAACATCTTATAGAAAATTATAAAACTCCAAGAGATAACATTTAAAAACATTTTCATAGGTCATGTTCAGCTAAGTCAATCTCTTATGAAATTTAACTATATTGGTTGTGCAACAATTAATTGCTCTTTTATGTAATTTGACTTGACTACCTGTAGCTTCTTCTTGACCACTAGAAAATTTAGTTCTTCTCTTACACCTGGCTGAAGAGATTCCTTCTGTAGATACATGGGCTGAACCTTGCAAAATATATTTTTTTTTGATGTACAGGATTTCAATTTAGTTTAAATTTTATCATTTAGAGGTCTAAGCCATTCTTGAGAGAGGCAGAGATCAGAAGGTGTATTTGCTTCCTCAGCTTTAAAATATTGTCTTTTAAATTCCATAATTCTGTAGACAAGAGTTAAAATTATGAAGACATATGTCAATAAAAACTACCAAGGTTTATTTCTTTCAGAGTATCTGGTTTATCAAATCAAGCAAAAGTCAATGTTTCTCAGGCAAAAATACTTGTATTTTAATCCAAACCATTTTTGTGGACATAACTTCATCAGCTAAAATTTTTCTTCTGCATTAAAGGATAAATATTATCAGCTTATTTCTCTTAATATGTCTGGAAGGAAAAGATCCATTTAGTTTGTCCAGCTGGATTTGAACAATTTTACCACACCCCATTAAGCTGTCTGCTTCAGACATGGTGCACAAGGGATACATTATGATTTCATGTTCACAAAAAAAAACATTTAAACATAATTCCTCCCAAAACAGATCACCACAACTAAGTAGAGATGCTGCTTAACATTAAACATGTACAAAAAAGCACTCAATCATATTATGTGCAGTTTTTTATTGCCTTTTTATTTTTCATATTTCTTAATCTTCTGTCCAAATAGTTACAAGGGAAAGGATGGGCAATAATGCAATTATTTATACCTTCTACCAAGTAGGCATATTCTGTTATTCAACATTTCTGAACTGCCATGAGGTGTTTCATTACAGTGTTCAGTAAGCATTTAAACTACATTTTATTTACATCAGCTCAGATTGTTACAGGTTTTATACTATAGTAGGAAAGTTTCCATGGATGTAGAACAGAAATAACTAATAACTAATAACTAAATAACTGCCATAACTAATACTTGCAGTTTCAAAGATACCAAGGGGTAAGCATCTGTGTGATTAAAAAAACTCAAAACAACAAAAACAGCCAAATGGAAAAATGAAACATTGCTTTACACAGAAAGTAAAGGCAGAAAATGGTTCATTTACTTTCTTTCCATTTGCACAGCAGTAATAAAAATGCCAAACAGACTGATTTTCAGGTAAACTCTACACTGCAGTAAAGTCGAGATTACAAGAGAAGATTTATTGATACAGCATATATTTCTTGCAATACTGCATTTTTACCTCTCTTTCAAGGATAGGCCTATGTCTTTTTTCAGTTTAGTTTTAACCAGATGCTGCAATTTAGTTTTTAATATTTATGAAATGATCTGCCTTTCTCTGAGACAGAAACATAGAATTTGTATTTCACAATTTTATGTATTAAACATTATTTCCAGAGTTGTTAAGACTATATTGTTAGAAAAATTTCATGCTGAAGAGGGGAATAATGCCTGTTCTAGTGAATTGGTGACCAGATGCCTTGCTTCATTTATGTGTTCTAAAGCTTTTAGAGATCATTTACATATTCTAATGCTGTTATATGTTCAAGTCCTCTTGAAGACAGAACATAGCAGAAAAATATCACTGTTTGTTTCTGTCACATTTTTTCCTAGATACTTCTCAAATTTGTCTCATCTTAATTAAAATTTTCTTGTCAAATGTAAAAGGAAATAATTTATTCTTAAACAAATCACAGAGCAAATCTTTTCCCTCAAAATAAAGTGAAAAGAACAAAGAAATTAGGCAACATGCTTATACCAAACCCTCCTGAAACCCAGAAATCTCCTATAATATTGAAGCACATAAGAATTATTCAGCCAAAGAGAGAGGGCAAAATAGATATAGTAGCTCCTGAAAGTAGTCCTACGGAGGCATGCAGTTAGTGAGAGAAGTGCTTGGTTAGGATCTCTGAATTGTTAGGATCCCTCTCTATTGAACAAGCCCAGGAAGACCATCAGTCTGTGCTCTGAGCAATTGTGTTTAAACAAAACATCCTCTTTCAGGCACTGTGAGGCTTGGATCCTTGAGATGATCAGAACTTGCTGCATCATATCTGCCAACTATCAGCTTTTTTGAAGTGTGATGTGACAGAGTCTTCTATGACAAATGATATATTTCTTTTTACAAAATCATAATGCATATCACTCTACCTAAGCCCAGACTGCCATTATTCACTCTGAAGAGTATCTGATTTCAATAGTCCAACTGAAAAAAACAAAATCACATAGCAATTTTCAGAAGCTAGACTGCAGACAACTTCTAATTTTTATTATTGAGGAGTTGGAATAAATATTTTTAGATGGAAGCCCCTCATTATGTTTGTACATTTATTCTTTCATTTTATCAATCAATTTTATCTTTCATTTTATCAACTACTCATAGTGTTATAACACAACATCATATTCAAGGACATCCCTCTAGAAAGAGACAGGCAGATACTTCTGCCAGAATTAATGGTCCAGAAGGGACCATCCTGTTGAAGAGAAACAACTACCTGGACAAACTGTTTAGCTCATTTCCAAGAATGGAAAGCCACAGTCCTGAACATTTGCAGAAATGAGGAAATTCCAGATTTTTACTGAAACAAGACCTAATGTTAGTAAATATGCTGATGAGTATACTCACATGAACACCCACATTCTTAAGCCAGCATGTATTATGACATTAACATGTTTTATACAATACTGTGAATCAAGCAAGTTATGACACAATACTGACCAATGGCCTTTCCATGATAATTGGCATAAAAATCAAGGCTCTAGTTTTGAAAATGCATTACATTTTAACCATTGATTAATCTGGTCTTTTATGACACCATTTTTCTTTAAGTTAATCAAACAAAAATTTACCAAACATATGAAATTTTAACTTTTTAAACAGCCCTTTGTTTTCCCTTGAGTAGTAACAACACAGAAATTCCTCAGATATATAAGGAAGGCACTTCTAGAGATAAATCTCTTAACAGTGTAACTTTCTATGTTCATGGCCCCTGACATCAGCATGCATTCATGTTTCCATGTTGCCCTCTTACTGGAGACAGAGAGACAATTGAGTTACACAAAGCAGAGTCTCTTAGTGTAGGAAGGTTACATAGTCAAGAAGAGAAATCATTATTTTTTATAAAAAAAGACACTGTGTTCAAATCAAAGTGAGTTATTTAATGGACAGCTTTAGAAAAATGGATGCTATCCCATCCTGCCACTCAGGCATATTGCGTAGCACAGCAGAAAATGTTGTGCTCAAGCTCCAGCTAATTTCTATTTTCAAATTCTGAGAGACACTAGAGAAAGAAAGTTTGACACATGCAGTTAATAGTACACACAAATTCCAAGGACATTTGAGGGAATACAGTTATTAGGGTGATGAAAACACATTTTTATAATCAACTTTGATATTCTAATGACTGCATGTTAAAACATTATTTTATGGCCTTTTTCATTGGAATAATTAAAAAAGATTTTTGAGTGTTGTTTTTGTTTTGTTTTTGGGTTTTGTGGGGTTTTTTTGTTCATTTGTTGCTGGTATTTTTGGTTGGTTGGTTGGCTGGTTTGTTTTTGAAGACTTCTAGTCTTCATTCAGTACATTTTGAGTACAGTAGCTCAAACTTTGCCTCATTATGTTCCAGTGTGATATCTAAGCACACTAAGCCAAAATGTCTGATCTGTAAGGCTACATATTACTGGAACACAAAATAATTCATCAAAGTAGAGGAACTATTTATTTAAGTAGGGAAACCCCAGATAAACAGTGTGAGCAGAACAGAAAAAGTTAAAATCAATTTTACTACTGGGAACTGTATCCTTGCAGGGTAAACTTTTCCCCAAAACTTAATATCAGTCCAGCAAAATTTAGAGGTTTCATTGATCATTAAAACTTCAGTTCTCTCCCAATAAAGAGAGCATGATTTTAGTTTCTAAAATAGAAAGCTACTTATGTGCTACCTAATTTTTCTTATGACATATTCTATCATCTGAAAAGAGGAAAATAGTTTCAATGAAGGGGAGGAATATCTTCACACCAAAAGCTAATCTAGTGGCAATCTAAAATACGCTAAAACCCTCTTCAGCTTTTCCTCCTCTCTCCTTCCATCCTAACTCTTATTAAGCCTCTTCTGCCTCAGAAGACTACATACATCAGTGACTTTACAAGCTGTTTTCAGAAGTTCGGAAGTTTCAGGGCTAGAAATGTCTTTGCTGAATTATGGCAAAGGTGCATGAAACCTTAGAGGGTAAATAAAGATTCATGTAGGTTGGTTCCATTCCCTTGCACACAGTTCACAAAAAGAAAAGCAAAATAATTGGAATGTGTTATGCATTTGCATTGAAACAGAGAGTTTGCAAAACAATAATGTTTTGTTTCAGAATGTAACAATAATGTTAGGTTATGCAAATAGCATAAATTTCACTATACTTATTTCCTAGCATTGCAGTCAGTGAAAGCTATAGAAATATTACATGATTTTGAAATCACACTGAGACGAACAGTCCTGTATGTTTATATGAAACACTTTAGTAGAGATTCTGACACCCCCTGCACTTTTCACAGAGGCCTATTGTTTAACATAATGGCATACCTAATGCTTTCTCTACTCTCCAGATTTGTACCTAAAAGTAGAGCTCATTATTAGCTCATATGTATCTAAGCCCCAGTTTTATGGTGTCATTCAAAACCTTTGTATTCAAATGCAGGAAAACAGGCCTGACCATCTAATATATGAATAATTTTCATTGCTGTTGTTTGTTTGTTTGTTTGTTTTTATTTTTAGAAACAAGATTGGCAAGAGTAAAAGTTTGCAGATTTTGGACCACAAACTCTCTGAATTCTTAAGATCAAGTAAGGTACAAAATATATTACCTACTTATATTACATCAAGTAGCAACTTTCATCTTTCAGGTTTATTAGAATTCATGTTTCTAATAAAGTAAGTTTTAGCATAGCTGTAACAAATCCTTTCATCCAGCTCTGCTCGTTGTTCAGAAAAAGTATACTCTCCCAAAAACAATGGTGCAGTGTATTGTATTTTTATGTATCTGGCATTGAAAAGTACCATTGTGTACTACCTCCAAAGTACTAAACTTCTACAATGTCAGTTATATTTCTATGTTGTGAGCCATCTAAATATGCTGAAATTAAGATAATGTCTGTTACGCAGCAACTAAGAATTCTTCCATGAGTATCTCTAAAATTATCTGTATTCATCATAAATTTGCAGTGATTAAAAAAAATCAGTTTATCAGGTGAAATTTTATCATGCAGTCATTGTACAATGCTGGCCTGTGGTAGCTGCAAGAGAAAAACAACAAAACAACAATCTTGTGAACGATCAACTCTGCTACTGAATACCATTTTCAATTTGTATACCTTGTGCAATTGACTGATGTGTCTTAATCTGATTCCATTAAAAAAAAAAAGAAAAGAAAAAGGAAAAAAAAAAGTATTTTGAGGAAAAAGAGAGAGTGAAAATTAAGAAGGCAAGAATTCTCCTTGGTAAGAATTGAAAATTCTAGATACTGTCCAAAGATACTGAATATTCAGCAGAATTTTGCCCAAGGAAAGAAACAAGAACATGCCTCTGCTTGACAGTGAAGTAAATTTAAGAACGTGACTATTCAGAAGAGTAATTCAGAAATGTCATTGTCTGGTCAATCAATGATAAACTTATCCTCAAACTATATTTTCAATACAACAGATTTCTAAGTTTATTAGTTTTAAATAATTTAAATAATTTAAATAATTTAAATAATTTAAATAAATTAAATAATTTAAAAATTAACAGTTGGTGTCTTGTTCTGTATCACAGAATGAATATATTTAATCCAATAAGCATATTTAGGATTACAGGACCACAGAGTAGCTCAGGACCTTGAGAGATTACCTAGTCCAACTTTCTGTGGGACAGGGATTCTAGACAAAATTATCTTGCATTAATTGCACCTTGAAAACTTTCAGTGAGGGCAACTTTATCACATTCCTGGGCATGTAGTTCCAGTGAAAAACTGCAAAAATGTCTTTTTTCTGTTGAGATGAAACTTGGTATGCAACCTGTACCTGTTGCCCCTTGCTTTCTCCATGTGACTCCTTCTGAAGAAAGAGCCTCTGACCTTTCTGTACTCACCTTTAAAGTAGTGGGCTTTGATGAGGTTCCCCCTAGCCATCTCTTCTCCTGGGCGAACAGAGCTGTAAATGTACACGCATTAGATTCAAGAAAGATACCAGATAAAGTACAGCTCATGAAGGAGCTAGGACTGAGGGTTGAGCCTTCATTAAAAGCTTGCTTAATTGCTTTCACAGTTGTAATGGACAAAAATATGTGACATATAAAAATGCCTCTTCACTCAATGATTTTTCTAGACAGTATTTTAGTGGTGTTAAAGTTTTAAGAAATTAAAACATAGAAGTCTGATGTCTCTATTACTTTGAACAAGGTCCTCGAAAAGAGATCAAAGAGTGAAGAAATGCACTGGAAAATACAGATGGTCATGGACCTCCTGACAGGTCATGGGTCAGCCCCTGTAGGGGACTTGCTCACAAGCCTCTCAGTGGGATGAAGAGCAGTATGGGAACTACACTGATCTTACAGCAGTTAGATGGAACGCATACAAATAGATGTATTTTGTAGCATAGAGAAGAAGAGTCTGTAGAATCACAGAAAAAGATGCAGCACTAAGAATTCTATGAGAATTGTCACACTGTGATTACATAGCATGGTGAATGATAACTTAGTCAGAGTTTTCAAGCTCCAATTCTTAAACAGCAGTGATTACACGTGACTTTTATGTTACTTGGGTTTTTATTCTGATTTCATTTGAGTTTGTTCAGTTTGGTCCAGTTTTGTTTTGTTTTAGCAAGGTGTTCTAATTCTCATGTTTTTAAGCAAAATATCAAAATTTTTGCTGTAGTTTCTTGTTACAGGCCTAAATATTAATTAAAGCAATATAAAGATGCATCATGCCTTTTTAAAAAAACCCAAAACTTAGTTCTTAGTTGAGAAGTACTCCCCATTATTCCAATTAAGATTTCTTGAATTTCAAATTTTTGATATTTGAAAATTCTCCACTGAACTGAGAAAATGTTTAATATTTTATTCCAGGCAAGGATCTTACAAGGTATTTTAACAACACATCACATTTTTTTAAGCCATCGACTATATTTGGCTGATTTGCCAGTATGTCTCATAAATATGGAGAAGAGTAAGAAACTTTCACATGCATGGCAATTATAAATGCTCCTGAATTTTAATCTATTTTTTAAAGAAAACATACTTGCATTAAACAAATGGATGATTAATATTGGATGTCATCTGAATATCAAATTCAGCATAAGGAAATTGCAGAAAATACTTTTTACCTATGGTACAGATGTCTTTAGACTTTGAAAAAATATACTTTGTGAGGTGACTAACTAAGAGTAATCACTCTGTATAGCTCTTACTCCTTGAAACAAATAAATCATCAGATTGTGCTTATCATTATTATAAAGCATGCAGTATCACCATGAACTCATTCATTTTTTAATTATTATTTATAAAGAGATGGAAATAACACCTACAGATTGCCTTATTTGATTTTGACAACTACAAGAAAAAAAAAACCAAACAAAATTAAAAACCTTCCCTAAACACCAATGACTAAACCAATCTACTTTCATCTACATATCCTGAATCAACCAGGGAGAAAAAGGACACATAGGACAACACACACAGTCTTCCCTTGGGCAAAAATCCCATCATGTGCCTCTCCCCTGAAAGGTCAGAAAATAATAAAATCTAGACAGTCCCATGGAGTTGGCCCAGGTCCAGAGTCAAGGGAAAGCAGTGCCCCAGTAAACACTGAAAGGATTTGAACTCGGAACAGTTCCTTGATTATAAATGTGACAATATTGCATAAAATAGGAAATTCTTTCTTGTCATCATGGAGAATTTTATGCTGATGTTACAGTTCTTCTTCTGGAGTTTGATCTGGCCAAGTTTTTAAGAAGAGCTTTTACCTCTCTATCAATCTTTTTCCTCTTAGGAGTGACCTTGGCAAAGCTTGTCAGGTCAGCCCAGTGGCTGCTGCTGTGTTTGGTGCAATTGTGCAGAATGCTGGGCAGCTGCTGGCAGAGTAGGCAGCTGTACCAAAGTACATCCTGTACTAAAGTCCAGCACAGGATGGTCTCAAGTGGTATCACAGAAGATGGGAAGGGCTTTAAAGAGACAATGAGTCCTAGTTTATGTGCTTGTGAAACAGCTTTTATTCAAAACATAACTTCAGAATTTTCTTTTCTTTACCTTTCTTTACTTTCACTTTCAGTTCCCTCTCGTGTCTTTTATTAGCTTTTTTGAACATTTCTTCCCCAACAATGTTCCTTTTCCAGACTATTGAGGTCATAATTTCTAACTTGTTTTGGTTTGTTTGCTTTAGGACATAGCAATTATATGCACTGTGTGTTCAGATATAAAACAAAGGGTATATACACTCTTAAAAGCTGGCAAAGCATTTAATTAAAAAACATGAAATCAGCATGAAGCATTTCATTTAGGGAAACCCCACAGATACTCCTCTTGCTCCCTGATATAATTTTGCTGCAACAGGAAGCAGGGATATCCTGTTAGCTGAATTGTTCTGTAGTGCTGGTCTCTGCTAACACACTAAACTGATGCAGAAAACTCCTTCTTGCCTTAGAAAGGCAAAGTACACAGTTGTATCACAGAAAACTGCTTGTGCAATTTTGTTTTATTATAAAACTTACAATACCTTGTCAGAAAAACCTTTTACAGTTCACAATAGAAGTAATGGGATATTGTTGAGACCAACTGTAATCAAGAAATGCTACTCCACTTTCTACCATTTGTCAAGCACTTATATCTGCTTTTTTGGAAGCAGTGCTTCAGAAATGTACTCTGTGCTTTGCTATTTAAACCTTTACTTTCAGGATGGACAAACCAAATTATAGATTTGTGAAAGAGCGTGAGTTTTGCAAGTTTCAATAAGAAAAATCTTGCCAGACGAAAAAGACATATGGTACATCTAGGAAAGAAACAAAATAAACCTGAATAAATAAGAATGACACTTAAATAAAATTACTCAAGCACTCTATAAATGGCTGAAAAAAGATAATTTTTCATGATACAGACATGAAATGAAAAGACTTAAGTATTTGTGACCACAACATTCAATTATTTCAAAGCACCAATCATAAGGAAAGGGAGAGTGACTCACTTACAGTATAGGAGACTTTCAAAGCATAAAACAAAATGCAAAATGAAAACAGAAAGAGGAAGTAATTTCTGCAGCAAACAAGCACTAGTCCAGTACAGGTTAAATACTAGTATCAATATGATTTTAGTTGGACAACTTTTAAAAAAAAATCCCTATACCTCTTCTACAAAAAGGTAACATTGACTTTAAAATAAAGAAAAATAATTCAAAGATTCTTCTTCACCATATAGAAATAGATAAATTAATAAGTTTTCCTAATTCAAACTGGGAGCAATAATTAATGTTTCAAGTAATGAGTATGGTTTTTGTATGCAATCTCGAGACAAATTTTTGCTACTTTTCACCTAAGTTCACCTATGAAGAGTAAACATAATTTTCTGACATCTTTTTGTAGATGCATATTTTAATTAGATATTTGGCTGCTAATTTTTTTTTCTATTTTACAAAAAATACTGACTGTAACATCTGAAAATTTGCCTTCAATTTATCTGGAGAGTAACAAAGCAATTTATCTATTTGGTACCTAAGCAATGACTATGATTTCAGGTAAAAGCATAACTAACCTGCTCATTTTTCTGCTCATTCCTGTCTGTATTGTCCTCTGTACCCAGTATCATGAGGTATTGAAAACAAGTATTGAAAGTTCTTAAATACATTTAGCCTCAGAAATTCATGCTGTTGAACTACCTCAGATTTGTAGAAAAAGAAGCAAGGCTCAGTCATTAAAAAAAAAAAAAAAGGAGGAATAGATATTGGGGTTGGCTGAAAATTGCATCACCAGCTCGTGTGCATTAGTCAGGCATGAAGAAAGAAGGTGAAAACAGTGTCTGACATCCACGTTCACCATCAAATGGTTGGGAAGAGTTGCATGTTACATAGCTGGCTGATCATTTCAGATCCTAACCCATAAGAACAGAGCAGTTAAAGGTAGGATTCAAAAGACAATCTTAAGGAAAGAAATGCTAAAATATAAGAAAAAGAAAGCACTTGGTAATTAATCCGTTGAATGATTAGGTGGGCAGGCGAGCTGTGGAAGACTGGCTTTCATTTATTCTGCCTGGTGGATGACAGATGCACTTCTTCCTGCCCTCAGAGTGCTGTAATAACCAGAATATGAGCCATTATAAAGGGAGAAATGAGATTCTGCTCTTTCCTTCCCTTTAAAGCTGTTGAACTGTGCAGAAAAGAACTAAAAGTTGTGCAAGAAAGTGGTAGTAAGATACTTGGATGTAGGGGTGTTTCTGTTCAGTGTTGTTGCTCAGCCCAGGGGATGGTGTGAGAATGCCTATGGACTTAGCTCTGCAAGGAGAGGAACACCTCTTTTTGTCTGTGACAGTATGTCAGATGTGTGCTAGGACTGTCAAGACCAAGGGATTCCTATGCATGCACAAAAGCAAAGTAGGTTCCAAGGCAACATTAATATCAGTGCCTGATGCACTTAGACTCATCACATTATTTGCAATAATAGCTTTGACTTTATGCACTTAACTTCAGCTTGAGATCTTCTTTGAGAATTTGAGTCCAGAACTAAGGAATTTGCCCAAAATTATATTGACAGGTTTACCAGGGAAAAGATTTAAAACTCCTAGAAATTCTAGGAAAAAAGCTGCAAGTAAAAGAAACAGCTTTGTTTTCTTGCTCTGTATGGTAAGTTGTGCTGTGTTTATTCCTCACATGAGATTTGTGATTACATATTCACTAGGAATCAGGAATTCAGAAACTTTATTTCTGCCAAATACCTTCTGGCCCCTACTGAGATTTCCATAATCAACATAAGAAATGCATTCTTTTTGAAATCATTAACTATTACTCTTGGTATTTCCAATAATATTCAAAGTTCTTTATGTCTCAAAATACAGTATGACAAAATTGGGAAGTTGTGATCATTTCTGGCTTTAGTAACTTAACATTGAGAACTATTATGAGTTGAGATTTCTTAATCATATCCAAGCAAAATATTATCAGCTAAGAGAAAGTTTTTTTTTTTTTCCTTTTTTTCCCAGTAAAAAACTAACACTTAATGATCACCTTCAGATGGAAAAGTTCTTCTCAGATTCTTTTCTCCTTCAATCACAAAACATACTTGGTTTTAACCACTGAGATATTTTTGTGTCCACTCATAGGATTACATATTCATGGCAGTGACAAAACAAGTCTAATATGAAAGAGTCATTTTGAATCATTAACATTTCTCTTGAAAGATAGCATTTTCACAACAAATTGGCAACTGACAAATGTTTGGTCTCCAGATGTCAGAGAGTGACTTAAAAATCATGATCTCAGGATGCTAAGGAAAAATAATTAACATTACTTGGCTTAAAGCTGAACCATTTCTTACAAATTCTTGTTATGAAAATTTATGGTGAGGATTCACTTTTCATTCTGTATGGGTATTTTTCCACTTTTTCACCAAATCTTGATTTTTATCAGAATCATGTCAGTTCTTTGCCTTGAAAATCCTTTGAAATACAGGCATCACCTGAATTACTTGTTACATTTATATTTTGTAACTTGAGGAAAAAAAAGAGAAAAGTTGTAGCTTTTTAAAGTTCTACCAGAAAAAAACTTTAAAGAGTACTCAGGAATAGAAAATATATTATGATATTTTATAAATTTTCCCTAAATTGTAATGATGCTGCTGTTGCAAAAACAGCAAGGAATTGATGTTGGCAAATTAGAGAAAAACACTTTTTGTCAGTTTCTTTTGCTATCTCTTTTTCCATTAACAGTGACTATTATAAGGCTTGCTGGTTATTTTTTCTCAACATTTGCAAAATAACTTGGTCATAGATAGCACAATGTATAGGAATCCACAGGTCCAACCATCAGAAAATCTCTACAGATATGCATTAAAATTCTGTTCAGCTCTTCCTGTGTTATTCTTTGATATTTGATTAACTACTTCCATACTCTGCCAACATTTGGTGTTGAAATAGATGCTTGTCTATTTTATATTTGCTGTTAACTTCTGGCTGACTTGGGAATGAAAGCAGATACAAATTCCATCACTGTAAACTCATTTATAATATTTTGTGTCATAAAATATCTGCAAACAAACTGGAACATGAGTATTTAGGACAAAATAAAGCTCAAATAATCTTGATTTTAGAGTGCTCACTGGTGGAAAATCTAACACCGATTTGATGAGATGTTCCAAGGATTCATGATCCTTGAAATGTGTCTTTACCTGTATTATGATTTTTTTCTAATTTTATCTTTTATTTTTCTTATATCACTTTGCCTGCTAGATTTGAGAAGTATGGTATTATAGAGACACTCAAAGTCCAATCAAAACTTTCTTTGATAAATTATTAAGAATGAGGTCCCTTGGATATTTTCTAGAGAAAAGTTTCCGAAAATTTCAATTATTCTTATGGACTTCTGAGCACTATTTCACTTGTGCTGTGAACATTTGCAGGCTTATAACATTCACACCCTTTCCAAAGGTGAAGAAAGCTCATTGTCTCCCTGCTTTTACTTATCTTTTTCTCTGAATTGCTGAAACACAGAAAAATAAATACTTTGGATGACAGAATGTGATTCTTATGTGTGCTTTTAGAGATAAAAAGTCTTTTATAGCATTTTTAATGTTCAGGTTTCCTTGCTCTGACAGAGGAGTGATCAAGTATTTCAGAGCTGCATTTTATAGAAAAAGCAGCTACCCAAAGCTGAAAATGTACATTTTATTTTAATTATTTATTTTTAAGTGTCTTCAATCTAAATCTAAAATAGGATTTTAGGTCCTTTAAAGACATGCATCAGTTATCTTGTTTTTTTCACTATTAAAAATTTTAATAATCTATACTTTATTCCCTGTCCTTCTGTCAAAAGCTGGACTTAAACAAAATCACAACAAAAATATCCAGAAAATTTTAAGCTACTTTGTCACAGCATCCATATTGAATATTAAGCTTCTACGTACTGAACTGATCACAAAATCTATCTTTCCTTTTCATTCTGCCAATTATTGTTACGTTTTTTGTTGCTTTTCTTTTTTTCTTGGAGACCCTCATCTTACTTATCTTACTTCTTCAGCTTCAAATCCTATTTATTTTTTTTCCATCAAAATATTTATTTTGATTACCATCAGGCACTTTTTCTCTTCCTATTTGTAGCATCTACAGAGGTGGCATAAAAATCACCACAAAGCTTGACCAGAAGTCTTCCATGCTAACAGTTTTAGGCTAAGGTTACAGAATAGTTCTCTGGTTTTGTGTTTGTCTTCTAGGTAATTTTGAGTACATCATCAGTGAAAAGTCCCTTGATTTCTTCCTTCTCTAATCCAAATCTAACTTCTGCAGTTAGACTGAGTAAAACTGTTAAAACTGCTTTAAGCAGTTGAGAGAGAGCCCCTGAAAATTGTGGAAGCATGTTCAAGTAAGTACGTGCTTTAGAGCTATGATATGTCACAATTTAGTCTGATGATGCTCCAGCAGTAGTTAACTAATGTGAGATGACTACATGGTACTCTAAAGGGACATCCTGTTCCACAAATCATCCAGAAGTTGTTCATGGATAGTCACCACAGGAGAGAAAGTTCCTTCCTAAGTATACTTCTCTGTCAGGAACAGAAATGGTGTGCTCATGCCTGGGCTCAAGCTAAGGAATATTTCTTTCACTTTCAAAACCCCAGTAACAAGTGGTGTGCCTCATGGGTCCATACCGGGACCAATGCTACTTAATAACTTCATCAGTGATGTAGTTGGACTGATGTCAGGACAAGGGACAATGTTTTTAACCTGGAAGAGAGTAGATTTAGATTAAGGAAGGAAGAAACATTTCATGATAAGAACGTTGAGACATGGGAATATATTGCCCAGAGCTGTTGTGGCTACCCCATATCTGGAGGTGTCATGTCTAGGCTGGATGAGGCTTTGAGTATCCCAGTCTAGTGGAAGGGGAGGTTGAGTAGACAATGCTTAAAACTTCCTTACTGCCAAAGCCTTTCCATGATTGTATGAATCTATGAAAACTCCACAAGCATTCAGGGCTTGTACTCAGCCCAACCACAGTGACAATAACTGAAACAACTATTTCATTATTTTACTCCTCCCGACTTCTGTATATGCTTGTGCTAAACTGCAATGCATTTCCTTGATGCCTTTCTGACTCTTTAAATAGACATAACGAAGAATGTGCCTGGAAGCTGCATTCAGCCAAGTGTTACTTTGGTATATCTTTAAAGCACATTGTTGACAAATATTGCTCTTTTTTTTCAGGCTGTAGACCATGAGATAAGTGAGACTCTCAAACTCAGATTTGCCAGAACAATTTGCATTTCTTTCAGCATGATGGTAATCCCTGAAATTATAAATACCCTGTTCATCAGATTACTAAAGTTCTTTTCTTATTGCATCTAACTCTCCACAGAAACGGGAAAAGGATAATAATGAAGTTTTCTGATAGAATAAGGGAAGGAAGACAACCTGATGTCATGCTGAGTACCTAAATTTCTGGGTAAAAAAAAAAAAAGCCTCCTTAAATATTGATGTGATCATTCGCAAGACTTAAAATAGAGATTACTTCTAGTCTGGTTGTATTTATTGTCAGCTGTTTAAACTTTGTGTAGCAGAAGGTTTTACTCTGGCGTACATGTCATTTACAACCTGAACTTCCTCTCTGACCCATTTTACAATCTCAAAACAAACACCTTGGAGTGGCAAAACATCTCTTACACAGGTCTGCAGTGATCTTGGAGCCCATTTTAAGATTGCATGTCTTAGTTATGATCTTCAGGTAAATAATAATGACAGAATAAGCCCTTGCAATATCAGAGAGATCAGATGTGATTCAGACAATCTCTGCTATGCCATGCACAATATGTTTTTGTTTATATGAAGCCATCAGAGCATCTGGCTTAACTGTGTCTTGACTGCAAGCTGTTTCTTGACTTTTGCATCAGAAAACGAATTTCTTTCCATCCATTCAAAATACAGGTCAGCTCACCATGTCAGCATCCCTTTTCATATCAGAAAAAGTTAGGCTGTTTGATCTCAATCCTTGACTTGGAATTGCTGAGCTGCAAAAACAGTTCAGGTACCAACTGCCATAAAACCCCTCCACCCTCCAACCTCCCTCAGCTAGCTCCAGGTCAGAGATGGAGGGACATTCAGCATGGACAAACAAAAGATAGGAGGAGGGAGGGGGCGGGGCAGCCAAGGAGAGGAAAGGGTTGTGGGAGGGGAAAGGGCTGGGGGCGAACGCAAGAGGGCGAAATGGGTTGTTGGAAGAAGAAAGGTAATCTGGGGGACCAAACACATGGCCGCTGCCATTGTGGTCCCCCACCACGTGGACCGTGACCCCCGGGGGGATCAGCCATGTGGCCAGTACCATCTTGGATCTCAGTCACATGGCACCCGGACCCCTCACACTTGGCCATGTGCCTGGTGCCCTGAGAGGCAGGGAAATTACATTTAAAGCTACTGGAATACTGTTCTTTGGGGAAAACAGCTGGGATAGAGGGTGTCTTAGGTTACAATCCAGGATGTGCCCAAAATCTATTCTATCACCACCTTCATGAACTGTTATGGGCCCATCAATGCCTTGCCCATGACTCATAGATAACTCCCTCCAGGAGCATCTCTGTTAATGGCCAGTCAAGGAACTGCCTCAGGAATCATAGAATGATATCATCCCATTGTGATATATGCTCTGCCCAGAGGGAGGAGCCAAGGATCCTCACCTGGATATAATGTGGGATTTGGGCCCTTACCCACTCGATCTTTTGCAGAGGACAAAGGCTTCCAGACCTTCTCTGCGAGATCACTGCTTCAACTAGGCTGCTTCATCTGGACTGGTACCACCACCCTAACTAACAGGGTGTCAGGAGGAGTTCATCGTCACCACCGGGGCTGGTCCTGAGGAATCTGCCATCATCTCCTCATGTTCCTCAGAACTCTGAGCTGCCTCCTCCTGCCCTGCTGGAGCTGGGCCGACGCTGTCCCACCGCCGCTGTCCCACCGCCGCTGCTCCCTCGGCACTGCTTTGGGGCTTTTCACTACACTGTTGCCCTTCACCCACCAGCCCAGGATTTTCCACCGTTGCAGCTTGGTGCTCTCGGAGTTCCGCACCGGAATCAGACTGCCCCAGCAAAGCCCCTCAAGGTCCCTAGTTCTGTTTACTTTTAATGCCGTAGTTATTACTGTTGTTTGTCTTGCTATACATATTAGCAAAGAACTGTTATTCCTATTCCCAGACCTCTGCCTGAAAGCCCCTTTAATTTTCTAAATTATAATAATTTGGAGGGAGGGGATTCAAATTCTCCATTCTGAAGGGAGGCTCTCCCCTCCCTAGCAGATACCTGTCTTTCAAACCAAGACAGAGGGATACAGGGAAAATTTTCTGGCAACCTGCGCACGGCTGCCAGAGCCAGGGTACTGGGGTGGGGAGACATGGGGACAGGGAGATTGCAGCTCTTCTGGGCTTCCTGCACGTTTTGGGGTGACCCATGTGTCCCCTCCAATCTGGAGGAAGAGGGAGGGGGGGTAGAAAGGGTAGGGGAAGTCAGAGGGGTTTTCTGAGGCTGTTTGTTCTGTTCCCTCTTAATTAATTCTCTGTGAATTAACAGGAATATCAGGAGAAAGTGAGATACTGTTGCCTCTCTATTTTCCATTTTAGATGCTAAAAGATCTCCAATTTTGTTCCAAGAAGAGCTAGAATACACATTTTGCAGGGTAAACTGAGGGAACTGAATAGATAGACAGCACATAAATTGCTTTAACCATTTTTTAGAAGTTTTAATATTTCCACTACCTGAGATTTCCCGAAATTGGGAATATCAGCTCTTTTGTTGCTCAGAAAACTGACAGCCCATCCTGATGTTAAATGCAAACTATGCAAACTATCTACCTTTTTTTTTTTTTTTTGCAGTAAAAACACAAAGAGGCATCTGTTCCCCCTTTCCCAACCTCACGTTGGCAGAAGGGGCCACATGCCAGCCTCACTGCCACTAGTCGAATCAAGCACTTCTTTAAAATGCAAGAGCACAAAATTACTGTTTTGGTGCTGCTGCTGCAACACTGCCTCTGCACAGCTCGCCGGCACCAGCTCGGTGCACCCTGTCAGCCACTTTTTGCAGCTTTATGGTACATCACTGGTAAGGGCCACCTGCGCCGCTCGGCTCACACCGTGCCAACACCCATGCGCTCCAGCCAATCCCCCAGCCCCACTCTGCCACAACAGTGGCTCACATACAGCCCCCTTTAACTGGGGGCTTTTGTGGGGTCCCTGCCTGCTGCAAGGGTTACTAACCCCTTTCCTGGGGGCCTCGACCGTGGGGAAGTACTGCAAAAATGTCTTTGTCCAGAACCGACCTGCCTTGGGCTAGGTAGGTTGCCAGTTCATCCCTCTCAGCAGGAGAGGGATGAGCAAAAAACAGCTCTGTGTTACCAGGGTAGCTGAGCAGTCCAAAAGGCTTAATGAATCCCTAGATGGAACTCCAGCCACAGCATGAGGCTCTCAAACTTTCGTGAAAGACTCCACATTGGGCGCCAGATGCTGTAAAACCCCTCCCCACCCTCCGACCTGCCTCAGCTAGCACCAGGTCAGAGATGGAGTGGGATTCAGCATGGACAAAGCTAAAGGTTAAAGGAGGCTGTTCTTCCCACAATAATCCAAGCCTTATTCCTGAAGGGTTCCAGGGAAGGAGAAAGCTAGAATATGGGAAACGCGGGATTTTTCAAACCTTGGTAAGGGATGGAGGGACCCTGGGTCACAGCCAATCAGGTCTGGCCGGGGGGAAAAAGGGGGAGAGTTAAACCATATAACAGACCATGGGGGAAACACAGGAGAAACCATTTCAGTGCAAAGCATAGACCAAATAATGAAATACAACAACCAACATGGCATAAACGAACTGTTCTGCCCCAAACAGGCATTAAAATGCTGAATATAAAATGGACAATTCGTTTACTTTTCCTTGAAAGTTACAGATTATTGAAAAAGTTATACATATATCTATATATAGAGAGAGATTATATAGATATATATAGATATATAGATACATATATAGAGAGACACCTAATAGTTAGGAAATGTTCAAATGCCTAGAAAAATAATAATGACATGACAATAATGAATTCTGAAGGGAAAAAGAGAATGATGGTTTCTTAAAAAAAGACGATAATGCTTAAATAGAGGTTTTCATTTTATAATTATCTGAAACAGAGTTCACCCAGAGGCATTCCATAAATTGGCACTAGATCATGAGAAAAGCAAAGAGTTAGATCTCCCAGTACCCACTAAGGAAACAAGAGCTGCTATTAAATACCTTAAAGCTCAAAGAAGGCTCCTGGGCTTGAAAGTCCTCTGCCTGTTTTGCATTTTCTATAAGGATGTATTTTCTCTATGTTCTTTAGGCTTTTGGTATAAAACCCCACTTGGCTTATTCACTGAACTGTTAATTACTTCTGTAAGAAAAACAGCTAGAATACATTAAGCAGACCAAAAAAAAAAATGAAGAAAAGAAAAATAAACAACATTTTTTTTCTCTACAACATATGTGCTGTAGTTTTTGCAGTGATTTTGGATGGTGTAATACAGAGTATTTTATATGCAGATCAATTTATTTGATGTATGATTCTATGACTCTATAACTGCATTCACATGAGCAATTTAAGCTAGAAAAAGCCTTTGGCTTTATTTTAAAGGTAAACTTACCATATTTTTAACTGTTCTGACTGGAAGCAAAATTTCACTGACCCCACAGGAGTTAATGGAAGGTATTTATCTTCATGGAATACTTATCAAGTTATTCTCTCCATATTTTCTATTTACTCAGGAGTCACTGGATTTGTCAATTAGTTACAGGATGACTGATTTACTCAGAACAGATTTCTGATCCTTTTCTTCTGATGTTGATGTTCAAGTGACCCCTTGCTGCTTTAGGGAATCAGTGTAGTAGGTGGGTAAAGCATCTTCATCCAACACTGTGTCTGTGTGCCAGTCCAGCTGTGGCTGCTACAAAAGATCCCAGACAGATGCTAGTTGCAAATGAAGTACATTAACACAAAAGTGAAAATAAACAGGCTGGGGGGGAACAGTCGGGACTATAAAAGGAGTAGACACAAGAGAACATCTTGAACCATTAAAGGGGATTCAGTTTTTCTTATCAGTGTTTATCTCCAATTTTGAGCAACCCACCAAAAGAGGGTGAATTTTCTCACGTGCTTCAGGGTATGCAGTTGATAAAAGATGTTTCTCCAAAACTTTTTACAAATTTGAAAAAAAAAAAAAAAACATTCTGTATGGAAAAATGAAAGCCTAAGTATCACTCTTTTGCATTTGAACACCAGGCAAACTGCGATGATTTATATCAGATGTTCCAAATTGCATTAGTAAGAATAATAGTGTCTTGCAGCATTATTTGGTATAAAACTCTGCCCCTTTAGGATCAAAATAAATATTGCTTATGACTAGGCAGCATAGAGAAAGTTGTAATAACATCTGAGAGATTAATAAATCTATATTCATAATCCATTAGAATGTATATATTTGGGCAAACTGCCTTTTTATTTTTTTACAGAGGAATGTACAATTACATGTAGCATAATTTTGTTTTTTAACTGATTACATAGGTCACTAATAACTTTTTTTAAAAAAGTAATTTTTGGCTTTATAGAAAAGTTTATTCTGGTTTTATATCTGCTCTATCTTTCTGACTTAAAATTAATTCATCTTCAACTCAAAAAACAAATTTTTGGCTCTGAAATAGATTTTTGTGCCTAAAGTCAGTAAGGCATCTTGATTCACTGTTAAACCAATCAGAAAGTAAAATAAAAAACTGTGTCAATAATATTACATAAGGTGTTTCTTCGTCGTATCTGCCAGCATTTTGTCAAGAGCAATTTGATTATTTTCATTATTTAATCCCTAGCAGCAAATTGTATCATTTCATCTTAATTAGCTTGTCACTACTAGGAAAATTTACAATACTTCGAGCTAAAAACATTACCTAATTATCTAGAAGTGCCAAAATCTACCACATACTACATTTTTATAATTTCAAGTTACTTCCTTATTATTCTGTGACTGTGTATTTGAGTAGGTTAATAGAATATCAGTTTTCGCCTAAGTAGCTTGGAATAGGTTTTTGTTTTGTGAGGCTTCTTTAAATGAATTTTTTTAAAAAGTCATGACATGCAGCCTTTAAACCAGTTCTTTTTTTTTTTTTCATTTGAGAGTTCCATTTATGGATGTTAGTGTACCAGAAGGACAAATTACCTTAAAGCAAATTATTGCCTTTATGTGTGTATAAGTTTGTCTGCAAACACACATGAAAGCTCAGGAATCAATAACCAAGCCATCAAAAAAAATTGAAAATAGAATGTTTTAGCTGACAGATGGGCAAACAGCCCATGACCACCCCGCAGGAGGACATTTAGAGAGCGTGATGTTGGCGTGGCAGTGTGGGATAGGTCAAGTAGTACAAATCACCAAGGAAGTACTGTGCCTTAAAAAGCTGTATAAAACAGCTCATTTCTATAAATAAATGAGTTAGATTCCCTGCCACTATGGGTCCATGTCACCGTCATTCACAGTGTATAAAGTTTTTTGTATATGACTTGAATGTCTTCTTTTTCTACTGTAATTTGTTATGTTTTTTTTTTTTTTTTTGTAAAAAAAATCAAAATATTAACTGTCTGCTGACAGTTTGCTTAAGGTATTGTTTTAAAGTCTAGTTCAATATAGATCTCAACCCACAGGATCTGTGTAATTTATATGTTCAAGAATAAAATCACTTTTTCTCTTTTGAATGCCTACATATAATTTAGTTGCTTGCCATGTTCTTAATTGTAAAATCTGAATAAATTTCTTCACAGTGTGAAAAAATTAAAGTAGACCATATGAGAAAGCTGTTGTTGCTGTGAACAATGATCTTTCTTTAATGTTCAGAGCAGAGATATAACAACCCAGAACTTTAAAATCTTTCTTTCTCTGCTTTATCTTGATACCTGTTCAGGCAAATGACCAAGAAAAGGGATGAATGAAAATAACCACATCTTGCAGCATAATACACCTGAGACCCTCTCTCTTTTATGAGAAATTAGTCACATCAGAATTACACATGCAAGATCTTTATTTTAGATTCAAATCTAAAAAAAAAAAATAAATCTTCAGAGTTGGATTTCAGCTACTACAATACATAAAGAATACAGATGCATTTCAGCAACTGAATATTTTAAGTAAATTGCTGCCTTGAGGTGATCAAAAATCCATTTCATTCTTGAAGGACTGTTGAAATACATAATTTGAAAAATAATTGCAGCATTCTGTTTTCTGTAGAGGTTTGGAATATTTAAAAATATCCAGTCATCCAGGGAAGAAATTTAAAATAAAAGAAGTGCAGGAGGAAGCAAATGCCAACAAAATGGCTAAAAATATCCGCAGTTGCAAAGAAACTTCAAACATTTTCTTATAGCTTAAGAAATGTCCTTCTAACTAACATTAAAAACTTCTTTGCCTCTTCTCACATCACATTGCTTAGCTTCTGAAAAAGTAAAGGCTTTGACTTACCTGAGCCTCACAATATTGGACTGAGGAATGTGAGACTTGAGATGTTATCATGGAAGCTGCCTCCATGGGTACTAGCACTACCAGAAGGAAAGAGCCTGCAGAGGACATTGTTCTCTGGAAAAGGAAGATGGTGCAGGAGAGGAAAGTTAGAGACACTTAATGGGCAGTGGGAAATTCTCCCTAGGCCTCAGAGGAATGACTATTCCTCAATGTCCCCTCGGGGCTCCCAGGGCTGTTTCTCACTCCCTGCCTTCCCCTGGCTCAGCCCTGGCTGCCGGGCAGCGTTTTGCCCTCCCTTGCCCAGGCTTTCCCCGGGGCTGAGGGGCTCAGCTGTGCCCTGCGCTAGGGCTGGCGCCAGCACCTTGACGTGCAACCCCAGTAGAGTGATGAACCTTGTGTAAACAGGGGATAACCTGTTAGATTAACAGGTATCAAAGAAAAACCAGAGGATTTTCAGGAAGGTGCTAGAATGGGAAGAAATATATAATAATGAGCAATGGTGTGTAGATCATTACAGCATCTTAACATTTAATTTTAAGAATTGACAGCATTACTTAATGACAAAGTTAGAAGTGTTAAGCAGAGAATGAAAACAGTGGAACCCAGTGCTGCATTACTTTATGAAAGCATTTATGCAATCAGTTCAGAGCTTGTGCCTGTTCCTCTTTTCTAGGGTTTTCAAAATTCACAAACTCCAGCCGTGTTCTAACTATTGAAACACCGGGGTTTATAATTTTTCAATGGCTTACTCCATAAAGACACTGTTAGCAGGAGCAAAATGACAGGCAAGTATCAACCCCCTGAAGTGAGATCTCTAATGCAAGGTAAGAATCTCATTTGGAGTTTATCGAAGGTGCCAGGGAGTAGTCTTTAAAATGATATTCAGCAAACTGGAAGCCTTAAGTAGTTATTATCCTTGTACCAGTTGTGTGAAAATAAAGTTTTGTGTCTAAAGTCCTTTGTCTTAAAAGCTGTTGACACCACACGCTAGTCATACTATGCATATAGTTTTCAAACATTTTCCTTTTTTAATTAACAAAATCTTCATATGCTGTGCTTACCATAGGTGTGAATGTATTTACAGGAATCTCGTACAGGGATGAAAAAATAACTGAGAAAATTAGATTTGAAAATATGTGATACAAGTTAGATGGATTTATGATGAGAAGACAATAAGTATTAAAAAGGTATGAAAAAACTATTAAGAGAACTCACAATACCTGTATTTTAAAGCAAAAAGACTGTCCAAATCTTTATTCTACTGAAAATAATTTAATTTGCTTTCTGAATATTTATTACAGTATGGTTGTTTGGAAAATTGAAACCATATAAAATCCAGCACTTTAATCTCCCCCTAAACTAAGCACACAAGTAATTAATCTATTTCAAGATTTCTTTAAGTAATGCTAAAAAATAAACCTATCTGAATGATGATAATAATATTATATTCTTGTTGTACATATCCCAGCTAGGTAAACTGAAGACATTAAATTTGAAAATTGAGTCCTGTTCAATAAGACATTTCGTACTTTCACATTTTGATGTTCAGAAAAGACTTCATCATTCTCTGCTTGACTGCTGGAATTTATTTTAGCATTTTTCTTAAACTGTAGCTAATATTTTCAAAGGTGCTAAAGAAAGATAAATACGCATTGAAGTTTGGTGTTCACACCTGACTTGTATGGGGTCTTTTTTAAATTCCTGCCTTTAGCTACTACATATTTTGTCTGCAGGTATCATAGGAGTCCTGGTGAGATCTTGAAAACCAAAATCCTGACACCCATCATAAAGCTCCATACATTAAAAAGGGAAAGTATGCTTTGGATTTTTTGCTTGGTTTTTTTTTTTTGGTTTTTTTTGGGTTTTTTTTGTTTTGTTTTGTTTTTTTTCCCCCTGGGATCAGAAGGCATTAACTGATTGAAGTAAGTTTTAACACTGAACAGTGAAAATGGCATTAATGTGAGTGCTCCATGAAGGAGTCCATGCATATGACCATTTCAAGTCAGCAATCATGGTAAATCAATACACAGTTTGAAAGAGACGGGAGAAGGAGGGGGAGCAGTCAATTGACATCTTCAGAGCTGGGAATATTAAGTTTAATCTGTAGCTGTAACTCTTGAGGGAATTTATGATGAGAAACAGCAGTAATTATTAAAAAGGTTTTATAGAGTGTGGGATTAATTTGAATGAAAAAGTGATTATACTAGTAGAAAAATGTGCTGAATTTCACAGCATAATGTAAGCTGACAGCTTTCTGTTATTTATTTGGGTTTTCTTGTTTAAAATAATGCATTTTGCACTCATTTCTAGGAATAATTTAGTATATTTTATTACATCTAGCTCTTGCTATGTTTTAGTAATGCAAATACTATAAATGCAGGTTTGCCATCCTTTCCTTTATAGACTTCTGTTTTCAGTTGCTTATGACTCAAGTGAATTGAAAAGGAAAAAAAATCTTCACTCAGACTTCAAGTACTGTGCAAAAAGGCTTTTGACCAGTCAGGGACTTCATCCTGTGGTCTCTGGCATTGTGCTTTCTTGGAGACTTGATCATTTGCTTTTGCTGTACACAACAGGGTTTTAATTATATGAATACAAAGATAACATTCTTAGAATTCACTTTCCAATTGTAGAAACATATGGACAAAAAAGCAAGCAGTGTCAAAACTGAGTGTATGGATGTATGTCCATTTGAATAAAAGTCTTACTTAAAAAATCTTGTGAAGGATAAATGAAGTTTCCAGAAGAAAGTTATCAGCTTTTGTTTTTCTCTACCAGTCTTAAGGTAGCTGTAAAACTTGTTTTATTTTCCAGATGTGCTGATGTTAAAGTATCTGAAAATCAGCTATTGAAAATTAAGAGCACTATTACTATTCCTGTCTTTAAACAACCCTATCTGCAAATAGAAATAGTCAGATTCTTTTGTTGTTTTGGCATGCAAAATTGTACACTTGGGTAAGCCAGCCATAATTCAGCATTACATTGCTTCTTCATAAACAGAATTATTTACTAAAATTAAGAGTAAGAATGAGCATAATCCACAAACTTATTAACTTAATAGAGTGACAAATGTGTATCACCATTCCATTAGGCTTCATTTTCAAAGAGCTAAAGAAGCTGAATAGGTGTCTTGGTTTGAAAGACAGGTGTCTTCTAAGGAAGCCAGGAGCCTGTCTTAAAATGGAAAATGTAAACCCTCTTCCTCTGAATTATTAGAATCGTGAAACTAAGGAGATGTCAAGCAAGGATATGGGAATAGGAATAACAGTTCTTTACTAGCAGTACTACAAAAATACAAAATACTGACAGAGTCAGAATATAGCTTGACACCCTGTCAGTCAGGGTGTTGGTAGCAGTCCAATTAAATTGTGGCTACAGTCCTCCTGGAGTAATAGATGTGGTTCAATTGAAGCAGTAGTCCTGTAGAAGGGTATAGTTTTCCTCTGAAGGTCCAGTGGTGATGAAGATGGGCCTGGTCTTCCTCTAGGAATCCAGTGGAAAAAGGCTTCTCTGATGTTCCAAATCTCAGATTTTTATCTAGGTAGGAAATGCTTGGCTCCTCCCCCTGGGTGGAGCATCTCCCAATGGGATGATGTAATTTGATCAGTCATACAGTGGGACTCAATGGCCCATTAACAGAAGATATCTCCCTGGGGGAAGGATGGGCTGTGGAAAAGATAAAGATGACTGTCCCACCCGGTTTAAACAGCTGGACCATTAACAGTGGATATCCCCCTGGAGTTATGAGGGATGGGTCATGGAAGAGATAAGGAACACTGTCCCACCTGTTTCCAACATATGGTGATAGAATACATACTTCTGGTTATACCTTGAATTGTAGCCTAAGACAATGGGCAAGTGAAAAAAGTTAGGATTTGTCCCCATTTAACAGGTTCCTAGGAACACTCTATATAGGAATACCCTACCCTGATCTGATTGCTATAAATTCAGTTAATTTTCCCAAGTTCAGTCTGTTCTTCTCTGCGACAGAAATCAGTGAGTATTCTCACCCTCTCTCTCAACCCATGGGCCTTTCACTCTATTTTATCTCCCCTGTTCATTTGAGGAGGGGAGTGACAGACAAACTTGAGGGCAGAAAAACCTGCAGTCCAGCTGAGGGCAAAACACTACCAGAAAATTGGGACCATGTGATATTTTCTTCTCAGCGATTATTACCCCAAAATGGCTATGAGGATTTTAAAAAACAAAGAAACAAAAAACACCAAAACCAAAACCAAAACCCACCAAAAAAGGAAACCAAAATAAAGCCAGTTTATGAAGCACTTTAATACTGTGAAAAAAGAAAGGATTAGGGGAAAAAAATAAATAAAAACAACTTTTGGCACACAAAATGTGATTGCAGTTGAAAAAGAGGCAGAAAAATAAGCTAATGTATGAATATTTTCTTTCAAAATAATCATGTCCAGTAGATGTGAAAGCAAAGAAAGGTAATCAAAATGTTCTACAGAGTCTGTTCTTTGTACATCCACGTCCCTTTATTCCATGAATACCTTTTGCTGTCCACAGCAGCAAACTAAAGAAAAAAAAGGGAGAGGAGAGGAGAGGAGAGGAGAGGAGAGGAGAGGAGAGGAGAGGAGAGGAGAGGAGAGGAGAGGAGAGGAGAGGAGAGGAGAGGAGAGGAGAGGAGAGGAGAGGAGAGGAGAGGAGAGGAGAGGAGAGGAGAGGAGAGGAGAGGAGAGGAGAGGAGAGGAGAGGAGAGGAGAGGAGAGGAGAGGAGAGGAGAGGAGAGGAGAGGAGAGGAGAGGAGAGGAGAGGAGAGGAGAGGAGAGAAGGAGTGAAATGAGACTAGATCGGAGTTTTTATTTCATTGAGGTGACATATGTTACCTGCCTTGAATCCTGAGTTTGGACTGAGTCCACCATATCTGCTTCTATGAATCTGTCACTTGCATTTCTATTTGAATTTCTCCAAACATGGAGACCTGACCACACAGAAAACTTAAATTCTGTTGATAAAAATGTCAGTGAAATCAACTTGACTAATTTTATTCTATGATGTTTAAACTAAATTAAACGTAGGTACTAAAGCAGTATACATATAATCTGTGATGATTTTACCTTCCTGAGACAGGATGGTTCCTCCTTTGACATTTGCAAGCTGTGCAGTGTTCCTTTAGGTCTGGAGTTCTCTCCATGAAAATTCCCCCAAAGATATGGCACATATGGAGATTTAACTCTCAAAAATCAGTATTTGCAGAAAGCAACAGTATTTTCCACAGATAGCTCAATCATTTGAAATTATTTTAAAATTTTATTTGTTTTATTTTCAAATTTTATTGATGAAGACTTCTTTTTTTCCAGTTTTCTACTTTAAATAATAATGATAATAAAAAATAGAATACAGCGTTCAAAATGGAAGACCTACTTGCCAGAATTCAAATGCTGAATTTGTAAGGAGGCTTAAATATTAGGTAGGGGAGGGTAATTGGATACACAGCTTGAGGGATTTTTATACTTTCAGTCCTTTTTTTAAACATCAATCAGAATTTTAGCAAGTCTTACAGTTCCATCCTCATCTTGCTAACAGACCTACTTCATCTTCTTCATCTAGTTTCTTCCCCTTGAGCTGAATTTTTCACTTTCATTTTGAAGCTTAAAAATTCACTACCTTACTTTCATTTATCTTTTGTCCCAACAGAAGTATTTCCTCTTATTTATTTATATATTTAGTCAGTAAGTTAGTTTGTTATTTTCAATATATGTCACTGTCTTTTTCCGTATTTATGAATTGCCATATGCTTGAGTTATCACTTTCTCCTTTTATTTTCTAATGTTCATCTTTCACTGACATATATCTGTTATGTACAGCTAGTACACCAGATAAAGAAGCACTTGGAAAATGTTTAATGCAGGAGCAGTTCTTGGTGTACCTGGGTGTCACAACTTAGCCGTAGTAGGCGACCGAGCCCATACACAACCTCTCACTCACTCCCTTGTGATGGGACAGGGGAAAAAAATAAGAAAAGTAAATGAGAGACCTTATGGGTTGAGATAAAGACAGCTTAATAGGGCAGGCTGTATTGGTCTTGCACGGCCTGGTTTGTGGTGGTGGGGAGGTCACAGGTGGCTTCTGTGAGGAGCTGCTGGAAGCTTCCACCATTGTTACGATCTAGTTTAATGACAGATAAGTAAAAGGAACTAACTCTCTGTGAATAAAACAGTAAGAACTTTAAAGGTTTGAAACATCCCCCTCCAAAAATGAAATAAAAAGCCAATGAGATTAAATGTTGATGCTGAGCGGAAAGCTAATGTCTTTACAAACAATTCTATGGGTGAAGGGATGGGTGTTAACATCTTTGAAATGGGTCTTAATGTCTCTACGAAATTTGGGCAGCAGGTTTGTTGCAGATCCCAGACAGCCTTCTGAAACAGCCAACGGTCTGCACAAGCCTGAACTTCAGAACTTTGGGGTAAAATGACTTGTTCAAAATGGGAATAAGTGGTAGGTGGTTCAGGAAGGCTGTACCTTGCTAGTACCTCAGACAACAGGGAAATGAAGAGGCTGGGGATTTAGGATAAAAGGAGCCTACACACTCTGAAACCTTGAGAGAAAAACCCTATGGGTGAGTGGCCCAGCTGAGTCTCTCCCTTTATTCAAATAAACTTGCAGAATTCCTCTGTATCCTTTTTGGGCATAAACCTCTAGCATTTGTGGATTTTTCTGACAATGCTAAAAAAATGACATATTTTTATTTAATAGTAAAAGAGGTAAAGACATTGAGAAGTAGAGAAAATTTAGAAAAAGCTAAGGTTACTTTAAAAAGCATGGGACAGGTCACCACCACTCTGCACTACCGTTATTGCTGCTGAGACAGGGTAGGGGGGAGAGAAGCGGTTTTTGCCTTTTTCCCTTTTTTGCAGTTTGTAGCATCTCACCTGCTGCCTCTGATGCCAGGAGCAGTTTGGCTGGGATGCAGCAGCCCATCCGCTGGGATCTAGGTGCAGTGCCCAGTGGCTGCGGCCAAACCTCTGAGCTCTCACCACGGGATGCAGGAGTGGGGTGAGGTTCCACAGCTCACTGTGACTCTGGTCTGGGGGTGCAGGGTCAGGGGGTTCTGCCCAAGAAGCAGTTTCGGCTCCCAGGGGCCTCAGGGTCTCGCAGTAGGTGATGGTGGTTGGGAGGAATGAAGGTGAAGGTCAGGGATTCTGCACCTCACCTTCCCCTCCACGTTTTGCACCAGTTTCATCTTCCTTTTTATGGGATTTTGATAAGCAGACATAATGACAAAGCACTTTTTGAAGCCTTTCTCTCTTTTCCAGGATCTTACAACCATGTCCAGCAGAGCCAATGGCTCTGAAGATAGACGTGCCACTGGGCAAGACTGAACCAATTAGAGAAGTTGGTGATGCCTCTGTGATAACAAATTTAAGAAGAAATAAAAACGAAGTTTGTGGTGCAGCTGTAGTTTTCCAGACAGAGAAGAGATGAATGAGAATATATGAGAGTAAAACAACCAATGTCATTGAAGAAGATGGAGAGGAGGTGCTCCAGATGCCAGAGGCAAGACTCCTCTGCAGCCTGTGGTGAGACCATGGTGAATCAGCTGTGCCCCTGCAGCTGATGGAGGTTCATAGGAGATACAAATATTTACCTGCAGCCTGTGGAGGACCCATGCTGGAGCAGCTAGATGTCTAGAGGAGGCTGCGATCCTGAGGGAGACCCGTGGAAAGAGGGGCTCTGGTCCCAGGCTGGAGCAGCCTGTCCTTGAGGGACTGCACCCCATGGAAGAGTGACTACACCACAGCAGTTTTGGGAAGACTGTTGCCCATGGGATAGATTCACACTGCAGCAGTTCACAGGGAGCTGCTGCTCATAAAATGCAGTCACTTTGGAGAAGTTCAAAGAGAGCTGTCTCTTGTGGGAGGAACCCCACAGCGCAGAAAGGGAAGGACTCCTCTCCCTGAGCAACAGGAGAAGCTACAGATGATGAATTGACCAGAACCTCTGCTCCTTCTCTCCTTGCACCATTGGGGTAGGCAATATAGCTTGGAAGCAAAGAGGGGTGGGAGGAGGGTGTTTTTAAGAGCTTATTTTACTTCTCATTATCCTGCTCTGGTTTTGTTAGAAATAAATTTACTTTATGTCTCTAAGGTAAGCCTGTTTCATCCTTGATGGTATTTAGTGAGTTATCTCTCACTCCTGATCTCAACTCATGAATCCTTCATTATATTTTCTCCCCTCTGTCCAGCAGCAGAGGGGGGTGAGCAAGTGGCTTTTGTGGGTGCCTGGCATCCAACCACCCTCAAACCATGACACAAGCAAAAGCTACACACACAACCAGAACAAAATAAACAATCAATTCACTATTTCCCATTATCAGGCAGATGTTCAGCCATCTCTAGCAATTAGGAATCCATTATGCCTAATGGTGACTTGGGAAGAGAAACACCAAAACTCTGAATGCTACTTCCTTATTCCCCTGGCTTGCTCCTTCTTTTCCCCGCTTTCATTGCTGTGAGAGCATCATATGCTGTGAGATATCCATTTCTTCCTTTGGGATCAGCAGTTCCAGATGTGTCCACACCCAACTCCTTGTTCACACCCAGCCTTCTTTCTGGAGGACCAGAAAAGTCCTTGACTCTACGCAAACACTGCTCAGCAATTATTAAAACATCCCATTGTTACCAACACTGTTTTGGTCACAAATCCAAAACATTGTGCCATATCAGCTTCTCTAAAGAAAATTAACTCTATACCAGACAAAATGTGTTTATCAGAAATATGGACTATTCCCACATTTACCTGCTTTACACCCCACTGGCTTAATTGAGACATGTTCTACAAACATTGGAGAATAATGTCTGTGGAGTATCACTGGAAATATTGTCAAACACTCAGCATATTAGTAATGATATCCTGAATTGTTTCCTTTGGTATGAGGAAAGATATGCACTCCGTGTGCCTTCGTTTCTAGGTTTGATATCAGGATGATAACAAATATAACCTTGAGATCATTTGCAGGGTGAAAGTACAGACATTCTCAATGATGACATGTTTTTACTAGCTGTGATCAATAAATATTGAAGACACACGATTTCAAGATACGTGGCCAATTAACTGAACAATCTGTTCTGCAACTCTTTCTATGGAAGAAAAGCACTCCTACTCACTTATTCTATCTCCATCTCAAAGCACTTTTGGGCTGTAATTAGTGTGTTTTTCTTCTTTTCAAAAAATTGAATCTTTAGTTGGCAGAAAAAGTGAACCAAATACCATGGTTTGCATTCATTTTCAGTATTAATAAGTCATTTAACAGTCATAAATAAAAGATGCAAATAAAAGCTTTAAGAGGAAAAAAAGCTATTGAAACTATTCTACTTTAATAGCATGACATTTCCTTAACTTTTAGCTTTGACAGGCTTTCAGGACATTTTTTTTTTTTTTTGCCAGCATAAAACACTATTCCCAGGACCATACAGATTTATTTAAATTTCAGTGACCAAAATTTGATGGTCAGGGCCTCAGCTGCTTTTAAAAACTCAGTTGCACCAAAGCTGATATTTCACTGTATTTGCTGATCCTGGAGGAAAAAAGGTCCTTTTCAGAGATATTATTCTTTATATGTAGAGACTCATGTAGAGAAAACAAGTTTAAACTGAAGTTGAACAGAGTGCTGTACATTCTCTTGAAGAAGAGAAGAAAATATTTTTTTTTTTGCCACACAGTAGACTATAGATTGCATTATCCTTAATTTGGGACTAAAGCATTCAGCAGATTGTACAAACTGCATTACTTTTGAATGGAATGTTGCTGACTCCTAAGTGTCACTCTGGAAGCTGAGCTGTAACAGTCAGGGGGGTATTGAGAAAAGAGCCTCTTGGACTTGTTTGGTTTTTTTTTGTTCTCAGGAAAGTGCACATCTAAGGACACCTTTCAGAGACAGTATAGTTTTTTATGTTACATTATGTAATAACCATGTAATATCTTTTAGCACATATTAGGGACAGAGTTTACTTCAGTTATTCTCTAATCTTTCTGTCTCTTTCTAGCCAGGTACAACCCCCCCCCCCCAAAACTTAATTCAAATTATTTCAATTTTTCTCAACTCTGTGCCTAATCAAAAGTTTAAATAGATGGCAAATGTTTTTATATTTGACCACATATGGAGAAAGACGTCAAATACAATCTGTTTGCCCTTCTGTCTTCTTTCACTGTCATTGTGGCATGAATGTCAAATCTTATGTCATTGTGCTTCACTTCGGTAAGCACAGTCTCCAGTGGATAAAATTTTAATACTATACGTGCAGGTGCCAGCATTTTACAGGTGACTGCTGCTGTATCATCATCAATGAAGTCAATCAGGATTGTTTTCCCACTCTGATAATTCAGTTCTTAATGAGTTCATGGCCAGCAAAAACAAATGTTTGAGATGGAGCATGAGATAAAAAATGACACTTATGACTGTTGAGGCTTCCCATTACAACATCTTATGTCTGAGACTTTAAATTAGTAAAATTAATATTGAGTGTATTTTGAACAGAAGTAGAGCAGTTCATTATGATACTCACTATGGAATGAATTTTGAAAGCATGCCAAATCTATTCCAGCTTGAGCAAGCAGTGAGCAAAATGATACATCATTTACACTGCCCACAAAGTCCCAGGAAAATAGCAGTTTTCAGTTGCATTCAAATGGTTTGCATCAAGCCCAGAGTGCATCAAGCAAAGAAAATATAGATAGCATTGTATTTTTCTTATACTAGAGCTGAAGAATTTTCATAATTTATTATGGGAATTAAAACCAAATAATAAATTTAATTGTCTGAGCAAATTCCTCATTATTCAGAAAACCATAAAAATTATTGCCCCATTTATTAGTATTTTTGCATATGTATGTCTTAATAAAAAGTTGCAGGGCTTTTTTCTTTTTTTTTTAATTTGACCATATAGTATTACAATTGTGTAACTAGCAAGGATAGTATAGAACAGAAAAAAACCCAAAATCTCTATGCTTTTGGTGTTTGAGCTCTTGAAATAAAAAGAGTTGTGAAAGCTATTCAATAGTGTTTTTTTTTTTTGTGGTAAGATAATTGTCTAAATATCTGTTTTAAGAAAAAGAAAAAGAAAAAAAAATACTTCTCATTTGTGGACACTGAAAATGGTAGGTACCAGCTGTATCAGCTGAAAGTTCACAAATCCATGGGACCTTATGGGATTCAACACAGAGTTCTGAAAGAGCTAGAAAATGTTGTGGCAGGATACCTGTCATGTCCCAAAGGTCTTGGGAATCTAGGGAGATCCTTGCTAACTAGAAGCTGGCCATTGTTATTGCAGTCTACAGAAAATAAGGGAAGACTCAGGGAACTATAGACCCATTAGTTTAACCTGAGTTCTTGGAAGATGTGGGAATCAAGCTGGCTGACATCCCAAGCCAGACCAGTGTTTTTGGTGAGGAGTTGCCCCTTGGCCCCAGACCTTGGAGGGCATTTGTTTAAGTTTATAACAGTTCCTAAGAAAGTTGTCAAAGGTTTTAAAACTGTTCATGGTAAAACTTTATAACCCTCATTTCCCACTGGTTGCCTCTGTTCCCTGTTATGTCATCCCTTTTCTCCTCCCAGTTCTAGAAAGTTCTTGTATCCTTGTACCCCCATTGGTTTATGTTCACCGCATTGTTCCACCCATCCTACCTTACTGGCTCCTGCCCTACATTACTCCTCCCTTGCACCACTTTTCCCTTTACCCATTGGATTCTCACCCTGGACCCACCTCTCCTCATCCCTTATAAATACCCTGGATTTTCCCTCAGCCTTGTCTTCTACCCTTAGCTCTTATAGTGTGTGCATGTGTTTTGGGCCTCGTCCCACATTTTCTTTTATGGTTATTAAAGTATTTAGTTCCAGAGCTGTGGTGTGGACCCGTTCCTCATTTCGCCACCTTAGCCCTGATATCAGGGGACCTTTATAGGTTGGTCAGGGAGACTGCCCTCGAGTCTCGTGCCTTAAGTATTGAAAACAAAAAAACCCCAACAAGAAAAAATATGGAGGAGAACATGAGTTCATAAAGGGAAAGCCATCTTTAAATAATTTGATATATGTCTATTATATAAGTCACCCACCTAGTAGACAGTGGGAGGGCAGTGCTTGTAGGATTCTGCCTTTTAGGAAGATGTTTGATGCTGTCCCTCACATCATCCTGCTGAGAGTTCACGATGCTCTGGGTGAAGAATCTGTCTCATGACCAATCACCAGCAGTGTTTTTCAGGATGCACTTTTAGAGCCAGTCATGTTCAATCTCTTTCTCATTGATATGCATGAAGGAATTGAATGTACCACTACAAAGTTTCCTTGTAATCCCAAACTGGGAGGTGCTGTTGATTGTCTAGAGGGACAGAATCACAGAATCAATTAGGTTGGAAAAGACCTATGAGATCTTTAAATCCAACCCATTACCTGACATCACCTTGTCAACTAGACCACAGCATTAAGTGCCACATCGAACCTTTTCTTAAACACCTCCAGGGATGGTGAATCCACCACCTCCTGGCAGCCCATTCTAATGACTTTCCTAATTACACTTTCTGTGAAGAATTTCATCCTAATGTCCAACCTAAACCTCACCTGGCACAACTTGAGACTATGATGTCCTCACTGGTTACCTGGGAGGAGAGACTGACCCCCACCTATTTGCAGCCTCCTTTCAGGCAGCTGTAGAGAGTGATAAGGTCTCTCCTGAGCTTCCTTTTCTCCAGCCTAAACACCCCCAGTTCCCTCAGCCATCCTCATGGGACTTGTGTTCTAGACCCTTCACTAGCCTTGGAACACACAAGGAACATACATGTATTCTCTGGACATATTCCAGCATCTCAATGTCCTTCTGTCAGAGATTATGGTTCATGCCTTAAACATTCTTATGAAGGACTTCTGGCCATTATGGCAAAACTGTATAAAAGAAGCTACAGCCACAGAAGCCCTCCCCTCCCTGAAGATGCCTCCTATGGAGAACTTTGGACTGTGAGTTAAGCTACCTAAGGGAATATGAGATAAGATGCTGTTCAATCACCTTAGGTCTAGGAAAAAACAAACCAGGCTGAGGGAGAGGAATGCCGAACAAGAAAGCCAAACCCAACAGCTGTGATGAAAATCATCTCTGACTGGGTTTGAGGTGGGGGAGGCCAAAGCCAAAAGACCCATTTGCTGAGGGCAGGTTTACACAGATTCTCCCCAACTGAGGGAGGGAGGGTGGGGGAAGAGGTTTTGGGTGTGTGGCATAACCTCTGCTCAGCTGCAGTGAACACCCATCCTCCCTTACACAAACTGGATCAGTTCTAAATGCCCTTATTCCAGGAAGGCCAAATCCATGGGAAATTCTTGTGAGAGGTAGCTGAGGAGTGCCATAATCCATCAAAGACCCCTAAAAGTCCTACCCAGACTCATTTCTGAGGCCTTGCACCACAGGACTGCATGTGATGAAAAGTCACACAACTAATCCAGACTCTGTTGCCGGAGACAGTGCCAAACTTGCCTCCCTTCTGAAGGAAGATACCTGGGCATCCCTACCTGGCCTGAGTGTATATTAATCCATTGTATTTTATGTTTTTGGGAAAGAAGAACCCTCACCATCAAGAAGACCAGTTGGAGAGATCAGCACAACACCATCAGTATCCACAGTGGTGATACTTTCTTTAATCTATCTACCTTTCTGTCCCTCCCCTCTTTTATATTTCTTTCTCTTCCTTCTCTCTCTCTTACACACATATACAATAAAACAAAATCTATACTGTTGACTTTGGCATATGGCTTCATTTGCACCTTAATTCCATGAGAGGCATTTCTAATAAGTTCAAAAACTGGACCCTAACACCTTCTTGAGAGGTGGAACCCCGAACTGGATACCGGACTCAAGGTGAGACCTCACCTGTGCTTAACACAGGGGATGAATCACTTCCCTCATCCTGCTGGTCACACTATTCCCAAAGCAGTCCAGGCTGCCATTGGGCTTCTTGCCCACATGGGCATACTGTTGGCTCATGGTCAGCCTGCTGTAAATCAGCACCCTCAGGTCCCTTTCACCTGGCCATTTTCCAGCCATTCTCTCCACAGCCTGTAGTGCTGCATGGGATTGTTGTAGCCAAGCATAGGACCCAGCACTTGGTCTTGTTATTATTGGCTTTGGCCCTTCTATCCAGCCTGTCCTCTGAAGAGCCTTCCTACCCTCCAGCAGAAAGACCCTCACACCCAGCTTGGTGTCATCTGCAAAATTGCTAATGGTAGGCAGGAGGCCTTGCAGAGCTATCTCAATAGATTAGAGCACTGGGCTATGATGAACAGGATAAAATGTAACAAGTCCAAATACCCAATTCTGTACCTATGATAAAATAAATCTGACGACAAATATATATGAAGAGAACAGTGGCTGGAGAGCAGCCTGCAGAAAGAGACCTGGTGGTGCCGATTGACACAAGCTCAGTGTGAGCCAGCTGTGTGTGTGCCCTGGTGGTGCAGAGGGCAAGCGCTGTGTGCTCTCTAAGTCCTGGACTGACAGTCTAATGAGCACAGCACCACCAGCCAGGCAAAAGAAGGAATTATCCCACTGCATTCAGACTTGGTGTGACCTCACCTTGAGTACTGTGTGTTGTTCTGGGCCCCCCAGTTTAAAAAGGGCGTGTAGGTCCTTGAATACCTCGAGAGGAGGGCAACACAAGCTGTCAAAAGGGCTGGAATGAATATCTTATGAAGATCTATGAGGGAGGTGCTGAGCTCCTCTCCCTGGTATCCAGCAATTGGACATGTGGAATGGTCATTCAAAGCTGTCCCAGGAGATGTTTAGACTGAAAATTAAGACACACTTTTTTTTTAATCAAGAGGAAGGTTGGACACTGCAACAGGCTTCCTAGATAGATGACCAATGCCCTTAACAACATCCTTTAATTCTTTGGTCAGTCCTGAAGTTGTCAGGCAGTTGGCCTAGCTGACCATAGAAGATCTCTTCCAACCATAATATTCTATTCTATTCTATTCTATTCTATTCTATTCTATTCTATTCTATTCTATTCTATTCTATTCTATTCTATTCTATTCTATTCTATTCTATTCTATTCTATTCTGGTCTATTCCTTTTCTATATGTGAGGTGAGGACCAACTCTGTGTTTGATTATTACCTGACATAGTAGGGTCTTCATTCATAGCTGGAAGCCCAAGGCACCAATTCAAATAAATGAATCATGGTTCTCTGCTTTCACGTTTATGTGAAGACAAAGGAAATTCAAGTCCAATCTCTCTCTGTTTCAATGTGGTATTTTATAATCTTCAAAAATTCCTTTCAGGTCTTTGAATTTTTTATGAGTTAATATACATAATGAGTCATTCCAATTGCTGCCTTACCATGCTTTTATAAAGGTTCATTCATTAAAGCTTTAAAATACCACATCCATTCTATATACACACACACACATATAATATCTATAATTTATACAGAAGAATATGACTGACACAGGGTCATAATATACCTTGGTGAAGACTATGGCAAAATTGAAAGTTAAATTCTATACTTCTATTCTGAGAAACAATTTTATGGCCATTAAAAACATTTTAACTTTAATGAGACAGTGAATAAGTTTTAATACTTTGAAAGTGCTTTAGTGTAGTTCTGAGATCTGAAAAAATTCATAAGTGAATCCCAGTCAAAACTTAAAAAGTAATCTTGACTTAGCTATTAGGCTTAAAACATTAAAAATAAAATACTCTGCCTGAAAATTACAAACTATGGTGTTGTGTGTTTTATTTCTGAGGATAATGGCCTTAAAATACTGAGTATTTTATGTATGATATATTGGGCTAATTAATTAAGTGGGACATATTTGAAAATGATACATAGTAAGTGAATAATATATGTTCAGAATAGATGGATGCAGAGCTCATAGTAGACTATAAAATTTTCATTAAGAATTATTTTGAGAAAATTATATTCTTTGTAAATTAAAATGTCAAAATTGAGGTCCATCTTTTTAGAAGTTTGTGAACTAAGCACTCTACTACATAAAAATTCTATGTATTCTCTCAGGATTTTTTTCTCCAGAATATATTTCTGGAGTTATTTTAAAGCTGTTTAAAGCATTTCTATTTAGACTTTTATACATACATCCTTTCAATTGGATAGCTTTATTATAATGAATCTAAGCTGACAGGTCTTAGAGACAGAGTAAATAATTAAATATCAAAACCCCAGAAAATAACCAAAAATCCTCTGGTAACAGTAAAATATGCATACTAGAATGTTCTGTCACTTTCTGTCACTTTCTCCCACTTTCCATTTACTTTTATCGGTTTTGAGACACCAGACCATAAGTAAAACTCTCTCTTTTTGGAGGTCCATTATTCAACACTGACTGTGCTGCACTGAAGAGATTGTTTCATAAATAAAAAGACAGAAAATATCTCGTGGTTGCTGTCTGCGAAAATACAGAATATTAGTGAAATTTGCATACTGAAAATTGTGTTTTAGTAACTTACGAAAGAAGTCTTTCAGTTAGTGGAATGTAAAACAGGTGTTCAGGAGAAAAGTTTACATCATTGCATGATCCCATTAGGAATATAAATGAGGAATGCTCTAAGTTGTTTTGAACACTATGAAATCTTTTCTTTTTTCTTCTGCTTTTCAAATAATTTAAATTATGGTATTAAATGCTTGGAGTCTTCCAAAGAAACAGTACAATTGAAGACATTAAGTCAGTTTTCTCAGCTGGTTTTGAGTTATATAAGTAAAAAAGATTTGACAAAACATTTTATAGTATGTTTCAAACACAAATGTTGTATATAGGAATAAATAGGGTATGCTTTTAGGGTTTAAATTCCTGATCATTTCTGGATGTCAAGCAATCTAAGATTTAAGGAATTGATAAAGAAGGGAAAATTCTTTTAGGAACTTAAAATACTGAAACTCTTTTTAAATTAGATTAATTCACAACTTAATTCAGTGTATGTTTTAGTGCTGGTATATAACAATGGATCAATCAGGTAAGCTTATATTTATTTTCTTATTTTATTGTGTGGTTTTGTTCATGAAAGTCTATTGTAAAGTTGCAAAAGAAAATGCAAAACGGACAAATAGCAGGAGACAGAAAATTGACTACTTCCCTTAGATATTAAAATGAATATCAGTCAGGTTGATTTCTAGGTACCAGAATAAAGGGAGTGACAGATTTTTCATGTGCTAAAATTCAACTGCATGCCTTTCATATCAATGCATTTTAGCCAGATACACATTAGGAAGCATAGTCACTAGGCTGAAAATGGAATATGTTTATTTGACAGCTTAAAAGGCATATGTATCCTAGAAGCCTTTCAGTTTAGTCTGAACCTTATGATACTTAATCTCTAACAAAAGTCAGAGGTCAATGTCTGATCACTTCAGTATCTGCAAATACAGGCTACTGTAATATGGGACACTGAATCTGTTTTCTACTTGAGGCTATAGATGTTAAGGAAATACTGTCAATTATGAATTAAATTTTGTTTCTGTGATGTCATAGAATGAATAAAGTTTAATGGGAGTTCTGGAGATTTTTCAGTTCAATAACCCCTTCTTGTTGTCTGCACTACAACAGGTTGACCAGCATTGTCAGTTGGGTTCTGAATATCCCCAAGTACAGACACTCCATGAGTTTCTATATGTCTTGTTCCAGTGTTTGCCCACCATCATATTAAAAAAAAAATCTTCTTCCTGTATTTAAAAACAATTCCTTGTATTTCATTTTTTGCCCATTCTTTTTTGACCAGTCACTGGGCACTTCTGACATGTGTGACACTGTCTTCTCTACTCTCCCTCTCAGACATTTACACACATTGATAAGATCTTCTTCTACAGAATGAACAGCACTCTCACTGTGTCTTCATGTGTCAGATACCTCAGTCCCTTAATGATTTTTGCAGCCTTGTACTGGACCTGCTCTGGTATGTCCAATTGTCTTATACTATGAAGCCCAGCATTGGAAACAGTGCTCCAAGTGTGCCAGTGGTCCTGAGCAGTGCTGAAGGATCACCTCCCTTGTTAGCAGTGTTCTTCCTAATGCAGCCCATGTTGTTATTGTCCTTCTTTGCTGCAAAGGCACATTGCTGGCTCATGTTCAACTCAATGTCCAGCAGAGCCCCAGACCCTTCTCTGGAAAGGTGATTTCTAATTTCTGATGACACTTGCTTCCCCCCCACCTCTGTAGTTCAATGTTCTCCAGATGCAGGAGTTTGAACTTCGGTTTCTTGAACTTCTTTATATTCCTGTTGGCCCATTTCTTCAACCTGCAGAGGTCCCTCTGAGTGATGGTGCACCAATCTGGTTTATCAACATTTCCCTCTAGTTTTATATCACCTTGCTGAGAATACACTGGTTTCCATGACCTAAATCATATGGGAACTTGATAAACTAAATAAAGCTTGCTATCATTCCCTGGGGTTTGCTGTTAATGACTTCATGCTACTGATCACAAGCCTCTGGCAGCAGCAGTTCTGTCAGCTTTCACTCCCCATAAATGTTCTTTCACATGATCTGCAATCCATCAGTTTATTAGTGAGAATATTATAGGGAAACGTGTAAAAACTGTGCTACAGTCAATATAATCAACATCCACTGCACTCCATGAGTCCATCAAACCAGTAATTTACAAGGCTCTCAGGTTTTTACCACTCTCTTAAATGAGTTTTTTTCCATAAATTATTGCTGTTTTTCTACTGAGATGCACAGACATTGCCAGATCTTTGCTTAATTATGTGAACAGACATTTAAAATGCTTAAAGTTAGCCATGGGTATTAGAGTAGACTTGTGAATCTGAGAAAAATAATACCTAAGAGGATGCTTGAAATGGAGGCTTGGGAGCAACTAGGAAGTAGTTTATGCAAAACAAATTTACTATAGCATAATAGATCAAAGAAAAACAATTTGTGGGATAGTTCTGGAAAGAAGAATGTGAGCAATCCTTGGCCACCATCTGTTATTGGTAGGAAGCAAAATAAATTATTAGGCTAGAAAGATGGAAAGAAGTACCTGAAATATCAACCCAAACCAGAAAAGACATACACTTTGTGAAAGAAAAGCATATTCTATAATGAGTTGCCATCAATTAAGAAAAAAAAAAAAAAAAAGAAAACAAAACCAACCAGAACCCAAGGCAATACCCAAACCAAAATCAAGCAGACACAAAAAGGATCTATGCCTTAATGTAAGGCTTAAGAGTTTGATGTGTGATTGCTTCCTCTTATTAAATCACCATCTCAAGGGATAGGATCAGATTACTATTAATTCTCTCTTTGACATGGCATGGAAAATATCCACAGGTTGCTGGATTATTCCGGCAAAGTTGGTGAAAATGTGACATTTGCTTTGGGTACTTTTTGCTTCAGCATGTATATATACTCTTCTTAGTTAGCAAGGGCGGTTTATATATTTTTTTTAATTGTTTCCTTGCAATTTTCACTGATAATGAAGATATTTGCAATGCAAATAATTTGCATGATGGTAATAACAATAAAGAGTACTAAAGTAATAAAAATATAACAGCCAAATAAAATGGTATAAATAGTGGTGAAGTTATCTATTCAAAGTTCACAAGTAACAAAAAAAAATAAATAATGTATGATAGCAATTACAATATCAGGGCATCCAGACCAAGTTAACAATAATAAGTATGCTTGTAATTGTAAATGCATCTTCTGCTACTGTAAATATTCTTATCATATTACTGGACTTAGTAGACAGTTTTGCCATAAATTCTGCATAGCAGTCTAAATGAATGTATAATTCATATACCACATACGTTAAATCTTAAAGCATATCCAAAATGTATTTATATAAATAAAGAAATATAAACAGTGGAAAGTGCACGAAGTCATATCAATAGAAAGATCTAAACACATACCCTGGCTAATGAATTCCTAGTGAATCCTTGTGTCTTTTTTGATTATCAATAAGGTCTGAAGCTTGAGAAGTTTTCTACCTAAAACGCAAGTGACTTATAAAGAATATGATCTAACACAAAATAGGGAGATAAAACAGATTGATGTCTTGGAGAAATGAATAAAAATGGAGACAGCTGCCAAAGAGGAAGAAGATGGGTTGGAAAGATAACAATTGTACCTTAGTGGTTGAAAGTTGAGCTTCTTCTGGACAGCATCTGGATGGGCTTACATAAAAAAATACTGAATTCTAGGAACTGTCATGGCAGCTGGGAAGAGGCATTGGCAAAGATCAGAAAAATCTTTGAGAGAGAAACTTCACTTTGGGGAAAATATTGAGCTTTATAGCATTTGTAATTTTCTATTCCACAGTAAACTGCAGGAGCAAGAAAGATAGGGCAGTCACCTTGTCCACAATAACCAGCTCCTTCTCCATCTCTCTGTCCTTGTAACACAGTGAGAAGAAGCTGAAGAGGAAAATATGCCAGGAAGGAAATCCAGATAACAAAACTGATCATCATTGCTGATTTCTCCAAAGTCTTAATATAATTTTGTTTTTTTCACAAAATTCATAGTTATTTTAGGGTATTTATTTAACTATATTTTTCTTGTTTTATTTAGAACTATTGTTTTATTTTTGCTTTGGTTTACAAATCACTGTGATTCTTACATGCCCATTTCAATTAGCTACTCTTCTTAAATGGCTTACTTTGTTGAACATTGCTGTTTCTTAAAGGTCTTTTATCCACTAAATTTAGAGAAAGGGAAAGCTAAAATATTTAGTTGAAATACATTAGTAAATGAAGCACCTCACCAATTCTACTGAAGTGATGCCAAATTAGTCAAACGTAGTTAGCATAAAAAGACACAATAAAAATTGTTACTCATATCAATAGACATATCAATATTGTACCTATATAATAATTTAGTTCCTCTCAATCCACGAGAATAATCAGAATAATCAGGGGCAGAATGACACTTCATTCAAGAGATGCACTGAATATTTAGTGCAAGTAATTTTGAAACAGCCAGGGTCCAAGCAATTATTCTTCAAGACTGTCATGTGTGACATAAAGGTAACAGTACTTGGCATGCCTTTTCCTTCAGCTTTCTGCATCGGTCTCTGCCTGTGGGTCGCACTCACTTCTCTACAGTTTTTTCTAGCTTTATAAATAGGTCATAAGAGTAATGCTCTTCATACATCAGCGTTCAAGCTATTTTGAAAGCAAGATTTTTGTCATCTTCTGTTTTCCAGATGCTCATTTTCAGTCAATACAAGAAAAATGTAGGGTTTACAGCGCTTTAAACTGTAGGAAGCTATTTTCACATGTACCAGAAATAATATCTGCTGCTAAGAAAACTGGGGAATTAAGGGACATCTGGTGTCTTTGGTTCTTCCTTTTCAGTGTTTCCCATTATAATTACCTGGCCCCCTGCTGAATGCAAAAGAATTAAGAAGAAACAAAGTCATATATAATTTTATTTCTTCTGATTTATTCAGAGAAATATATTTTGTCTAGAATATAGGTATACAATAGAGTTCAGTATGAAAATCTTGGATTTAGGTTGAAACAGGAAGCCAAAAGTGGTACTATTTCCAACAGCCAGCATCTTCACCAGTATGACAGGCACTGAATCACAGAATCACAGAATAAACTTAGTTGGAAAGTACCCACAAGGATCATCATGTCCAGCTTCTGTTCCCACACAGCACCATCCCAAAGAGTCACACCAAGTGCCTGAGACCACTGTCCAAATGCTTCTTGAACTCTGCCAGGCTGGTGCTGTTACCACTTCCCTGGGGAGCCTGTTCCAGTGCTCAGTCACCCTCTGGGTGAAGAACCTTGTCCCGATATCCAAAGTAAGCCTCCTCTGGCACAACTTCATGCCATTCCCTTGAGTCCTGTCACTGGAATCCACAGAGATCAGTATCTGCTCCTCCTCTTCCACTCACAAGGAAGTTGTAGACTGCAATTAGATCTCCTCCCCTCAGTCTCCTCTCCTCCAGGCTGAACATAAGACCTGATTTATGTAATGCATGTATGCATTAATGTAATGCCTAAAGTAGTGTGATGTGAACTGGAATCCTGAGGTTTGCTACTGCTGTTCTTACTTGTTGAGAGCTGGTACAGAGGGATGCCAGAAAGAGGCTTGCACAAGTGAGGCTAGTTTTCCTGTGATGGTAATCTGTTTTCTTTTTGCCTTGTGCCCCACTCCTCTCTCCACTCCTTGCAGTCTCTGCTTATAGACCCTGAAATTTGGAGTGAATGAGGGAAGTCCATCCCTTCTGGACAGTCAGCTTACAGGAAACTGCCATCAGAGTAGGATATCTGTGGCAGGGGAGCTCTCTCAGAACACTTCCAGCAACATTACTAGAGGAAAACCCAGATGGTAACCTAGGAGGAACTAGAGCAATTGGGTTGCACCAGCTGCTGGGACTACTGCAAAGAGCAAGGGAAGCATTTTTGTCTGATTCCCTGGAGTCGTCATGAGGCAAGTGATGAACAGCATGTTTAGAGTTAAGAGCTATTCAGCATAGAAATTCCCAACAGGAATTACTTTCTTCTTCTCCTCTTCCCCGTGCCATTGTAATGTGGCAGGCTGTCTAGCTCTCAATTATTGCCTGGCCACAGGGAACATAGAAAATGGCTAAAACAAGATGAAGCATTGCCTTCAGTGAAAATTTTACTTGAAGGAGACCAATCATAATATTAATCTTCATTCAGGGTTCTTGTTTTATTGTCTTAACAGAAGTACGTCTTAAATTAACTCTTAAACAACAAAATATATGTATAATTCTGAGGACTTACAATAGGTGCATCTACTGTTCTCATCAGTGGTTGTGATATCATAATAGGGGAAGTCATTCACAAGTACCTATGTAATATAGGAACATACATTCTATTGTCTTTTTTAATTATTTGTTCAGTTTCTTCTAAATATTTTTGAAAACTACTTTCAGTTAGGCTACAGGTAAAATTGGCTAGAAATAGTAAAGAAAAAGGCCACGTAAAACTCAAAAATAGGATAATATTAAAAAAAATGAAGTGGCAAGCGTTTAAAAGTCTTTGATAAAGAGACTGTATAACTACTGCTTCACAGGAGTCATTGTACGTACCTAAGGATACTAAGGAACTGTCTTAGGAATTACTGTTCATTTTCTGTGAGGATGGATTAAAATTGCAAATGTTACTGTGTCAAATGGCTTATTTAATAATTTACCTTCCTTGTTTCACAGTGAAAAAGAGACATTTTCTGAGTAGATAAAAGGTGATAAAGAGGCTTCATTGCACAGAGTGGTCAGTATAGAGGAAATCAGGAGATCACTGAGATGATCAGGTATTTCATTATCTACATCTAGTTTTTGACAATGCAAAATCATATGCTTTCATCTCTGTTTATCTTTTTGTGAAAGTATATGACCTTTAAATCTCCAGACTCTTTGAGAGAGGTCAATTTAGAATACAGTATGAAAGAAATTACGAGATTATATTTATGATATTTCTAACAGGACAAATTGCTCAAAAAGGCTTGTGGAATTTTTGCTCTAATTTTTTAATTTTACTGAAATGTATTGGAATCACCAAATTGGATTAATATGTTTTTCTTTGATTTTGCTTTTATTTTGACCTTGTAGGCCAGAATAATACCACATTCATGTAAATAAATTGCCTACCTTTTGCATTAGCATTGGGTAGCTTTTTTTTTAGCAAAATTCTTCTTTGGAACAAGTAGAAATCCACATCAGTGGCCTCAGAGCAGAAGTACCTATTAACCACATAGTTTACATGCTGTGTAGTAACAGTGGTGTCTCTCTATTGGGGATATTTCAGAAAGCTATAGGCTACTTCACCCCTCCTGCATACTAAGCATATATTCATGAGGACTTAGGGCAAAGAAAGCAGCGCTCTTTAAATTCTTACCTTACCTTTCTTCTTGGTGATTCTCTCTGCGTATTTCTTTATGAAGACTCAAATTGTCTTTGCTGTGGAGTCTCACAGTAGGCTTGTGTCAACTTCAAGTTAAGTTACATGACTGATATTGAAGACAGTTAACTTGACAGAAGGAGATAGATGTAATTTGAACTTAGAATAGAAATATTATTAAAGAGAATTAAAGTTCTGCCTCAAAAACCTTTGTTCTATTAATCTTCTGTAAGTATTGTCTCTACTCAACCAGCGAACTCTGCTGATTTAACATCTCAAAAAAGAGAATGCTGGGGAGACAGAGGACAGATTCTGGAACATGAGAAGGAAAGAAATAAAACCGTATTCAGAAAGAATTGAAATTAAACCTATCATCTTAGAGAAGTTTTGAATAACCCTGCAGACTTCTGTTTCTTTATCTCACTTGTCTTGAACCCATTTAATTTATTGGTCGCTAAACTATTGTCTGGAAGTAAATCACTGCATAAGAACAAACCCTAGACCTGTATCTGTCCAGGATTTGCAATATGGAGTGCGTTGATACATGTGTACATGAATACATACATAACTATAATGATCTACAGATGCTCAGCTTAATTATTGCTTGGTTTTAGCATCTCCTTATATATCAGTAAGAGCACAGGAACATGAAGTGTTGCAGAGGAGGAAAGCACCACAAATACCTTCTGATTTTCAATGGGATGTCTGTTTTCTCTGTGACTAAAAATGTTTCTGCCACGTATAAAACTGTGTCAGATATTCAGTGTGCTCCTCCTATTGGCTACTTTAGGTACTAAAATTCCAAGACACTGCAGTAATGCAGTAAGAAAGGTTGGGGTGTTATAGATGTTCTTTTTAATTTATCAAAATATTTGTAAGTCAGGCACTGATTTAGAGTACGTGCAGCCCTCTTAGGTAGCAGGGCACTATGTACTGCAGATTTTTTCCCATGGGTAGTACACCTATTGATTTTTTCATAATATAAAAATTAATGATAGATTCATAATTCTCAAGAGATTTGCTCTTTTTTGTTTGTGGTTATATTTTAAAATGACAGTATTTCGTGTTCCTAAACTATATAAGCACTATATTTTGGTAGTCCTGTTAGCACTTATTTCATACAATCTTATGGTATCCTGAGTTAATTATCAGTGGAAAAAAATGACTGTTTAGGTACTGACAGATGAGTTGTCTGAGTCAAAAGCTTGCTCTTACACTAGTTCAAACAGTTTTATTTCCACTAGGTGGAGCATTGTTATCGCACCAGAACTATTTTTTTTATATTAGAAAGATTTTTTGAAGTCAAGGAAGAGAAAAAAAGAGATTGAGCTGGAGAATTTGGATCCAGATCTAGATAAGTTTTTGTGAAGTATGTGACAGTTAAAATATGCAAACATCTGTATTCCAATGAAGTTTTATGGTCTGCCTTCTTATCTTATGAATTCTTTCTCCCTAGTTTATCATTATCCCCTCAGGCTTTGAACAATTTAAGGTAAAAGACATGATGTTCTTTGACAATCTCACCAGAGAAAGTGGAGGGGCAGGTACCAATCTTTTTACTCTCATGACCAGTGGCAGGACTTGAGGGAATGGCATGAAACCGAGCTGGGGGAGTTTTTGGCTGGGTATCAGGAAAAGGTGTTTCACCAAATAGGATGGAACAGGGTCGTCAGGGACTTGGTCACAGCACCAAGCCTGTCAGCATTCAGGAAGATTTTGGACAAAACTCTCAGGCATGTGGTGTGATCTTGGGGGTGTCTGTACGGGGCCAAGAATTGGATTAGATAAACCTGATGGGTCCTTTCCAGTTTAGCACATTCTATCATTCTATGATTTCTATTAAAAAAAAAAAGTCAAGGTGTTTGCTATGGTGCAGATTTCTGTGCATCAAGGATGGATTGGCAAATTATGAAATTATCATGCTTTAGGAGACTCTATTTAGTGATTAGTTTAGTAAAAGCATAATGAATTGCATATCATTTGGGGTCTAACAAACTCTAAAGTGAGTAAATTCAAAGATAAAAATTGACTGCTAAAAGGTGCCTTTTTTCAAATTTTGGATAGAATAAAAGTACCTTATGGAAGAGTAGCCTGGTTGATGCTTCTCAGTTAGACCAAAGTATGGGTATTCAGAGGCTTAATGGATCACCATTGCCTTTAACCTCACTCAGAAACACAAAAGTGCTAAGAAAATTGCAAAAAATGTGTGACAAAACACCAATGCTATATTCAATTATAGCAAGAATTGTGTATCCATACTCATGGTTATCACTGTCTTCTTATGTTGTCAACACTAGTCTTAGCTGAAATCCCACAAATAAAAGTGGTAGATCAACTTTTTCTGATGTCTCTGATGAAGCTTCATATTCTCAAGAAAGCCTTGTTTATGCTTGTACCTTTTCCTGCTTTTTCTTAATTGGTTGCTTTTTTCTTAATTTTTAGCCAAGTATTCAAGAAGTAAAACACTTTGCAGACATGGGGAATTCTTCAGGTGCATCCAGCCAAACGTTTTGTCCCACAGGAATGTACCAAAGAGTCTCCAGTGCTGTAGTTGTGTCAATACAGAATTTAGAAAAAGATGAACTTGGCCACAGAGGCACTTTCAATTTCTGATAATTTCAACCAGAAACAGCACCTGTGGCTGAAGAGCAGTCTAGAGCAGCTGTTTGGAGTTGTGTTTGTGTCTGAGCCATTCTGCATGCTGCACCTGGTGACAGGTAGGCTGTTACAGCTGAAGCTGTGTCTGCTCTGCACATGAGACAGCAGGTTTCTGCTTGTTAGTTCTGGTCATATATATATATATACACCTATCTACATCACATTAACAAAACGGTGAGCAAATATACACAAATTTACTTAAAGGCAGTTAGTTCAGTTATCAGCAGCAGTATTGACCTCAGCCTTATTAACTGGCCAAGAAGGACTGCAGTGTCAACAGGGATGCATCTGAAGGCCTGAGCTGATAAATATTGAAGGTTCTTGTTTTCTTACCTTGTGGCTTTCTAACTCCAGCAGAAGGCATAATTTACTCTGATATCCATTAGAGAATACTTTGTCATGTTTATGAAGTTCTAGATGTTTGATGTAGGTTCCAATGTTATAACTGAGTATCCTTTGGAAACTGGCTTTGTATGGCTCTTCTTAGGGTAAAAGAATACTAACAGAATAGTGAACATTACCAGACTAATATGTAATGATTTGCAAATTCAAGCAATACAGTTTAATAATTGTATTTCTCCTGCACAATCTTGTGTTGGTGGAAATGCTTCAAATATGTCTTAGAACAGACAACTTTCCCCTGCAATATGACTATGCATAACACAGGTCCACTCTGAGAGGTGACTGACAACATTGCCAGCACTCTAAATATAACTTATTTAAAAACAGCTATATGTTGTCATCAAGTGGTTGACACAGTAGTATACTGTGATTACACAGTAATATGCCAGATACCAGATTAAAAGCCTTTTTAGAGCTCCATGTATTATCTGGGATGCTAATTTCTACAATTTACCTGACAGCCTAACATAACTGAGGGCTATTTCAAAGGAGAGCACAATTTTTAAATTATTTCTTTAGTTAGGGTTTTGGAGTTCACCTAAATTGTCCTAAATTGCAGGAAAATATCTATTATATATATCATTAGTAGTAGCTTGAAAAGTAGTAGTAGAAAAAAAAACCCCAAACTAGATACAGATTGAATTCAAAATTAATGTTTTGCCAGATGAGAGAAACCCAATGGGAAAAATCCTTTCTGCAGCTATCTACAGAATAAAAAGGTTAAAAATACACTGCACTCCAGAAACTTGTTTAGTTCCCCTGGCTTTCAAATCAATCTTGCTATCAAATCAATAATATCATTTTTCTTTTTGTGACACCTAATGAATAACACATAGTAGGTTAAGGAAAACACTGCATTTTCTCTAGCCAGTGGGATGCTCTATGCATAGTGTTTTGCTTGTTATCTAATGATAATTGAGAGCTATATTTTTTAGTGACATGGAATACAATTAAATCAATAAAATGTTTATGGGCATTGTTGAAGGAATGAAGGACCTTCCACCTTGTGAAAAATAACTGACAAATTAAAAGTTAAGTGTGAAACACAATAAAAATATACTGCCATTAATTTTTTTCTGAATAATTTCTAAATGTGTCTTAAAATGTGTGAAATCTGTGTGATCTATCTGCTGCCAGGGCAAGCCATATGCTAATTTAAACCACAAAGATAGGAAACCATATCAATCTAAGGTCTAAAAGAGTTAAGTCAAACATATTTTTACATAGAAGGACTAACCAACTACAAATTTTACTATGAGGTTGAAAGATCAAGTAGGGCTACTGAAAAATGTTAAGTTTTTTAGTTTAGGGGGGACCATAATAGTCCTTCTCGGCTTTAAAATATGATTTTATAGGTTATCTTAGGTGCCAGTGACTGTTGTTTAAGGGCCAAGAACTCTCTGTACTAGTGGTTTTTTATTATACTGGGCTCTAAGTGTACCCTGCTTTATCACAGTTCCAGGCTGGAAGGAAAAATTGACTTATATGTCCAGCTTCTCCCATAGACACTTGAACTAGAAAAAGTTCAAGAACAAGAGAAATGTGTTCCTCCAGTAGGTCCTCTCTGGGATACAACAAGAACATTAGTTTTTCAGGAAAACCTAGATTCTGGGGTCTGAGTCATCATTGCCATTTTCCCTTTTCTTTCACCCATAGTTTACATAGATTTATTTATAGCTTACATTTCTATTTCTAGTGAAAAAACCCCAGAAGTTACTCAGTCAAAGCCACTCTCTATTGTTTAAATTCTAGGTATTTAATTTCAGAATTTTAATTCTCAAGTCCTTTACATTTCTCTTTCCCCCTTTAGCTAAATCTTGATCAGGGTTGTTTTCAGCTTTCAAGTGATCAGTACTCCAAAGAGCAGGGAACAACTAAATTACTTCTGGGTCCCTGGTCAGGGGTCCTAGCTCACTGGCAGGTAAAGGAAATGGTTGACAATAAATTGGAAATTTTTCCACAGGTGCTTTTGAGGCTAGATGATAAAAGATGAAGATGGTCAGAGAAGTCTTTCCATCTTAGTGCCTAAAACATGGTAACATGCATTTTTTTCTTTGCCTTTTCTTCTTGAAAAAGAGAAACACCTCTTCTCTTCTCTTCTCTTCTCTTCTCTTCTCTTCTCTTCTCTTCTCTTCTCTTCTCTTCTCTTCTCTTCTCTTCTCTTCTCTTCTCTTCTCTTCTCTTCTCTTCTCTTCTCTTCTCTTCTCTTCTCTTCTCTTCTCTTCTCTTCTCTTCTCTTCTCTTCTCTTCTCTTCTCTTCTCTTCTCTTCTCTTCTCTTCCCTTCCCTTCCCTTCCCTTCCCTTCCCTTCCCTTCCCTTCCCTTCCCTTCCCTTCCCTTCCCTTCCCTTCCCTTCCCTTCCCTTCCCTTCCCTTCCCTTCCCTTCCCTTCCCTTCCCTTCCCTTCCCTTCCCTTCCCTTCCCTTCCCTTCCCTTCCCTTCCCTTCCCTTCCCTTCCCTTCCCTTCCCTTCCCTTCCCTTCCCTTCCCTTCCCTTCCCTTCCCTTCCCTTCCCTTCCCTTCCCTTCCCTTCCCTTCCCTTCCCTTCCCTTCCCTTCCCTTCTCTTTTCTCTTCAACTAAAGCACAGAATCACACTCAGCAGCACACAGCTGGCATCAGTGGTGTAGGCAATATTTTTTATTTTTTCTGTAGAGTCAGAGACACAAAACTTGAGACTTATCACTCCACTTGGCTGTGGTAAGTCAGTAGAGGGCAGCAATACACATGCCCACTAAGCAGTTATTACAGTATAATGTACATTTTATTGATGTCTTAAAATGGATTGCTTGCTATATTTATGATAACATTTATTACAAGACATAGAGTTCATCTTGCTGGAACAAACCATTTAGTTCACCTTGTCCAGTAAGCACTTGACAGTGGCAGTGAATAACTGATGTCTCAGAGCAAGCATAAAAATAAACAAGATGCACTCAGCCAATTGTGCAGTGCCAAACCTCTGCAGGCGATTAGATAACACCCTCAAGCATGAAATCTGATTACCTTATTATCATCTTAGCTTGCATAGGCATGGATTCTAAGCAATGCTATTAGTTATCCACTCCTCTTTAGAATGTAGCTGTAGTGTTTTGCCTCAATGAGTTCCTGTGGCAACAATTTTCACAAACACATTACGCAAACTTTTTTCCTTTTGATCAGTCTTGTTAGCTGAATTTCAGCAGTAGAAACATATGTTTATATCTAAAATATAATAGCAGATACTTGAATAGACACTTAGTTTAAATATATTTTCAGACTGAGAATTTAGTCAAGCCTTAATTAAAAGTCATAAAACTATGATGTTTCCTTAGTGTTCATTATTTTAACGATAACAGAATGGAGGGCGGGGGGGGGGGGGATGGGGGGGGTGGGGGCGTGGGGTTCTTTTCCGAAGGAGAGGGAAAGAACTTTTCTCCATGAACGAAAAAGACTGAAACTCATGCTGCTTTTTAAACAAATCCTGAGATTCTCATGTACCTACATGGAACTAGGAGCCAAGGATTTAAGATAATGATGTAACAGGATAAGATCTGCAAAATTCTGCAAGCTGATAACAGTGGCTTTATATCAGCTGCATAAAAGGAAGCCCATCCTAAGCTACAATGCCCTTGACAAATATAAGTGCATTTAGTAGTGCTAAGGAGGTTCGATTGATTAACTGCTGACAGACCTACCAAAACAAATATGATAAAGTTCTAACAGAACTCACAGTCTGAACAGCTAGTGTCTTGACTTAAACTTCTTCCCTCCTCCCCTTTGCAAGCAAGCTGGGAGAAACTATATGGTTTGAAGAACAGATTACAAGAAACCAAGACTTCTGTGTTATCAAATGTCTTACATTACAATTTGCATATTAGGACTTTAAAGAACACGACTTATTGTCTGCTCTTTGGCCACTTTCTTGGCATATGACTGTGACTCAATAGCCCCCATTCCAAATCACCCATGCCCTGCTAGGAGTTTGGAATCCCTCATGGTTATGTGTCGTGTAGACCCTGCCTGGACACCAGGTGCCTAGCAGATTGTCTGTCCCTCCCCTCCTCATCTGGAAAGGGGAGAGGAAATGTAACAAAAGGTTATACCATGGATTTAAAGGCAGGGAGAGTGTCACTATCTTATCTTTATTTCTTCATGTGACAATTCACCTAATTCAAATGACAATGTCACCTTACTGTCACAGGCAAAACACATTCGACTTTGGGAAACTTGTTTAATTTATTACCAATCAAATCAGGGTAGAGTAATAAGAAGTAAAACCAAACCTTAAAACACCTTCCTACTACCCCTCTCTTCTTCCTGGGCTCTGATTTTCTCTGCCTCCTCCCCCACAGCAGTGCAGGGGGACAGGGAATGGGGGCTGTGTCTGTTCACCACACATCTCTGCTGCTACTTCCTCTGCAGGGGGAGTACTTCTCATACTTTTCCTCTACTCTGGAATGATGTGTTTCCCATGGGGAAGTCCTTCATGAACTTCTCCAACGTGATTTCTTCCCATGAGCTGCAGTTCTTCCTTTTCTGCTCAAACATGGGTCATTTCCATAGTGTGGAATCCTTCAGGAACAGGCTGCTCCAGCCTGGGTACCCTGCATGTCACAAGTCCTGCCAGCAAACCTCCTCCAGAGTGGGCTCCTCTCTCCACAGGCCACAGGCCCTGCCAGGACCCTGTTCCAGCATAGACTTCCCACAGCGTCACAGCCTCCTCCAGGCATCCACCTGCTCCAGCACGGGGTCCTTCCTGGGCTCCAGGGGGATCTCTGCTGTGCTGTGGATCTCCACAGGCTGCAGGGGGACAGCTGCCTCACCACAGTTTTCAACACAAGCTGCAGGGGAGCCTGTGCTACTCTCTCTCCTTCTTCACTGACCCTGGTGTTTGCAGAGTTGTTTCCCTCACAGATTCTCACTCCTCTCTCTGACTGCAATTGTGCAGGGTTTTGGGGTGTTTTTTTTGTTTGTTTCTTTTGTTTCTTTTTTGTTGTTGTTGTTGTTTTGGTTTTTTGTTTGTTTGTGTTTTCACTTCTCAAATATGTTATCCCAGAGCTGTTACCATGTCTGCTGATGAGTGCAGATTTTGCCAGCTGCAAGTCCAGCTTGGAGCTGTTTGGCATTGACATTGTTGGACATGGGGGAAGTTTCTCACTGAAGCCACCCCTGCAATTTCCCCCTTCCCCCACCAATATTAAAATATTTCCAGCCAAACCCAGCAGTTAATTACTCTTTTCATAGGTTTCTAAATGCTGTATCCCCCCCTTTAAATACCAATGAAATAGCACTTTACTGTAGACTTTACTGTACTACATAAATCTGGTGTCATTTTCTGCTGTAAAGTAGCAAGGACGTGTCAGATGTCAGATTGCATTTAATGTTATAAGGGACCATGCAGAATATACAACAATGAGTTAAGCATCTAGTTATAAAAAATCTGGCATTTTAGTTTTAGTTTCCTTTTATTTTTTTTCATTCTTCATTTCCCGTGGAAGAACTGCTCAGAAAGTTCAGAAAATAGGTATGAGAATGAAATAGGAAGCTCTATTTGAATTGCCCAGGGAGAAAGGGCATCAGCATGCTGAAATGAAATCTTCCTCTCATTGTACCACACTTCACAGCAAAAAGAGAAGCTGACAAGAGCAGTGTTTGCAGTATCCCAGAAATAATGGAGATATTCCCAGATGAGAAGCTGAGGCACATTAAAGAAAAGGAGAAAATGTACAGTGTACATCCCTGCTTTATGTTCTATACACCACTGCTTTCAGCAGCACAAGTATCATAAGAAAAGAAAGTCTTTTTGCTTATGTTTCTTGCTACTGCTTCCAGGACCATATGTATTTCTCATTAATCTGTTGTGGATTGAGCACAAAAGCAACCTTGAGTGATGGACTCTCCTATTCTTTCACCTCTGTGTGCTTGGCTGTGATATATGGAGTCATATTTCTCTGCTTGCCACAGTGAACACTGTACTATCTTCTGCATATCCAGCTATTTGTACCAGAGTATGTTTTTTTTGGTTGATTTTGGTCTGTTTTGTTGTTTTGGGGGTTTTTTTTGTGGTTTTTTTTTTTTTGTTTTCTTTTTCAGTTCAGAGAGCATATATTACAGTGAAGACATAACATGCTAATGGCCATGGAGCAACCCCACTCTGTTCTATGCCATTATTTGTGATATGTATATTGTTTGATATGGTCCTTTTACAGCCTGATAAAGTAGTATTACATCTGTTGCCACAGTAAAATTCCATGCCACCATGAGGTCTTGGTTTCTACAGGGTTTTGTCAGCTACACATATAAAATTTTGTCCTTTAGTCTTTGCCACTGTGCCTCAAATTGTAAATTAATTTGTAGCCTTTCCCAGGAATGGTTCTGATATTTTTTTTTTTGAGGGTAAAGGGTAAGGGTAATGTTAGAGTTTGGATTTTTTTTTAGGTGGGTGGTAGGCAGGTAACCCTTCCAATAAGACAGAAATTGGGGCTGTAGATACCATTAGGATCTCTCCTATTGAAGAGACTAGTTGCTATGGAGTTACTTGCTGCCTTTCACTCTGGAGATATCTGACTTCCTTGGCTGCTTCTACCTGTGACATTTGATTCTCATGCCAATGCCTTTGCTCTCAGCACTGTGACCCTGAGTTTTGTGTCCTGGCTCCTTGGTACTGCTCCTTTCCAGCTTAAAGATCCACTCCATTTCAGTTTTTAATGTAATGGCTTTATTAAGCAGCACTCAGCTGCTTTAGGCTGCAGAACAGCTGTTACAAGGGGATCTTGTTTGAATGAGAAATGCATTCCTTGGGAGATGAGACCACGCATTTCTAAACGAGGAAGGATTTATATAGAATCAGAAGTTCATTTTTTAAATACTGTTCATTGGGTTTTTTTTTTTTCCTTTTAATGATTTAATTTCAAATGGAACAGAGATAAGAAGGATATAACACACAAAAGAGAAAAAACAAGTGGGGAAAAAAGAGGGTTATTTGAGAGGAAAATTGAAAGCTTAGTTTTTCAGTTCTGTGGCCTTGGTAATTGTCTTCAAGAATGTAAATGCATTTGATTTCCTATGAGGGAGAAAGACTTCTTTTTAATAAAATTTACACCATTAGAAAAATATTTTTCATAAACAATGACTTTTCAATACTTCAATTTATGTCCTACATACAAAATAGTCTCATCTTTCCATTATATTTCATACTTGTGCTGAATGCTTTTCATTTGCTAGCTTGCTACTGTAAATGAAATTCATTAATCTGAGGCAAAAGTAATTATAAAAAGAACATAAAATATCAGATTATTAGGATGATATCTTTCTCTGTCGAGATGGGTTACTTCAATCCATTCATCATCTTATAGAAACACTAGGTTACTTTGGAAGGAATGTGACCTGAATTTAAATCTGAGGACACATATAAGTGTATGTTTAGTACTTCAGAAACAAAACAAAACAAAACAATACAAAAGAAAACACACAAAAAAAGGAGGCACTCAATGCCTGATGTAGTAAAGTCTGGTTGGTAAATGCCCAAATATTTCACTTCTGTTTTTAAAGTGTGATTCTCACATAAAATCAAACTTCAAAAAGTGAATATCATGCCTGTCCAGAGTACAAAAACTGAGGATGACTGATGCACATGTATTCAATAGATTGCAGTAGCAACTGTTTTCAATGTGGGAAATGATCAGTATTTCAAACTCTACCTTCCAGTGAATGGTAGAGAAGCTGGTTTGTGGTCCAGGAATGTCCAGGGACTGCCTGATTGCTTTGAATTGTCTCAAGACTGGGTAGTGGAGCCCACTTCATTTTTACTTCATTTTTACTTCGTTTCATGAGTGTTAAAGCAGCAATCTTTTCAATCACTTTGCTTTTCTCACAATGAAGTGTAGGAGACAGAATTCGGCAATACACAGAGGCAGATTTGTTTTCCCAGGACCTTTAGACACCCTGTTTCCAGAAGGAAGTGAATGTCTTTCCTGGGGCACAGTACACGTGGACACTGCTACTGCCACAGATGCAGAACAAGCAAAATTTTCTGTGGGTGCCTTTTGCTGTGATAGAGACCAGCATGAACACTAGCAGCACACCTTTCTTGCAAGATGGCAGCTGTTCCCTTTGTTACAAATTCTTTTCATCACTGGAGCTTCACTTCATGGCAGCCACATCAGCTGAAAAAAAAAATCACACACAATATAATTTTCTGTAACCTTTTTGTTCTCTCTTTTATTTGAATCCCAAATAAATTTCATATACAAGTAGGACACAAAAATCTTATTTTTCTTCTACTTTACAGGTTATCAATAATGGCATGGACTTTCTTACTGCAAAAGTGAACTATATTTCTGTTTCAAATATCCCATAAAATCTGATTTAAAAAAAAAAACAAAAAACACCAAAAGCCAAAAAAAAAAAACCCCAAAAAAACCCCACAAAAAACCCAACCTGATAAACCCTTTGAAAATATGTTTAATTGTAGCTATCAGTAAATGATAAAACTGTCTGTGTACTGTGAATTGTAGAAGTAAAAAATAAAATTCTCACAAATATGCTGCTTCTGATAATGGATAGTTCTGTGTTTTTACATATCTGTATATATTCAAACATATAAAATTCAGATGGATGCCCTTGAAATGTGTACCCTTGAAATTGTTAATAAATGTAACAATAACAAGCAAATGTCTGCAGGAATGTTTGACTCAACATTTTACTGAAAAATTTTGTCCCTTTTTCTAGAAATGAGGCCTGGTTGTTAAAATTGAAGTGACTATATATGCCTCGTCATTTGGCTAGGTTTCATCTAAATTTATAACCCACTTAGAAATAAATCCTTTTGTAGAAACGTGTATTTATATGGAGCAGACTGCTAAAGCCATGATATGGAGATACAAGTACCTCACTTAAAAAAAGACACCCAAAAGAATATGAAGTCCAGTGCAAGCAGAGAATCTCTTGTTTGCCATAGAATTTGTTTGTTCAGAAATGGATTTACAATGCTATAGGAAGCAAAGTTACCATTTCAGCTCACAGGAATCTTGACTATCAAAAGAGAAACTTATCATCTTGGAAAAAAAAACAAAAACCCAAACAACAAACCTGCATTTGATTTTGGGTTTTGATTTGATTTGAAAATTTTACATTTTCATTAAATATTAAACAGAACAGAAAGCATCATTACTCCATCATTAAATAACAGAACCAAATTCTGTGTAGTAGGATAAATTATTTAAAATCTAGGCATTTTGTTCTCTGGGGCTTTTTTAATTGTGGCTCACATGCTCTTAAAATTCTTGGAAATATGCCATGGATTTAAGGAATGGTCTTACTACAAATAAAACTAAAATGAAAAAGAAGAAAAGTAGCCATATTTACATTTTTAAAAGGTATTTAGTTTATGGTCTCTGAATATTAATTGTTTCTGTACTGAAAGTAAAACCACAATGCAGCCAGTGTAAAGTCTTTTTATCTGTAGGCAGTGATGAGTAATCTATTTTTTATCCCCAGTTGTCAAGAATAGATAGAAAAATATCAGCAGCTTCCACTGATAGTTCAGCCAGGTGAAAATTAGAGCATGGTCCCTTAGGAAGTCATGATATTGTGACATCTGTATCGGCCTAAGTCATCTACTCAAACTTTTTTGTAAACAAATAGTCAGAGAGTTCAAAAAGTTTGCAACTTAAAAATGACAGAATTCCTTGTTGTAATTTGGTTTGGTGTTTCACTAAATATCCTTGTGCTGCCACATCAGTGAGGGCATACTTCATGCCTTCCTCCTCTTTTTCTTATTGTACATGACTTGACTTTATCAAACAAGGCATTTATCAATGTCATAACCTGTCCAGGAAAGTCTGGACCCACAGGAAATCCAATCAGCAGTGTATGCATGATTGGCATGACAGCACTAGTAGATGCAGCTACGCAGTGAACAACTCACGAGAAAGCAGTACTTGAATTGGGCAATTTCAAATGTTTTGGTTAGATTCAAATTTATTAATCTAAGTAAATTAATTAGTTAATTTCAGTGATAAAAAATATTAAACCTCCATGGAATTTCCACAGACAAATTTCATTAAGAGAAGTCTTTATTTTTTATTCCTTACCTAAGTGCAATTTCTTTGTCCAGTTCATAGGTATCATGCTACCTGGCTGTAAAAATGAAAAATACTAAATTGAAAACTGTGATTTGAACTGAGATTTTTTTTGCAATCTATTGAAGAGAGGAGGAAACCTCCATCCATTTCTGGCACCAGAGTCTGCTCTGTGCTGGGTATCAGTAGAATTACATTGTGCTCACAGCTGAAAGGGAGGCAACTCTCAAGCTGAAAAGACTTCAGGGACAGTTGAGCACAGTGCATCAGGAATTGTGGTCTGTATGCATGCAGAGGGCCAGCCAAATCTATGCCAAACCAAAGGTCGAGATTCTCCTTCTGTGTTAAATCACTAACTGTAAGAGGTATCTGTAGAATTTTCTGAGGAAAATGTCTGTGCCCTGTTACTTAGCAAAAGGATGGTTGTTGTTAATGTTGCTGGAAAATGGTTTTAGTTTTACTACATGGACCAGACCAAAGAAAAAAATAAAAGTTGACTGTCAAAACTTGACTCACTGCTACATGTGCTGTAAATTTATGCTGTTATGCTGTGTTACTGAAATACATCTTCTAAATTAACAACACAGTATGTTTCCTATTAGTCTTTCTGTCACAGATACATCTTAAGGAAAAAAGATAGAAGAAAACAAAAATATTAGCTGTGGAAACTTCATTTGCTACTGTGATTATTTTGAGAACAAGAAGAGTTTTAATTTTTTTTTAACTGAACAATCTGAAAATCTCATACAGCTCACCATCCTCAACTGACTCTATAGCCATTGACTTAAAGTACAAATATTGATATTTACATGGAAAGCTGTAATATGGAGCTTAATTTTGATGGGAAAATATTAACGAATATATATGAAAAAAATTCATCCCAGTAGATAGAAGTACCACATATTAATTAAACTCAAGTACAAAATAAGATAAAAAATTGCAATCAACTCCATTCTGCTGTAAATATTCAAGAAGGCCATTATTTTTAAGCATGATTTGGTATTATCTCCAAACCATTGACAAATAATTATTGAGCTCAAAACACCAAAGAGCATTTGCAATGAAGTGCTGACAAACATCTTAATTGTAAATCTCTGAAGATCTGATTCATATTAATATGGAAATTAAATATTAAAAGGCTAATGCTGGACTTTGCAGTCTGTTATCTTGCATCCTAAGCACTTGCAGTTTCACAGATCAAATGTTTCTTTAGTATTGCAGAGAAGATTGCCTTTATTTTAGTTCAGAAAGTAATAACCTATCTGCTTAATATATGCATATTAGACATATTACTGTTTTAGTAAAACACTGGAAATTGCACAATGCTCTTAAGCATCCCTGGAAACACTCACTTATTTACCTGAGGCATTACTCAGTGTGGATGGGTCATACAAGGCAAACTGGGATTCAGGTAAAGGGATTACCTGTGCCTGTGGTTATAGGTATGGAACTGGGGTTTCTTCCTCTAATTCATACTGGATGTGGTTGGTTACTCTGAGGGCAGGGATTGCTCTGCAGTATATTCCAGGTCCTCCTGGTCCCTTCTTTTGCTGGGTTGAGTACTCGGCCTGGCAATTCTAAACAGCAGTGGTAAGATCCTCCCACCCTAAATCTATGAGGCATCCAGCAACTATGATGCCCTTGAAGTTCCAACTCTTACAGTTATAACTATTCACCAATTGGAATAATTCTGATATTGACTTTAAAAATAGGAATATATTTATGTAAATCTGTTAAGCTAAGTTTTGCCAAAGTAGTCAGTCACCTGCATAGTCCTAGGAGACAGTCTAATGCAGCCTTCTTGTACCCAATTCTTTGCTAAAATTATTAAGATACCTTGCTAACATGAAGGTTCTGGTATGCGTGGTGCTTATATCATATTGAGACATTATCATCACTGTATATATTGCACCCTGTAAGATCAGAGGTACAAATCAGTCATGTAGACTTAAATGGAAATGGCATGCATAGTTTGACACTGAAATGGAGATTTACTAGAGGCTAAGATGTCTTTATGTGGAAACACTACCTCTCTGTAGGGTGCTTAGAACTTCTTTGGCAGAAATGGTGCTAGATGCAAACACATGCATGCTTCAAATGAGTGCTGGGTATTTCATCCATCAGTTTAATGCACCCAACAATTAATCATATACTTGAACTCTTTCTGTGGAATAAGGAGCAGATGATATTCTTTCCCCTAAAAATATTCAAACATTCTAAAACCATCCCTTCTAGAAAGGACAAGATTTTACTTGGAAATAAAAACCTTGGAGAGATGTCTTTTTCAAAAAGAGAAGCACTGTTATTTGCATTCACAACTTCATGAGGAGATACATATTTCAGAAGGACATGCTTTTAAAAGTTCATCTTTGACTAAAACTTTAAGTACTCTGTAGATTCCAAAGAAGTGTCTTTAAAGAACTATCAAACAGTCATTCAGGCAGGTAGATAATATACAAATTTTCATGGCACATATAATTTTCTGCCTCAAGCCAATCATCCATTCAAGATAGATATTATAATTCAGGAAATCCTACTTGAGGAGTCATAATTAGCAATCCTGAGCTGCACACTTGTCAAAAGAAAAATTTAGAGTTCACATAAGTAAAGACAAGATTTTTTTTTTCCTCCTCTCTCTTTTCCTCATCAGAAGCCAAATATTTTCAAGCAGCTTGTCATCAGATGTGTCTAAAGTATAGATATCTCTAATGGCATCTAATGGATGCCATCTAATGGATGGCATCTAATAAATTCTTTTAAAGTATCTTACAGTAAAGGGCAGCTACAGCAAGCAGGTGCAATTTGTTTGATATTGTTAATCAAGGTTTCATTGAGAACAGGTGGCACATACCCAGGATGAGTGCATAATATCTGTATTTAAATATTCTTGATAATAGAGCATATTTATACTGCTAGATGACATTACATATAAAGGACCATTGTTTGACTGGGTAATAGGATTTATACAAAGATATGCTAAGCTACCCCTTCCACTTAAGACGGGTCTTTAAAAGTTTCTTTAAATATTATATTATATGCAACTGAAGCAAGATTTTCTGTAGAAAGACTTAGATAAGCAGTCAGGTCTTAGAGGAAAGAACTTATTTTCTTAATAGGAAGTTTCGAAACAATTTGAGTTATCTTAGTGTCATAACAGCTTTGCAACCAGCATAAATGAATGTCATTAATCAGATTTTCCTGTCTATTTGACTGCAAGCAAAGTGAACAGGAGAGGTGCATTGCAATAAACACCTAGAACCCATAGTAATAGCATTCTGTAGTGGTTTTAAAAGGCAGATCAATTACATGAGAACTGAAATTTTACTACCTGAGATGGTAATAAATGACGATGAAGATCTACAATGACATCTGCCACCAAACTCTTTAAAATGAATTCTTTGATCTGAATCACTGATTAAGAGCAGATATTTTCTTACCCTCCTGATTCTTTTTTTAATATTATGACAAGCTTAACATACTTATTGCTCATAAAGTAATACTTAAAATTAAAAACTTACATAATTTGCTTAAACATACCATCAATAAGGAAAGCAAGCATTCTCATATTTCTAAAAAGCATCTTTAATGGAGTGGATGCTTCAGACAGAATTACTCTTTCAATCTTCCTCTCTTTGTTCTCCTGATTTTTACTTAATCAGTCTCTACCACTTTCTTCTTCATTCTTCCTATTTTGGCTAGCACACAATTCCAGCTTGATATTTTCATCACTTAATTACATTACTAGTAAATAATTATTCATTTTTAATCAGCACAGATAAGTTTCAGAATAATACTAGATGCGGATGATGCAGGTATCCATTGTAAATTGGCATTTCTTCAGGTTTGAGCCATGACTTCTTGTTGTACTCAATATGAGGAACTCACATAGTATTTATCTCCAAGATTCCACTTGACAATCCATACATCACAATGAACTCTTAATGGCGGAAATTTTCCACAGTCATTTATGTCAGTTTGTCAGAAAATATAGCAGCAGCATTTATGGTTTTAGCTATTGCTACAGGTCTAGGAATAAAAAGATTAATGATTTTGTAATTATTCCCCAAAAGGTTGTCCAGACTTGGAAAGGCCTGTTTTCAAACTGTGTTCTCAAATTTTTTTACTTTTTCCTGTAGAAACACTCACAATATTTAAAAAAAAAAAAAGTGCTCTGTGTACATAAATCCTAAAGGAAGTTCTCTGATAAATCCTAAAGGAAGTTCTCTGCTTTGTTAACATAAAAACCTTGTCTGGGTCTGTGCTGTAATGTCATTATTCCTGTCAAATTTAAAGCTGCAATTATGATTGATTTAATATTAACATTTGTGTAATGACATATATATATATTCACACACATATATATTTATGCAAAATACCATGTGCTCTCCTCTGCCTAAGATTTAGAAATTCAGTTTTCAAAGATTAGTTTTTTCTTGGTCTACAAGTCACATGTGAAAGGTCCTTGACATGCAATTTATCTCAGCAATGTATTATTTTTTAAAAATTAATCAATAAATAATTTGATTAAGCTTTCTTTGCTCATGAAAATGCACAAATTATTTCACTATTTCTGGATCTTTTGAGTCCAACTTTTTTTTATTTTTTTTTTAATGAAAATCAATGAATGTGTCTGCTTTTTGTTGCATATCTCAGCATCTTCTATTAATACCTTCCAGTGCATGCTGAGGTCCATATTCATTGTTTGACCTACAGTATGACCTTGTCCTGCTAGTCACCAGGCATGTTTCAAAAGTTTGGAAGTGTTTTGCTAGCATTCCTCACCTGGTGAAATAAAATGCCTGGGAATGTTTTCTATAAGGTTCAGAATCCATACCATTGCTTTACCCAGAAAAGTCTTTTTTGTTTTCCCAATGTTTCCCACCTAATATTGCTGATGCCTAGAGAAACAGATAATGCAATTTTTCTTAAATGTCCCACCATTTGCTTTGAGCACCAACAAATGTGATTCAAAATATATTCTTATCTGCTTTGAGTATAACTCTTATTTTCTGAGATATCTACAACTCTTTTTTGAGTTGATGACTCAAAACATTTTAAGGACATCTGATCATATAATTTCTGCAAAGAGGATGAGAAACATCTCACATTTTAGATTATTCTATTAAAAATCAATATATGTTTTTATCTCCGGTGACTTCATTAAAGCATCAACGACATCCAGTAAGATTAGTTGACCAGTTGATAGACTGGCAAGGACTTTCTGGTAATACTCACTGGATTATTCAGTTTTCTCAGAAATTTCATGTAAGATTTGAAAGTGCCCTTGAATTTTTAATTTTTTTAAGCTAAAATAAAAGAAATACATTGCAGAAAATATCAAGGGTTTTTTTTTTTGTTATATTAGATTTCCCAGCAGTCTCATAAAAAGACTTCATCACTTAGGAACTGAGGTGCCCCTATGACAAAATTCCGTTTAAGAGTTGTAATCTGAGTGGTTACAATAGGTTGCTTCTATTGCCAGATGTACTGTGATTCTCCAGTCTGAGACAACAAGCCTCCAAACTTGAGCTAACAAATACATCCATCATCTCTTCATAGATGGTACATAGGAGACATAGTTTGGGTTGCATGTAAAAATTCAAGCAGTCATGACACAGAGTAACCACAGCCTTTTCTAACTTCTCATAAACCTAAACAAAATGCCAAATCAGTGTAAGAAATCCAAAATACTGAAAGACTTCCATTATCATACTCTCTTTAATAACTGAGGTGCCCTTCGAATAGACACATGCTTTGTGAAAATGAGTAATTATAAAAGACTTAATCAAAAAGCACTTAGCAGATGTTATCTCAAGCATTGCTGATACTTTTAAGTGCATCTCCAAGTGGGCAACATCAGAAATCTAATTATCTTGTAGGCAAGGAGAAAATTCACTCAATGTTAATCTAAGTGATTTTTAATACAACTTCAGCACTTACATGTTCTCCAATGACTGGCTCATAATGGGTGAAGGAGGACAGATTAATTTTAGGGGAATTAATAGTGGAAGAAATAGAATCTTTTATCAAAGTTCACTATAACAGTACCACAAACCACCAGTGGGATTATCCCATAAACTAAATCTAGGATTATTTTAGTTTGGGAGCAGGTAAGCAGACATAGGAAATAGTGTGCCAATTTTTTTTCCCCTTCATACCATATATTATGCTGTCCTAGTTTGAAAGACAGGTTTTTGCTGAGGAAAGCAGAAGCCTCCCTTTGGACTGAAAAATGTGATCCTTCCTTCCTTCTGATTATTATGATTTTGAAATTAAGAGAGCTCTCAGGCAAAGATATGGGGGTAGGAATAACAGTTCTTTACTAGTATATCTAACAGGACAAACAAGAACAACAACAGCTATGAAATTACCCACAAACAGAACAGTAACTCAGTCCCAGTGTTTTTTGGCTGCAGGCACCTTTTCCCTGAGCTGCAGTTCCCGGTGCTGGGGGCGGGCGGGTCCCGCAGAGCTGCAGGAGGGCTGGGGGTGATGGCAGCGCTGTCCCAGGGGGAGAGAGAGATGGAGAGAGAGCTCTCCGCTCACGGTGTGGGTCCTGGTGATCAGCAGAGTGCTGGATGGTGGTAGTTCACAGCGAGAAGGCAGCCGGGCAGGGTCTGACAGCAGTGAGGATGGCTCCTGACGCTGGGATGGGGCTGACGTGGCGATCGTCCTTCTCATCTGAACTCCACGGGGGAAATGGCCCGAGCCAGAGCCTTCCGCTTCCTCTTCTGGATGTTTGGATATTGTGGGGTTTCCCTCCTCTCTCCCCTCCCCCTTGTCACCAGGGCCCAGTCAACAGGTATCTTAGAATATCAGGTATCTTAACAATGGGGAAAATTCCACAGAGGGAAAAGAGAAAGAACCAACCCCCAACATAACGCTGACAGTATTATTTACCTGTACTGGAAATTGAGAAGGTTCAATCCTTTCTGAGCACTTTAATAAGACAGAAACAATATAATTGCATTGATTCTTTTGTACTTACTTCTTGCCCTATTAGCTAATGTACTTGATGATGCTGGTTTAGTAAAAAGAGACAGAAAAACAACTTCCTCTAAATGAGACAGAACTCTTTCCTCAAATCTGACAATTTTATTAAAAGATGGAGTTCTTCTCTATTGAAAAGTTTGAATAATTCTTGTGGAATAGTTTTTTCTTGTGGAATGAAAAGTTTATATCTCTCCCTGTGATAATTCAGTGACACTAAAAATATTCCAGATATCTGAATGCTCAGAGTATGCACAACTGAGCGCTTCCTCTGTCTTTCCTCTGTCCTTATGACTTTCTCCTTATGACCCTGTTGAATATTGTTGTGTTTTTGGAGGGAAGGACACTATCACTCCTTCACCCTTTGTACTTAAGTGTTGTCTTTCAAACATAAAATTCTATATTTTATTTTGCTCAGCTTGACTCCATATTTAGGACTTTCAGAAAGCTTTTTTGGATATGCAATAAAATCTCTTATTTTTAACACAAGAAAGTGAATGTGAGGCATGCTCATAACCTTCCTTTTGGCTTATGGTATGTATTCTTGGATAATTTTTTAATTCACTCACTTTCATCAATCTTTCAACCAGCACAAAGCTTTCTCTAAGGATTTGTAATGCTTTCAAACTATCAAAGACATTCTTTCTAATGAACAGAGCCATTTCTACACAGACAGTATTTTCCAGATTGTTCATAGTCTGTATTTTGCCACTTTCTTCTCTGCTGCGATTTTGACTCCTTCACTGCTGCTGCAGAAATGGGCCTTTTTATGAGAAAGAGTTTCTTCACCAACAGTCTATCTACTGTGTAAGTTGAGGAACTCATCAGCTTTTTTCTTTGCAATATAAATTTGATTCTCTTCATCTGCACATAAAGTATTTTCTTTACTGGGTTTTTGTTCCTTTCTGTTTTACTTAGTTGCTTGCTTTTCTTAGACAAAACATCTCCCTTGTTCTAAATCACTTGGAGCCTCACTGGCTTTCTCTAGCCAGCATAATTTTCTAGTTGCAGTTTTGACAGAAAAGTATTCAAAAACTGCTTGATATGAATATGCCTTTGCTTCTGCTGGTATCATATTTGCATTATTTCTGCCTGGCTGAAGTTTTCAGTAGTGTCAAAACTGGAATGTGACTGTGAATGTCAGAAGAGTATGCTGTGAATTTATGTCCCTAAGTGACGTTTACTTGACATAAAAATCTTCTGAAATTCTGTCAGTATTCATGTCTTTCATGCACATTTAAAAGGATCTATCTTTGCTGCCTAATTTCATAAATGAGACACTTATGTTTCAAATTTGCAATAAAATACTGCATTGATTATAACTTACATTATGCAAATGAGAGAGATACTAGCAATATATAAAAAGCCCATTCCTGTGTTGTGACATCAAATTTTAGTTCACATAAAATAGAAAATGTGTTCATACATAGAAATAATCCTGCTTGACTCAAAGTTTGCCACTTCCAATGATAGTTGTTTGGAACGCTTCATTGCTTATAGCTTTCAGTGAGTTAGAGACCAAGAAATGGTATAACTGTAATGAAAGTATATTAACGTATTCAGTCCAAAAACATGTTACCAGAAGCAATAACCCTCCTCCTGAACAATTCGTGGGATGAGATTCTCAAATGCAATTTATTTTTCATGATCTAAGGAAATATAAAAACCTGGAAAATCTGTTTATCTGAATCCAAGCAAGTATGGTTTCATTAAATATTGGAAAGAACACAAGCTCAAATAAGGTATTTTTCATTTTTGCTTGTATTTTATATAATGGAGGGATAGGTTTTGAGCATTGAAATAACAGATTTTTTAATGTTTGGCCCAATTACAATTTGTCTTGGAAGAATCCTTCTATTTGACAACAAATATATGTTTTCCATGTCGTAAATAATTGGTTTCCACCTTCCAAACATATTACTTTGTAAGACATCATTGTTCTTTGAGGTAAAAATTATAGGATGTAGAGATGTTTACATGGTACAGAGGTACCAAGGAAAATAGTCATTAAAAGTGGGCTTGCTGGCTACCAACTTGCAGAGTACAATTGCCTGAACAAAAGACTTAGGTCTATTACAGCCATCTGCTGACCCGTTATGTAGCAAAGCTTTTCCTAAAATGTCCAGAAAGATATTACCAAAAAAAAAAGAAAAGAAAAGTTTGGAATCTGTTTTATTGTCTGTTTCTCTGAATTTCATGACTTTGAAGCCATGCAGGGAGCAATGTGTTGTTGGTGACAGCCCTGCAAAAGCTTTAGGCTTTTGCTGCTCTAGAAAAGTAAACCTACAGTGAGAGCTGCCAGGGGCATCAGGCCTCCCTGTGGACAGCACCTGACACAGAACAGTTCCCTCAGGAACAAGAGCCACCACAGTAGTATCATGCCTCTTTCATCTCAGAGCTCTGGCATTAATATTTTTGCAACTCCTGTTTTGCAATGTCTGGCAGCCAGCTTGCTCTGATGAATTACGTCTAATTTTACCTGTGTGTAAAGCTGGCAGTGAAGGGAATCTGTATAATTCTGACATTGTAACAGTAAAACAGGTCTACTTGGTTAAGACCTAGTCAGTCACAAGTTGCAGACAATGGAGACGTTCACTGTCTAAAGTAAACACATATGCAGGGTGATAAAATTCACTGAACTAAGCCACAGAGATTTTTCCTGGCAGCCTTCTCATGGCTGAGCTCCCAAATTAAAAGAGGTTGTGGGCAGCTGTTAGGGTTGATGAGATCAATCACGGAGTAAGTGAGGTTTTTTGTTTGTCTCAGGATGTGAAAGCAAAGAGCAAGCTGTAGGTTAGTTATGAGCACAAGCTTGAGCTAAGTGAATAGGGGAAGAAATTCCACATGGAGATCATCGAGAGGTAGGTGGACACTGTCTCTTTTGCATTTATATCTGACACTAACTCAAAGCTTCCACTGCAATGAATGGAACCTAAGATACTATGAATTTGGGGACAAAAACAATTTCAGGTCATTCATTTTAGGAAATCAATTTAAAATAATGATTACACACACTCAGACAAATGTGATAACATACAGCCTGCCTGATTAGTGTTTAATAAGCCACTGTTGTATTTGATCATAAATGACACTTTGTTCCTGCTTACATGTTGCATATGAGGTTCCTATGAAAGAAAGAAGAACAATAATGCCTGGTTACTACCTCCAGTACATAAGGCAAGCTCATGTGGAATTCTAAATCAAGAAAACAGATCTTATCGGCAGCTGTTTGTATGAAGTAATATACTCCACAAACATAGAATTCATTGTTAAAGATAATAAGGAATGTAACGCTGTAAGTGTCATCTTGGTCAAGAGAAATGTAAATATATCTGAGAAAAGGGTGAAAGAAAGTTAAAAGAAATGGATCAGTTATGAAAATTTTTGATTCTATTTGGATAAACAAAGCTCTTGTAAGTTAATTCAGGTGAATGTTCTTGACTTTTCATGTTATTGTAGCTTCATAGCTCAGTCTTTAGAGAACAGGCTTAGCTCTCTGGTGGTGATTTGCATTTGAAAACTAAACTAAACTAAACCATATGTTTAATGTAGAAGCTTCTTTCATACAAGTGAGATTTTCAACTTTTCACATGATATGTTTGAATCACTAATTGTTAATTGCAGATTCCCTCACTGCTCTTTTTAGTGACATATTTGTACCAACCACTGAAAGATTATATCGAGAACATCAATTGGTGCATAAATATTTATGAATACTTAAGTAGAATAATCAAGTGTAATAAACTCTCCAGAGATACTGCTGGTATCTGAAGCTAATTTTAAGAATCATATAATGTGTACATATATGCTGTGAAAAAGGTTAACATTTACTTTGCCAGATTCCCTCTGTTGTTGGAGGAATTATTTTGCTTTTGAGCTTTCCAAACAAACTTTTCACTTAAAACAGGGTTGTTTTCTTTCTTTCCTTTTTTTTTTTTAATTTTTTTTTCCTGGGGAAGAGATCTCTAGGCTAGTAAGAGTAATTTGATTCCCAGTTTACTTCTTAAGAGACAGCAGTGCCAGATAACTTGTGACTTAACATTTTATTTGCACAGTAGTTTTTTCCTTTCAGAACTACAGACCTTCTCTAATTTCTTATGGCTTTATTATCAGCAGAGGTTGAAAGGGAGCCCTGCTTAGTAAGAAAACTAAGCACAGCAATAGGCACCTAAAGCACACCTTGTTCCACCCAGTGAGGCTTATAAAGTGGAGAAGCATCAAAAAGTGCAAAGGGACGAGAATTATTCCTCATTCCTGCTTCCCTTTAGAAGGACAAGATATTGCTGCTGGATATCTAGAGGACTTTGCCATTGTTATAGTAAATGTTGTGAAGTTGCCCTTTTTCTCTCCTTGGACTGAAAACGAATTACTGATTACAAAATTTTATATTAGGATGTCTCTGGCAACTCACTGGCTTCTAGGAAGCATAATTACAGGTAATATATGTAATATAGAAATAACTGATTCTGCATAATGGTGGCATCTATGGACATCTTTATGGAAAGATATATATTTTTCTTTAGACATTAGTTAAGACCTGAAAAGCAGATATAGCCAATCTTCCATATTCTCTCTTGCCGTCAGGATGCTAAGCCTCTGCAATTTATTATTTTAATTCTCCAGTCATTCCAAAATCTTTCTATTTACTCATAAATTCCATTAAGCTTAGTCTCAATAGACGAAACTGTGCAATGTCCACCCTACAGTAAAGAGCACATCCAAAAATCCTGACTTTAGATTTTGTCATCACCATTCCTGGACCTCAGCTTGGTCTAAGGGTTTGGACTACCATGCTGGTTTTACCTTGGCAGGAGGGCACACTAGGAAGATTTTCTTCATGAGAACTTCCTTTGTGAATTAATGGGGCCAATTGGAGGTTGGTTTAGTTGTTGACAGCCTGAGAAACCAACTGGAAAAAAAAAAAACAACTCGGTCTGCTTTGTGAATCACATTTAAAACAAGTAAATGCTGGGAAAGCTTTTTTGCATTTTCAACCTCTTGCAGGTGTGGCACTGGCCTGGCCCGGGCCCTTTTTTGGCCTGGGCCAGGCAAGGTTGGGTCCCAGAGGCTGCTGGACCTCATTTTTAACCAGGGGCCCCCCGTGGCCAAGAGGAGGAGAGTCCATTGCTGGGATCCTGGCCCTTTTCCCGGTGTGTCCGTGTCTCGGGGGGCCCTGCCCTGCCCTGTCCCGGCTCGGAGCAGCCCTGGGGTGGCCGAGCCCGCCCGGCCGCCCTCACGGGCTGGGGGGAGGCAGCCGGGCCCGGTTCGGGAGAGCCCCCAGGGCTTTGTGTGCTGGGCAGGGCAGAGGGAGAACCCCCGGGCTGCGGCTGGAGCTGGGGGCGGGCAGCGCCGGGGGAAAGCCATGGACACACGGCCTTGGCACCCATTTCTCCTCTGCGTGCACTTTGCAGTTCTCGTCCTGCCCCTCCAGCGTGGCCTGGGCACCCTGAGATCCTGACACAGCTCTGGCATGGCCTGGCACAGCCCCTGCAACTTCTGGGTGAGGTTTTAACTTTTCCAATGCTCAGATAAGACTTACAGACTTTCATCTTTCCTTAAGTGAGATGAAGAAGAATGGAAAGGATACACCAAAGTCAATGAAGTAAAAGCTAAGTTTCTAGATGAAAGGAAAATGAGGAGATGCCATCAAAGTTGGTTGAAATATCTTTTTGTAAGTTACAGGGGTGGACTGTACTTGACAAAAAAATTCCTTTAAATCATGAAGAAAAGAGAGACATGGGGGGGTAGAGCAAGGTGTAAAGTGTTTGAAGACTCCTTTGCCCCAAGGAAAAGAGGGAGATCTCTGTTCCTGGGAATGAAGTATGAACAGAAGGAGAAGTGAGCTGAAGAGAACTTTTGCCTTTGAGTAGCTCATCCTTAAAACTAATACCCCATGACTTTTTAACATGGGGTATTTTAACAACTCAGTTCTGAAAAGACTGTAAAGTGGGAGGAAATTCATGATAGCAGATCCCGGGGGGCTGTTAATCATGAAAAAGTGGAGTCAAGAGAGCACTGGTGATTTCTTCTCTTCGTCAAAATCCTTACAGCTAAACCAGAAGAAACTCCTCTCCCTAAAGTGAACTGAAAAAGATTATTTAAGTAAGGAATTGAATAAAGTGTCCCTGTATATTGTTAAGCTCTAACAAAGGGGGAAAAAAGGACTGGTCTGAAAATCTGTTCTAAATTTTTTATTATTATTCTTTGTGCTGTTAATAGAGTTTTTCTTTATTCCCTTTTAAGTTTTAGGCCTGCTTTACTTTTAATTCTAATTCACAACAAAAGGTAAATATATTACAATGGGCACACCCAAACTATTATATTTTTGGTGCGTTAGCCAAGAAACAAAAAACTAAACCATTACAACTACTGTCCTTAAAATTTCTTGTCTTAGTGGAGTGATATATTAGACTTTAAATCTAGAAGTAAGATATTTAGTAGTTCAGATTATTATAAATTCTTATAAAATTATTATAAATTAAATTATCAATCTAAATTCTACAAGTGATTTCCTCCAGCTTTTTGGTACAGCAACAACAATTTTGATTCCAGAAACCAATCCTCTCACCCCTTAATACACAAAAACATTCATGAATTAAATATAAAACTAGGAATTAATTAAGATTAATCTTGTATTACCTTTTATGAATTCTATTCCACTGTAGTTTCAAGGCTTTGAGCTTGGAACATTATTTTTTGATTGCACATAACAAAACTGATGGCCCAAATGCACTGATTGAATTTTGGCAGTTTTAGGCTACAATCTTGCAATGAATTCAGTGATGACAGAGATCATGACAAAAGTCAGGATCAAGACTTGACACAAAGAAAAAGCTAAACAGATCAGGGTCAGGGGTGTGTATGCATTGAAGAACTGATTTATGTGCTCATATCCTATTAACCATAATTTAATGCTGAAGTGATTTGCTGAGTTTGCCCCTGGAAGATTTGCATTTCAACTCATGCAAAATGAGAAGCACCACTGAATATTTCCAATAGTCTCACAAGAAGCTGGCAAATATTATCATTCTAACTGAGGCAGATCAGTAAATCAAATGAAACATAAAATGCTGAGGGTTTATTTTGGTGATAATATAATCCATTTTACACCACAACCCCTGTCTCTATTTCATTCAAGTAGTTATTATAGGTAAGGAAGGAAAGAGGAAACTGTGCTGCCCCCGTTCACTGAATAAGGGAATTCAGCATCCAGAGTTTGGTCTTGCATATTTCATTACCATTAAACACACAGGGATAAATAAGAGTTCAATGTTCCATTTTGATTTTAATTTCCGAAGACATTTCATAAAGCTCTATAATATATGTTCACATAGTGGTAACACTTTCGTTAAGCAACTTTCAATAGTAGTAGTGACATTATGATCTTTTTTTCCATTAAAAAATGTTTTCCGCAGTGATAAATAATCAACTTCAATGTCAATTACTTTGACTCCATTTTGTGGAGGGATGAATAACTAGGCATAGCTAAATACTGCTGCAGGACAGGTTCATGCAGATGTATAACTTTATTCTATTTGTATACATTCATATGCAATAACAACAAATGTATATTTGTAACCCCCTCTTTCCTATTCTTCATATAAGAGAAACATTTAGTGTGTTGCTTTAAAGGAAAGGAGCAGAATTACTTACTAGCCAGTATTTTAAGCCTTCATTTAATTTCTTTTTTCTCTTGGGCCATAAAATAACTCATGAAATACGAGATATTTAGTATGACTAATTAATCCCCATCTGATGTTTTTTCCTAATATTATTACCATATTAATTAGCTAATTACCCTAACTTTGCCAATGGTAATAAAATGAAAGCAATACTGCAACTACTCTTGTTGAGTTGTAGTCTGACAGACCTCATTGAATTTAAAGTATTTCTGAAACAAATTGCAGTTCCGGGAGTGGGGGGGTGGGGAAGATAAGAGTTGAACCCTGTATCAAATATTTGACACCACCAGAAAGTCTAGCTACCAGGCAACTTTAAGGCAACATGCCTTTTATACCGCTATGTGCAACCTGGGAAATTGATATTCCCTGTCCTATCTATGAAAGTAAAATAGGCACCAACAGGTAGATTTTTTTAAGACAAGGAGGAAATGGCTCAAAAAGTCAGCATATTTCAATTGAGTACATAGATCAGTAGGCAGATAGATAACAGTTAAGTAATCAGACATTACTGTGATGGAATTATTTAGAAGACTGACAAACCAGGCCAGTTTTCAAACTTCACTCAATGAATTAGTGGTACATTTCTTGCTAAAGTTGTACTCGGGAATCATTAATCATGGTCATTATGTATGCAGAACTGTTAGTCCTTTATACCTATGTTCTGAATTATCTGTGAATATAAAATAACATAGAGACAATGATCAGTAGCTGCTAACAGCAGCCATGCTTCTTGGTGTTATTAGTCACTGACACCCAAGTGACCAGGCTGGAGGACTCATTGATGAAGGGCCAAAACCAAAGTGATTTTCTAATCTTTCTTTGATTTTTCTGTACTTATGTCTGATGGTTCTATGTTGTTTTCCTCTCCTCAGAAGGGGAGGATGTCCCAGTCATGTTACTCTCCCTTCTTTTGTTGGTTATCCTTCTGTACATCCATGGAATCCTATTTGTACCCCTTTAGACTTACCTTTTCTCCGTCTGACACTTCTACATTAATTAGACAGATGCTTTTACATGCCAACACTCCCTCTTCACTTTCCACTTTGGTAGTCATACGGCCCATATACTTAGTAAAATGTTTATGTATTTTTTTCTGGTGAGACCATGATACAAAATATCATCAAACTGTTTAAACTATGTTAGTTTGCGTATGATATTACGGGCAAGCCAATATAAGTGCTTTAGTTACAAGGGTTAGGCGGCAGTGTCAGCTCATGTTGATTGCAACTGAAAACTATTACTATGACATTTTTATGCGGTAGCTGCACAAAGCATGTTTGGTTAACTCACCTCAGTGAATGATGAAAAAATGTTTGTGCACATTCAGGGTCTGAGTTCTGAAATATAAACTTACTTTATTTCATTACAAAATTTATTTATTTCAGTACAGTACTGGCAGAATAAAGAGGAAAGGGATAAAGTTTAAAAACCTCATTTTTCTTTGACTAATAAACACCTCTTTGAAACTGCTTTCTTTTCAGCCCACATTCACAGTGATTGCATTAGACTTGGTTGTAGTTTTAAAGTTGTCATGATAGTAAAGAGCATCTCTGATGAGTTCAATTTGTAGTCTAATAATCTAAATTGAGTCCATGAAGGTAGCCTGATGCAATCCCACAGACAGGAAGGAGGCTGTGTCAAAATGAGGCTTGTCCTGGCAGCAGTTAATGGTTCCATGCAATCTTCACTCAGTACTCTGTCAAAGCAGTTCCTCTGCTGTGCTTAAATCGCTTATACAAACAAGTGCTCATCAGAGTGTAAAAGGATCAAGACAGTAGAAAAATGTTCAGTGTTTACTTCCCAATTTCATAGCTGTCCTCAGAGCAACCCAAATCTCAGCAGGACCCCCTGAAGTGGGTGAAAGAACATTATCACCACTGAACATATGGACTCACATTAGTCATGCTACAATGACATTTAAACTGTGCTTGCTTATCTGAAGAGAAAGAGATCATAAATCCTATCTTAAGCTTTCCTAGAACTTTCTCCTTGTAGTTTGTTCACTGCAAATTCACCTTTATTATCTTCTTTCCTCAGGTGCTTGTTCCCACTGGCTGATAATCCTAGGACCTGATATACTGCCTCCACCAAGCACATGGCAAAACTTGCTCTAAATCAAATGTTTTGTTTGGATTTTGGTTCCGTTCTTGTGGATAGCTAAAGTCTTTGACTAAAAAGTGTTATTTGCCTTTATGTTCTGCAAGACACCTTGAATTACATTGTTCTGTGCAAATGAATGCATTCAAAATACCACAGGAATTAAGAAAGCAGGCTGTTTCCTGGGTTTTCTCTACAATAACTTAAGTGAAAACATGGGGAATACTGACTTACTGTTTGTGCAAAGCTCCTTTATATTCTTGTTACAGTTTAATTTCATACACTTATATAATTGAGAATAATTTGTGAATGCATACAAGAACCAAAAAGTATAAGGTAAGTAAGTCTTACAGCATAAGATACACAGATTGTCTTTACAGTATATTTAGTGCTTTAATTAATGATGGTGGTTTGCAGTTTAAAAGTTGTTCTTAAAGTGCATTGCTTTTGAAAAGCAGAAATGGTTTTCAAAAATGTATTTATTAACTTATTTTCTCTATCTTAAAAATGGAAAAGCTATTTCCCATCCCATATGGGCATTTCCAGAGCAGTTGCCATTTCACTCAGCAACAGTAAAGTAGATGCAAAATAACTCAAAGATGAAAAATAATACTTTAGCTAGCACATATATTTCTCACACTCACGTATATTGAATGTCAACTCCATGTTATTTTTGTTTCAGTAAGAAGGATTTCTAAAATGCCTCTGAAATTCTTCACCTTATTAGATAACTTTTGAAGTTTAAGGAGTTTTTCTTCTCTGCTTGTTACTGATCAATGTTTTTATGGTTGTCAATTCAATTAATTTAGTTACATACTGCATGTTGGCTGATTACACCTCTTCAAATTTTCTGATTTGGAGAGTGCAAAGAAATATCTTTTGCAAATTGAGGGGAGGGAGAAGTAGATATTACTAGAGCAGTTTATCAGAATATTGTTCACTGTCAATTTAAAAGTTCACTTTTCTGTCTACTTGAGGAAGGTTGGTAATTTATTTCTATGCCATGTTGGAAGCCATTCTTTCTCAACTTTCTTATGCCAGAAGAACTCCCGGAAGATACCTCACTGGGTTGGACAAAGGTTCCTTTTAGCTCAATATCAAATCTTTACCAGCAGCTAAAGAAGTTATCATTAGTATATGCACGCTGTGTATGTAGTTGTCACCACAGAGAGCATGCAATCTTGAAAGCTGTGTACAACCCCTTCCCATCAAACTTAACACTATCCTGAGCTGTTGAAAAAGAAATCAGAGTGCACATATCTGGCTTTGTCTCTTACAGCCTATTCAGCCTATTCTTACAGCCTATTATGTGCTTGTTGTCCATGAAGTTGGTCAAATGATTGCTGAGACTGCTGATGCTACGTAACTCTAAAATTTTCTGTTGCACCTAGTTCCAGATGATTGCATATTGTTAGATAAGATTTAAAGAATTGTTTGAAAGAATGTGTTAGTTTCCATTGTCCTCTGGTCTTACGGTTACATTTTAGATCAATTTAAGGTTTTGTAAATGTTAATCCTCTCCTTATCAAGCAAAAATACAGGCTGGAAGAAGAATGGATTGAGAGCAGCCCTGAGGAGAAAGACCTTGGGATGTTCATTAATGAGACCTAGACATGTACACTTGCAGCCCATTAAGCCAACTGTAACCTGGACGTCATCAAAGGAAACATGGCCAGGAGGTGGAGGAAGGTGGTTCTCCTCTTCTACTCTGCTCTTGCTAGACTCCGCCTGGAGTACTGCCTCCAGCTCTGTTGACCCAGCATAGGAAGGATTCAGACCTGCTGGAGAAAGTCCAGAGGAGGTCCATGAAGATCACTGTAGAGCTGGAGCACCAGTTACGTGAAGGCAGGCTGGGGAAGTTGGGGCTATTCAGCCTGGAGAAGAGAAGAATACAGGGACACCTTACACCAGCTGGAGAAGGAATTTTTACAAGAGTGATAAGACAAGAGGGAATGACTTCTTAACTGGTGGAGGGTAGATTTACCATGAGGGTGATGAAGAACAAGTGGCCCAAATAAGTTTTGGATGCCCCATCCTAGGAAGTGGATGACCCAAGGCCAGGTTTGATGGAACTTGGAGCTACCTGACCTAGTGGGTGGCATGGGCCTGGAACTAGGTCATCTTCTAGGTCTCTTTCAACCCAAATCATTTAATGATTTTTTGATGATATTTATTTGTCCTTCCCTAAAATATCTTGAAACTCCTCTAACCATTCTTGGACCAGAGCTGTTAACAGTAATCAAGTGATATGCAAATCAAGTTTTTATTTAGAAGAAAAAAAAACAAAACAAACAAAAAAAAAAGCAAAAAAAAAAAAACCAACAAAAAACCAACAAAACTTTTTTCCTGAATTTTTTGGTTGTTTGTTTTTGGTTTTGTTTCTTTTTTTTTTTTTCCCTGAATACCTTTCCTGATTTTATCCAACATTTCTTTTGCATATTTTTTGGCTACTCGGCATACTGAACTAATGATATCAAAAAATGGCTAGTGACAGCTCCAAGTTCTCTTTTATGAATTTCAGTTGCCAGATCTGACTTCAGTCTTACTTAGACATGACTAGATACTTTCTCCTAGATGCATTACTTCTTAATTTAAGAAGCTTAAGTGAAGCTTACTTGCTACCATTTTGTTGAAATTCTACCTTATATCCCTCTGATAGACAGTATAGGTCAATTCCACCTACATTTAATGAGAAAGTTGACTTGTATGCTTCTTTTGGATTAGCTTTTGATGAATTGTTTAAATGATACAGCACATATACTTGAGATTTTTTTTAATTGCAGCAGTGACTCATAAACTCACTTTTAAATGAACAATGCATACCTAGCTAATCGTATGAAAAGCTACTTTACATACTTTTCCTGTAGATGTAGTATAAAAGCCCTGGTTCTTCCAAATATCAAAGCAGAAGCTCTGATTAATTGTAGGTTTGTAATGCTCCTATTCCTTAGGAATAACTGGAGTTGGAGGAACGACATCATTTTTACTTGATGATAATGCTGCATACAAGCCAGGCTCCAAACCAATTGCCCTTTCCACTCATTATAAAGAATATTTATATCTAATATTTCTTCATAAAACACAAAAACATTGCACATAATCCAAGAATTTTTGATGACTGTGAACTTTTCAGGCCATTTAACACTAAACATAGAGGGTAATTTGTCTCTGTGATCCCCTTTTCTCTTAAGTGATTAAAAATGTATCTAAAAAAACACCCTCTCAAACTTACCATATATTGCAAGTCCACCAAAATCAGGCTGTTCTATGTGCTTCAGTGTATAAAAGGTATTATGACAGAGGCTGTCCAGCAACCATGTCCTCTTTCCCTCCAGGGGATATATTTTTCAGGATCTGACAAGTTTTACTTACAAGACCTTACAATCCAGAAGTATTCCAGCTGAAAATTAATTTACCAGGGATATAAGATATCTGCAATGAGAAAAACGGTAATAAGTGGATCTAATCTTAGTTACTCCAAGTGCCTCACTTAGCTGCTCCTAAAGTTAGGAACCTAGGCAAATCATTGAACCGTAGGCAAATCTGTCTCAACAGTGAATACCAGTGTTGCCTTTCAGTATCAGCAGCCATTCTTCCTGGAATTGCCTTTGGACCAGAGGAGAGAATAACTTTTTTAGTTCTTCATTACAACATAGGAAGGTTCTCAGAACCAGCAAATATACATAGACTTCCATAATTATCAATAGCAACTGTCTGGTTAAGGTTGCTTTGTTGCAATGCAAAGTTCTGCTTCTGTACATTGAGATAAATACAGAGTATCACACTCAGTAAGCTCCCTGAGAGTGGAATCTGACCTGTACTTTCAATTACCTGGCATTTTTTCTAGTGGAGATAGTACAACAACCTTCAGTATTAAATATGAGCATTGAATTTTCCTGATTTTATGAGTTAAAATCTCATTCAGCAGCTCCAAATACCTGTAAATTATGTGAGTGAAGAAAATATTTTTAAATCCTTTGGATTCACTAAAAAGAAATTCATTAAAGTTTAGAAGACAAGGGCATTGTATCTAAGAGGGTAGATGAAATCTTGGAAGCTGAGCCTAGAGCTATCAGAAACTTCATAAAATTCTCTTCATAGAATCACAGGAACACAGATTACCAGGCTAGAAATGGACTTCAAGGATGATCTGTTTGAACCATTCTTTGAAAAAGCACAGACGGCCAAGTACTCTGTTCAGCAAAATCTTGGCAGTGTCAAACACTGGGAAATCCTCCGTTTTCCTGGAGAGATTATTCCTGTGATTCCCTAATGATTGTTCTCATGAAAGATTGTCTAATTGGAGTCTCCCTAGCTGTAGCTTAAACTACCTTTCATCTGTTCCATGTTACTCATTGCAAAAATGGAGTCTCCATCTTCTTTGTAGTCACTCTTCAAATAGTGGCACATAGTGATAAGGTCTACTCTGAGCCTTCTTTTCTAAAGGCTGAACAAACCCAATTCTCTCAGTCTTTCCTCACATGTCAGGCTTTCCAGTCCTTTTGTCATCTTTGGAGTCTTCTGGACACTTTCCAAACTGCCCACTTCTTTTTTTACACAGTGGGGACTAAAAGTGAACACGTTGTTCCACGTGTGGCCTGACAAGCACTGAATAGAGCTGGGTAATGACTTCTGTCTCTCTGCTGGTGATGCCCTTGTTGATGCAGCCCAGCATCCCATTGGAATGCTCTGATGCAGCAGCACACTGTTCACTCATATTGAGCTTTTTGGCCACATCTCTACATCCCTTTCCGAAGAGTCATTCCCAAGGTGGATAGATCCCAGCCTGTGCTGCACTCCTACGTGATGTCTTCCTAGGTGCCCTTCTCCTTGCTGAACTTGGCAAAGTTCTTGTTGGCTCACTCTTTCATCCTACCCAAGTCTCCCTGGAAGGTGGCTTTCCCTTCCAAAGTGTCCATTGGGAAACAGTTAGAATAACCTTGGGTGGATCTTCTGTGTCCCCATAGATTTGTGTGGGTCTACTTGGTGTAGCAGGTCATTGATCACTTTCCCTGGTATTTTGGGGAATTTCCCATGTCTCTGTCTCTCAGCTTGGGAAACTGGATACCCTGAGAACCAGTGGTCATGCTATTAAAAGGCAAAGGAGCCATTAATTACTTCTACCTTTTCTTTATCCTTTGACAGTATGTTTCCTCCTGCATTCAATAAACTGTGGAGATTCTCCTCAGCGCTCCTTTTGTTGCTGATACATTTGTAATAAAAACCTTGTTATCCTTAATGATAGAAGCCAGATTAAGTTCTAGCTGTGCTTATATTCTTCTTCTAGCTGTGTTTATGTTTTCTCCCTCCATAACCTCACAACATCCTTGTAGTCCTACTGAATTGCTTGTGTCTTCTTCCAAAGCTCATAAACTCTCTTCCTTTCCTTGAGATCAAAACAAAGCCCTCTGCTCCCCCAGGCCAGTGATCCTCCCTACCAGTTCATCTTTTTAGGGTACACTTGATCCCATCTTGACAGTCACTTATGATCATATTAAACTGATTTGGGGCCCATAACAGTCCCAGTGGGACTTCACTTGTGACAGGTTTCCAGTTTGCAAAGGGGCTTTTACCAACTCTCTCTCACCCCATCCACCATACAAATCCCATGTCTAGGCCACAATGCCTCAGTTTCTCCAATAGGAGGCTGTGAGGAACTGTGTTGAAAGACTTAATTGTACTGGACTAAAAAACCTTTTCTAAAAGGAGATAATGGATCTGTTGTTGGTTTCAGAACACTTCTTGGAGGCTGAGTGTCTTGAACTGTCGCAAAATGTTGCATCCATCTTATCTATTAACAGCCTAGGGAAAACCATTATAGAATGCAAAAAAAGTATGAGACTGGAGTTCGCTTCTCAGGGTTACAGCTTCTAATGGACTGACTGTCACTGATAAGAAAATGATGGAGGAGCACAATGCTCTTGCAATCTCATTAGCTGGATATATTGTGTGATGCTAAAGTTACCAATCTGCAGAATACTAACACATACCAGCTGCAAAAGAGTGAAGAAGAAAGCAATTTAAAGTTATACATGAAACTTTTATACTCTAGTTGTTTCTCTGAAATAGCAGTTTGCAGGGTTTTTTTGTTTGGTTTTGTTTACTTGCTTGTTTTTCAATCTGTGCTTAACTCTTTTAAGACACAGTTTAGTTGGTCTTAATATTATTATACTAAAAAAACACCCTCAATGGCACCCAATTCGTAAACTAACCAACCAAAAACTGGTCAACACAAACGGAGAATATTTCTTGGATGTTTCCTTGGAACAAGGATTTTTTTTTTTTCACCTTTCACTATTATGTCAAATATTTCAGTGATGATGCCTTTTTTTTTTTTTTTTTTTTTAGGAAAGTATTTGAAAATACCCAATAAAGTACAAATGAGGTTCCCTCATTGCAATTGCTTGACTGTCCAATACAGTTATTAGAATGTAAATGGGACATTTCTTACCTAGGGGAAAATCTAACCAATGAGACGGACCTTCAGTTATTTATATATTTGTAGTAAGCCTACCAATGGTATTTGGAAATTGGATGTCACATGTATTGCTAAATATGATGCAAATACCCCGCCGTACATCTTCAGCCTAATCAATAATTTTCCTCTTAAGGTAAAACACCTCTGATGCAATAGAAACTTTCATTCATGAGTCTTTCAGGGACCACTCTGTAAAAGAAATGTGGACAGAGAAACCAGAAACAATGAAATATTTATGGCTGTTCCTTCTAACTACTCAACCTGGAGCTGTATCAAATGGGCTAAACCAGATATTTCAGGTTATAAAACGTTGTAATTTTTAGCTAATTATTCACTATTATGTGATAATCTTGTTTCTGCACTAGTTGTAGTACAATTTAAGGACGTTTTTGTATTTTTAAAGGACTTTATTTCTATGGTCTTGTTGTATCGTGTTTCATGGGTAAGCTAAATTTCCTTGTGAGCCTGAAATAATTTGATTCTGGCTGTTCCTTCCCTTGATAGATGTTGTCATCTCCATCATACCCTTAATAAAATATGCACATGTGCTAGAGATACTCTTCCAGCTACATACTAGTGCTTTCCCAGCCGCAGGAGCTAATATGATCTCTCCATGTAGCTCAGGAATGAACCATGGGATCATGCTAGAATTGTGGGATAGCATTCAGGTTAGAAGCAGGTTTTGTGCTTGCTGTTAATTGGGAACTCAGACTCACAATTAGGTATATAAATACTTCTTGCTATAGAAGGAAAGGTACATATATTTCTAAATGCATCACTTGAGAAATCAGAGTAAGCTGTACATCCAGGTCTCTATGGGGTTCCTACCAGGGTCAAGAGCTGTTTTTAGCCAAAGAATTTTAAATATTTATCCATGCATTTTGCAGATGATCCTTCAAAAGCTTTTTAGCATGTGGTAACAAATTTCTTTTAAGAGTGTTGTAGTCCCTTGTATCTGGGGTCAACTCAGATGTTTGTAAATACTAGTTTCATTTTCCATACGTAAAACACAAATTGCACCCATGCATGCTAATTTGCATGTCACAAACTCTAAAGATGTTAACTTTTATTTAACACAGGTGATTTTGATAAAAAAATAGAGAAATGCTGCACTCAAATTAGTGATATCAAGAATGAATGTACAAAAGAGGGTGTCAGAACACACAAATATTCCAAATTACCATAGAATATTCCAAGTTGGAAGGCCTCACAGACGTCATCAAAATTCAACTCCTTGCCCTGCACAAGATAGTCCCAAGAATCACACCATATGCCTGACAAACTCTTGTCAGGCTTAGTAACATGACCACTTCCCTGGGGACCTTGTTCAGTGCCTTGCTCAAGTTCCCTCTAGGTAAAGACTCTCTTTCTCATATCCAACTGAAATTTCCCCTTGCGCAACTTCAAGTCATTCACTCAGGTCCTGGCCACCAGAACAGAGATCAGCACCCCTCCCTCCTCTTCCCCTCAAGAGGAAGTCGTGACTGCAATGAGGTCTCCCCTCAGTCTCCTCCAGACTGAACAGACCAAGTGACCTCAGCCACTCCTCACATGGCTTCCCCTCCAGACCTTCACCATCTTTGTAGTCCTCCCTTGGACTCCCTCCATTAGCTTTATATCTTTCTTATATTGTGGTGTCCAAAACTATACACAATACTCAAAACAAGGCCACACCAACTCAAAGTGGGAATATCACCTCCTGATTCTTTTCTTTATAGTTAAGGATAGAGCTGTGGAACCACAATTCAATTTACCTCATTTTTCTCATAAGCATCACTCTACATTCTGTATCAATACCATCAATGGACTCTAGCTTTTCCGTACCCTTTAATTTAGAGTGAGGTGACAATCTAATTATGTTTTCTAGAATATTCTTGAATATTCTATAAACAGAATTATATTGTCTATATATTTCTAGAATACTCTAGAATATTCTTTGCAATATCTGGAGCTTTTGCCACCAAACCCATCATATTGAACTAAAAATAACTACCCTGCTCCATTATAGTTTTTTACTAGTATTTCTAAGGTAGTAAGTAAGGAGTCATTAGAATAATATGAAATTATCTGATGACAGAATTACCAGCAGAATATAGGTCTTCAAAATACTCCTAGTTAATCTCTTAATTAGATGAATGTTACAAAAATCTTACCAAATGTATGAGAATTTGCAAATCACCCTCTTTCTCTTGAACTGGAGAAAATCCTGTTCCTCAATGCTCATAGTAAAGAAATAGGTAAAATAGGAAGTTTTCCATATCTGTAGCACAACCAACCCTCTTCTCCCTGCACATCCTTTGGTTGTCTCTTGCAGCTCACTGCGTATCTACGGAAATGTCATGACACACTTGCTTCTCTCATTCAACAGAGGACTGGGGAAGGGTTTTTCTGACAGAAACCAGAATCTCAAGCTTTAAGTATACAACAGAAGCAGAGCTAGAGGAGTAGAAGCTAATATATTTCAAAACTATGTTCAGGATCCAACCTAATTTAGGGAAGGCTTCCATGTTTTTCATATACAGAATGAAAATGCTGTGAGCTTGAGCAGGTTTTGAGCTAAACAGAATCCAATATATTGAGCCTTCTGGAGGTAAAACTAATACGTAAAAGATGCTTACTCTGGATCATTTGCTTGATTTCATAGCAAAATTAATATTTCTTTTATATATTTTGAAAAGTTATCAAATTTCTTGAATTTCCCCTTCTTTTGAACTTGCCTTTCTGCCTTTCTCTTTCAACAGAATTTGATTTAAAGTTTTCAAGGGCACATTCATTCTTTTCTTTGAAATGATGCCAAAGTCCTTAAAGTCTCCAGTGAGAGAATATATTAGTTAGAAAACATGGTAATGAGTAAGAGTTTTCCAATATTCTAATCGAAAAGAGCTATAAACCATTCCCCAAACACACTTCAAATGAAAAATTTAATTTGAGTTTTAAATTTGAAAAATGCTGACAAGTCTTATTCTTAGGATTCAACATTTGTATATGTGTTGTTTATTTGTTTGTTTGTTTGTTTAAAGGAGCTTTGATATCCTTGTGGGATTAAGATGAAATGGCTGAACTGAATGGTAATTGAAACTGATCAATGCATTTTGTGGAGTAAAAATCCCAGGTTAAGCATGTGATTAAATCTTTCAATCTAACAACTGAATCTCTGGATGGCCATAAATATTTTTTGAAATTAAACCCCAGGTTGATGATAGAGAGTGATTTACACCTGTCACATGATTGGACTTTTATGACATAATTTTCACTCTAGCTTTTGAAGTATTTGCTCTCTTGAGTGCTTATTATTTTTTTACTTTCTATTTTTGTCATGTAGAAATATTTAATTCAGAAAAAAGATGATTAGTTATGCTGGAAAATATAAAAAAGTTCAGTGTCATATTTTAGTACATGGTAGATGTCTTTTAGTGAGAAATGTATAAAAAAGTATTTATATGAAAATTGTTCTTTAAAGCATTTTTGGTTTTGTTCTTTGTATTCTAGATTGGTTACATTTTTGAAAATATCCGTCATGTCAGTAAAAATAGGAACTCAGAAATGCTCTGAGATGGTTTTGCAGCAAGAATTTCTCTTTTAGCTCACATATTTTTCTATAGTCTTATGGTTAATAATTTCTTCCTTTTTAGAGAGGGGGATAAATTCATCCATTACATTGTTTTGAATTTTTAAGAGCTCACTGTATGTGTAAATAACCTATACATGACAATTCTACTTTTTAATCTTTTATCTGGACTGTTGTATCTTCTTGGTATTGTAGCTCCTTGCCAAATACTGGAATAACCCAGCACATTCTGCCATTCAGATTTACATCATGGCAGGTATTCTATATGCAGCATGAAGTCTTGTCACAAGAGCAAAGTAGCCCCTGGCAGATACCTATGATGAGCAGATTCCTTGCCTCTTCCCTCAGTTCATCATTCACTTGCAAGAAAAGTGGAATTATCCAAGCTATTTGCTGCTCTCCAAGTAACAATGACCTAACTGACTAGTATCGCTGTGAAGAATTATCATCAGTGAGTTGCTTGTTGCCTTTAAAACCTCCTTTTTGTAAACCCTCAAAATATCCAGGAATAAAGAAATGTATGTTGTAGTTACATCTGAAGGACAAACAAAATTTTAACCTTCCATCTACATGCTTGAGACACATTATGTTGTTGTTATTAGCACTAAAAAAAAAGACATTTTTAGGCTAGTGTTAATTATCCCTCGACAAATACCAGTAAGATCAGCTTCATCTAACATGATTATTAAATGTTGATTTTTATTAAGAGATATTTGCAATATAAAAGAAGATTTCATCTATGTAGAAAAGATAGTTGAAATATTTCGATTTCTAGTTTTTATACTGTTCCATTTTTTTAATTACTGCATTTTCTTTTGTAGTTAATTTTAGCAGAATATAAATTCAAGAGGTAGTTTTTAATAACATCTTTTTAATAGTTACTATTGTGAAAGCTAAGCACTCTGACTCTAATTAACATAGTATACTATTTTTCACTGCCTGAAGGGACCAGCTGAATTTTCCTTGCTGATCATAATCAAAAGCCTGTTTGTTTAGCAATCATTACTACAATAGAAAGTGAGAAGGAGGGAGAGACTTTATATTAGTGTCTGTGCCCATACCACAGAGACTTCTGCTTTCAAAATAGAAAGAAAAAATCACTCAGCTCCCAGTGATGTTAATGGAAGTTCTCCAACTGAATCCCTGAACATCCCTTTGAAAACACTTGCCTAATGTTGATGAAAGTGTAGGTTTGTTCTTTCTTTCAGCAAAGATAAAGTCTGGTCAGATTTATTTTCCCCTCCCCACATTCTGATACTCTGTCTAGGTGGGATTTCTGAAAACTCTGCTGAGAGACATATGCGCACTTTTCTTACAAAAACAATTATCTTTAGTTCAGAAATAAAACAGGCTTCATCACCTTTTATATATATATATATATATATATATATATATATATATATATATATATATATATATGTATATATATATTTTTTTTCTGGTAAATTCTCTCTTCTTCTTGCCCTGAAATGGGTATCTACAAGGGAGAGGTGGAACTGATATAAACTGGTGTCATGCTTAAGGGAAGTCACCCAGCTGGGCCCTTGGAGTTTTCAAAAGGGAAGACTCCAGGGCAAAAACTCTATTATCTTTATTGTTCACTTACAGAAAGTGTCTTCAGTGCATTGTTGAAATGAAGCAGGGATGGAGAGGTCGCTCTTCATAACCTGTTGGGGTAATCTGCAGTGTCAATTCCTTCTAAAGGGGAAGAGCAGGACACTCACTGGGCCTGGCTTTTGAGGAAATGCTGCATCAGAAGCCAAATGGATTAGCAGAAAAGAGGACTTACTTTTCCTGTTGCAGAGAGAGACCATTTGAAAATAAGATTGCACAAGAAAGTTGAAACAGATTTTCACTAGTGACTCAATTTATATTCTGTTTTCCACTCAAGAGGGTTTCTTAAAATATTGTGCTATCCTTTTTTTTCATGTGTTTAATAAGGTTGTATAATTTTATTTCTGGCATAGAATTCACTTATTAATAAATTTATTAAATTATATTAATATTTTATAAGTATTCATATTTTATATGTGCAAAGCAATTGTTTTAATGTTTTTTGTTTTCTTTTTAGAATACATTTTTAAAATTTCAGTTTTCAATGCCATCTTGGAGCCAGGCTAACATTCCAATTGCCAAATTTTCCCTGGAGAGCTAACTCTGGTGTATGGGAAAGTTTTACTCTCTATGATGGATGTTTGACTATCTGTGACAAGAGAGTAAAGTTCTAGAATTTATGGAATAATAGATCATCTCAGCTAAGAAGTCAGAAAATGTGTAATGTTTATGAGAACCAGGAAGGAAGACAAAGCCATAACATTATTTTCCTTAAAATTAACAAAGCCCTGCATTTTTAATGTCATAGAGCTTTAGAACAGCTACATTTTTGTAAAATAAGAGCCGATTTATACTGTTTACATCTCATGGTTAATTCAGAAAGACTGAAATATTACAAAGGAGCTGTAATAATTTTCTTTTTTTATTTATTCAGAGTTAACTTTACAGTAGAATGCATATGGAGATCATATTTTCAATTTGAGTTGTAATTTACTGTAAGAGAAAGACTATGTATTTAAGATGAATTAGTATTAAATGTATATTAATAAGTATGTATATATATATAACATATAATTTATATTGTATGTCAATATTGTGTGAAGGTGGAAACCTTTCTTTTGTGAGAAGCTGGAGACAGCTAGGTGCAAAAGACAGCATTTACAGCCATTTTCACATTTCTGCTTAGAGTTTACAGAAAACAGCCTGTACCTTCCACAGATCACCACTGTAACAGAAATGTCTCTTTGTTTTTATTCACTTCCTCTTCATTAAAAAGAACATTATCAATTCTTCAAAAATGAAGACTTATGTTCACCACTCAAACTTAGTTGCAGATCATCACCCAGATGTGTCAAACTACTGAACTTTTACATTTTTTAAATTATGGAAACTGTTCTTGACAAAAAATATTCACTACATGGTTTAAGAAGCAATTTTCCATTAGAAACCCTGTACTGTTTTCTATCAGCTTTAAAGAATTCCTTGATCATTTACAGTATACATAAAAACCATATTTAAAAACTGTAAAGACAGACTATTTGTCTGAACAAATGTTCCAAAAGTATCCTCAAAATATTTCAAGAATGTTAAATCAGCATCTTAGCATCTTATTGACTATAAAAGGAAGGAACCCAAGAATATTTCAGAGCTCTGATTCAAGCTGTTGCACAGCTCATCTATGTTCCAACCTGTAATAAGCTGAGACCTTACAGAACTTTCTTCCCTTCTGTTCTCCACTCTCCACTAGATGCAGCCAAAGCATCTTTACTTAACTTTGACCACATGAAACTAAAGCTGACTATAAGGTTTACACAGAGGTAGCTAATGGTAAATGCTAACTTTGAAAGTCTTCATCCTCTAAGAACAAGTAAGAAGCATTTTTAAATCAATCCACATATCCTAGTGGACCGTAAGTAAGAGACAGTGAATCAAAAACATTCTCAAAGGCAGTTTTGATCATGGTAAACAGTACTTTTTCATTGACTTCAAGCATTTTATTCAGTATGATAATTTTTCAGTAATTCTACTAGGAGGAAGTTGTTCTTGAGGCTTATATTTTACTTTTGTTCTCTGGTAAAAAATGATGAGTCAGTCTGAATAACTGAAAGAGATAGCCCAACATTTAAGGCCTTTATCTCTAAGTGGAAATACGCCGAATTTTCATTTATGGAAAACTTATCTCTGTTCTCTGGACTGGCTTTTTTTTAAGCTCAAACTCAACATATTGTGTGAGAAGCAAGAAAAAATCTAACCCCTTGCTTTCAATCCACTGAAATTTTTATCAGTTTTTTTTTTCTTGAAATTCCTTTGAGAACTATGAAGTTTTCGAAATGCATAAGTATTAACATTCTAAACCGTTTAGCATCAGAAACAGTGAGAGATTTCCCTCCTTCCCCCCATTCTTTGATGCCAGAAAACATTGCCTAAAACAATAAGGCACTCACCACTAATAACAGAATCGTGTTTTCTTAGCACCTCCTGCCACCGCAGGTCAGTGACTGACAGAATAAGGTTACAAACCAGCCTTCTTAATACACATCTAAATGCTGCCAGGACCTGACTGCAATCACTAGTAACAACAAACTCTAACACCTGAAATCTTATCAGGTGGCAGAAATACCACACCAAAAAACCCAGTTTGTCACCATCCTTGCAAATTAATAAATATTAAGGAAGAAATCAGAGTCTTCTGAGCTCCAATTTTTACAGGAAGAGTGACAATTTCCTTCTCAAGTTGTCAGTCCAGCTTTTATTACACTGCTTTTCAATTCTTTTGGTTAATGTAAAGGTGTAAATGAAACACACTTTTTTTTTTATGTAGGCAAAAGATGAAGTGTTTGGATCTAATTTGTTCATCCTGCTTCAAGAAAGTCTCCCTTGAAACCAAAATTAGTGAATCTCTATACATTCACAGTTTAAATACTTCTCAGTAATCACTCACTTCCACTTCAGGATCTTGGGATTATTTTGTTACATAGGATTTTCCTGCTCTTCCTCTTCCTCTTCCTCTTCCTCTTCCTCTTCCTCTTCCTCTTCCTCTTCCTCTTCCTCTTCCTCTTCCTCTTCCTCTTCCTCTTCCTCTTCCCTTCCCTTCCCTTCCCTTCCCTTCCCTTCCCTTCCCTTCCCTTCCCTTCCCTTCCCTTCCCTTCCCTTCCCTTCCCTTCCCTTCTCTTCTCTTCTCTTCTCTTCTCTTCTCTTCTCTTCTCTTCTCTTCTCTTCTCTTCTCTTCTCTTCTCTTCTCTTCTCTTCTCTTCTCTTCTCTTCTCTTCTCTTCTCTTCTCTTCTCTTCTCTTCTCTGGTTTATTTATTTTTTGAATATTTAATGCTTTACTTTCAGAAACAACCAAAAAAAAAAGTCCCTTTGAAGGACATTATAAATTAATAGAACACCACTGTTCAAGGAGTACAAAGAAGACTATCCCCTATTACTTTGGGTTTTACTTGCTAAAATAGAATATTATTTTCTCAGCATAACTAAATTATTTCTATTATCCTCAGTTTCTGACCTATAATTAACTCCTTGCAATTTAATGCAGATACAAATTTCTAAATTATCTATCTTATTTGTGAAATGGGAGTCAATTTAATTTGTACTACACAGGTTCTTCTCTGCATGCAACTCTATTTCCTACAGGATTTTAAATTTGATTATTTTTTTTTAAAAATCCAGCCTTTTAAATACATACCACAGACTTAGCTAAATCAAAAATAATCTTTGCACAAAGTACTGCCACTCAACTCACTGGACACCTTATTAAGCCCTTTCATAAATCTAAATTGCAGTGGGTTTTAGTCAATACTTAAAATCTTTGGAAAAATAATTCTCTTGAAACTTTATATTACCATTTGCACTAAGGACAAATGGTGCTAGAAAAGACACATGGTATTACAAAAATGATCTATGTAACTGAGCAGGATCATTCTGAAAGACAGCTTAATACATATCCACTGTTCTACAACAGTGGTAGTTCGGTGTCTTGCAGGGCTAGCACTGCAATTTTCCTTAATGTCAAGTGACGTCTGAAATTCTAGAGTGACTGCCATTCTTACAGACCATAGTCACAAAATAGTCACAATTTGAAATAATGAAGTTGAAGGAACCTTTTTCCCAAACAATACTGTTTATAAGCAGATTTTAGAGCTATATCATCTTATAAAAAACTAAATTAGTCCTTAGTTACAGTAAATGTGAGTAACTGTCTTTCTTCTTTCTTCTCTATCTCTTCCATTTCTTATATGCAACCAATACTTGTCATGAACAATGATCATCTCATTAAATTTTATTAGAATTTCACTTGTTTGAGAGAAAAACAGAGTGGTGGGGGAGAAGAAAAAAGCTTTGTTCACAGATTTGAAAACTGTTATTTTTGAACTTCCATAAGAAATCCACAGAGAGGAATCTAATGGTTTTTCACTGTACTGGATTTTATAATTTTTTTCAGTGTTTGCCACTCAAAAATAGACAGTACTAGATAGGCTACACATTTATACATTTGTGTTTCACTTGCTAAAATCTTGTCAGTGTCTACTTTCTAATTAGCCATGGTTTTGATTTCATGTAGAAGGTCACGCATTTATGTAAGTATAGTAGTTGATGTGTCCACAGGATGTACTCGTATCTGCTTACTTCTCTGCCACTGACTCTTTTATCCCCCCAAAAGTCCTGCAAGAAGTATTCAGAGATTTTACTTATAATGTTGTCTGGAATCTGAATGGATACCTGGTAGCAGCAGCAACAGAAAGGCCAAATGCCCGCAGGATTATTCCATGTTCCTATGATGTATGCATCAGTAATTCCACTTTGCTTTCCTCAGTTATATAATTAAGTTCTGTAAGTGGAGAACATCCTTTTCAAAAACAACAGTGTAGGAACCTAAGGCAGGACTTTAAGACTTATTGTCTCCTCTTCTACTCCTTCCCTTCATTTAAATTCCTATAATTCTAGAGCTATTGTATTTCACACCTACATTTCATAATGTAGTTTTTAATTTAATTTAATTTTAATTTCACTTTAATTTTTATATCCTCCTTATATACTCTGACTTTTGATTGGTTATAATATTAATTGTCCTGGTCTTTCTTAGTAATACTACCATAACCCAAAAATCTCAAGATGAATTCCACTATTTTCAACAACTCATTTGCCCATCCAAACACTCTTCTTGATGCCATTTTAGGTTTTATATTATAAAATATTTAAATGGCAGTGTAAAGAATGAATGGGCTCCCTGACTTGTAATCTGTTCAATCAAACAGAAGTAGCATCTTTAAGGTAAAATACTATTTTTCTTCAGAACCTCAGGCCTTTATACACCTAAATCCTGAAAGAATTTATTGGAAAATTCCATGTCTCTTGTGACGTCTACAGTACATTGTCACAAAAATGCTTCTATTTTCTTCAACTTTTATCTGGAATATTTTCTGCCTTCCTTAAGGGAGTATTATCCTTATTTAGTTGATTTTTTTTCTTTTCCTTCTGTGGGTATATTATGGACCTCACTGAAAATCAGTTAAATATCTTCTATTAAAATTGCTAACTTTCCTGAATCATGATTACTTTTCAGCGACACTAAATCATGTGTTGTTCTAAAAACTGCTCTCATGAACACTGCCACAAATTCTTCAAACCTGTGCTTGATGCACTTCATTAAAAAAGCTATTTTTTCTTCACTCTGTATGGATGGTTTTGTTCTGATTGACTGCAGTAACTGTTAAACTTTCAGATTATGCATGCAATTTCTTTAGGCATGACTGCTTCCCTCATTACCTAGGACACAGTGCCTTAGAACAGGGCAAGCCCATGTGCAAACCCAGATTACCCATGGAAAAGATATTCTGGATGTTCTGATCCAGAGATAGTCTAAAAGTACTTGAAGAACAACTGTTATTTAATGAAATGGTGGCAGCTTTTGTGGGTCGTATTTGTTTAATCACATGGATATTGTTTCACCATTTCTCAGTGCACAGCTCTTACAAAAAATTCTTACTTGGTTATATGTAATTATGTACAAGTAGAATAGATGTAAGCAGATTCCTTCTATATCTTTCAAAAGACTTAGAATTCTTGTGTAATGTGAACCTGAATTGGGGGTGGTTGTGGGAGGGGTGGTGATGGGCATTGTTAAGCAAACAAAAAATAGAAATTCAAGGAACCTGGCAAACCTGTGTTTGTTGTTCATCTGCTTGCTCATGTCTGTCTTATTATTCCCTTGATATTACACTGACAAATCAAGAAGGAAACAAGATCTCCTAGAAACAGAAAATCTTAAATTGATGAGTAATTACTCAGAAGAATGAAAAGTAGAATATAAGAAATAGTCTGAGAAGTAAAAGTATCAACCTGATTTTTCTCTAACATAATTTGCATTCTTTGCATTGCTTTGTTTATACCATATTCCTGGTAATGTACCTTTTGCTGGAATTCCTTTTTACATTTATCAGCTGCTCAGGTTTTCCAACATTGTTTTCCAATTTTCCTTTTATTATTGGACACTAGATCTACCCTGTCAAAATTATTTCTTTTATTGATTACTCCAACTCTAATTACAGCATGAGACTCATTAATTTATTCTATTAAGACTACCTCCAAATAGTATCTTCTGTATTCTCTGGAATCATAGATTTTTGCTCATATATATGCATCAATCACAATTACAGGTTCTTATTAACTAATTCTCTCCCATTACAGTAGAAAAAAAAAATAGGTACTGGTTTGGGGATTTGTTTCTTCTAAAACCAACTTATTTAAAGAGCCTGTACAGCTGCATGATTAGGTTTAAATTATTAGTCAGGGGACATCTATTTTTCAAATCAACTATATTACTGAGTGCTTATAAGCAAATAATGAATACAAGTTTGAATAAATAATTAATTATATTTTTCTCATCTGTTAAAGTATTTCTTCTTATTATTTTCATACTAATAGTTTCCACAAAACAGTGCTCCAGGTAGAAGAAATTCTTTAAATGCTTATTACAAATTATAGCTTATTCCAATAGATTAGTTTATTGCAACTGAACTAAATAGTTTATTAAATATTAATTTTTGTCTGATATTACTGATTTAAGTTTGGCTATAGAATAATCAATTACAGTGAAACATGCTGTGAGAAAATGAGCCTAGCATATTAATTTAATTTATTTTAGCTACTCCTGCTGTCTCCAAAATAATTTCTATGGTTAAAAGGCATTTGTCAAAGATTTCTAAAGGAAAACATCCTGTGCTGCTGATTCTTCTCTAAATAACATTAGCATTTTATTATTCTCTCTTGAAATACCTAGTTTGGGGTTTCTGTATCTCTAAACATTTCTCCCTCAGTAGAAGAGAATTAGAACATTGTCATAATTTGATATTTTTTATAGACAAAATGCATGGTAGCTTCTTGTAAAACAGATCCAAGAAACATGCAAATGTTTATAAGTAGTTAGGAGAACTTGACATGTCTCATCTGAGGTATCAAAGTACTCAATTTCTTTTCACCCTTTCAGGAGACACACTGAGAGAATCCACCATGGATTTTACAGCTGCAAGATTTTAGTTGTGGGCTGACATGAATATAAATGGATACCTATAATATCAAGAAGGCAGGAAGGAAAGGACTGTAATTGTAATCTCTTAAATATGAACCTATACCAACTTTGATCCTGAATTTCATATAGCTCATGTGTAGTCCCAAGTGATAGAAAATTTTAATAGGGAGATCCAACTCTTAATATTTGAATGCAACTGGCATCACCTCTACTTTTATATTGTATAAAGTTGCCATGCTACCCAAAGGGGCAAACTCTGCCCCTTCCTTTTGTTTCATAACTTCTTGCATAACAAGGATTGATGAGTCTCCATGGTGAGCTGGTTCTGAAGTCTTACATTCCATATTAAAAAGTCATCTTGCAGTCACCCTCAATGACATCTATGTTGGAATGTGGCTCTTGTGTCCTTTAGTTAAAGAAACATTGAAATTCCGTTCTGCAAAGGAGTGTCTCTGCTGACCATTCAGTACAAAAGAAATATAATTTACTTTTCTTAGTAAAGAAGCCTTATTTTATGTATATGTATATATATATATATTTCTTTATCACAGAAGATTGCCAGGATTGTTATATGCTTATATAACCATATGGTTAGACTCATATTTCAGATTAGATTAGATTAGATTTCATATGGCTCAGAAACTCAATCTATGGCAGATTCTACAAATAAAATTTTTGAATTCTTTCAAATAAGATATCATAGCATAACTATATCAGAAGCTACCTCTGGACCACCTAATCTATCCATCGGTCAAAGCAGCGCTAACTTCAAAGTTACCTTGGATTGTTGAAGACTGTCCTCAAATATACAAAAAGCTTCAAGGTTTTAGATTCCATGGTCTTTCTGGGGTATTGTCCCAGTCCTTAATCACTTTCATGGTGCCTATTTTTCAGCTTGTGGTGGTTTGGCTTCTTGATCCTGACTGGATACTAGGTGCTTAAGAAAGCTACTCTATCAGCAGGACAGGGGAGAAAACTATAATGAAAGGCTCATAGGTCAAGATAAGGGCAAGGAGAGATCCCTCACCAGTTCCTGTCATGGGCAAAACAGACTCACTTTCTAAACCTACTTGAAATGAGTTTGCGGGGAGATTCATGTCCATCATGTCTTTCCAGTAACAAGTGCTAGAATAAGAGAAAAGGGCCTCAAGTTGTGCCAGAGGAGGTTTAGAATTAATATTAAGAAGGATTACAACAAAAAATGTTGTTTAGCATTAGAACAGGATACCTGGGGAAGTGGTGGAGTCACCATCTCTGAAGTCATTGAAAAACATTTAGATGGGTCACTTAGGGACATGGCTTAGTGGTGGACTTGACAGGGCTGGATTAACAACTGGACTTCAGGATCTTAAAGACCCTTTCCAACCTGAATGATTCTATGAGTCTGTGAATTAGAACAAAAATATTATCAATCAAACCAGAGTAGAGCAATGAGAAATTACAACCAAATCTTCCCCTCATTCCCCCTTCAGCCCAGGCTCAATTTTATTCTGAATTATTTACTTTCTTCTTCTGAGGGGTGCAGTGAGAAGGGAAATGTGGTCAGTTTATTGAGCAGTATCTCTGCTGCTCCTTCCTCTTCACAGGGAGAACCCTCAATCTTCCCCTGCTCAGCATAGGGTTCCTTCCATTGGAGACAGCCCCCCCGACATCTCCAACATTGGTTGTTCCCATGGGCTGTAGTTCATCACAAACTGCTCCACGGTGGGTCCTTTCCATGATGTGCAGTCCTTCAGGCACAACCTGCTTCAGTGTGAGTCCCCTGCAGGGTCACAAGATCTGCCAAGAAACCTGCTCTGACATGCATTCCTCTCTCTCAGGGGCCTTAGGTCCTGCTAGGAGCCTGCTCCAGCACAGGCTTGCTGCAGGATCACAGCCCCCTTCAGGTATGCACTTTCTCCAATGTGGGGTCCTCCATAGGCTGTGGGTGGATCTCTGCTGCACCATGGACCTCCATGGGCTGCAGGGGCACAGCTGCTTCATCATGGCCTGCATGGTCCAGTGCCTGGAGCACCTCCTCCCCCTCCTTCTGCACTTTGTTGTCAGCAGGGCTTTTTCCCTCACATACTCCTCTCTCCAGACGCAGTTTGTTGCACAGATTTGTTTTCCCTTCTTACATGTGCCATCGCAGAGGCACCAGCACTGATAATGGCTGATTCAGCCTTGGCCAGCGGTGGGTCCAACCTGGAGTCACTGCCATTGACTCCACTGTTTGCAGAGGCAGCCTCAGGCAGCCCCCCACAGCAGACACTCCTGTATTGCCCCCGCCACCAAAACCCACCATGCAAATCCAATACCTGTATCTCTTTGCAATTTCCCATTTACAACTAATATCTGAAGTCTATTGCTTTCTTCTTTATTGCAGCTCATTATGGTAGCTGATTGCAGCAAGATGATGCTCTCCTGCCTAGTCATATCACCTCTGCACTAAATAAATCCTTTTCCCTTTTCCTCCTCTCATCTATTACAAGCTCCATTTCCCTAACCATCTCAGCAGTATAGTACTAATGAGTATATCACTGTAAAGTAAAGATGATCAAAGAAGAAAGGGAAAACTTAAAAATAAACAAAGTGATCAAGGTAGCTCTAGGCACATGTATCTGGTTGCAGTGAAGAACTACTAATGTAGTATTTTTCTGGGGCAAAAAAAGGGTCAGTCACATCAATTTTTTTTTTTCTGAAGGCAATCAGCCATGAAGAAATTTGGCATTAACTCCCAGATTCTGGGCAGTGTGCTCTCTCCCCTTTGCTGAAAAGCACTGAACCCACAATTTTGATATAAAGAACTCACTGTTTGCTCCAGGAAATCTATATGGAGCCAAATTTCTTGAAATATTAGAAAATTAGAATAATGATTTTCCTAATTATGTTGGGGTTATAAATTACAGTAACTGCATTTCAGAATAGAAGAACTAGAACTTTTTAATCTTCTTAAATTTCAAACACACAGTTTGCAGGAAAGGAGGAGTGGCAGAAAAATAAGAAACTGAGGAGGATGAAAGTCAGCACTTTCAATATGGGTGATTTACAAGATAGAAATCACTTCTTTTCACTGTGCATTCTGACTTTAATAGCAGAAAAGAAAAACCAACCCAGTCCTCCCAAAGTCATGTCTCATGAAATGTACGAAATGTACCGTTCCACACAATAACTGGCCTATTGCCTAGATTAATGTTTGCTCTAGATATGTAAATGCAAATTAAATTTTTAATGAAAATTAATTATTCCTTTGCATTATGCACACAGACCTATGGCTCTGTTTTGAGGTAAGATGACAGCAAGTCAATGAATAACAAAATCTATCAAGAACAGCAAAGAAAATTGTAGCCCCTTTATAAAATGGAAGTTTTAAATGTTCCATTTAATGTTTTCTGAAATACATGAAATATGGAAAAAGATATTAATTCCTCAAAGAAAGCTGGCAATAATGAAAGTATTATCTTCACTTTATATTAAAATTTTTTGAAATGTAAAGGTTGATGCTTACTAATTGTAAGTGAATATGCACAGACCCAAAGAAGAGGTAAGCTGTGACTCACCCCTCAATTTGCTGCATTATTCCCTATGATAAATGTATTATTAAAAGGCTATCAGAACCACCACTCTGGCACAAGTTTTAGCAGCAGCCACTGCTAAATTTACTGTCTCTGCCATATTTTTGTTCTATCCTTTTTAGTTTAATTCTAAAGGCAATTTTCCAGGGGAATAGTTATGATAAGGAGTTTCCACAGATGCAAAAGTTTCAAAACCTAGCCAAACCATTAAGTTACATATTTGGACATAAGTGGGATCTAAATTTGTTCATTCTGTTTATACTGAGAGTAAAACTAATAATCATGGACTGAGGATTAAGAATTTGTTGGGATTTTTACAGTCTATTACAAACATAGTTTTACTTCTATTTGTGTAGATAAGACATCTACAGGGCATTCTGCATTGAAACAGAGGAAACTAAATATCAAACTCTTTGGAAAATAGTAAAAATAGTATACAGTTCATTTATAATTTTTCTTATTTGTGTGATTTGGATGCATTACCAAAAATCATTAAAGCTAGACTCTGCATATGTTCATCTAAAAAGACCCTAGTTCAGTGGAAGAGCAGTTTTGCTTGGGAAATTAATTAGGGATCAACTCAGTTCTCCAAAATAAATCTGTCTCTTTAAATCCCTGTGAATATAAAGATTTTTTTTTTAAGAAGGAAGCAAAATGATATAAAATGCAGGGTAGTTGTAATTCTATGGTAAAGTAGATTTTTTTTTCCAGATATCTATATTTTCTACTGTTTTATGACTTTAACATCTTTCTCTTTCAGTAAAGAGTTAACACTTATGAAAATACACAATGACATTGAATGGTTCACAACAGAATATTCATCACAGAACAGATTATTTCCTTCTCTCTGGTCACTGGCAGTGAAATGCAAGCTGAATGTCAAGGCAAGACACTGCTGCACTGGAGACTCTGATGCTGCTGGTCCTCAGCTACCCAGTTTTTTAGCAATTCCCTGCTTTCTACTTCAGTTAGTCTGTGGGTGGTTTTTTGTTTGTTTTGTTTTTGTTTTTTTTTTTTTTTGTTTTGTTTTGTTTTGTTTTTTTCTTTTGAATCACTGAATCACTAGTAAAGTAAATTGATGCTTGAGAACTGATTGAGAACTCATAAAAGTCACCTAAAGCTTCCTGCATTGGCCCCAATAAGGTATTGAATACCTAGATGGATTGACCCATGCATTATCAAGAGTTCCTTAAAAAATTCTGTAAAAATATTTTTTTTCTTTCAGTCAGGATTCAATCTTCAAAGAAGATGCAATTTTCTGTCATTTTAATATAAAACATTCCACATTTTTTCAACAAAAATGCAGAAATGCAGTCATTCAGGACTTGACCTGAATGCAGCTAGGAATCTTGATTTAAGATTACTAATTGCTTTATGACTCAAAACTCAATATGAAAACACTGCAAAAACAAGTTGCAATTTGTTTGGTTTGGTTTGGCTCTGGGTTTTTTGCTTTTTTCCTCTGGCATTTACACACTGTGAGAAATAAACAGCTGGGGTAAGCAGCAGGCTTTTCAATATGTTTTATTTATTTATACGCAGAACTTTAAGCATATGTCATATTGATGGCATTTACATCATAATATATGTTGTTCCCTATAGCTGTGCAAATTCATCAAAATTGTCTGAATATCTACTGAATGCTAAGGGAGGAACAGCTTACCAAAGTTTTCTTCCATCTGGTTCTTATCCTGCAGGCTCAGCTTTTCTGCATAAAGTGCTCAGAGAAGGAAATATATATTTTAAAATGTAATAGCCTGCCTCTGAAAGAAAGTGGTTCCTTTTCTCAGTCCAAAGGAAAGAAGAAATAGACATAGGAATTTAGTTTGTTCCAGCCTTGAGAACAAAAATAATAGAAGGGAAGCATCCACAGTGAAAACTAAGAGGATTACATCTAGGTTAAATAAATTGCATTAGAAAATGTGGGTTTATGCTACAGCTTGTCAAATACAAATACACCTTTCCACTTGCTTACACTTCAACTTAAATTTATTTGCATTTGACAAATTTACTGATACAGAAATTCTCTTCTTTAGGTTTATGCTGACATTTTAAGATTTTGTCTTCCACTGAATGGTGTCTAAGATGCCAACACTTATGTGCGTCCACCGTCTGAGATATAATATAAGGAAAAATATCTAGGGGCTGGCTTCTCTTGGTATGTAGGGCTGGAGTCAGACCATGCATACTTCACTCACAGGTTCCAGGCCTGTTAGCTGTTCTATCAAGGCTATGTGCCTCAATGTGGAAAACTGTCTACTCACTCTAATTAGGATAAGCAAGTATTGATTTCTCCAATCTTTGACATTATTACAGTGTCTGATGATATCCACCAAACCTTTCTGCTTAATTTGTTTGGTCTAGGTTGAGTCTGCTCTATGTCTACCCAGATAAAATAAACGTTAACAAAAATAGGTTCAAAAAAGTAAATGCTTTCTGCGTTCATAACCATAATGTATCCAAATCCAGTGTTGTATTGATTTTTTTGCTCTACAGTATTCATGGAGATCTACCTTCTATCTTTTGTTCTGGACAGTGAGTAGAAATTAATGCTGCATTTAGTGGGATGTCTCCAAAGATGGAAAAATTAGCTCAAAATGAATAAATGACTGCACTAAATGACTAAAATGTTTACTTTAAAGTAGTAGATGTACTTGAAATATACTTTACATAGCTATATCATACTGTCTGCTATTTGTTTTCTTGCATAAACACCAACAGGAGTAATGGTCCACTTACTGCTACAAACCGTGGGCAGAAAATATTCAGAAAAATTGAGCCAGTGAGTAGTACTGTAACCATGGCAACAATTGTCTGGTGTCTTGCACATGCAGTATGGAATGAGAAGACACATCCTTTGGACTCAGGGGGATAAACTGTCTGAACACCAATGACTTACCTTCTGCTTTTTCTTAGCGCTCCCAAAGGAGTGGTGGGTACCTTTTGTTGAGAAAAATACGACAAGTCTGAAAAATGACAGGTGAAATGGAAACCTAGGTAAGATAGAATCTTGACTTTATTCCCAAAAGATAAAATCTATTTATTTCCTGACAACGTAAAGATTTTCAAGACTGAAGATAACACGTACCCTTTTTATTCCGTGTAGCCCGAAACCACAAATCTTCTTAAGATATCTGTTATCTTTTCAGTATAAGTTAGTTTTGTGATATGCCTACCACCTAAACTGTAAATAACTGGTGTTAAAAATAAATAATTTCTTCCCAGTTTTAGAAAATACACAAATGCTAAACCATCTTGATTTCTGAATTTATGACAGTTTCTTGTGCCTCCAGTAGCAATTTCAAGAGTATCCACTTTTTACATTACTCACTCACTGGTCATTAATATGGTTCAAAAAAAAAAAGGAAAACTACAGGAAAAAAATTGCTTTTATTACATGGTTGACACCTGAAGTTTTCTTCCTTGGGCAGTGGTATCCAAAATTATGTGCTTGTTAAGCATTCACAAGCTCAGTGGGAAAGCTGAAAACAAACATGCCATTTTATCCTTGGAAAGGCCATTAATAAGGTGGAATATTCTATTTTTATCACTGCAAAATCATTCTTTGTTCTCTATCTTATGTTTATTTCTGCAAATAGTAATAAGACAGAGCTCCAGTTTCAAAAACATCTAGCCAAGTAGAGAAGAAAATGCCAGCAACCAGAGGAAATATCCTGAGTCCTTGAGCTTTCTCAGATTGCTATAGTGATGTAGCTGACTGGAGTCCCTTCACTGTTATGAAGGAGTACAAATAAATTTAGACACAATATGAAAATACATGCATGTTATAATTCAGTGTCATCATCATAAAATTATAATGAAATTTACTTCTCTAATGAAAATTGGCTGGTAGGCTTTAGTTTAATAGAAGCAAGAATATTTACTGGATCTGGTAAAGCTGGAGAAATGGGAAAAGGCTGGCATGTGAATTTTTCTGTTCATAAATGCAAGAAAGCATGCAGTGAGGGGAAAAAATTGACATTCACATATTAAATTTTATATATATCAAAAGAATTATCAGTGTTCCTGTCCATATTGCTCAGCAAAAATATTTTTGCACTCTCCAATGGCGGAAATAAACCACAGAAGGATTAACAAAAAATAGATAAAAGCTAAAGCGAATAATAAATAAATAAATATGTCTGAATACAGTTTACATTATGTATAACATAGAAAACAATAGCATATTCCCACTCAGAATACTGAGTTTTATTGTGGAACTTAAATATATGTATTCAAATAATAGAAATAAGATGATTGTATCAGAGGCTTGAAAAAGGCTGCCAAATAAAAAGCAAATAAAATGACTGAATAGTTTTATTTGAAACAGGACAGGAAAGAAGCAAAAAAAAAAATAGACAATTTCAAGGACATAAATGGAATCTTGGTCTCCTAGAATGTTTTTAGTAAAATATTTCAGTTAAGTTTGTCCTTCAAAACTTTTTTAAAAAATGTGTGCTTGTGGCACATAATTATTTTGTGGAATTTTTCTACTACAAAAATCTATTAGACAAACAAAATTTAATAGTATACCTGTACCACTGAAACACATGCTATTTGAAAATGCCCATATTTAAGCAGTACTGAGTGAAATCTGAATTCCATGAATTCCTATGATTCAAGTTGTGCCTTGCCTTCTGACTGTCAGAGGAACAACTAAGTTCAACCATATATGCTTATGTTGAATTTTCCTATACCTTTCCCAGAAGTAAATCCTGCAGACTGTAAAATGGCACAAAGCCATGAAAACCAACACCTACTCCGAATAGCAAATGCCACTATATCTTATTTTTATTTTAAAATTATTTTTATAGGTAAATTATGTCCACTGAAACATAATTTTAATTTAAAAAAATGTTCTTTTGTTGACATCCAGATGCTACATAAAATTAGCTAAATCTTGCTTTGTTGTTCATTTGGACAAAACAAGAATCAAGATAAAATCAAAATCAATCTCCTTTGCTTTTCAGCTTTAATTCATTTTTCTATTTTTATAGTGATTTTACAACTGTTTGAGGCAAAAATGGAAGATCTCCCTTCTGGTTTAAAAAGAAAAAAAACAAAAACAAAACCAAAAATACCTAGACTCAATATTTTTTAAATTGCCACAACAATTATCTGGTATTTACCATGGTAAATGATTTTAGTACATATTTGTTGCCATTTCTTCCTGCATATTTACTCATCGCACTGCAGGATAACCACCATAGCTGACAGCTGAAACTACCAGAAGCAGGCAAAGAACTTCTCAAGTGCTTTTTCCAATTAGGACATTTAGGTATCCATGCAACATTTTTTTTTTTCTTTCTAGTCCCTAAAGAAATCTGTTGCTTCTTGTGTCTATGGCAATAGACTAATGAAAAACATTTGTTTTGGCTAAGCAGTCTGTAGGGATTCTACAGGAATGATTCAACAGTAGCCAGAAAGCAATTAAGCTTCTTCAGAGGCATGAAAATTAAGTGTAATCATACCTTGATTTAGTTTGTAGAATTTTAACCAGGGACTCCACACAAATCCCAGAGGCACCTCACTGCTTTAATTGTTTAATTATTATTTATGATATGAAACAGATGCTTTTCTTGGTGACCTCATCTACCTAAATATCCCTTAAAACATATGCTAAATGACCACCTTGCAGTTAGGTCAGGTGATTAAGAACACAGCCAGATGGCTGTTTAATGTAAGTCAATACTGTTAGGAGATTTTTTTTCTTTTTATGTACATTTAGTAACATTTATAGGTTTTGCATTTTATGCTCTTTCAAAGTTTGACCAGTATTCTATTGGTGTCAATGGATTTTCAACGCACCAGGAGAGGGTTAATGATAGTTTATATACAGCAGATCCTGTCTGATGTTAATGTGTTTTCCTTTTTTCCATTTTTACTTTTTAAATGGTGGTGGAAAAGAATAGCTCTAAAAAAATTAATGTATTGATACATTATTTTAGAAAGCTAATGAGCAAAGTTCATCTCCTTGAGTATGCGAAAGTATTAAGTATTCTGCTTTTTCAATGGCAAAGAAGTGTATTACTCACATGAACTTCGCAGAGCCAGCAGTCCTACTACAGGTTGAAAGAAATCATTACTCACTGTATTATGAGGTTTGCCTCAAAATTAGGAAGTTAAAAACTCTTTTTCAAGTACTTGTTAGGGATTTTTTGTTTTGATTTGGTATGTTTGGGATTTTTTTTGTTTGTTTCTTTTGTTTTGTTTTGGTTTTTTTTATGGAGGCATTAATTTCATATGACTTTCAATCTGAAATTTATTCTTAAATAGTCCTATATAGATTCAAGTTTTCAGCACTGTTTTCATTAGGTACTCTTTCTTAACCTGTGGACTTGGTGCTTTTGTATTTCTTTCAATGATGTTCATGGTTACTCAAAACTAAAAAGGTCTGTTTAAGTGTCCTGACACATTCCTCTGTTCAGGCAGGTTTTGAGAACTTTCTATCTCTATCTGGCATTTCCAAACATGCAGCTCAGAAATTAACAAGAACTTCAGACGACCTGCAACTACTCTGGAAATGACAAATATTGATGTGATGGATGGAGTTACCTATTATATAAACAACATACAACTGCTCTGTACATTTGCAGTTTGATCAGCATTCCCTGAACAAAGCACTAGAGCTGTCATTCTCAAATAGGATATACAGGCATACGTGTCCAAATAAATCAGAATTTACAGGACACATACTTCATTACACCCATGCACTTCTATCTGCTGAGGTATTCCACAACACTTTTATTTTAGCACCCTTGTGCTTTTACTGTGAAAGCCATGGGCAGGGGGCAAGGAAAAGAAATATTGAATTTAATGTAGTAATGCATTTTTCTCTTTTCAATAAAAGTAGACAAATTAAGTCATTATACTCTTTTTTCTGAAACCAATTCCCCTCTCTTTCGGATCTACCAATAATATATTTTTGTCCTAATATGCAAATAAGAGCCTGAACCTGTGAAGCAGAAATTGTCTCATTGTTAATCTAAGCTGTAGTTTAATATGATTTAGGTCAAGGAAATAAACCTTCTCTGTTCAGCTTGATTGCTGGTACTGACATCACCACTTTTATTACTTTCACTGCTTTGGAAACCAATTGACATTCAGTTCAGAAATAACTCTGTTTGCTCAGCCAAACTGACTTCAGTGCTCTCTCTGTGAGCTGACAGCTGGCTTGCAACAGATGATGATGAGAAATCATCTGATCATGTCTGAAAACAGAATCAAGAACCTGGAACCATCTTAAATTCTTATTTGTATTGCACTTGGAATAGTTATGTAGGCCTCAAGAACTGATATAATATCATCATATTTCTGTTCAATATTAGCTTTTGCAAAATTGCTTTCTTCCAGCTGAATTTGAATAGCTGAATTTACCTGTGCATGTATGTGAAATTCTTCTCTAGTTCTGTAAACTAAGCATTCCCATCATATTTGACATCCACAGATATTTTTTTTCCCAGAAAAATGTTTCCTCAGACTGAAGTAAAAGTAAGACAGTTCAGAGATTAAAACAATCAAAGATTACTGTCTCTGTATTCAAATTTAAAAAGCTTCTTATAGGCTTCAGTCACCAACCCATCCTTTTGCTTTCAGGATTTTTTAAATCATCTTTTACCATGTCATCCTTAACTACAAATCTTGGTGATATTGATATGGATGTTTATGCCTTAGCCACAGAAATGCTCATGTTGAATACTTTTTTGTAAGAGTTGTACATATAAAATGGAGGAATTATTGGCTTGTTGACATATCAAATGACAAATGGAGTAACAAGCTTTTCATTCTGCGAGACTGTTTGCTCAGTGTTGATGGTCATATTGATGCAGCTTATGTCTAGCCACAGGTTCAGAAAAATTAGCAGCTGAAGATCAGAATACCCACTGTGTGATACAACAACAAAGATCTTTGGATATTTCTGAATTTGGGAAGGAGAGGCCTACAGAAAAATTAACTATCTGATCTTCAGTTATCCAAGGACATTATGACTGAGGAATGGTTAACTAACATTACTGATACTGCATTAATCAAAGGGTTTAAACATGGGCTATTATAGTATATGCTACCAGGGTCCTATGTATAATCTCCCTTTGTAAATAAGCAGCAGGTCTGTGACTTCTCAAAGTGAAGGAGTTTTTTCTAGAAATTCTAACTGGAGGTTACACCACAGGTAGACTTTGTAACTGTTTTTTGGGTTTTTTTGGTTTTTTTTTGTTTTTTTTTGTTTTTAATCAGGAAGTAAAAACCTTTATGGAAAGGATTTCTCTGAGACATGGCTGCTAATGAAGGAATTATTTATTTATATTTGAAATTTTCAGATAAGGTCTTCCATCAGGGTGTTTTAAAGGACTTGGGTTAAAAAACACAAAAAACCAAACAAGAAATTCCCCAAACAACAACTAAACCCAGTGTTTTATGGCCTCTATATTTGATTCTCAATTGCTCCCACTTGTTCCCATTGGTGTTATACCTCATTTAGAGTAATGAGGTTTTATGACATGGTGACTTTATCAACATTTAAAAGTACCTGATTAAAGAATAAGCAGCCAGGCTTTTTACAGTGATACTGCCTGACAGTTATCACAAACTGAAATACCAGATATTCATTTAAACATGAGAAAATTATTTTGTAGAGTGGTCAAACACAGGTTATTCAGTATGGCTGTGAAGTTTCCATCCTTGGAATCATTCAAAAGTCATTTAGACCCCATCCTGAGCTGGATTAGACAGTCTTCAGAAGTCCTTGACAACTTTATCACTGACTGTGTGGCTATTATGGAATGACCTCTGGTTTGAAGGAACTCATTTGTAATTTTCCTGGGAAGCAAGTGGGTCTGTTCATGAGGACAAGCTTGTAAGGGACTGTGGGATATCAAGAGCAGAAGATATAAAGCAGACAAAGATCAGCTTCTCACAGAGGACATTTGAAAGAGAAGTGAGCAAGTGGCCAGTAGCCAGATCTCAAGGACAAGGGAAAGAAAACTACATGAAGTATAAATTCTGGTACTCTCAGCTTGATTTGGTTGTTATAAATAAACCTACACATTTCATTTTAATGAAATAATCACAGAGATGATTTTTTTATAGTTGTTCACTTTCAGATTTATATAATCATATATTTAAATTCTAGCTGCTTGTGCAACAGCTACATTATGTAGTCTAATCAACTCTTCAGACATGCATCTCATCATCCATACATTATAAATACAAAACCTTTCTGTTCACGACCATCTTTTACATTGCTGCTGTGATCATTGCATGTCATATGCAGAAGCTTTCTCAAACATATCCCATGAGACTTTTGAATTCTGAATTTGTCTTTTCTATTTTTTCAGTCACTTTGAAAAAAAAAAGTGTTTTGCATGCAAAAAAAAAGCTGGAAAATGTCTCAATCAACCTCTATAATCAAGGATGTGTGTTTTGCTCGTTCAGTGCAATGGTCTCACAGTCATAGCGGACAATATTCACTACTCATTTTCTGGCATGTTCCTCCTTTCTTCTTTGTTTAGAGAGTAGATTAAAATTTAGCCTGTCATCACATACACTGCAGTATTTTGAAGAATATCAACTGTTTTGTAATGACAGTGGAGAAGCTTTGTTCTCCCTCAAATTTATGATTTATGATTATCAAATCTCAATGCTTTTTAGTGAGCAAAATCCAACTGTGTGAAAATGTCATTTTTCTACTTAGTAGAGAGTAGATTGTGCTTAAGAGCTAAACAAGGAGAGGAAACAAAGTGTGCTGTCACAATCTCTACAATATAGGTAATCAATGTATTCTGACAAAAATATGAGTAGGAAAAAAAAAAAAGAAGTCATCTTTTCCAAATATATATTATATTCAGGCAAGAATGTAAATTAGAGCTGATGATAAATCTCAGAAGCAGGAATAGGAAATGGGCATTATGTCCTTGCTGTGGGCAGTACCAGAGAGTGCTCATCATTGGAGCTGCACAAGATATATTCCAAAGCATGGCATTGCCTTTCTAGAAAAAACACACTTTACCTGTTACTGCTCAGTGAGTAAGATTAGAGAGAGACTGCAGAATTAAAAATGCATGCACATGGAAGAAAAAAGGTGAAAATAGCTAAAAGCAATTAGCAATTGCCTTTGTTTGATATGGCCATGGTCAGCCTTCAGCAGCAGCTCAGAATGGGGCAGAATATTATATATTAGTCTGAAAACCAATTACCTTTCACTCTGTTGTCTCAAAAAAGCACAGATGTTTCTCCTTGATTTTATGCAGATACTTGGACAATAATATTGCCAATAAAAATTAAATACAGTAGATGGCTCTGTACTTTCCAAAAATCATGGAATTCAAATGACAGTCTTTTGAAGAAGAGCTAGTGTTATAAGTTCATTGTGTCCAACCTCTTTACTCAGCCCCTTCTTTTTCTTCCTTAAGAGTTACAAAGAAAATGGGTGAAAGGTGGAAAGAAGATGAAAGAAGTGAAGAAAAGAGGTGCCCTTTCAGAAAAGTCACTAATCTCAGCAGGAAGATGGGGTGAGGCTGAATCAAGAGCACAGATCCTTTTCAGAGGAAGAGGACCACACTTGAGATTTTCGTGGGTTTAAAAAAAAAAAATACAAGGGGAAACTTTAGCTGTCTTAGGTGTGCTAACCACCAAAAGAGAGCAGAAAAGAGAAAGACAAGGATGTCAAGTACCTAGGGCTGTCAAGAAATTAAGGATGACAAGTTGCAAGTTAACAGAGAGCCTTACCTAGAGCAGCCACCTTCAGCATCCTACCCGGTATGAATCTACTTACCCCTCCCAGTAATGGGTCTCTTGCCAGTTCCTGTCAGAATTGTGAGTTCAACTTTGAAATATGGATGGCTATTCTTCTGTTTTTCTTCCAAATTCTTGTCTGCAACTCTTTCACCTTTAAAACTATCAGACCTGATATCACTTCTTGTTTTCTTCAGCACTAAATATCTTTTTTTTATATCTTTAGAATTGCTTAATTGTTTTATAGGAAATCATAACTTTAATCTTAAATAAGTGCCTGCATATGCTACTTTGAACTGAATTCTTCGAGATTCAATTTCTTTTATGTGAGAACATGAATATAAACCCATTAAATTGGTATATGTACATGAAAACAATTGTTTGGATTATAATTTCTATTACTGTATTATAAAATATTTTTTAAAGACTTTTCAAATTTTTAACCTTATTCTAGGACTTGGAAGTTAGCAAGCATTATACCCTCTCAGTTTCTGTAAAGTTTAACTGCTTATTATAAGTGCAGTAATCTAAATACTTAAAGAAATACATTTTTGATTACAGAACATTGTTTAGCTTGTCAAAAACATAATGTAAATTCAAGTTTTTAATGAAACTTAGGCGAACATTTTTCTGTCTGCCACATTAGATCAGATGATATGCGTTTTTAATGCAAGATCCATGAGGACAGCACAACTATTTACAGTATGCAAATGATATGTAAATATGCCCTTGTTTTCTGACAGATTCATTGATGCTCAAGGATATCCTGCCTTCCCCAAATGAGATGCAAAGAATGAACAATTCTCTCAAGTTCAGCAACTGCCAAACTCCATGTCTAGTACAGCAGTGTCTAGCTTTCCTGGCCCTGCAAGCTGCATACCAAAACCCCTGCATGTCTGAAAAGCACAAGACATTTATTCTGTATCTAAGAAGGGCAAATAGGTCCCTGAGAATGGTTCAAAGGTACAAGAGAACAAAAGACAGAGGAGACCTCCCTAGGAGATCTCACTGTTCTATTACTGGAGGGAGGATGGACGCACACCTTGATCATTGAATGACCTTTTGATTTCAGCTTCAAAAGAGCTTCGTGCCTCTACATAGGAGTTTCAATCAGGGAGAAGCCAAGCGCTGCATGCTGTACGCCCCCAACATGGTAGCCTCACTTGAACTTACATACCACTCCTGATCCTTCTCCAGAGGTGAGACTTAAAAGACAGAGGTAATTACATGGCCAGCTAGTCCTCACGTGTCAGATTTTCTTTGAAATAAAAGTTAAAAAGAAAAGATACCATAATTTTAACAGTAAGGTTTACTTATTACAGGTTTTGTCTTTCAAATTACAATGATAAAGGTAAAAAAGGTAAATAGCATTAGCTCTATAAGCAAAAAAGATCTAATTTTGAACAAACACGAGTGGCATCAATTTTTCAATGTCTGTAAGGAAGTCTAGAAGAAAGGAGGATGGGAATAGTTGTGACGCTTACATGTTTATAAAAGCAGCAATGTAGAGAGTACATGAAGTATCCATGACGTATTGTTTTTCTTTCTGACTTATAATTAAGAATGTGATAAATATGAGTTTATAGTTTAGGGACCAGATCCTGTGCTTGTATACTATTGCTAAAATTAATGGAAATCAGCGCATTAATCTCCCCAGGGGTTTTTAAATATTATATGAGCTGCTTTATGTGTTCATCTTCTATGTCTCACATGCTTCATACAAAGGAAATGTAAGCAGTTTCTTTTTCAGATTGTATTGAATATTTTATGTGCTGAACAGAGACACTCAGCTTTACTTTTCCTCAATCTTTTCTTTTTTAACAAAGCACCATTTGAAACAGCAGGTAATGTGGGGAGTGGCTATATCTTAAAAAGCTGTTTATTTTTCCAGCAGCCTCATATTACTTTAGATTATATAGGCAGTATTTTCTACATAATTTCCAAAACTCTGTTTCAACTGTAAGACAAAATGAAATTATTTTGCTGACATAAATGAAGGTGCAGTAATTATTAGCTACTTATTTTCACAATTAATTTTGAAAAAAATATTTACTTATTTATCTTACACAGTTATTACTTTGTATTCTCTTCAATTTCCACCTAGAAACTACATTGCAGATGTTTCTCAAAGGTGCATGTGATTTGACTGTGGTGTTCCAAAAAATACTGCACACTGAGCAATGACTGCCCTGAATACTGCAGCCACTTACTTGGCTAAATGCACACTCACCTTGGGTCAACTGTGCACAGGAAATGCCGGCAGCTTGCAAAACATGGCACATCCACAACACATTTCTGTATTGCACACTCAGCTGAACTACATACATAGCCAAATTCAGTGGTAATTCAATTTAGCTGCACACCAGCTTTTGGGAAAAAGAGATGGATACAGACAAGCAACTCACCCAACTACTACCACACTCCTAGCTGAAGAAACACTGGAGAAATATTCTTTAGGTTATTCCATCTAATTCTTTCTTCCTTATACGCCTGTCCCAATATAGTTAATCAAGAAAGGAGATTCAATTCACTTTAATCTCCACTTACTCACATTTTCTTAACCCCTTCATATATTTTCTTTTCCTGCAAACTTCATATACTAGTGCTTTGCTATGGAGGATGCTGGCTTGCTCCTCAGTGGAATTCACAGAATCACAGAGTGGATTAAGGTTTGAGGGGGTCACAGTGGGTAATTCCGATCTCTGTGGTCAAGCAGGGTCATCATAGAGAACATCACACAGGATTGTGTTGACATGGCTTTTAATATGTCCAGTGAGGGAGACTCCACAACTTCCCTGGGCAATCTGTTCAGTGCTCAGTTACCTGCACATTAAAGAAATTCTTCCCCACATTCAGATGGAACTTCCTGTGCATTTGTTTCTGCCCATTTCTTCTTGTTCTATTGCTCAGTGTTGGAATTCCCCTGGTCTCTCTGACCTGCCTCGGCTAGCTCAGAGTCAGAGAGATGGGGGATTTTTTTATCTGGCATGGACAAAGGCAAAATATTAGAGGAGGCTCTCCTTCCCAGGATGATCCAAGTTTATTGTCCTGAAGAATTCCAGGGAGAAGAGAGGGCGAGCATGGGAAATGAGGGGTATTTTCTATCCCAACTCAGGGGGCAGAGGAACCCTGGGTCACAGCCATTCAGGGCTGGCCAGGGGAAAGGGAGGGGTTAAGGGAAGGGGACAACCACGATACAAACCGAGAGGGGAAACAGAACAAACTATCCTCAGGGCAACACAAAACCATAAATGTGCATTACAACACTCAACACCTCAGACCAGAGCCTGGATCCGTGCTCTTGACACCCTCCCTTCAGAAACTGATAGACATTTATGTTGTCCCTTCTAAGTCCTCTCTTCCAGAGACTGAACAGGCCCCACTCTCAGCCTTTCCTCATAAGAGAGATGCCCTACACCCCTAAACATCTTTGTCACCTTCCTCTGGACCTCCAGGAGCTTCCTCTCTTATACTGAGGAGTCCAGAACTGGACACACTAAGCGCTGAGCAGAGGGGCAGGATCACCTCCCTCCACCTGCTGGCAACAGTGCTGTTCCTAATGCACCCCAGGATACTTTTATCCTTCTTGGTCACCAGGACACACTGCTGGCTCATGGCCAGTTTGTTGTCCACCGTAAACCCCATGTCCTTCTCTTCTTTCCAGCAGGTCAGACCCCAGCCTGTCCATGGGGTTATTCTACCCCAGGTGCAGGACCCTGCATTTGCCTTTGTTGAATCTCATGCAGTTCTTCTTTGCCCACCTCTCCACCCTGCTGGAGTCACTCTGAAGGGCCATCCAACCCATTGATGAATAAGTTTAACAATACTGGGCCCAATATTGAACCCTGGGGGACACTACCAGTGACAGGGCTCCAAGTAGATCCTGTGACAGTGATTACAACCCTCTGGGATCTGCTCTTCCACCAGTTTGTAATCTACCTCCTGTCCACTCATCCAGTTTACACTTCTTGAGTTTGCCTGTAAAAACATTTTGAGAGATGTCAAAAAGTGTCAAAAAGTGTCAAAAGCCTTGCTGAAGTTGAGGTAGAAAATATCCACTGCTCTCCCTCATACATCCAGGCAGTCATTTCATTGTAGGAAGCAACCAGGTTGGCCAAGCATGATTTGCCTTTTGAATGCATGCTGACTGCTTCTGATCATCTGCTTCTTGTCGTCTATGTGGATAGAGATGGCATCCAGAATTAGGTGCTTGATCACCTTTTCAGGGATTGAGGTGAGGCTGACTGGCTGGTAGTTCCCTCCTTGTCTTTTTTTGAAGACTGGGACCACATTTGCTTACTTCTAGTCCTCAGGCAACTCTCATCATCACAACCATTCAAAGCTCATCAGTAACAAAACCATCTCCACATTATTAACCTTGTTTGCAGCACAAATCAAAAACACAGCCCTGTATTAGTCACTGTGAAGAAAAATTAACTCTACTCCAGCCAATACCAGCACAGAGCTTTAAGAACCCTTTTTGGGACAAGACACTGTAATCTGTCCCTTCTGCAAGGTGAAATCCCCATCAATCTGATGGTTTTTGTTCAACTTTCAAAGAGACAATTCCATACCATCCTGCCACTGGAGTGTTGTAATTGTCCATTATGTTGTACAGGAGTTTACAGCCAGTATTAATTTACTTTCCATTTAATCTTTGTCTATAGCCTCTTAAAAAGAAAATAACAAAAAGATCTCAGTGCTTAATGAGAAAGATGAAGTATGAGCTTTGTCACAGAATCATAAGCCTTTCAGATTTTATATTTTATGTCTAGGAAGAAAAAGTATAAATTTCTTTTTTATACCACGTTCTCATTTCCATATAAATTTACGCAGCATGCTGTAAATCAGCTTAAAGATAAACTGTTAATATACTTTGCTTGCAAAGGGCAGACCATTAACAGAAAGTTTACTTTAGGCCTTTAAAATTCTTCTCCTATCTTCTGCTCTCTCTAGCTCTGTGACCTCAGGGGATGTAATCCCTTAAAATGCAGCTCATCTTCAATTAGCAGAGAGAACATATGTATGTTCTTCACTGAAATCCCCAGGTATCATGCAATGCAGTTCACTTCAGATTTTACAGTTAATTAAAGCCTCACACACATTTTCTGATTCTCCAGCTGGCACTAGAGAGTTTTAGAGCTTAGACCATTTTAGCTATTACTCTTCTAAAAAGTTTATTAGTAAACATAAATGTTCATGTGCCTTTCTTGCTGACCAACACACTGTAATGGGAAGTTTATAAAGTTTACAAAGAGGGTGAGTAGAAACTGAGGGTGCTGGATGGACCAGAGTTTGAACTGCCTGCCCCATAAAGACCAGAATTCTCTGAGAAAACATACCTTGAAAATTAGCAAATGAATATTGAGAACAGGTCACAAAACATATCTAGGTTATAATCTTGAAAAACAGTAAGGAAAATGTCACCTATCATGAATAATATGTTTAGATCTTGTAGTAGATAGATGTAACTTGCTGATATGAAAATAAATACCATGCTTTTTGAAGGAAATAAAACACATTATTTTCTCTCCAACCCCTTTCAACAGTCACCAAATTTACTGTATGTTTTCAAATCCTTCCATTTTATTTAGTGTCCTGTGTAAGGAATATGTGTATAATAGTTGCTTGACAGATATGTTGGTCTCATAAGATGAAGATTCAGTACTAGTTGTTTTTGTTTTAGTAAAAAAAATTCCTAACCCTATTTCTGTTCAGAGTAATAATTCTTATAAATGCAGTGCTTTTTTTTTTTTTTTTTTTTTTTTTTTTTTTTTTTTTTTTTTTTTCAACTTCCTCAGCTAATATTGATCTTTCCTTTGCCAGGTTGTTCCATTCACCTTTTTAACCTGTCATCCTCTTTCCCTCTTCTGGTTGCTGCTTCTCTTTTCTCCACTTTTCTTCCACCTTCCTTCAATATCCTACATTTATCTTTTTAATATTCATGCACTCCTCCAGAACTTTCACTGGACTAAAAGCTCTTGATCATGGCATAATCTTATACTTCAAGAAGTTATTATCAGAAGACTGACTATAAAAATGTCACTGCACTGTTATTCTCCCATGCATCTCGATAAGGGGTTGATCTTATAAGATCAACAGGGCTTTTGTTACAAATGAAAATACTTTTATTCCTTATGTTTAAAAATATCACAGTAGGCCAAGTCATTGCTGATTCCAGTGCTTCTGGAATGATTTTTTTTTCTTTATTAAAATTTTTATTTAAGATCTTAACACATAAAATTTTCCAGGCACACTTAGTGACTGAAGAACTTAATGAAGACTCAAATTTCCATTTTGTTTCTGATATTATTAAATTGCACCCTCAGTCCTTGTATAAGAAACTGTTTTGAGGTCAAAGATCATAAAAAATATAATTAAAAGCAGAATGAGGGCTCATGTTTTTTCTCATGTGAGTGGCACCTGGACCCATGAAAAACTTTTTCTGGAGTTTTCTTGGGTTTTTTTTGTTTTTTTTTTTTTTAATTAAAATGCAGTTGGGGAAGCCATTAGAACATTAGCCCAAACATACTGTGCTCATGGGTATTTTGCTCATATCTGTTGAGGCACCAACTTACAACACGTTTTCTCCAAAGACCATGGGGAGACAAGCCACCATCTGCTAGTGTTGGTTACAAAACAAGGGCTCTGCACAAGGAATGTGCACTGCAAAAACATTTACATTCTTACATGTCCCACAAGATCCAGGGGCATATAAAGCTAGATCTAGTTTAATGTTCAGCCTCTCCTGAAGTTTAGAAAGCTTATGAAAAAAGAATGAAGATTTTTTTTTACATTTGAAATCCTTCTATTTCTGAAATTGCCAATAATAACGTATTAACAGCTGTATTGATACAGTAGCAGGATGGTAATCTACATTGCTTTTTCCCAGCATTAACATTTTTTCTGTAGTAAGAGATATATAAATGGATGTATGTTTCAGAAGCAATTCCTTTTTTTGTCAACAGCATATGCTTGACTACTTTGGGAACATTGTTCTTCATAATTTCTTCCCAGGTAAACCTGTTGTTTGAAAAATACTTTAGCTTACTGGGTATCTTTCTTGAACATTTTCTGGGTATTCATTATTTTCACACTATGTATGTGATTCTAATTTGAAATAGTTTATGATGATTATTTTCTTTTCATCCCTGTCCCTTATTCATTCTCTTTCAAAAGAGAACTGCAGGTATTTCTTTTCTATAGAAAGGGAATCTGAAAAAACTGAGAAAGATTCATAGCCATAAATGTTGGATGATATAAATCAGCATATACCTATTAATTCCACTAGGTCTGTGCACATTTAACTTGACCTGTTTCTACACTTGCAGTAACGATCTCATTTAATATTCTAGATAGTTTCTCATTACTTGTGCTGGATTTGAATTTTTGTGGGTCTGTTTACTTTTTCTTTGGATGTATTTGGAGTTCAGAGAGAAAAATTAGATTATTCTATAAATTTGAAACTTTAAATAAAAGCAACTCTTACACAGAAGAAAATGATGATATTCTGTAATTTCCTCCTTTGTGAAAGCTTGTAGCTCTTGCATGTTATCACATAAATGAAATTACTTGACCCACTGCTAGTCATGGAAATCAAAGAAACCACTCTTTAATTTAATGATTATTTCCTGTCAGAATAGCAACCCCTTGTAACTTGACAAAGGGAACTAGAAACATAGGGGGAACTGCAAATGCTCACTCTAAACAAAATAACAAACTTGTAACACAGGTGTTTCTACAAGGTAAGGGGAAAAAATCAAAAATCACAGAACCTTAGATTTCCTGATACTATTATACAGTAATATAATTTCTTACAACTCCTCTGCCACAGATTAAGAATGCTGAACACATTTATTACAGATTCTCAGTTAACTGCCAATAGGGAAGGAAGACAAAGAAAGGCTATACTGTATTTTTCAAGAAACAAATGGGTATTCTTCTCCTCACTCACCTACAAAATTATTGTTGAGTAAAGGGAAATTGCAGGGGGAAAAAAAAGTTACTTCTTTATCAGTCCATGTCAAAATTTCACCCATATGGAGAGTTGGAGAACTTGCTGTACAAATTTTCCTGTTACTCATCTTTGATTTTTCCAGATTCTGGGGAAAATATAAGACTTTTCTTTGAGAATACATTCAGAATTTTATACTTTAGATTTTCTTTAATGGAATGTAAATTGATAAAAATCTCTTTACCTTGCTGATAATACCAGATAATGGACTAGATTCTAAATGCTGCAAATGGTTTTTATTGTTGTTGGTTTTTTTGTTTGTTTGTTTGTTTTTTTTGAGGGGAGTGATATACATAAAATTTTCCTTTCCCGACATTTTTTAAAAAATTACATATTCGCTTTATCATTTTAGTCTATTTTTGTAATTGAGTGAGAAGGCAGTAATCACGTTAGTGGAATTAAGAAAAATTACATGGGTAAATACTAAACAATGAAGAAAACCTTAATATCATTACAGAATTATAAGTCCTGTAATATCCCAGGGCTAACAGAGAAACACATTCATATGATTAAATTATGCTTTATTAGAGCATAATAAAATCAGGAAGTATTGTACATAAATTCTGCATAATCTATGGAAACTTGTTTTAAGGTGTCTTTTAAAATCAGTAGTTTTATCAAGACAAACTTGCCTATGCTTTTAAGATACACAGGGGAGTATTTATGATTTAGGATTGGATTAATGTCTATTAAATACATTTGTGAATGATGACCTTAAAAGCTCCATAATTCTCTAAATTACTCTGATACATTTAGTATTGTACATGGACTACAAGAGATATTTTAAGGGAGAGTGTGTGTTTGCTAGCATGAACATCAGAGAACTCTGAAGACAAAGTTGTGCTCTAAAAGAAACAGTTATTTTCTATGGTTTGTAAATGCATTATATATTTTGGAAGGGGTGTCGCTTATTGTTGTCATCATCATCCATTCCCCTGTGCATTAAGCTCACATAAAAACGAAATCATACCTTGGATCTGGAAGGATCTTGAGTGCAATAGAGGGAAAAGATGCTTGGAAAGCAGTAGTTGTGGATGTCAGCATTTTATCAGGGACAGATAGCCATCTAAGAAATCTTAGCTCTACTGTGTTCTTCTGATTTCTACTTTGGTTCTTCATTTGTGTCTGCTTGCCTCTTTTTTGTCTTTGTGTGCAATAATAAAGCAGCACTGTGACCTTAATAAATCTGGGGTGTTTTTTTTGTTTTGTTTGTTGTTTTTTTTTTTTTTTTTTTTTCTTCTTATCTAGGGTTACCTATAGATGTCTGCTCTATGTATTTTAAGGTTATATTTAGAATACACCTTACAGAAGAGCAAGGCAGAGGCAAATTCAGTTAGCAGCATATAATAGCCCACATATTGTATGATTTATGGCAAATCCCTAATAAACAATATCCTAGATATGTATACATATATAATATGGTTCTTGATAAAGAATTTTTTTCCCTGGTGACTTCTTTTTAAGTTTAAATTTAGGCTTTGCTTGAATCTTCCCTCCAGAGGCAGATATTCCTATTTTTAGAAAGGATTGTAAATATTTCCATCTACACCTCATTAAGCATTTTAATTTTTTTCATTTTATGGGATTATATTGTTTAACCACCCACTTATTACAACACTTTCAAGAAATCATAATCTGTGCAGAATGAAGTTGAAGGTATTTTCAGATCATCTCCCATTATATTTTCTCTTAATCAGTTATTTAACATAGTGAATAAGATTTTATTTCATAGTGAGATTGATTTGACAGTATTGGGTCCTAAAATATACATAAATTTCCATACAGTATATGTCAATGAGAACTTGCATATCTGACAGGTAAAGACATGAACAAGTTTCCCTTGCAGTGGTAAACCAAGCATGCTCTCATGCTCCTTTTGCAGCTCTGTTCCTTGGAGGATGTAGAGTAAGAGGTGAACTTAAAATGTCAGTCTGTTTAGATCCTAAACATTAGTTACAGTGACTAAATAGAGATTCTTATAAAAATTCTGATGTTTTCTTCATGCAAATGTACCAGATATTGAGTCATCTAATGTAGGAGGTATATTTATTATTTATTTAGATCATTTGTCTGTCATTACATTCCCTTATGCCATGCATGTTTGGAGTTAATAAATAAGAGTGTTAGATAAACATAGTTTTTCTGAGAAAAGCAACTTTACACCATTTTTGTTAAAAGCTTTTGTGAAAACACAGTCAAATCAAGGGTAAGGCTTTCTTTTTTTCCCTAATATGTACAAATCCTTAATAAATAACAGACATACAGACAGTGCGATTGGATAAAGATGTGTGCTTTTTCTGAGATTTTCGTGATGGTATTTCAGATTAAAGGACTGATCAAGAGTTTCCATATCTCAGAGTAAAGATCACTGAAAAAGCAAAGAGAAACAAAGGCTTGCCCATCACAGAGAAAGAAATCTCAGCCACACAGGGTGCTGGGAGACTGCAGGGGCAAGAACAAAGTGCTGTGTTTTTCTGATCTGTGTCAGAAGATCTAGCAATTGTTTAAAGAAAATGGTCATAGACTAGACAACATTTAGAAAAGAATAAGATTGTAAGGAAGACTACATGAAAAAGTAAGAGATGGTTGCTAAAAGACATTACTTATCTTAGAGCCAAGTTATTACCTAAAATATTATGATCTCAACAAGATTATAAATTGTTTATTAAATCAATTTTATGTGATAAAATAAAAAGCCTGTTTTCTAGTAGTTTTTTTCATACACTAATTCCATGGGATTATGTCCTATAACAGGGGATGGGGAAGCAAAACACAAATACCATTCCTTTTGGTTTTATCAGGCCTCTTATTAAATGGAAAATTCAGGATTGGTCTTTACTAATCCATCTATAATAATTACTCAACAGAAAATGATAACAGTGAGATTTACAGCAAGGAAAAGAAAAAAGAAAGGTTTAAATGACATGGCATGTTTATAAGAAGATTGACCTAATATTCTAATAAGCACTACTGCCCGAAGATAAAGATGAAAAAAGACACTTTAAAGATCAGCTCAGCTTTGGGGGAAAAAAAAAAAAAAAGAGGAAAAAAAAAATTCTGAAGTTTGCACTCAGTCTTCTACAGTCTGTCTTCTAATTTATACAGTGTGAGCTAAAGTTGCAAACCTAAATAGGGCACAAAATATACCTTTTACAGAACACATCAGAGTTCTCAGGAAAGCAGATTTAAGGCTTATACAAAGATACACAGTAATCTGTTTAGAAATAGTACTTGGTTTCCTTCTTAAAGGAAAATTAAGAAAAAAAAAAGCAAACATATATTCTGGAAATGAAAAAGGTGTTGATCCATTTCCTGAGCAATAGTGTCAGCTGAATGCAAAAGTCTCTGTAGAACCTAATAACACAGAATGTCAGAGCCCTGAAAGACACCAGCTGGATGTTCCATACATATGCCAGAAATACATTTCCTGAATGTGATAACAATGACAAGAATTTGTCCAGCTAAATATGGTGGCACAGTAGGTACATTGGAAAAGCTAGTTGCTACAATAAAATATAAAAAAAACTGCTATGAGAGGAAAGTGAGGGGACTGTTGAAAACTTGGGATAATATAAAGTTAATTGCTAGACTCAGTTTTATGTTGAACTCAGCAGTTCTTAAAATAAGGTTATGGACAGTGAGGACCCACAGGAGGTGCTTTTTTCTACAATATTCCATAAAAATCTTCGTGGGTCACAAGCTATAATGTACTAATAAAGTCTTTCTGCCATTTCCTCCCAGTAGAAATTAACCATCTTACAACAACATTTAGTATTCCTATAGAATTTAATTAATTTCTTATTACATTTATTGAATTATACCTGTAATTCTCTTCCTCATTATTTCAAACATTCCCTCAAAGATTATTTGGGTTGCAGGTTTGCTGGAAGTTATACTGGCAGTGTTTTGAGTGAAAAAGACTGAGTCTTGACTTTCCTTCTGCTAGGTCCAATAAGCTTCAGATAAATACAAATATATAGCATTTATTTGCTTTATAAATTTTATAACAGTAGCACTAATTTATTGTTTCTTAATTTTAGCAAGATCTTCCCAAAAATATTGTTTGTGTCTTATTTGTTGATGTCATTCATTGGGGCAGTAACCTGAAGAACGACATGAAAAAAAAGTCCTATAAAAGTTTATACAACTATTTGTGGTCTTAAGAATCACTCTTTTACTAAGTACTTATGTAATGGGAAACTTACAGGGGGAGGCCAAATATATATGAAATATTTTTCAGAAAAATATGGAAATAAAGAATCAAAAAGTTCATTTGTGGCAAATATGAAGATATTAACAAGCAAATGTTACTAAAGACTATGCAGAGCTCTAAATTTCTCACTGATTCTCAACATGAAAAGGGAAAAAAGAATGACTGTACTGTAGATTTGTCAATTACTAGAAAATTGCCATCTTGCAAAATAGATTATGTTTCCTTTCACCATTAACACCATGTTGGATGACAATACACCATGTTGTCCATAAGCTGTATTTTGACAATAAATGAGGCACTGACTCCTCCTGCTTGTAGTATTATGGCAGATGCCCCCCTTCCCATGCCTTATCATGCTGTCTTCAGTTTTATTTTGTTGTCTTTTTATTTTCCCTTCTATTTTCCCTAACAAGAACATGATTTGAATAGACAAATAAGCAAAGAAAGACATAAGATAAAGGATTGGGGAAGAAGAGAAAGACAAAATGTATAAGAAAAGTGGAAAGAGTAAGTGAATGCAAACCAGAAAGGTGACGAGCCAGGGCAAGCAAAAATTAATTCCTCGTTCCTGCATTTTCTTCCCAGTACTACTAGAAAGCTAAGAGATAGTAAGAGTATTATTAGACATGTGGATCAGTTCAATTTAGAGATTTTAGTGGCTTCCTACAAATAAAGATTCATAGGTTTTTGTTTGAGATGTGTCCTTTATAATCATGCATTAACACTTATGCTTCTACAGTGTAAAAGCCTTCTTACTCAGAAGAAATGAGGAAGACATGAACTTGGACAAACAAAACAGATATATAGAAAGATGACAATGAGGAATGGTAGGAAGATAACAACAGGTCAATATAAGGTGATTCAGATACTGGATCACTGACAAAGCTCATTGAAATCAAGTATAATCTTTCTATTCATCTAAAGAAACTTTGGATGGTATCCAGAGAAAAACAAAATTAAAATTAAATAAAATGTCTGGAAATAAGGAAAGGTATATTATCAAATATTGACCAGAAAATTACAAAACTTTTTATCTATCACATTTACGACAATTATTTATCAACATTTGTTTCTAAAATCCTGAACAATAGCTTGGACTTCGAAAAGAAAAAAGGTGAGGCAGCGGAGGGAGGCAAAACATTACATATCTTTTTGTTGCAGTCTTATTTTTAAAATATTATTAATAGATTTTAAACTTTTGTTTGTTACAAAGTCACCTTTAGAACCAAGTTGGCCATTTTGTTAAATTTAAATACACTGATAATGTACCTTTAATTTATATATTAATTATTTTCTACCTATTACCTTATAGTGATATTTTATGGAGGAATTAACATTGCAGCAGGTAATAACAATATTCCCACTACCATAAACTATCACACAGCTCTACAGTACACAGGGAAATTACGAATAAAAGGAGTGAAGGGCAGTAACATCAAACTGTCCAAATAACTGCAGGTGTTTGGTCCCAAGGTGTGGTTCCATATGGTACACATGCTTACAAAGAGAGTACTTGTGTGTTTGGGGATTTTTTCCCTTCTGTGGGTGCTCCTGGCTGCAAGCTGTGGGCAGAACTGATTTGAAGGGCTGGTCAGGTGAGTCATGTTGTGAGGCCAGTCACAAGGTTACAACATGCTCTGGGACAACTTACGGGGTTGAAGCACCTTGGGGCAGGCAACCACCCTTCTGACGCTGCAGAGAGGTTTCCCTGAATTTGGGCTAGCCAGCAAAACCAGGGCTGCCCACACTCCATAGCCACTTCTACTGGCAGCCTGTTTTGTCATGCATCTGAACCATCTCCAGGAATACAGCAGCATGAAAACAGAAGTAAAAGTACGACACTATAAAAGTAGGTAAATTTTAGTTGGTTTCTGTGTGGATGAAGTTATCAAAGAAGCAGGAAAAGAAAAAAAAAACAGGGAAAAATACCTTACTGTGAACCAATTGGCACTGTTTTGTTGGAATATATAGTCAGAGACACTCATGCCCTTTGGAAACCGAGACAGTGTCTAGACTTCAGCACAGTAACAAGACAGTAATTCAAATGGCAGAATGCAGAATGCTTCTCCTGTAACACTGTTGAAATCAATTAAAAAATGTAGATCGATAACATCAAATTGAATTGCTTTGGGATTATTTAGAGGCTCCTCTTTTCCCAGCAGTCACATGTTTAAGGACTGTTACAAATTGTTCTAAGTATGAGGGGTGTCAGCTAGACCAAACAAGTTTATTATTTGCAAAAAAAGAAGTGTTAAAGCAACAGCTAAATGTAAACAATACTAATTCATGTCCTGACAACTGCATAGCTAAAAAAATTAATAGAGCTTGCTCTCTTTTTTCCTGTTGTCCCAACATGCCCTCTATGTAGATTATTCTGGAAAACTTGTCTCTGCATGGGGCACTTGGAGAGATTTTCTCAAGGACTTTAGTGAAACCAAGCTTTTTTATGCTGTCGGGAATATTGGAAAGGGTCTCTGTAGCCTAACATCTGACCTTTCTTCTGACCTGTGGCTTGTTTTTGATTTTGGGACTTTTTAAAAATTTTATGTTAGTCTTTCCAACAGCTGCAGTCAAAATACTTGTATTACAGTTCCTTCCTTTTCCTTATTCTTATCAGAGTGCTTTCCCTACTTATCTGAGCTTCTGCAGTGCTGACAATTGGTATTACTCTTATTATCATAAATATAGGCATTATGGAGTATTTTATAGAGTTTTATGAAAGGCTGATACAAGCTGATAAATTTTATTCACCATGGATGCCATGTCACTTTAATTAATAAAAATGCTACTACCTGCTTTTATTTTCAAGTGCACTAATACAACTCATGACTGTATGCAGGAGGACTCTTCCTCTTCGCAGGGCAGAAGGGAGAGGAGAATACAGACTAGAGCACTTGTTCTCTGAGAGTTAGACAGAAACACTGCTGATGCTGCAGGTGAGCGTGTAGGAGAGATAATGTCCAAAACATGAAGGATAGCAAGCATTCCTAAATTCTTTTTCTAATTCCTAAATCAAGAAATGTTGGGACTTTTGCATCCATGTTTAAGATGCTGTTGTCCTTTAAGACATTTAATATGGATTTAGATTCAGAAGTTCTCCTTAAAAGAAAAAGTCAGAAGAAACCAAAAGCAAAATCCACAGGAAAAAAAAATGTCTGAAAGTAATTATTTTAGAAAATTTCATTATTTTTGACTCATTTCAAGTCTCACAATACTACTTTAGGTTTCCCTTTCGAATAACTTGTGATTGATGTTAATGGTACTATTTCTGTTCTCTTAAGTTAAACAGCATTTGTAGGTGACAGAGATAAATGAATCAAATAATTCTGAATCAGAACCACTGCAAAAGGAGCGAATAGCTTTCAACAAAAGATAACTCCTGCAGTTACTATTTATGAGTCAAGATTAGATATCATTCAATCTTGTGCTTGTGTCTCAGAAACTCTGTTGGCATGTCCCTCGCTCTGGTTCAGATTTCCAAGGGATCAAAAATATATTAAATAGAAGGATATTCTTCTAACCTGAACCTCCAGGTAAAATTACCACAGAGACATGACTCTATTAATGTAATTACATTTCCACCACTCTAAAATCTCCATTATACCATATGTTCTGGTGTAGAAAACATTTATGTAAAACACTATCCCTTGGTAATCAGCCTTCCTGCTTCCTTCTAAACAGCCTCAGTACTCAGTATTTTTAAAAGACAAGCTTCAAAGGATGCCCTCTGAAGCTGCTTGCAATTTTGCATCTGTATCTTCTGTTTTATGTAGAAACTTTCATGTTTTTAAATAAAAAAAACATGAAAAAGCTTTATTTAAAAGCTTTTTAAATAAAGCTTTCCAAACTAAGAAAGCACAGTGGATAGTGCTTAGGTTTTCAGGGGGGTTTTAAGACACCTATATGGCTTTGGGTGGGTTTTTTTTTGTTTGTTTGTTTGTTTTTTTTTTTTTTTTTGTGGTTTTTTTGTGTGTGTGCGTTTAGTTTTAGTTGTTGTTTTTTGTTTTGTTTTTTGGTTGGTTGGTTGGTTGGTTGGTTGGGGTTTTTTGTTTTTGTTTTTCTGCAGAGAGCGTCTGGCTACAGGCCAGCTAAACAATTTTACATAGGTATATGCAAATGTTTCCTGCCAAGAATTAGGCAAAATATTCTAAGATTAGGTAATATAATCTAAATCACAGAAATTCAGGTTATGGCATTAGATATTAATAATTATATGTACCATGAAAATATACTAATAAACTTTTAAATTAGGATACTAACCCTGGTACACTGAAAATCTATATCTCCTTTTTCATTTTCTCAAATGCAGTATGCAGACTGTGGACTCTTGTACAGTGAACTCCAGTCTGACAATAGAGCTCTATTTCTTTTTTTCTTGCTTTTGGCAAGAGTTTTGTTTATGAACAAAAGTAAAATTACTTGGGAAAACCATTCTTGCGCTGCTTTTATCTTCCATTTGCTATACCCTTTTTCCTTTTACAGTTCTTTGCTTAATCTTTATAAATGGTATTTGCCAGTGAACTCACCAGACTTGGAGCAAATTGGACGTTACTAAGCAGCATCATCTTGTCAAAGCTGAAAAAGCTCCCAAGCCATAACATGTTGGAGGTTGGTAAACACTGGACACCAGATGCACTCTACTCCATAGGCTGTTTCTCACACTATGGCTGTTCACTCAGTCAACCTGCAGGGAGTAATTAAGGGTGAATACAACTGACAAGGGTTCGGAAAGCAGGGAGAAACCCTTTCGCCAGGCAGATTGCTATTACTATATTTATTATTTCTTTCTTCTACGCTTTAGCAAAATAAGTTGTTTTGCTTCCCCTACAGTGATGATAGTCAAAAACAGTGAGGTGAAGGCTAATCAAGTAAAGGTCAGTCCTGTTAACCAGAGAAAGGCCTCAGGTCACTCACTACTGTGATCATAATTAAGCAGTGTATCTTTGTGCTAGTTAAAGGTTAAATGAGTGGAAAGAAGGGACATAACTGTGATGAAAAACAAGGAAACATAAAAGAATGTAATCTTTTCAGCAGGCTAGAGGTGAGGACATGGCATGGTTTATTGTATAAGTTCATAGTCACAGGGTTGGGGAGTCCTGGAATACATTGCAGAAGTTGTCCCAACACTTCTGAACTAGGACAGAAGTACTGCATAGAAATAAGAAATTAATTCTAACAAAAATCAAATTAATGTGAATTAATACATTAGCATACCAGTCAATTAGACTTGCTAAACATTATTAGCCAGTGAAAGGACACCTCCTTTTACATGTCCAGTGGACAGATACTTCCTGGAGCTTTAACTAACAGAAGGCTACACTGAATTAAAAATAGATGCATTCACTGAAGCAAGAGCTAAAGCAACTGTTCATTGCCTGCTTATACACACAAATAGAAACACCCTGTTTGTGTTAACACAATCTAACATGACCCCTTAAATCTGTGAAGTTTTAACTGGACTGGATTCCCAAACATAATTCAGCCCTCACAGAATAGCTAGTTGGTTTACTGGAAATATTGTGAGGGAAATGACTATTGTTTGGTTTTGGGTTTGGGGGTCTTTTAGTTTGGGTGGGATTGGTTTCTGTTTGATTCTGTTTCTTCTTCAGTGGCAAAAGAAAAACATTAAACAATGGCTTGTTTGAGCACAACATGCCAATCATGTCTTCTTTTCACTAGTCTCTTGCTGCATGCTAAATCTTTATTGAGCCTTTGCCACACAATAGGCCTCTATTCCAAAGGATACACCTGGTGGGTCAAGAAGCATCTATGCACGTTTATTTAGTCATGCAGAGGTATATATGTGCTAAGGATATGTCAACATGGTTGAATTACCATGTCATGACAAACAAACAAACAAACAAACAAGCAAACAAAAGCCTCAATAAAGCTAAACTTATCTAAGGCACAGTAATGAAAATAATCTGAACCATCACTTGAAACTCAAATACTTCCATGACTTTTCTTCCCATGCCAGCAGTGTTAGGTATACCTAAGACAAGTTGGAACATAAGATTTGCAGATGAAAAAATGAAAAATATAGTTGACATAAAATTTTCTCTGCTTTAGCTGAAGTGACAGTGAAAACGGTTTTGTCCATGGAAGGAAAGGAGAGAAGTTATAGAGCTGCTGAAAGCAGCTGAAAGAGTCAGACCATAATCAGTGTCTTTTGGGAAATCTCATCCTACCAGAGTTGAGTAAACAATGTCTGGGATGTTGCAGAGAACATTTCAAGTTCAGTCTTCTTCTGCTGCCTGCAGTGTTCAACCTTTTGCCATTCCCCATTTCATCTCAACTACTTCCTGCATCCCCAAATGCTGACCAAGCCATCCTTTCTCAAGAATATTCTATGTTTGGCTTCCAAAGTTTCTTTCTACCAGTGTTATGGCTATGGATCCTTCTCCTCCATGTCTTCTTGATCTTTTAATAAAAGTTAATTATGATTGAATAGAAGGTAAATCTGTATCTTTACATCTATATACAAACAATTTAGATTCACATACCTTTAAAGCAGAGAATTTGCATAGGCAAATTACACCTATAAAAGTACTTTTTATACCCATAAGATGAGGCTCAAATCTTCTTTCCTTTCCATTTAGAAATTGTGTAGTACAATTACAGGGTTAAATAGTCTGTTGTTCCTTTGAATTGGATATGGAAATTATTTCTTTGTGCTGTTTTTTCAGGTGATTCAGTTTTACCCTGAAGTTGCCACATCTACCTACATCTTAAAGTGTAGTGTAGATTTGGCACCTATTAAACTCTGGGGTGTTTACCCAGTGAATGGCTGCCAATGATTATTTTATTAAATTCATGATGTGGACATGTGTTCATTATTAACAGGATGGACATAAAACTTTCTACAAAGATCACTGAAGAGCCAACTGGAGAGATTAAGCGTTTTGATTACTATCAGCTGTACCACTGTAGAATGCAGTTAAATAATTTTTCTGACATGAATGGAAACCTTTTCTTTTTTTAAAAGAAAAGCTTTTAAAGACTGCAATGCATAAATTACCAGAGCAACTTTCAGCACATTTTAATTTACTCCTAATTTAAATGTAACAATTTTTTAAAAAATTAAGCCTCTAACTGGTGCTCTAGAGATTTACTTAAACCTGTTAAATACACAAACTCTCTCTCAGCTGAACTCCTGACTTTTAAGCTTCTCTTATCCTTCTCTTTTTAATGATAGCTCTATTCTAAAGGGAAAAAAAAAATCTTGTATTGCTTTTGAAGATCATTTTAGAAGAGGCTATACTCTATTCATCCCTCCTAAAAAGAATGTAGACACTGTCTAAAATGAACTTCAAAAATTTTTAAAAGAAATTTCAGAGGCCATGTCTTGGTTTAAGTGAAGTTAAGGGGGGTGGACACTCCAACCCGCACCATCTTCCCTTTAAGTTTTAACAGCTCCCTTTTCACCAATAAAGAGAGATTACTGAGAGTAGATATAAGCAAAAAAATAACAGTTTACTGAAAAACGGAAGGGCAACATATTTCAGTCAAGAAGTGTCAATAAATAATCAGTAGATGCAAAGTTGCTAAATCTTACCCAGAGAGCAAAGACAAACAAAAAGGGTGGTGAAACCCCTCCTCCAAGATGGGCCGTTCCACCATGACCCTGTGGAGAGAGACAATGGCAAAACAGCAGAAAACCCCTACTTGGCTCTACCTTTGCCCTGGAACAACAACAACAAAAAAGAAAACATTGGGAAGGTAACGGCTTATGAAGCAGTTCCAGTGGTGGATGATAACTGATGGCATTGCTCAGGGAGCTTCAGCCCCACTGTGTCAGCCTCTGGTTCATTGGGTGTCTGTGCTGCTATCTGGGGTAGCTGTCCAGATAGGGAAGGAAGGAAATGTCCCCTGGAGCACTGAAGAACGGTGGCCTGATCTCAACCACCTCCGGCTTTGTGCTGAAGACAGGTGTTACAAAATTCACTATGAAAGAGTTTGGAACTTGTGAAATGCAGTTTCTGTGTTTGCCATTTGGGGATGTGCTTGAAGTGACCCCTTCTGCAGCGCAGAGAGAAACAAAAGAAGGCTCCTGCTTTGTGCTGCCTCAGCTCTCCCCATGAGTACTCCAGGGAAAAGGAAGAGCCAAAAGGGCTTCTTCTTGAGTGCCTCGACCTTAGAAAGACTCAGAACCCCAAACCTCAACAGTTCTATTTCTGGCTGCACAGAGAGATATGGAATACCATAACATTTTTGGGTTACTCAGGGTATTTTCCACCCCTTATTCCATATTATACCCAAATGAATGCCTTTCATCTCTACTCGTATATGCATGTGACTATATACAAATTCAAGTATTTCAGAGGCCACTGAGTATTGCCCAGGATATGGATTCAGTTCATTGGTCCATGCTGGGTTATGTACTTGTTGAGGGGTGAGCTTCCAAACAATTGGAGCACACTATTCCTCCAGAACCTGGCCCGTATCTTCCCACATCCCATGCCACTCAGGATTTTCTGCCACTGGGGCATCTCCCCAGACAACCACTCTGGAAATCTCAGCCCTGATTCCAAATGAGTTGTAGTCCATATGGAGGAGACATAGCAGAAACAGCAACAAAAATACAATGTTTTGAACGTTCAGAGGGAAGTGAACATTCTCAAAAGGTGGTGTTACTAGACCTGAAGGGGGAGGCTAGGAAAAATAATTTCCTCTTTTTCTTCCAACAGGCTGGGTGTGATTATTTATAGACCCCCAATAACATATTGGATTATGCAGGATAGCCCAGTAGAAGGTAGCTTTCTCTTTTTATCCAGATATGAATATTCCTTTCTTTCTCCCTTCCTTACTGCTGGGGTTCAGAGCAAAAAGAGAAAGAATGAGTAAGAGAAACATAGAGTGCATACAGGACTATCAATATTTAATCCTGTATTAGTGACAGGTTTAAATTTTAATAATTCATGAGCAATCTGACTTCAAATAGATGCTTTATCACGTTAGAAAGAGGAGAGCCTTCTCTTCCTATGAGAGATTGCAATTCTTCCTAGGTCTGGCAGGCTGGAAGATATTGGTTCATAAAATCTTGACACTGGAAAGCACTCTTAGGTAATATTTAGTGGTCTGCATGGCTTGTTGTTTATAACTTTTCTCTCCCTCTCAACCTACAGACTTCAATTCAAGGTTCAGTTTTAGTTTAGAACAAATAAAAGAATAGTCATAAGATTCAAAATTTCTACTCTATTGTAATGAAATATGCAACAGAAGAAAATTAACCACTATGGAAATATAGAGGACTTCTTATTAACATTTATGTTGCTTTATCTTTCCTCTTTGGAATAATGCTGACTTAACACTTGTCTCAAGGTGCACAAGAGCAAAACCAAAGTACCTAAAAATTATATGCCTCCAGCCAGTAGCAGTCAAAAAATGTACCTCATAAAAAATTCAGGCTTGAAAGACCTACATTTCATTTCAAAATTCATGGAAGAGCACTTAAAAAATATTAAGGTTTCACATCTTATGTTCAAAAGCTAAGGACAAAAAGTATCCTGAGATGAAAAGACAGGAAATCAAGTGTGGTAGCAAGAAAAGCGATGAGACATGAACAGAAACAGAATACAGAGGGAAAGGAAACATTGTTTTACTTATTAATTGTGGAATTAGTTCTGGAAGCACCAGGAGATACCTAACATGGGCTCGCTTGATTTTTTTTTTTCAGTAGAATTGCTTTCTAATTGACAAGCACACTCATCCTTATATGACCTCTTTGTTTTCAGAACTAGGGATAACCAGGTGGGAACATTAACAACTCAAATTTTAAGGTAAATTTCTGGTTTAATAAGAAGTGTCAGGTACCTCATGGCAAATGATATTTTATTAAAATATTTAACAGACATGTAAAAAAGTAGCTTTATGAGAGTGTTTTCTCATCCAGAGCAACTCTATAAGTCTATGAAACTGTAGTGTCATAACAAAATTTTAAAACATACGTATTATGATAAATTTTAAAAAAAGAAAAGTGAGTTCATTTATGCTTATTATTTATGTGATTGCACGTATCATCTACATATATCAAGTATAAGAAGTACAAATTTATATATCGACTAATCAATTAATTTAAAAGATTAAATATGTTTTAGTTATCAAATTGTATGTGCTTGAGTAGACACTGATATAGATACTATATGTATAAAAATATTAAATTCAAAGACCATTATATTTCTAATATACTTTAAATAATATTGAAAGTGCACAGGTTCAGATACTATCTCTTAGACAGACTGATAAACAGAGAGGCCAGATATATTTGAAAATGCAGTGAACCAAGTTCTCTTCTTGCTAACACTGTCACACGCTCATTTAGATAAATCTGGAAAGAATTTCACCCCACTACTGTATCTTTATTCAGTTAAATCTCTTTAATAGCATTAAGTCTCATTTAGAAAGTTCACAATACATAATTAGTGGTTTCTTTGAAACTGGTTGTTAAAAATGTTTCAGAACAGTTTACCATTCAAATAATATGGAATAATTGATTTGTCCAAACTGACCAATTTTAGACATCACTCACAAATTAACATTAAAATTCACATGATTTTACTATTTGTTTTGATAAAAGCACTATTAAGCAATACCCTGACCTTTAGGAAAAATTGAATTCAGTACAAAAATTATACCCAGGTTTTAAGATTCAGTCACTAATCTCTATAAAAGGGCAGCAAGAAAGCAAAACAAAATAAAATCCCTTGAAGTCACATTCTGTCATTCTCTTTCAACTATTCTTCTGTGTTTCTGCCCTTCGTATTTAATTTTATTTCATTACATGTAACAAGACTAATTTTTCAACAATCCATTTTGGTTCTGCTCACTCATTTTAACCCCTTGAGCCATTACCTTTCTTAACCCTGAGGTATTTTGTAACAGAATTAATTTTAATTTAATTTGTTTTATTAAGCCAAGGTTTTCCAGTGTTTCAAATATAAGTGATATTAAATGTTGTCACTTCATGTTGTGAGGTCCAGACTTCCTTCAGAATACTTATATGTTGCCAGTGGTATGTGAAAACCAGATATTTTTGGTATGGAATACTATGGGCTGATTTATTGCAAGACATTTTTCTTTTTCTAATATTTATTTTTTCTTTTAATGTTGCAATGAGTTTAATTTTCTCCTTTGCTGCATAGAAAGGTTATTGTGAGAATTTTCAGGAAAGAAAAAAACTTTTTTCACCTGAAAAGTCTCATAATGAAAATACCAATCTATATTAGAAAGCAAAGATAAGAATAAACACATTAGAATGTGTGACATAGATAGAAAGGTAAGAAAAGCCACAATTATTAGATCTAGAAACAGCAAACTGAAGATCATGTGGAAAATCCATTAAAACAGTTTCCAGAGACATGATAGGATCCTGCAAACAAGGGTATCCTCTGTGGCCTTTCTGAGTGGTCCTCTATAAACATGTGGTTACATATCTGTGAATGAGGAGACTTGGGATTCAACCACAGCAAATGTCATTCAGGTTAGGTCAGACAAAATCTTCACAGAAGTAAACCACCGTTATGGATTTCCTGGAAATACCTATACTGGATGAACATATCTGAAATAAGACAGATATATTTAGTTTTAGCTGATGCAGGGAATCAACAGCGTTGCTATTGAAGTTATACTCAAATCTCTATTTTTGCAAATTTTATGGATTTACATAGTTTTCAAATGAAATAAAACTGATTTCTAAATGCATCAAGTTTTAAAAGAAAATAAAGCAGAAAAAAATGCTTAAAAATCTCACTGAACAATATCCCACTATTTTCCAAATAATTGCATCACAATTATAGATCTAGGAGCCACATGAATAGAGTCCAAATAGCTTAGCTGAATAAAATACAACCAAATACGTAGGTAGTTTTGCGATATGCGACAAATTAAGGTTTTGATTGTAGAAATACATAATGAACTATTGAGCCAGAGAGTCTAGTCTAGGATAAAGTAAATTATTCCTGCACACAAAGGAAATCAAGCAGCTCAGCAGTATTGAGTTACATGGGCTTCTGTAGTTTGCTGCAACAGCTTTAGATAGGATTGCTCTTTTTGAAACTTTTCTACACTTACATGTACCACACTGTACCAACTTGTTTGGCTGTAGCTGAATCTAGATTTTTCCACAGTGGAAGTCATAATTTGCTATCACTATGTTCAGTCACTGGTTCTTTGCATCAGTGAACAAGAGAGCAGTCAGGGAAGAAAATGTGACTTCAAAAACACGAAGGTATTTGAAGTGCCCTGACTTCCTCTACTATTTGTTCTGATGATGTGTTGCCTTAGGAATACTCAAAAGCACTAAAGAGTTTCTCTCCAGCTCCCATGATCTGCTTGACACAAGGAGCACTGATTAGCTATCAGGGAGCTATGAATCATCTCCCAGTCCTATTGATCAGTTAATATTCACCTTAGGGGAGGTAACATGCCACAGAAGTGCTAATGTACACGAGAAACTTATTACCTGCTTGTTCAGACTGCAGTGCCCCATCCCCCTCCTATGCCCTGCTCTTAAAATATTTCCTGTTCAGGAGCCAGGGAACTGGTTCCATCAGCTGTAGAAGTGATGGCTTTTCCACAGGGAGGATACTTTGAGCTTGCTCCTTTCTGACCCAATTACGCTGCTTTAAGGCAACCGATATGGCTGCATGTGTCTAAAACGTACCCACTGAGCTTCTGACAGACCTTCAAGGACTCTGAGCAGTCAAGGTCTGCTGCTAATGGTTTCAACAGGTAATAGGTCCTCCATTTGGCCTGTCACTTAAAGGAGCGAGAAGGAGAGCAGGTAACATTGGAAAAGGGTACTTATTGGTGCAGAAAAAAGGAGAAATGCTCTTAAATAGGAAGAGACAGACTGCAGCTAGACAGAAAATCTGTAAAGTGGTCCTGAACCTGGATCCAGCTTATGCAGCTCGTGACATAAGTCCACTCTGCTCCAGAGGCAGCTTTGCTAGAAGACAAGGAAGAAATTATTCCTTAGGGACAGGACTTCATGGATGAATAATACAGTTATCTGCCTTAAAATACTTCAGTTACCTGATACTCCTGGTTTTTATGTTACATGGTGTGTCTCTGAAAATCTAATCCTTATTCAACATAGGTATTTGGTTTTGTGAAATGCAAAATATATGAAGCAAATAAGCTGGGGCATTTTATTTGTTGAGTTTAAACTTATAAATGTTGTAATAATTTACTAATTTAGTTGTACTAAATTGAAGAGTGAGAAGAATAGAGCCTTGATGATATTTTTCATATAATACACAAGTCCTTTGTACTTAATACTTCAGTTTGTTTTAACTTTTCCTTTATCCCTGCTGTCACCAACATGCATTTTAAAAGCTTGCATGGGATTTATTCTTTTTGTTTCCATGGCAACAATGAGACTGATCCCTCAGATATGGAAATCTCCATTTATTCTGAAAATTGTTTCCTGGCAGGATTGTCTTGGATCTGAATCTTGCAATTGAATATACAGGAATTTTATCTTTACATATATCATGTATATTGTATGTAGTCAGGGATAGAGATATCTGGCCTGCTTCCTCAGCTATTGATTGTACTAGCTGCTGTTTTGTTGGGCTTTAGATTCTATCTGAAATTAGGAGTTAACTATTTTGCTGGCCTTTGAACTAGCATAACCACATTTTTGGCTGTGAAGCTTGTGACATTTCTGCTTCCAGAAAAATGAATGCAAATTTTGTTACTTCAACAGAGGAAAGCAAGAGCACATCTGCTACTTAGCGTATTTGATCATTTTAGTTGAATGATGATAGACATTGCAAAGAACTGCTTATCTGGGTTTGTGGATTCATCTTCCACCCCATTATTCAAAATGTTACAGATGATAGTTTCACTATATTTATGCTGGGACCCATTTTATTTTACAAAGATCTTAATTAATCTTGCAAACCAATGGGAGAAAAATCACTTTGCCTTATTTGCTAAGCCATCTACTTTGTTTGTCAATCCTTCTTATCCTTGATTAAGTTTGAAATAAGATAGGTTTTCCTGCAAGTTTGAGGAAAGTATGGCTCAGACACCTGAGTAGAAGTGAAATCGTACCAGAAGTAAATGCCTCAAGATTTGCAACTGCAGTGAGACAAATAACAGAGCTGGCAGTAAAGAAAAGGAAATTCTGTGATGATGTCCTCAGTGTTTCCCACACATAGCAGTTTCAGCTTTTATTTCTCTTAGCTCTGTACTCTTTCAACCTCTGACATAGTAACAGGTTTAGCTATGAACAGACACTTATTTACACGGAGTCAAATATTCAAATGTCTTGCAAAAGGAGCTTAAAGCACTACAATTAACCCATCACAAAATACAATATACCAAAAATGCTTTTTAAAGTTTAATCTACTAATGACTCTCAGCATGCATTCACATTTTGCCCATTTTTTTATATATCGTACGTCAGTGGTTAGATAAACACTCTGATTGCCATCATTTTTATGGCACTGTGAGTGTCCAAGTTGATAACTGCTATTAATCACAGTCTCAGCAGCACAGCGCTTTGAACATATCTGCCACAGAGCTCCACCAGCAGTGACCAATAAGGGACATTACTTGTTCTGTTTAATATAAAAAAACATGTGCTTCATGGCTTGATATACACATACCATTTCAAGAACAGAGAACCTCCAAAAGCCCTGACTGTTGGGGAGGTTGTTTGCACTCTTTGTACTCAGGATAGGTTGTTTTTCTTTCCTTTGGGAGCTAAAATGCAAACTTACACTGATTAAACTAACAGTGGCTTTGTTCATGTTCATTTATATCATACTCAACTATGATAAAAGCCCTCTGGCCTCTGAGGCCATGTAGTTTCTGATGGAGAGACACAGGGAGATAAGCACTTGCAGAAAATGTGAGTTATGAACTAAAAAACAGGAAAAATAACAGTACTGGGAATATCACTACCAGGAATTGTTCATGAGTTGGTCCTGATTTAACAATTTTCACAGTATTCTTTTTAACAATGAAACAAGTACTGAATGTAAGTTTCTGAACAAAAGGCAAAATTCAGCATAGATAATATCAAGCTTCACGATTTTGGTAGCTTGTCTGTGATTCTGGTTTTTGTGGGGTAAAGGGAGGAACTAGTTTATATATCTTTGAACTATGACCTGATATTAATGTGTTTACATATTATATATACAGATGTTCTAAGTTACCAAATCTACAATGGTTTTTCTATAAGAAAGTGTTAGTTCATTCACATCAATTTTGGTGGTTACCTGAATGTCCAAATATATGCTATAATTCCCTTAATATAAACCAAATTAATTATATATTTAAAATACTTTTTTTTTTCTTCTTCTCTGGTCACTTCAGCATTTCACTTGGATCACTGTCCATTAATATGTCACTGGGGAAGTTACAAATTGAAGCATTCAGACTGATGTTTCACTAAACCAGGTATATTAACCTGGTATAATATACCTAAGCCAGGTATATTAACACCATTAATCAATCATTATTAATAAAATTGAAAAAAATTAGAGATGGAAGATTACATAAAAATTCAACTCTATTATGACCTTATCCATGTTGTTAAGGAAATTTCATCTGTAACATATGTAAGAAATAGTACACTTAATGATAAATCTTGTTATTTAATAGATATAAATTATCATTCCTTATTTTGAACATCAGTGTTCATGGAAGATTAATGTTTTTTCACACAACAGGAGCACTAAACACAGAAAGTATTTAACATAAATTTTCATAGTTCAGTATCTCATGGAAGTAATTTATGGGATGTATAGAAAAGCTGAAGAAATAAGTGCTATTGAAAGTCATTCTTGGAGGTGTTTGAAATAGGAATATATGTCACTATAAATAGAAGCTGACTTAGCCTATTTTCAGTATTCTTATTTTTAGACAGGATATTATTTTTTAAATTTTTAATATTCACAACCATTCTTCTCCAGTTTAAGTGACCAACCTTTTTCACAGTTTAAGTGAACAACCTTTTTCACAGTTCATTAATATAGAACTTTATATTGTCTTTTGAACTGACTATATTTTTGACCTAATATAAAATGATAACAATTTTCACGGCCTACAATACTGAGGAGGTCAGATTAGATTGACTAAAGATCTCTTTTGGTGTTGAAACCTTCTTATGTAGTAGCTTTTTGCTGGAAATATCATAATAGTCCTGTCTGGCTGCATGCTATTATGTTCTATGCTTATTGAAAGCTATTTTGTTTCCTAAAGAGTACAATTAAATCAAAAATACTGCATCTAAATATATGAGGAAAATTCTAATTCCTCTCCCTTATTTTAGGTTTTTACCTACTCTCTACAGTGACTGTGTTTCTTGCAAGCATATTCTAAGACATAAATTTCATACATGAATAAGCTCCCTGGGCAAAATAAAAAGGTATGTAGTGTCTTTACTGAAGTAGTTTCTTGGTAAGTGTTTTTGGCTTTGTATTTTTTTTTCATGTTACCTTGGTGTGGTTTTTTTGGTTTTTTTTTTTTTTTTTGGTTGGTTGATTGTTGTTTTTTGTTTGTTTTTTAATTTGAGCTTCTGTATCCTTGGCTTAAATTCGCATGTAGATATACAGTTGTTTAGCTTGTTGGGTAAAGTTAGGAAAACCCCACAGCCATACTTCTTATCTCAGGAGAAAGTGCTAAAATATATAACAATTCTTAGCTCTAAGGGCATTTGGAGAGTATGTTTCAGCTCCTTTGCAGGATGACTATTTCTTCCTTGAATAAAATAAAGCCAATTATGACCTCTAGCCTGGAGTTAGTGTTTTCACTATCCTGAATGTCATTTTGGTGGTGATAAAAGCAAGACCAGAAATTCAGTTCCAAAGGACCTACATAGTAAGAGCCACTTTCTAGATCTTTGTGCTCCTGTTTTACTTTGCACTGACTTCTTTTATTCATGAATATATCTCATACAAGCACTGAGCCAACCTTGAAGTAAATCATGTCTCTGCACATTGCATTAGGGAAGCACGCTGATATGGCTTGTGCCTGGTCTCCTGAAGGTTACATGTAAATTTTACAAATATGTCAGTATTTGCTCCTTTTTAGTAGCCTAGGAAAGGGACATACAGATTTCAGCTACAGCACAGAGGATGGGCCCTCATGGGGGCACCGAAGCAATTTTTAACATACTTTTCCTTTAAAGGGTGGTACTGGGACATGCAAATCAGTCAGAACAACACTATAAAGAGACTTATGGGAGGAGAGCAGACATTTGCTTTTTTTCTGCTCATTGGATGGATCATTCAGCAGTGCCAGTCAGCTTCATTTTCTTTGTCCTGGAATGAATCCCAGTTGCACCAAATGCAGATAATTAGGTGAATATATATGTAAAATATATATGAAATAATGTCCTAAATGAGTTTATAATTTTAACACAATGTGAAAGGCAGACATTTGTCTATCTTCTGTGTGAGTATGCTCATTCTGCACCTCAAGTCTCCACGGTGTTCATTAAACAGACTTTGAGCTGTGAATTCAGTGATCCTACAGCTGAATAGAGTGACAAATGCATGGGTTCCAAATTAAGTGTGAACAGCTCATTTCCTGTCTCTTCCCAATGTAGCAAAAACAGTCCTCTTGAAAAACAAAAATACATCAAATGGAAGTTATTGTAGAGATACACTTATTCGTGTTTTCTCCTTCATTCAAAATATTCTTAACTTATAATTTTAATTTTGTGCTATTCTAAATCATAAAGTAGAAAACAGTCTATAAAAGGCCAGATAAAAATAAAAGTTTATTTCTATGTTTGTACTGGCTTTAGCTTAGGATGCCTCTTGCATAGGTTTTTCCAAAAATTTCCCTTTACACAGAGATGGAGGGTTCCTATATTATTTAAGTTAAAGTTCAGGCTTTCATTAATGTGGTATTTGAATTATGCAGTAGGGAAAAACAAAATACAACTCATCAAAAAGACCCCACTCAAAACAGCAAAAGCCCCTTAGATGTTGAAATTCTGATTCAGTGTGAAAATAGAGTAATTTTTTCCTAAACTTCTCAACAAACTCTGGGTCAAGGAGCAATGAGAGCTCCCTCACACAAAATCTTAAGAAAAAATACTATTTTAAAGTTTGTCCAAAACAATGATTTTTCAAAATCTTTCTATTTTCATTTTGATTTGTTTTTTGACAGCTTTTGAGATATCATATTATTGTGATTATGATGGTATTGGTATGTGGTTATTTTTTTTATCCTACTGCAGATGTTTAATATAAGCACTAATAGTTTTAATTTTATTTTTTTCTTTGGTCAAAGACCCTTAGATGTCTCTTGTAAGAATATTTCTAACTTCACCAAAGACATGCAATCACCTTTCAGTCCATTCTATTATGCTGGATAATTAAGCACAAATATTTGATGTTGGTTTTGTTTTAATCCAAATCACTTTAGATGTATAAATTATCAATGTCAAAAATTAAAAATATATCCTCAGATCATCATTCCCCTTCTCTTTAACCTGACTGATGGTGGATTTACTGAAATCCTCTATTAGGAAATTCTTGGATTATATACTAGTGCCTCTGGTATTTCTGTTCTATGCAGTTTTCTACATCTCTACAGTCTCTCTCAGAAAAAAAAAAAAATCCAAACTTGAAGATATCTTATAATCCCTTATAATCCATATTTAAAGATATCTTATAATACTTAACAGATAAGTAATTTATAAAGATCAAATTTAAAAGTGACATTTTCTAACTTGTTCACTTTCTGTGTTAAAGATTGCTTGAGTGCATCTTTGTCAGAGTAGGGAATTTGGCTCACATATTTTAAATAATTTGAACACTTTGGTTTTAAATATTACTATTGTTTTAAATCAAATTGCTTAGAAAGGTAAGGTTTCAGTGTAGGATTTCCTAGATGAACATGATCATTGCCTCTGTGAAAGTGCAAAGGGGTGTTTGGTTTCATTTTACTTTATCCAAGCTGTCTAGTACTCCTATTTTGAATAACAAAACCTTAAATGAAATTTTGTGTAGATGACATCAGAATTTAAGATCAAATAATTAACTGTACTGCTAAAAATATCATCTATCGAGTGACACATCTTATCCTTCAGCTCCCCTCTCTCAGCTACTATTAATATCTGGGATCCTCTGCAGGATAATTTATGGTTTTTCAGTCAAGGGACATGCCTGTATGGTCATTTCACCTAACCCTAACCATTTGTTTCTCAAACTTGGTATGCTGTTTCACCTTTGAAATAATACATGCTGCTAAGAATTGAAAAGAAGAAATTTTTGTGTTTCATCTGCTGCCAACCAACCGCTCATCTTTGATTCTGTAGAGTGTGGTAGATAAAAAGATTATATACTATTTTTTTTTATTTCTTCCTCTTGGTGCACCTACCATTTCTTAAAAAATGTTTAAAACTTTTTTTTTAACTTCTATTTTAAGCACAGAAGAGTATCAGTTTTACTTGTTTACTAGTTTCATTTTAAAATCCATTTCCTGGATAGGGCTGGTAGGCCTGAAACAAGTAATCAAAGGTTTAAAAATAAATTAGTAACTCCTCAATTTACCATATGTAATAGAGAATGTTGATAAATGAATGAACTTCAATGGCTTATGTTCTTCTTGGGGCATGTGTGGGTATTTCTCTACTTCCCAAGTCTCCCTCATTTCTGGTTGTCTAAGAAGTAATTTGTAATGTTTGTTACAAATAATGCAACCAGCAAAGAGGATAATGTGAAAATAAAATATTCAGCTACGTTTTTCATTATAGAAATATGGTATATAGTAATAGCATACATTAATTCACATACTTTCTACATATATGTATAGAAATACAGACAGTGGATATCAGCTATCACATTTGCATAATGTAAAGATATAAATCAGTGGAGTTTATGCATTTTCACCTTTTCACATTCACAGGTGGTATTATTGCATATATGTCGCAAGCTGAACAAAACTATTCATTGTTTCTGAAGGATAAAACAATCTATCTCTTTACATATACATTTTTCCACATAAATTATCCATGAGGAGAAAAAAATCAAAGAAAATTCTTCTAAACACTACAGAGGAAAAAGTCTATTATATCAGCTTTTTCAAGTGACAATAATTTAAAGTATGTTCTTACTTTATTGAGGGATAATGTTATCACTGCAGCACTCTCAGTCAGAGTAAGACGATTCATCCTGTGTATCCTGGAGCATTAATAGTGAGCATCATACTAGCAATTCCTCTATCACATGAACTTCCACAACTTATGTGCAAAACTGATACAAATTTAGCTAAAAATAGCAACAACATCCTGCTATTGTGGCCAGTTATACAGTGACTGATTCCAAGAAATATATAATTGTATTAAATACAAATATAAATGCAGAGGTTAAAGAAAGTATCATTTAAAAGACTCATGCACATTGTGTTTTCCCATCAGAGACCTTATAAAATGTCAACATGATGTACTTTTGTCATTCTGGTGCTGTCTGGTCTTACAGACATTTACCTGAAAAAACCCCTAATACTGCTGAAGTAATTAAATTCACCTGAGATGTCACCTGAAGAAATAAAAGCTAATACATTTCACTTTCATTGGTAATGAACATGCACTTAGAACCCCCACATGCCAACACAACACAGACACTTCCCTGTATTTCTTCTCAAATAAGTTTCCTGAAAAACGTCAAAATTTACCCTTTCCTTTTTTGAGGCACTGAGAGACACACATGGAGGCCATGTTAAAGGATGAGTATAAAGTAAAATCTCTTCTCCAATTCAGAAACAAAGATAATTGAGCAAAGATGCATTTACAAAAGACTGACAGGAGAGATTGCAGTGTGAGACAGACCTATTTTCTTGTTTAAATCCTTTTTTCCCCTGTGAAATCTTGCTCTTACTGGCTAAAAAATGTTATGATTTGACTAAGTTTTCCTAAGTTATTGTAATTTGCTCTCTTTAAACAAGTTTGGAAAACACAGGGTTTCTATCAAGTCCATCATAGCTAAAGAAATAAAATGTTAGAGAACAAAGAAAAGTAGCATCTCTTGCCCCCATGATTATGTTCAGTGCAGTGCAGAGTAACAGCAAAAGTTGTCACTGTGGGGCCAAGGCATAGCTTTCCAAATTATTCTCTCTCCATTAAAATGAGCAAACAATATAACAAACAAAAACCCACAAACCTGACCACAAAACCTCAAGGAGACTCACAGAGAGCAAGAGGACAGAATGGACAAATGACTTCCCATCGGTCACAGCAGGGCAAGGAAAACAGGTGTGTGAATGCAGGGCTGCCAGGCCCTGGAGTTAGAAATCCCTCTGTAGGAGAAGCCATCCTCTCTGCAAGAGACATCATGTAATGTTGATTGAACATCTACCCTGTAAAACACCTGCATTTTCTAGTGTGCCATGACAGACTTTTTTCACCTGGCTTTTATCGCAAAAGCTTGATTTTGTAGCTTTTGTTCCCTATATTATTTGCTTTTTGATTAAACATCACCCATTGTTATATATTCTGGGAAATGCTGGCCCTGCAGCGACTGTAAATCGATAGCTAGATGTGGAAGAATAGGAAGGGTAAGGGAAAGAAAGAAAAGGAGAAAGGTTTCTTACAGCTAAGTGAGAAAGAAAGTTAATAAAAATAGGTCAGGCAATTTCAACCCTTTCTCATATGAAACAAATGGGCTAATCTTAAGTAGGAATCACACATAAGGATCTTCAGTGTATCTGGGCCTCATCAGGAGGTGGCATACAAGTAGCAATATAAAAATTCTTTTTCACTGACATCCGAAGTTTGCACGATAATAGATTATCCTGCAAAGAATTTGTATTACATCTGTCTTTTTACCTAGGATTGAATAAATATTGCAGAAATTAAACTGGTGTGTTATCCAGGTCACGTACTCAGCAATGATTAAGCTGAAAAAGCATATATGAAAATATTAGAACATTTTTCTTAAAAATATGTAGAATGGTACTCTAAATGGATGAGAAAATGAAAACAGAAGGTAAAGGTCTTGGGTTTTTTTTCGGCTCAAAAGACAGTCATTTTAATTGTGTAGTTCCTGGACATAAAACCTTGCATAATGTAATGAAATGATATTCAAAGTAACTCACATATAAAGTCTACAAATTGAAATCTTACTGGAACTCCTACTTATTTGTCTACTGTAATTATATTCACCATGATGGAATCTTGGAAAAAAAAAAACAACAGTATTTAAAATACAGAAGGGGAAGAAACTTCCAGATTTAGGCATAAAAATAGAAGACATCCAAGTGGCACAAAGTTGCAATTCAGGAAAGACGTTGTTAGTTGTATTTGGATCACAACTAGAGCAACTGTTAGCATGTGTCACTGCCTCTAATGGTATATGGGTTCAATCAGAGCACACAGAATACCAGATGGGACTGGAAGAAGCTGTCAGCAGAAAGAAACTATGCTCTCTGATTTTTGCATTCCTGTGCAAAAAAAGCTGCTATTGTCAATTGTTTTTATCTGTAAAACCAATGCTTTTGTTATAAATCTTGGCATGGTCTGGGATTACAAAGCCAGCAAGCACCAGATGGTTGAAGAGATTCAGGCCAGGTCTAGAGCCTCCTGCCAGCCTTGTTTCTGCAATCAGAAGTATGCAGTAATACAATCCATGTTCAACACGTCTGGGTGAGCAGATGCTCCTCACGTGTAGACACAGTAAGTACACTGGCAAAACTGTAGCATGACAAGTAGACAGATGCCTGATGAAAGTAAGGAAGAAGATTATTTAGATGAGTGCAAAGGACATCATTGTTGGAATACAGAATAGTTGCAATCTGCTGTGCTGGTTTTGATTGGGATAGAGTTAGTAGCTGGTATGGGCCTGTGTTTTAGATTTGTGACCAAAGCATTGCTGGTGAGAAGGATTTTTTAATTATTTACACAGTGTCGAGGACCTTTCTGTTTCTCACCCCATCAAACCATCAAATAATCTGGGGGTGCTTAAGGAGTTGGGAGGGGACACAGGTGGGACAGCTGAGATATTCCATACTGTATGTCATCATTTTTCAGCACATAAAGCTGAAGAAGGAGGACGTGTTCAGAGTGATGGTGTTTGTCTTCCCAGGTCACTACATGTGGTGGAGTCCTGCTTTCCTTGGAATGGCTGAACACCTGCCTGCCCATGGGCAGAGTGAATGAATGTCTTGTTTTGCTTTGTTTTGCTTTGTGTGAGTGGTTTTTGCTTTACGTATTTTACTGTCTTTGTCTGAACCCACAGGCTTTCTCACTTTTGCTTTTCTGATTCATTTCCCCATCCTGCTAGTGGGGGGAGTGAGTGCAGGACTGTGTGGGGCTTAGTTGTGGGCTGGGCCTAAACATCTGATCAAAAATTAGCCTTAGCATAGGCATTACTTTAAATGGTAATGAATATCAACACCACGTCAAGATTACTTTGCCATTCAGAAGGCAGCTGCTAATATGAAATTGTGTCTTTTCTCAAAAAGAAAAACAAATTATTGACCACTGAGAGAATTGTTCCTTCCCTGAAACTTTTAAGCATAAATTTCTAAGGACCAGAAGAAAGATTAAAACCGCTCCTTGGTGAGCACTCTGATACTCTGAGAATTTTCTGCAAGAACATGGAAATTAACTGAAGCTACTCAAATCTTGTTCTAGTATCCTCTCAGAAGGTTGCTTGGCCTCACATACTGACATGCAAATATGTTAAAATGATATGTTTCCTTCATTCTCTTTGTGTTCTTGTAGTTCTTGCTTCCATCATCTGTAGATTATTTCTCTTTAATAGAATCAAAACTGTCATTTCTGAGAGTCATGTTGCTGTGCTATTAACTAGTAACTAGTGTTGCTGTGCTATATAACTACATGCCTCTTCAGCAATGATAAATGCCAGCTGAATGAGCTCCACTTTCTCTGTAATATGCCAGACAGTCCATCCTGTAGCTGAAAATTTCTGATGAAACAGCTTTTCCTTGCAATTTTCTTATCTTCTTCACAGAATCCCATTTATTCCCTGTTGTGGACTGCTTTTAGGAGACCTTGTGGGAAGCTGTGGTGAGGATGAAGAAGGTGATGGGAGAAAAAGCATGGAGTATCAAATAAAAGCATCAGCTGTGAGATTTGAAGTGATTCTTTAACCTTTGTTTGTTTCTTTATCAGTGTCATAGAATATTTCAAGTCAGAGGGATCCTTAAGGAGCACTGAGTTTGCCTCCCTGCTCCTAACAGGACTGCCTTAAAACTATAACATATGATTACGAACACCACCCATATACTCCTTGAGCTCTGACAGGTTTGGGGTCATTTCCCTGGAGACCCTGCTCCAGTGTAAAACTATCTTTCCATGAAGAACCTTTTTCTGGTATCCCATCTGACCTTTCCTGTTGCACCTTAATTCTATTTCCTTGTGTCCTATCGCTGGTCATTTGAGAGAGATCAACACCTCCCCTTTCACTGCTCTCCAGAGGAAGGTGTTGACTGTGATGATGTCACATCACAGATTTTCTTCTCCAAATTGAGCAAACCAAATATCTTTAGCTGACCCTTATAAATCTTGCACTTGAGAATTTTCACCATCTTGGCACCTCTCCTTTTGATACAATCTAAAAGTGTGACATTCTTCAAATATTTTGGAGTCCAAACCTGCACACAGTACTCAAGGTGAGGATGGACCTGTGCAGTGTAGAGTGGGATAATCCCTTCCCTCAACCAGCTACTGATGCTGTACTTGATGTGCCCCAGGATATAATTGACTGAGGCCCCACTGTTGATTCACATTCAATTTGCCATTGACCAGGACCTCCAGATCTCTTTCTACAGTGCTGCTTTCTGGCTTCTTTCCCCCCCAGCTTGTATATGTAAATGTGATTTTTCTATCCAAAGTGGAAAAAACAGAACTTGCTCTTGTTAAATTTCATACAGTTTGTGATTGTCCAGCTCACAGTCTATGCAAGATCCCTTTGTAACCTCTCTCTGCCCTCAGTGGCACAGCTCCTAGTTTAATATCATCACCAAATTTACTTAAGGTACATGCATCCACATAATTTATAAAAAAACATTAAAGAGCACTGTCCCTAAAACTGAGCTTTGCGTAAGCCCGCTTGTATCTGGCTGCCAGCCTGACACAATGCCATTCAGTATATCTCTTTGAGCCTCTCCTGTCAAGCAATTGCTCATCCAACAAACACAAACATATTGAAATAATACATCCAGCCAACAGCAAGGTATTTGAGAGGTTTCTGAATTGAGCAGGCAGAAAGAAGTGAGGCTGCTACAACCCCATGTCCTCAGGTCAAGTCAGAAGTAAGGACAAGCACAAACCTGGATAGGTACAGTCACACTGTACCAAATATGCGCAAACATGCACAGCTTCCCACACGAATTAAGACAAAGGAAAACACTCGTACAAATAGAGAAGGCACAAGTAGATTATTCTTACCCCCTTCTATGGCAATTCATGGTGAAGGTCCATTAGTGAGCAGTGTTTAGGTGTGTATAACACAGCAGTATCCCTATTATATATGTCAGCATGTCCTACCCACTAAGAACAGCGGCTGTCCCAAGCCACTCAGCCTGTCTGGAGTGCTTCCTCCAGCAGACCATATCTGTGTCCCTGCTATTCACAGATTTATGACCACACCAGTAACTGCCTCCCAAGCCCCTTATACTTCTCTTTGAACATCACAGCTTGAACCCAGCTGGCAGTCATGCTCTGTCATATATACACACACAAAGGGCAGATGCTCTGCTCTCTCCAGCTGCTGACTCCACAGACAAACAGTCCCCGAGGTTCTGATCCCTGGTCCCATGCTGGTTGCCAGCAGTCATACACTTGTACACACACACGCACAGCACTAGAGAGTCCCTCACTCAGGAAAACAGCTAGAAATGGCAATGTTCCTTGCCAAACACTTTGACCTTTCTTGCCTGTGATTCTTTCTAATGTGACGCCTGCACACTATTGCTGAGGCACTCCTAGAACAAGCCTAACAGCAGCTGGGGCTTATGTCTCTTGCTGGGGATCTTCCCCTCATCACTGTGTCTTTGTGCTCCTTTCTGTTTCAGGATTAACCATAAGTCATATAATAACACCTTTTAAAAAATATAGGGTTTTGTCTATGATCATGGTTTGGAAAGCCCAGAAAAGTACACTTTATAATAATCCTATAGCCATTTTTCAGAGCTCCTCATGATGCTTGTCTTTCCAAGCACTGTTTAATAAAGCTACTTTACTGTGGAAGTGCCTGAAAATACTCTTTACCTTAAGCCAGTGTAATACATTGAATTTCATACAGAAACACACTTGTGCATGAGTGCTAGTCTACTTCGATAATCAGCCAACATTTTTTAGACTATATTTCTCTTGTGAATTACATATTAGTATAAGCAATAGCACTGACTCATTAACAGGTTTATAAGTGAGAAGAGTCACAAACTCTCACTGTCTTTGCAACCTAGAATTAAGCTGTGGGGATTTCCATTCATTCTTATCGCCTGCAAAAATTGGAGATGATGGCCTATCCCATCTATGTGTTAGCAATAGAGGTAGCAAATATGCATATATTCCATTAAATAAATCATTTTCTTTCCACCAGAATATAATTTAGAAGTATGAATGTCCTGTCCTAGTCAAATGAAATATCATTTACAAAGCTTCTTATGTACCCTATCTCAAGGGACAAGGCTGTTGCATTGATTAAGCTTTTAGAATATTTAAGTACAAAGACAAATGTATTTCATGTATAATTTGCATTATCAAGACTCAGAGAAAATCCAATCTTGCATAGCTTAGCAATGCAGAATAATTTAAAAATTCTCATTTAATTGTATTATTTTTCCATAATATAGAAGAAAATTAAAATAATTATTTTTTAAAATTATATAGGTTCATATTAAACCCAAATAAGCTATTGGTGTCCTATACTTTAGACAATCCATGTATGTTCACATATTTTATACCATAATGTACCAGAAAGTATTTGGGGCAATAGCACTGCACAATGTAGGTGATACAGAAACCAGAGAATGTAATTCAGACTCCACTGACACCTGCAGGGAAACTGCTTGGTCCAGAAGAGTTGACACTCCACCCAGGGCATTCAAGAGTGACAGAATCTCCGTAGTGTGGCACTTTTCAAAATAAACTGTGCAAGTCACCACAACATTTCCATGTCCTTGGCTACTTTGTTTTTAACAGGTGCCATTTTTTGAAGAGCACCAGAAAGTAAGAGAGAGGAAACAGAGCACCAAAGTGTTTACTGAAATCTCCCTTTAGCATCCCTGGAACCCTCTAGGCTTTTCAACAAAGCAGTGACATTCTAACAGCAGCACATTTCAGAGAAAGCATAGACTCTTCTGTGATGCATCACTGTTCCTATGGGCCCTGTACATGTCAGAAAGCTACTTACAGCCACTTACAGCCAGTTGGAGGGGCCTGCCCAGCTATCTCCCCCATTCATCTTCACTGCATCTCAGAGCTTCCCCAAGCCAGCCTTTAAATCTGACTTTCCCTCTTTTTAAGAGATTCAGGGTTGTTTATTGAAAAGCCTGGGCTGGGCTACATGATTGCATAAAATAAGTGTCGCTCAGATGCCATCTATTCTGTTTCCTTCAGGAAAAAGAAAATGTTAAAAAAACAAAAGTCATCAGCATTGTGTAGTCTCAGGGAAATATATTGATTCTCATTGAATTTGGTTTCTCTCTAGGTATTACAAAGAAAAAATAATACTCTTATAATACTCCAAACCAACATTAGAAAATTTTAACAATTCTTTTGAGAACCTTAGTGCCACTGGACTAATAACATTTTGTTTAATCTGTGCTCCTGGAAATCAGCAGAGCAGTGAAAATTTCTGCTAGCTGGGAACTTGGTGAAGTGTGTTACAAGTTACAGCTTTCTATATCTTAAGTGGTGAAAAAAAAAATTCTATTATGTGCTTCTCAAATGGTTTCAGATAATTACTACCATTCACAAATGGTTTTAGGTAAAACTTATGGAAAGACAATGTAGCAACCATTGCTTGCTCATGTTGAAAGAGAAAAAAAAGCCCAACTTTGCCATCAAGTCTGTCTTTTAGGAAAATATTCTTAAAATATTTTCTGTAATTTCCATATATTGTTTTTTGGATGCAGTGCTGATCAAGCTGTATGGTTTATCTTTTTTTTTTATTTTTTTTTGGGAGGGGGCAATTTTGAGTTCATTTTTTCTTGATTTTCTGAATTATTACAACAATTTTCCTTAGATTTTTTTTAAATTATTTTATTTTTATATTTTTATGGTGGCACACTTGTGTCATGATCATCATGTTGACAAAATGGACCATAATGTGACACTTATCAAAGACCCATTCCATGTCCTGGCATATTCCAGTGAATGAGAAATGTTCAACTGAACTGATGTTTGCCTATACATAAGGGGCAGAATATCAAAAAAAGTGAATCAGATAAGATGCTGACAATCACAGATTATGCTATACAACTTCATGCAGAATGCGCCTCTGATTCCATCATCAGCAAGTTGACAAAATTAATGAAATAGAATGGAGAAATGTAGATATATGTCCATCCTAAAAACTTAACAGTGAAGTAAGTTGCATGACATGGTAGTCATGCAGTAAGTAAAGCTTTTCAGATAAATACTTAGACTTTAAAAAATTTGGACATGTGTATCAAATACTGCCTATACTTACATTAAGAAATTAAATTCTGAAAAGGCTATTTCTATACACAGGAACCCAGTCATCAAAGTTGCTAAAATGGTTCCTAGCATTGTTTTGGTGCAAGCTCTCCCAAACAATCCATAAACTTGTTTGGAGTATTATCAAATACTTGTAGACACTTCATTTGTGGATATTTCTTGCCTATGAGTACCTCCTCTGGGGTGAGCATGGACCATAATGTATCAGTTAATCTCAGGAAATGGCCACTGGCATATTTAATTTAATAGTAGAGTCATACACTCTATAATTCCTAGTTTGTTCTCTTTTTTTTTTTTTTTTTAATACTCAATTCAACAGGGAGCAATCAAATTATCATCCTGTATGTCTGTTACATCCTGCAGACTTCAGCCAAATTAACTATCTAAATTAAAAAGCAAATTCCTTCAAATTTAATGAAAACGGACAAATTAGTAGAGAAGCAGGACCTAGAAGTGCACCCTTTTATGAAAGCTCCCTATACAACTTTACCCATCAATGACAATGGAGAATTTGCTTAACAGACCAACTTTGAGAAACACGTTCATGCAAAATTTGGCTTATTTTGCCTTTCTGCCTACTGAAATGTTCATTGGTTGCTTGTTCCACTATCCTTGAAAGAAGTAGATTTAGACTCTCATGTTTCATTCCCCATTTCATTCTTCCAATTTTTGCAACCTCCGGGCATTTCTGTCTCTCATGCTGTTTGGGATTATTTCCAAGCCAAGACACTCTTTGAGATTCTAAGGAAATGCCATTTTAGAGAGCTATAGGCTAATAACTAAGCTCTTGTGTAGACAGTCCTGTGGTAATTGAAGGGAAACTGTGACAATGATTGAGTTGTGATTTGTCCTTAAGATGAATGGCACTGATTTTCTCTGTGCTGTTCCAAACAAATCTCACAGTCTGGGCCTCTGCCTGGGTTCACAAATTATTCTTTATGGATTTTCTTGCATAGGACAGAACCACAGATTTTTTTGGATTGGGAAGAACTTTAAAATTCATGTAATTCCAACCATCCTGGGCAGTACCACCTTCCATGAGACCAAGTTTCTCAAAGCCCCATCTATACACAAGGTCTATGAGTGATGTAATGCTTAATCACATGAAGCATGGAAAAATATTTTTAAAAGATAGCAGAGGAAATTTACTTCATTTTGCTGTCCTAACTTTACTTGTGTTTATTCTCAGAGAAATATAATTCATCTATTCTTAGAGACCTTCAACAGCAGAGACTGTACAACTTGCTTTTCCACTTTTTATAAAATGTTCTGAATAACTTCTGAAATGCATCCTAAAGTGAACATCCACATAGCACTGTGTATGCTGGAGAGTCTTACTATTCCTGTAGTTCAATTATTAGCTTATCAGAACTGAGTTACTGATTTTACTGAATATATTATTTCTGCTGGGGAAAAAATGTATCCTTTAAAGTTAATAATAATGGGACAGCTGTTACATCATTTTAAGTCCTGAGTAACTCCTGTAAATTTACGATCATAGAATAATGGAATGTTTAAGGTTGGAAAAGACCTTTAAGACTATCAAGTCCAACTGACAACCTAGCACCACCATGATTATGTTAACCATTAAATTATGTCCTCAAGTGCAATAACCCCACATTTTTTGAACACCTTCAGTATTGGTGACTTTGCTATTTCCCTTCTTAGTCTGTTCCAGTGATGGAAACCCTTCTATGAAGAATTTTTCCCTAACATCCAATGTTAGGGAACACTCCCATCCGTCATTCCCTGTAACATTCCCATTGTAACATTCCCATCCATCCTCCCCTCTGCTGCTCCCCAAATGTCTTGAGACCATTTCCTCTTGTACTCTCACTTGTTCCCTGAGTTGAAACTGACTCTCAACTCACCACAACTTTGTTTCAGGTATTTCCAGAAACTTATGAGGTCTCTCCTGAGCCTCCTTTGCTCCAAGTGAAACAATCCCACTTCCTTCAGCCACTCACTATCAGACTTGGCGCTCCATACCCTTCAGGGCAGCTTCACTGCCCTTCTCTGGACTTGCTCCAGCACATCAGTGTCTTTCTTGTGGGGTGGTGGAACTGATATAATAACTTACAGAAGTACAAATGAGGAAAATACTGTGGCTTGAAGCTCTAAAATTTAAAATTTCTTTGTGTGCAACTCTTCAAATTCATGTTAAAAAAGCATGTCAGGAAGCTATAATTTATATCAAAGTGCTGTTTTTCACCTAATTTACCTCACTTTAGCTACTTTCTACGAATGTCTTATCTATGGGTTCTTATATTAAAAAAAAAATTAAAAAAATAGAAGTGTAGATAAAAAGCTGCACAGCACTCGCATTTTGGGGAAAATATACATTCAACCTGCATTTGCTTTAGCCTCTGTGGGACACTGAGACACTAGTCAAAACCCAACAGGCATACTGAGCTTCAATGATTCATAGGATTTAAATTACTTGCTCTGGGGGAAATCAAGTGTGCAGGAGACCCCACAGGGTCCCACCATCTAATTAACGGGAGCTTTCTTCTTGATCATCCTCATGTAAATATGTAATAAGCCATCAGACTAGAGTCATTCTGTTTACACATCATCTGCCAGTCATAAAGATCAATGATGAGAGCAAGATAAATTTTATATTTATCTGCTGAATATGTTGCAGATCATCTAACAGATTTCTTTATGAAGACTTGGATCTCCATATGCAGGCTGAGAGGCCTGAAGCAATTCTGAATTCTCTTAAGATACCATTTTGAACAGGGAGATAGAAGCTCAAGTTAAAAATGCTCTAGGAAGATTAATTTTTGGACATAAACTGTTTTATTCTGTAGAATTCTTATTGTTGTAGTCCTTCTCCTTTCCAAAATCAGATATCATAAAAAGTATTGCTTTATGCATAAAGCATATATACATGTGATAAAGACTTTATCTTTAGCACTATATTTTAAACATGATGCTATCAGCACCAGCCATTGAACTAAATGAAAGCAGACTGCTCTCCAACCAAATGAGATAAAGCAAATGATTTTACTGTCAGGGCAGTAGGATCTGTTCTCAAACAGTGCTGCAGTAAAAAAATTACATTGATTTCAAAAGTCAGCAGAACTCTGTGTGTTAGCATATTTTCTTGAGTTTGAAAATTGTGGCTTTAAGCCCTGTAGAAAATAAATAAAATGTTTTTGTGATGTCGAGAAGAAAATAGATCTAATGTAGAATTTTCTAAATTTCTTATTTTTTATTCATTTCTTATTTCGGGGAAATCACTGTACACAGAGCTAGCAACAGCTAATATTCATTTGCTTTTTAGTGCTTCTCCAACTGCCTTCCTATTTCAGTTTATTAGTTAAACTTTATTTCTGATTTTATCACCATCATAAGACTTCAAGCTGTTTTTTTGATACTCTTCCCTGCTTTTTATATTTTATTTTTCATATAAACAGGAGTTTTTCTATTTCCTATAACAGCCAGAATTTTCTCAAAGGCATGGAAAACCAACAAGTGAGGTCCCTTTTGAAGTAACTACAAAGGATTATATGAAGTATGAATGATACTAATTAGATTCTGTAACTTTAAAACAGTTTGAGAATCCATGAATTTCTAAAAGCAAAATACTCTCCTTTCTTCCTAGTCTGACTTTTAACCTTAAAAATGGTTAGTCTTTATTCTCTATCTGTAACCAAAGCAATAAGTTCAGATGAATAAACACAGTATTTAGCATTTTTATTGGGAGTACTGCCAGTTCTTTGATGTACTCTATTGTTAAGTTTTTTGCTTTGTTATTAGAAAATTTGATTCTTATGCCAAACCTCTACTCCTGCTCTATATAGCTTGCTTTGTTTTAGCACAGAGATTCACCTAAAACACAAAATAGTTTTGCTAGTGAAGAAATTCTCTTAAAGGTATGAGGACTTACATTACATTACATCAATAAAACAGGAGGCACATTTACACATTTTTTTCATACAAAACCAAAAGGGTGTTTGTTCTCATCTTCATCTGGAAAGCAGAATTCCCTAACCTGCAGTAGGCAGGCCAGACTGTATGGATAATATTTTCCCTTTAAACATCTATGCATTTGAGAGGACAATTCAAGCCAAGGCATTAAAAGGAAAGGAAATGGTATAATTTGAAAAAGGGGAAATTTATGTTATATATTAGGAAAAAATTATTTATTGTGAGGGTATTGAGACACTGGATTAGGGTGCCCAAGAGGTTGTAGATGTCCTGTCCCTGGCCAAGTTTAAAGCCAGGTTGGACAACACCTTGAGCAACCTGGTTTAGTGGGAGGTGGCACTGCCCATGGTGCAGGAAATTGAGACTAGGTCATCTTTAGAGTCCATTCCATCAACCTGGCATTCTCTGATTCTATGAACTATGCAGAATTAATACTTACATTAAAAATTATGGTACATATATTCAGCCAGTTATTTGCAGCAGTCAGCCTGAAGCAATGAGTCTTGCTGTCTTTTGGTGCCTTTCAATCTGACCCAGTTTACAGAATTAGTCCAGAGACAGGTATCTAGGGGGAAAAATGCATGGTTAGGATATTCAGGAAATATTACCAAAAAATAAGAAATATGTTATGACCATTTAAAAAATTCTACATTACCTCTCTTATCTTCCTGACCTATCCCAAAAGCTTTTTCTTTCTTTTCCAAATAGCTTAGTCACAATTTTCTAACACAGACAAATATATAATCTTTTTTCCCTGATTTTCCTTATTGTTAATTTTTCCCCTTCTGTCCATTCAATTGGATCAGACTCAGAAGGTAGATGGGAAGGCACCACGACCTATGGCTTCATGCTGACTACTGCCAAGAATTTATTGAATATAATTACTTATCTCCTTCAAGTTAAATTGCTGATATATTCCTAACATTTTGCTCACTTCATACCACTTCAGAACAATCTGTGGCATCCAAACTCATTATCTGAAAGTCTTTCCAAAATGTGTTTCTATTTCAAGCTGCAATAAGTCCTGAACAGCAAAAGAAAGAGCAGCATTACCACATCACTTCTCACACCACATCTGAGCTGATAAAATCAGCTGAAAAGATATACAGCCTTCATAAAATATCACACAGGATTATTTTTTGCAACTCAAAATACAGCTGAGTGCATCTGTTAAACATATATAATGTAATTCATATTCTTGATTTCAATGTTAAAGATGTTCTTGGTAGCTCTGAATGTCAGGTGTAGTCATTAATTTCCTGACTATCTTAATTCTAGTGTCACTCTCAACTGTGTCTTCATTAGTGACTTCTTGATGCTGTGAGATGTTGAACCAAACTTAGCTCTACCTTAGCTCACCTCTTTTGATCTGGGATCTTATATTACCTATCTGATTGACTGGGTCAAAGTATCCTCACTTTGCCTTTGGTATTCCAGTTCTCATTTGCTGGTCTGAAGGATTCTTCTGAAATCCCTGTTTTCCTAGCAGCCTCCTTGTGCACAAATAGTTCTGGGGGAAGTTTTACTTCTTCAACTAATTTCATGGAGCACTGACTTGTGCTGAGTCAAATAAACTTCTGATTAACCTTCCTTTCAAAGGTTCACTTTATTGTAGGCTTCTCTGATGCCTCCATATTGAATCTAATCTTTTGTGCTACAGATTTGATGCAAGCAAACCTGATGTTATAACAGGATCCCCCTAAAGAGCAAAGTTTAAGAACAGTATTGATTTATATGAAAGAGTTTAATTAATTATTTTGAATAACTTATGCAAGCTAGCAAAAATTTAGAACAAATATTTCTGGTTTACTTATTCACTATTTCTTCCAGATACAGTTACCAAGATACACCATCATAACTCCTATATCATACAAGCCAGACATTCCATCTCCTTGTACCTGTCCTAGCAGTGCCAAAAGGGTCATCGGTTTGTTCATCCATTTCATGTTTATGATGAAGGTGAACATGATGAGGGGAAAGAAAAAGAGACCTTGTTTAAGACACAGAGCGTAAGTTCAGCTAGCAAAAACTCACTGGCAGATAAGTATTTGCCTAGATTTCCTGAACTGTAACATATATTCAAGGCCCAGCTGGAGCCAATCAGCAGCACTATAAAAACAACATGTCTTGAAGAAATATTGAAATGTAGTTCAATAAATCAGAATGTTGAAGACAAAACCATTAAAGCAATTGAAAGCTGTCATTAAACCATAAAACAATTGACACTAGGCTTTGAACATCTTATTATGCATGATTGTATCCCAAATAACAAAACTAATTTTACACATCATGCTGCTGCATTTAAGTCAGTTACTCACTGGTAGGTATGAGAAGCTGATTTAATGTGCACATATTATTTCACAGCTGTTTACCAAAGTGGTTTTTTTATCCTGTTACCAGCTACTGTCAGACAGAATGTTGGCTGTGGGTCAGATCCATTAGGCCAATTTTTATAGGCCTAATTTAATAAACATTAATTTATAAATGCATTGTATTTTTATTTACAGGAACTTGGATTAAATATTTATTTTAAAAATTGACAATAACTTTGCTGTGGAGGAAAGTGAGCAATAATGATTAATGGCACTGAGCATGAAATTTTACCTGTCATCTCCAGTCCAACTGATTGCTATTTTTTTCATCAAGCTTCAGAACTCTGTGAATAAAAAAAAAAGAAAAAAACAACTTTGAACTCACACAGTCTATTGTAAAAATGGAAGATATATGTCTAGAGAACTTGGTGGAGTGTTATCTTATTCTGTAGACATTCTACAAAGACAGAGGATAGTCCCTGACCCAAACAGAAATATGCAGTACGGATAAGTAGTGCAGGAAAAAATATTACTGTCAGTTATTTAGTATTATTATTTAATTTAAAGTCCTGCCAACAGACTGCTAATCTTTATTGAAAATAAGTTGTCTAATGCTCATGTTACTAGAGGGGATTAATTATACAATGTACAAGCTGTCTCTATAAAACACTGTTGCAGTCTTTGTCTATTCAGATAGCTTACAGCGTTCTTTTACATATCAAAACCATGAATGAAAGGATCTCAGTCACACAGCTGTCACAGATATGGGAATAAATTACTCTTTGCCCTCTGCTGATGTCCCAGCTAGGGGGACATACATTGAAGAAATACTCAGTGGCATGTGTGGGCCACCAACATGATTCAAGTTTATCATGGTCATTTCCAGCTCTTGAGGGTAGACTTGCCTCCCAGTGCAGCTACACCTGTGCAGATTTAGGTGTCTGTGAAAAGTCTGACATTCACTGGTCCAGATTATGGGGTCCAACTTCATAGGCTCTGAGAGCCCCCTTGATCACCTGCATTTTAAAGTCATGATTTTCCCGAAGACTGTGCTATAGGATCCTGAGTTTCTGTAACTGTTATGCAAAGATCTGATTAAGGCTGTAATTCAGAAGAGTCTGTGTGTATATATTTTTCTGTCTGAGGAGCAGGATAATGTTTGTTTTCTATACTCTGCAGAATTTTGTTTAGTATGTGTCAAAAGGTAAGCATAGTTATTTTATCTAATTTTCAGGCTATCTTGAAGATTCTGTTATGTTATCCTGTATTAATTACAGCATTTAAATGAAATTTGATATGAAAGAATAAAAACTGTATATAATTTGGTAATATAGGCCTTGTAGTTTTATTCATGGTTTGAATAATTTTCAGCATATGGCTGGCTTTATTATTTTAATTTCAGGGAACAAATTCCTTCAATAGACTAGGAATTGGCATGGCTAGAATATTATCTAATGTTTTGGCCAACAATGCATGAATATTAGTAAAACTGAGCTCTCAGAGTTATCCCTCTCTCTTAAATAAGTGGTTATGTACATTTGGATATATAAACACAAACATATAAACATGTACTTGGATATATGTCTGCTTACATATGCATAAATCATCTATACATAATATATATAAGTATGAGGTTTTAAAAAATAACTAATTCTAAATACAGTGAGGACATTTCATATTTGAAGACATAATTTGGAAAATTAACAGTAAACATCCAGATGCCTCCTCCAATAATAATTCAGATATTAGTGGCAGTGTCTGGCAAGATTACAAGCTTCAGAGATACTTCAGATTTAGTGGAAAAAGCAAGACACATCAAGCAACTTTGTCCTAGCTTAATCTACTTGTCTCTTTAATTTAGTCGAACTGTTGCATTCTAGCTAAGTAATGAAAATCAAAATAAATAAATTCAAACTTAACTTTTGTGAAATTTAGGAAGATTTTTGATCATTCTACTTGCTTGGTAAATGTTTATTGTCATAAAAATTCGAATTGTAAAAAAAGTTTGTTAAAGCCTAAACAATTAAAAGGATAAAGAAATCATTTTTTTAAAAGCTTGTGTTTGCAGTGTATATAGAGGATAAATATCTTACAATGCCTCTTATGTCAGACGTAGTATTTGAGAAGTAGGAAAATGTCTCAAATCCTCACTGCAGGTGAGGTGGGTGCTTCTAGGTCAGGGTATGCTGAAAACAGGAGGGCAACCATTCATGCTTTTGCCCCAGCAGTTCTTTCTCACCTCTCAAAGGGGAGAAGAAGAGTAGGGAGATCGACAGCACCTTCAGCTCCCCTTCCTACTTCCCCACTGGCACCTGCTGTTGCAGCAAGAGCAGGATTGCATCAAGCAATGTGCTGGCTCAGAGGGGATGGTGTGCTGCTGCCAAAGAGTACTCTGCCACAGTCTGCTGTGGGGGACACAGTGAGAAAGGAAGTGTGTGCTACCAGCATGCAAAATCTGGGCCACCACACCATTCCTAGGGCATACTGCAGAAGAGCTTCCTTAGCTATAACAGTTCATGAATTTGCTCAAGCTTGGGGGGACACAAAAGTTATTTAAACCTACAGCACTTCTCATTTGGCAAGCTGCAACATTCAGGGAGAACTTCAGTCTTTTACAGTAATTTCATTCGGAAGTGTCTGTGCCAAGATACTCAGGAAAAGAGTTACTCTCTTAGGCAGAACTGTGCAAATGCTCTGCAGCATAAAAGAAAAAAAGGGCAGTTAAACAAAATGGGATTGAAAAGAAACCACATGGACAATATCGTAAGTTTTATTTCAGGTTCTTGATTCTTTCAACGCTAAACAAAATTATTATCCTCTTGAAAAGCAGTAACTATGCTTAGTAGGAATGGTGCTTTGCTTTAAACTTGTAGCAATGGGCGGTCAAAACTTCCACTGAGGCAGAGTGAGGTTCTTGTTAATACATACACTTAAGACAATATATAAAGAAAAGAAAGTAAGAGAAAGAAAGAATAAGAGTGGGGGAAGCCACAAATAAAAGGTTTGATAGAGTGCTATGCATTCAGGTTCAGGTGAGAAACTCCAGGTACCTCCTCTGCGAGGGGAGTTTTACACTGTCTGATGTGACACTCTTGATCATGCAGAGTCTTTTTCTCGAAGGTGACAGATATGAGTCTGGGGGTACTTTGACGGTTTTTGATGGTGTATAACCTTTTCTAAGATGTGATAGCTGTTTCTCAAGCCTGTATAATTAAGCCAGTTATGCCTTGCCAGAAGAGATGAATATTCTCAGGCCTACATCCCAATACCTCCTGGGGGAAGAGGAAGAGGGGTGGGCCTTAACAGAAGGGAAGACATTGGCATGACCAAAAAGCATTTTCCCACCTCACAGGGTCTGCTTCTTCGTTCTTTTCCCCTGTGTGTCTCAAAAACCTGACTGTTGCTACATAAAGATTGGTTTGTCCTGGTCATCCTCAGGTGGTGGTTGTACACAGTTTCTGTACCTGAGCTCTTCTTATGAAGATCAGAGCTTTTGCCACCACACACCCTAAACTCCCATCTTTGCTTGGCGGTTGCAAACCTGGCCTCAGCAAAGCACCTGCTGCTTTTGGTCAATGGCCAGTTGTTTGAATCATTAACCATTAACAATTCAGTCTCTTATATGGGCCAGCCTGCAAAGTCTTGATTCTGAACCCAGAGATGTTCAGAGAGATGAAGAAACATAGTCCCAAGAATAGGTTATGGATTGTTAGCTGCCGATGTTAAAAATTGTCTTGTGAGTGTTTGGAATTTTTTAAGAAACTGGAAAATGGCGATTTTTGAATCAAAATATGTCCACTAGGAAATTCACCTACATATTTTGTATATCTTGTTGTTGGCTTTGGTTTTGTAGATGAATGTGGAACTGATTTATGCAATCAAAAATCATAATTGTACAGAAATTTAAACAGTTTTTGAGGTTTCCAAAGGCAAGGAGTATCAGCAACATAAGAAGGAATATTAAAAAGGTAAAAGTTATATGACATGGATATGAGAATATTTGCTGATATGGAAACAAAAGTACTTCATAGGTTTGGGAATCTCACTATTGAGCTAATCCATGAACATAAAAATCAATTTCAAACCTACATCTTTTTACACTTGTGCTTCAAAACTCACATTTGTAGGGAAAAAATAATTAAAAAGATGTGATGGTCACAGATTCTGTAACTTCTACTGATTTTTACCTAGTGACAGATGTTCAGCCCTTCTGAAAATCAAAAAAAAATAAGTGATCCCTGGTGGGTGTAAACTTTTTTATGGCTTAATTTTGAAACAATATACAGAATCCTTCAAATTGTCAGAAGTCAGCTAAAAGAATCCATTGCTCTTTATCTCTGCCTTTCCTCTCTCATTCTAATGCTTTGATAAATCAGACTCACTTACTGACCAGTGAGGAAAGTGGAATTCATGAGGATGTCTCTGTGTTTACCATCCCACACCTTCACATCCTGGCAGCTCAATGCCATTCCTCAGAAATAAGACAGCAAAGAACAGATTGATTTTCTTTTTTTTTTAATTGCATCCCTGCCAAGACCTTATTGGCAGGAAAACAGAGGTATGGACTCAGGGCTTTTTAGATGCACTGACACAAGCTTGTTTGTCAAAGATCAAATCTCGAGTGAACAGCTTGCCGTAGCTTTTATTTCCAAGACTTTGATAATAACATCAAATTGATGTTGCATTGGTGTGCACTGATACAGCAAAAATAATTGCAAAGATATTTGGAAAAGTACAGAAAAGGACAGAAAGAGAAGAGGGAATAGACCTGATGTTTTTAAACAGCTTAAAGACAAATGTGTAATACTTTCCAAAATATAGTGCTGAGTAATAAACTTTATATGGCATAATGCAGAAAAACTAATTTGAGAACAGCTGTAATTTAGTTTTGTTTCTTCTAAGAGTTTAACTTTCTCTCGGTAGAATGGCATTTCAAGACATTAATGAAAATCTTGGTGCTCGGGAATGTGGTTAAAGAAACACACATTTGCCTGGATTTTAAGCAAGACATTGTCATCAATACAAAGGCAAAAAAAAAAAAATCTGTCAGCAAAAGTTGTTTTGGTGGGGACAAATGCCTAAAGCCTGTAATTCTTGAAAATGTTTTCAATCAGAGGGGTGTATTTCTAAGTTTCTTAAGCATATGATTCTGATAGCTAGAGCATCTTGCCAATTTTGAGAGCACTAGAAAGCCAAATGTCATGTCCCCTAGCTGCTAGCATTTATGAAATATTTAATTGCTTTCAAGTATATTTTATATGTCTCTCTCCTCCCTTGCATCTCCTGCCCTTTTAAAAAGCAGGCATGACTACCAAGGAAAACTGAAACTCTCCTCTCTGCACTATCAAAAGTTTGTTATAAACATTAGGACATATTTCTAGGCACTAGAAATAGACTAGACTTCCTTGTCATCTACATTGAAATTGTGCTGCTACTAGTTAACAATACTAATCTCAATGATTCAGACAAAAGCAAGCCTGGAAAAACATCTTTTCTGCTCCCAGCTTCCACCAAATCTACTACTGCAATTATGAATCTCTAGCCCTATTATTGTATTCAATATCTGTGTCAGGTTTCTGTACCTTGCCAGTCAACATGGAAATTAACAGAAAGCAAGAGAGAAGCAGAGGGACTGTAGCCCAGACATAAAGAGGCAAAGGCAACAAGGAACATCATACCTCATCCCTTTTTCCTGCCTTCTCTATGCTCCTTTTATCCAGCTTTCATTCTGCCAGTGCCCCTTGGTACATAGTGAGTACCAGAAAACACTTATTTTAGTGTTTGTAAGTTAACATAAAAATCTAATATGCCCATCTCTTAGCTAAGGGACTCTGTTTCTCTGGAGAAAAGATTTTATACTGCAAAACTCAATCTTCCCCTTGTATTGTGTTTGCATGGCCAGGTTTTGATAGCAAGTGGGGAGGCTATAGGGATGGCTTCTTTGAGAAGTTGGTGGAAGCTTCCTCCAACTGAGCCAATGACTGCAGAATTGACCTGTTGCTGTCCAAAGCTGAGCCAAACAGTGATGATACTAAAGCCTCTGGGATAACATATTTAAGAAGGAAGAAAAGTTATTGCACAGGTGCAATTGCAGCCAGAGGAGACGAATAAGACCATGTGAGCAGATGAACTCAGCAAGCTTCAAGGAAAGTGCAGAGAAGTGGGAGAAGGTGCTGCATGAGCCAGAGATGAGATTTCCCTGCAGCCAGTGGTGAAGACCATGGTGAAGCAGCTGTGCCTCTGCAGTCTATGGAAGTCAGTGGTGCAGAGGTGCATATGCAGCCCATGGAGGACTTCCACTCTGGAGCAGGGATTGAGATGCCTAATAAACAGCTGTGACCCTGTGGAAAACCTGGATCTGCTCTTGGAAGGACTTGCAGAACCATGAAGAGAGAAGACCATGCTGGAGCAGGTTTCCTGGTAGGAATCTTGACCCCTCTGAGTACTGGAGCTGCCTGTTCCTTAAGGACTGTATCCCATGGAAAGTGACCCACAACAGAGCTGTTCCTGAAGAACTGTAGCCCAAGGGAAGAACTCATACTGGAGAAGCTTGTGGAGGGCAGTCTACCATTAGATGAATCCCGAGGTGAAGCAGATAAGTGCTCCTCTCCCTGAGGAGGAAGCAGAGGAAGAACCAACCTGTGATGGACTGACCATAACCCCTACTCCCAGTCTCTGTGCACCATGCAGTTGGAGAGGGTAGAGTATCAGGAATAAAATTTGGGTAAGAGGGAGAGGTTGGGTGAAAGTATTTGTATTGGTATTGTTAAGCTTTGCTTTACTTCTCATTATGCTGGTCTGATTCCAATTGGCAATTAATTCAACTAATTTTCCCAAGCTGTCTTGTTTGCCCATGACTGCAATAGATGAGTGATTCCTTCCTGCACTTATCCCAACCCATGAATCTTTTGTTACATTTTCTCTTCCCTGTCCAGCTGTGGAGGGGTGTGATAGAGTGGCTTTGATGGTCACCTGGCATCTAGCCAGGGTCAACCCACCACACCCACTAAGTGTATACACTGTCCCAAGCAAGGGTGTAAACACAGATGCACATGCACCAAAACCACACACTCTTGTAACTAGTGACCCAGTCCAGGCAGCTGTATTTTTCTCAGCCTGCTTCTCTAAACATGAAGACCACTGGAGCAAGAAGAGGGACAACTGAAGACAAATAAATATTCAGGAGCTGTAATCTAGCACCTTGAGAGCTTTCATGTGCTTGCATATGCAATTCAAACGTGACAGTATTGTAGATATGATCCCTTCAACCTATAAAGATAAATCAAAAGACAGATGAGTAGTTGACCTCAAATAGTTCAAAAATCAATTAAAAACAAAAAAAAAAGTCAATTTCAGATAAATACTACAAAAAAGAACATTGGGAAATGCCATTGGAAATGTGTCTGTGTGATCTCAAGAATTTAAAAGGTGCTTGTAATTCACCCTTGTCCAAAAAACCCTCTTTGTTTGTAGTAGTTTGTTTTGGTTTTTGTTTGTTTGTTTTATTGAGGAAGCTTAATGAGTCCTTGACATTTTGTTTTACAACATTGCCATTAAAAATAATGAAAATTCAGGCACCATCCTGACAAATGTGACGCATGGTTTTTTTTAATAATGTCTATGCTTCCATATGATATGAAGTCAAAACCACAACACACATGATCCACTTAATAGAGGTCCTGTATATTAAAGCTGACAATTTATTGCTAGATCAGTAGTCCTGGGGTGGAAATATAATCCTCTATGAGTTTTCTGACTGCAGAAAAAGCTCTTCAGAAATATCAGAGTATGCTTTAGTATTTACCCACTTACATGCTTCTTTTGTTCAGAAACCAATGTTTCCCGATTTTCTAAAACATACTTCTTTCTCTTTCTCAGCTTCAGTTAAATTTCATCGCTGCAGGAAAATTGTCAGATCATTCAAGTAGTGTAAGAATTATGCTGGATTCAAGATTAGTCTTCTCACTCAAGGATCCTGTCATCACTGATGCAAGCCTGAAAAGATGAGGTGCCCACATAGAGTTGAAGCTATAAAGACAATCTGATCTAAACATAAATATACCAAATAACTCAAATTGGCTAACTCTGACTAAATAAAGATTTATTTTTAACTTAGATTCTTTATCTATTTTTATAGATAATTAAGTGGAGAATCACCACTAAAGAGAAAAAAGGACAATAATATGGTTACCGAATGATTAATAAAATAAAATAAAATTTATTTTCATACACTGGGAAGAAAATCAGCTTGGTTTTAACACAAAAACTAGATTTTCTAGAATGAAAACTACACTCAATATTTCTATTATTTGTAAAAACATAGATCTCTGCAAAAAATGTAACCAAGATTTTTCTTCTCATCTTTAGCCTATATCTGATTTGGTGAAGTACCTGCATACTGTCCTAAAAGTTGATACCTGGAGATTATTTATGTTCAAAATAAAATTAATGCTGAGTTTTGCAGAGGACTGGAAGTAATTATTTGTTTTATCTGCATTCTTAGCTTTTCAGAATAAATGAAAAGGAAACCAAAACTGAGTCTCAGATGCAATATCTCAAAAAACTACGTTCAGATGTGGAAATGTTTTAGAATATCATATGCTCTGAGAGATCTTGAGTCGATCAGAGGACTGTTCTACAAGTAAACATAAAAGAGATTCAGAAACTTTTTTTATATAGAGAAATATTTTCTCATCTCCATACTCAAAGGTTTGTAAATTTAGATTTGTAGAGATTTTGTGAAGAGTTTCTTGAGACACATTCAGTGATAGCGATGAGTTAGACCACTGTGTAAATTCATATTTTCTCTTATTTCTAATAATTTAACATCTAGCTATAACAAATCATTACTTTATTCTGTAAGCAATATATCTTCACTTCAGGATTTCAGTGTTTGTGAAAGTTGTTTCTTTTCACCTGGGCATATTGCAGTATCATCTTTCTTTTTTCATATGACATTCACCTAGTAACAGTAATCTGTGATTCTAAAACAAGTTTGTGTGAAAAACTGTCCTTACAGCTATTTTCTCTGTTGGTCCAAAGAGCATGCTTGTGGCAAGATAGGATTAATAAGCAAAAAAAGAACAAATGATTAGCATTTAAGGTTTTGTTTTCATCAAGTTGATTCCCATGAAGTATAAAAGTTCTATTTAACCTATTATTTTTTGATCCCTGTAAGCTTGTATAGAGATTTCTGAATGTGTGTCAGCTGTTGCTGCAGACTGTGGCACCCAATTTCACAGACATTAACTGACAGTCTCGTCTCCAACGTCATTAGCAAAACTTTATTGCTGTAGGTCTGCAGACCACATCATTCAACAAAGGAAATTATAAGATAACAGTTGCATTTCATATTGATTTTGATGAGAATTGGATCAGACTTTGACTGTCTGGTTGTTACAGTCTCATTCTCATTACATACCTTCTGCCAGGAGCTCAGTTATTTTCCTTCCTTTATTGACTTACAGAGGCTCTCACACACTGTTTAAATACAAGTCAGCAGATATGTCAAATAAGGTACTTTTCACAGTGAACTTTGGCTTTTTGTGGCAGACATAAGTCACCCTGATGTTTAATGTTCCATGCCTTTTTTATTTTAATTTTAAGTTTAAAATTTTATGCTTCCTAGATAGTACATCACAATTGCATTAGGGACTGATTCAAAGTGTGCTGTGGTCACTAAAGTGCTTTTCATTGACTTCATTAAAGTCTGAAATGGGTTCATAATCTCAGGTTCTGTGTCATTTTTTTGTGAACAAGCTTTTGAGGTCTTACTTATAACTCTTAGCATGAATATGAGGTAAATACATTAAAAAAAAAAGTAGATTGGGATGCAGTGATACAAACTAAATATAAAATTACATCTAAAGAAAAATATTGTGGTTTGCATCCTCCTGAATGCTGGAGAAAAAAAAATCACATTTACTTAGAAACATACAAAAATATTTTGTTCCAGTTTTCAGAATATTTTTTGTTGTGTGGATTTGTTTTTTTTTGTTGTTGTTGTTGTTTTGTTTGGTTGGTTGGTTTGGTTTTTTGTTTTGTTTCTTTTTTTGTTGTTTGTTTGTGGGGTTTTTTTTTGTTTTGTTTTGTTTTGTTTGTTTGTTTTTTTCCCTAAAGTGTACTATATCTTGGTTATAATTTATGTTGGGAAGGGCTTTAAACAGTTAATAGGTCTAAATGTCGTAATTATCAAAGACTCAGAAAATATAAATATTTTTGGAAACTTTTCTCTATTATGTTCTGCAGCAGGTAAGTTAGGTCAGTAAATATTTTGAGAGCAATTACACAGGGAAATAAATTTGTGCAGCCAGCTTTTTATCTCTTTGTATTAGAGTATATTCCTTTCTCCACCAAGATGAACTGACCTCAAGGATCCTTCTTTTTAATAGAATAGTCACAAAGATAATGAGAAATGGCATTTTGATGACATAACCTGGAGGAAAAATTAAAAAAAAAAAATATAGTGTAGATCTGAAAGTGGAAATACCAGCCCAAAAATCACTAACTCATTACAAAAGTTAAGTTTAAAATAATCTTTTACTTTATGAACAATGCCTGTGTTAATCTGTCAAAAGGAGTATGAACATAATTTTTGCAGCATCCAACCTATTTGTCCTTTGAAATTTGATGACAGGAGGTCAAAGATACTGCTATATAAATATTTTGTGCCAGCTATCTACTCAGTAAGTGGCCAACACAAACTTTTATACTCTGATTTGTAATTTACTGTGAATGATCTGTGACTACAGCCAAAGTTATTTTCCTGATTCTCTACACTTTCTTTTTTTTTTAATGTGACATATTCCATTTTTAGACTGAGTGCATTCAATAGGTACTAAGACTGAGCATTAAAATATAAATGCATATATTTGTGTAGAACATATCTGTAATAAGGAAAATCAGCTTCTTTATTTAGATATTTTGATTATAAAATATAACAGGCAAAATATATATCTCAAGTATTTCAAGACCACTTAAAAATCAATACGATGTGTACCACAATGAGACTAGCAATTATGTAGAAATGATTAGACAAAAAATAATTCTAAAGAAAATCTTGGATGATAATATAGAGTAAGGAATAATTTATAGAAGACTATATGCTAGATAATTAAATTTCTTTTTCCTTTTATATAATTTGTGAGCTGATCATATATTTCCCTAATGAATTGTAAACTCAAATGTCTTCAATGAGCGTCTTTCTAAAAATTTTGCTTTATACATTGTACATCTTCAAGATGGACCTGTTGATTGTGATTAACCCAGTAAGTCAAAGTAAGTTTTGGGGGTATTTTGCCTGACTGTGCCCAGAAGACACTCTCTCTGGGGCAGGAAAATTCTGGGAAAATCTTCACGTGTATCTTCCCCATGCAGCCTGGGGGAAACACAGCTGGGCCTTGTTCTGGCAAAGCCCTTCCACACCCTGGCTTGCTGGGCAAGGTGGAGGGAAAACAAGCATTGGCAGGCAGCCCTTGCCCAGCTCCCCTGCGCAGCCCGAGTGTCCTGAGATCCTGACACAGCTCCAGCATGGCCAGACACACCCCCTGCATCTTCTATGTTAGATTTTTACTCTTCCAGTTCTCAGATAAAACTTGCAGGCCTTCAGTCCTCCCTTGGAAAAGGAACAGAGAGGATACACCAAAGTCAATAAAGCAGGAGCCAAGTTCCAGATGGAAGGAGAATGAGGAGACGCCATGAATTTTGGCTGAAAATCCTTTTGTAAGCTATTTGGATGGATTGTAGTACAATAAAAATTCCTGTAAACCATGGACAAAGACATGGGAGCTGTATCATTTGGAAGATCCTTTTCCCTGAGGGAAGAAGGGGATCTCTGTCCTGGGTATGAACAGAGAAAAAGAGAGATGAAGAGGACTTTTGCTTTTGAACAGCTCATTCTTAAAAGTAAATACCCCATGAGTTTAATGTGGCCCACAAACACATTTTGAGAGAGCTGTGCAGATGGGAGGAGTTAGTGAAAAGTGAAGCCATGAGAGAACTGTATTTTTTCTTCTTGTGGAAAAATCCCTCTAGCTGAACAAAGAGGAGACTTATCTCTCTAAAGTGAACTGAAAAAGATTATTTAAGTTGGTAACTGGCTGAAGTGTTTCTGTCTGTTGCTGTTAAGAAGGAGTGGGATGGGGGAGGAAAGGGTGGTTGGAAGGTTTTATCCTGAATGTATTATTTTCTTTATGTTGCTAATAGTTTTTCTTTACACCCTTTTAGTTTTAGGCCTGCTTTGTTTTTGCTCCTAATTAAATCTCACAACAGAAAATGAATATATTGAAATTGGCAAATCTAAAATATAACATTTATTGGTGCGTTGGCCAGGAAATTAACTGAAACCAGGTTTTATTCTATCCTTCCAGTTGCAAGGAGATACATTGGAAAAAAAACAAGCTGTTCAGAAGAGACAGGTGAAGAAGGACAGATGAAGCAGTTGCCCTCTACACTAAGAAGAAATGTGCAGTGTGAAGAGCTGCAACAGAGGGAACCTTATGGCTCCTGTTTCCTGCAAGCTGCCTGATCAAGAACCTACTGATGAAGTCTTGCTTCAGCTACAGGAGGCATTGCACTCACTGGCCCTCATCTGCCAGGAGGACTTCAACTGCCCCAAAATCTGCTGGAAAAGTAGCATGGTGAGCTGTAGGCAATCCAGGAGATTCCTGAAAAGCATTGAGGATAAATTGTTAAACCAGCTAATAGACAGCCCCACCAGAAGGGATATAATATTGGACCTGATGATCTCCAACTCAAGTGAGTTAATCAGTGCTGTTGCAACTAGAGGTTGCAGTATCCATGCACTGTTGGAATTTTCAGTTCTGAGGCTTATGGATCAGATTAAGAATAAATTAAGGAACCTAAATTTTACAAAAGCATAATTCTAGCTACCCAGTCAGTAAAACCCTCCAGGAAACTGTCCTCCAGGACGAGGGAGCAGAGCAGAGTTGACATAACTTTATGGATGTTTTTAATGGAGTGCAAAAGTTCTTGATGTTCATGTGTAAGAAATCAAGAAAGGAAGGCAAGAGACTGGTATGTCTGAGTCAAGGCCTGCTGGCCAGACTAAAAGGCAAGAAATAAAATGAAGTGGAAGCTGGGACAGGTCTCATGAGAAGAGTATAACATGCTGATCACTTGTGCAGGGATGGGGTCCGGAAAGCCAAAATACAACAGGAGCTGAACATGGCAAGGATACAAAGAAAGGTTTCCACAGGTATGTCAGACAGAAAACAAAGGTCAGAGAAAGCATACTCTCTGATGAACACCATCATCAACCTGGTAACAGAGAGGAGGAGAAGATTGAAGCACCCAAAAGCTTTTTTGCCTCAGTCTTCACTGGCAACCCTTCCCACACCCTTTGCTTGGATGGACCTCAAGGCAGGGAATGGGAGAGCAAATTCTCTTCCACTGCAAGAGATGATCAGGTTCATGACCACCTGAGGAAAACCTGAACATATGTAAGTAGTGTCAAAGGCTCAGTGTCCAGATGGAGATCAGTGACAAATGGTGTCCCTCAGGACTCTTCACTGGGACCAGTACCTATTAATATCTTCAACAAAAACATAGAGGGATTAAGTGCACACTCACCAGCAAGTTTACAGATGACATCAAGCTCAGTGTTGCAGCTGACACACCTTAGGAATGGGATACCATCCAGAGGGACCTGAGCAAGCTTGAGAAGTGGGTAGATGTGAATTTCAGGAGGTACAACAAGGCCAAGTAAAAGATCCTGCATCTTGGTGGGGGCCATCCTTGGTACCAAAACAGTCTGGGGAATGAAGGGATTGAGGGCAACCCTAATGAGGGATTGAGGACTTGGGGCTACAGATGGATGTAAAAGAGGACATGATTGGAAAGTGTGCTTGCAGCCCAGAAAACCAGCTGTATCCTGGACTGCAACAAGAGTGGCCAAGAGATTGAGAGAGTTGCTTCTGCCCCTCTACTCCTCTCTGATGAGAACCCATCTAGAGGACTGCATCCAGACTCCACAGGGAGGAAATTATTGTACTAGAGCAGATCCAGAGGAGACAATCAAAAAATATCAGAGGGATGGAACACTTGTCCTGAGAAGACAGTCTGAGAGAGTTGGGGTTGTTCAGTGTTGAGAAAATTTTGAGGAACAATTATTGCAGTCCTTCAATATTTACAGGAGGCCTATAAGAAAAATGGTGATAAACTTGTTAGTAGGGCCTGAAAGAGAGTAATTTTATCTAGATGCATGGAAGATTTTTTTTAATGCTCAGAATTCTTGTCCAGATTTATACATTAAATTCCGCATTAATTGAAAACAATGACAAAAAAATTTCCTGTTTTCCTAAACTCATAGTTCTAAAACATTTTGGGAAATTAAGCAAATAAAATGAAACAATAAATGTTTTGCCATTTGTCATTGAAATTTTGAGGATAATCTACTTTAATACATTGATGAGATATAACATTGAGATATTCCACAGAGATATCTTCACAACTACATCTTACAGTATTTGTTCAGAGGAATTATTTATTTAATTAATTTCACTGGAATGGCTTTCAGGAAAAATAGTTCAAAGAAACTTCATCCCGCAGTTTACAACTTTCTGATCTTGAAATAAATGTAGCTGTTACAGCATGAGAAGTGTATGGATCTTTTTTCAGGGAACTTGAGAACATATCAGTATGGAAAGTGTACAGAGTTGTCTCAGTGAGATATATGCTTCTATTACCCTATGCACCATAATACCTAACTTTAGTTTCCTAAAAGGGGGGAGTAACCATCTCACTTTTGTCACCTTGATGCTATTCAGTAACTTCAACATTTTCATATCCACAATAATATTTCCAAAACACCACCAAAAATGTTTGTTGTGTTAGTCAGAGAGAGACTAGTGAGTACTGAATACATGAATTTCTAGGATAAATTTGTAAATCCTACTACCAGGGTTCACCCAAACCTTTCTTTTTATCATCACTATTTTACCCTATTAAAACAAAAAGACATGAAATTGTCCTCTAGCATATTTCAGAACAAATAAAGTCAAAAACCTCTTTTTGTGCAGCTGAGATGTACCAGTGTTCCTATTATTTTTTGTAGCATGAACTTTTCACACGAACTTGTAGTTTTTAAACTGCTCTCACTGAGCTTTGTGCAATTATTTTTTAGTGAATTGTAAACAGTCAGTATAAAATGATTCAATTTGTTAAATTCAAATACAAAATACCTGTTTTTAAAATTTTGGGTTGATCTGACATCTATTTAGGTAATATTTAGTTGTTTCATTTAACCTTCAGTGATTAGTCATTAAAAAAGTTATGCTACTAATGCTTGAATTCATGAAAGCCCCTCAAGATCAGTATTGTTTAGTCATTCTGTGAATAGTAAATTAATAAACTTATTGATTCAAGTTTAGCACTTAGCTAAAAGATTTTTATAGTGCTGACAATATTTCAATAGGTCAATAAAATAAGGAAATACAGGGTAAGTCAGTCAATAGCTTTAACAATATCAGTTTGCATGACAAAGCTTCAAATCAATCAAATGTGCAGGCAAATAGCCCTATTAAATCTAATCTGGATTGAGAAAATACTTAACCGTATAATGAAAATGAGAATTGAACCTCTTCTTTAATTATCTGCATAAACTTCATCAACATCAGCATAAAAAATACAGTTAATGATTTTTTGGTAACAATTGACTGCTTCACCAGTGGCAATAATACTAAATTTATTTTAAGATTTAAGGTCCTGATACAGTCAAGCACCTAATTTCTTCTCTAACTTCACTTAAAAGCACAGCCTGGTTAAAGAAAATTAAGCAAGATATGTGATGGTAGAAAGATGAATGCTTAAGGAAGTCACTGAAATGTACTCCATATAATGAAGAAATGTATATTCTTCCTTTTTAATTATGTATCTCATCAATAAGTGAACTTTAGAAGTCAGTGTAGGTAAACATTTAGCCACTATCTAAACAAAGAACACAATCCTTCAGGTGTATCTGTAAATTCAAACATACATCATTTGAAACAGCATAAAATAATTTTGAAACAAGAATGTAAGCAGGGAGTGGGCAGGAAAAGTGGAATAGAGGGAAAAAAAAGATGATCAAAGAAGAATCTAAGTTTATATTCTTTACTCTATGGTTTGATGTTAGCCTGACTGGCTTTTGAGCTTTTGAGTATAATTTTCATTCACATTTATAAAGAGAAGCTCCTTGCTTACACTGATTGTGTAAATCTGGAGTGGCTACATATTTCATAGCTAGACAACTATAAACTAATTCTTATAATCAGACAGATTTCATTATACCTTGCTTTGCAAATGCACTGAAATAGCTGCTGGATCATAAAGAAAAATACTGAACATGGAGGTCTGTTAAGCCATAGTTTAATTCAAGATTTCAGTGCCCAGGAAGTGGGGAAACCAACTCAGATTTTTTTTTATTTTTTTTTCTCCCTGCATGAATCATCTGAATATCTAATGCATATGTGCTCACCAAAAATGAACAAAGTATGTTGAAGATGGGGAACTGGCTTTCTAAGTCCAATTTGTTGAAATTTTAAGCATGTATATATAATTAAATATGCATTGGATTGGAAATAGACTGATGTAATGAGAATTACTCTAGCCTTCTAGTAGAAGAAGAGACCTGAGTTACAGTTCCTTTTCCAATGAATGCTTATGGGTTTCTTATTAAAGAATTTCATATTAAGGTATTATTGGACTAAAGGACTAGAGTGCAATTCTTATTATTCCTCTCTAACCAGAAGGTAATATAGTAATTCTTTTTCTCTTTCTGCTTCAATGAATATTTAATTATTTCATGCAAAGCTGAAAACTTCAACAAGGATATGGTCACCCTTATTGTATTCCACAACCATAAGTGATGGACTATTCAACTCAATTACATAGAAGGAAATATATCTGTAAGAGATGTCCATAAAAAGTGTGGGTTGTGCTTCACACTTTCATGTTTGGAAATGCATTTTAGCAACTAAATTTTAGTATTAAAAAATGCAGTGTCACACAGTCTTGTCTCACATTTTCAATAAGACAAATTCTAGATTTCAGCAGATTTTATCTGACATAATTCCCATGGAGAAATGTGCTTCTTTCCAAAAGGGTATGCTATTTTGTAGGAAATATGTAAATACTGAAAAGGAGATCAGACTAAAAATATGCTTTTGTCTCCACCAATTTCCCTTAGGGGCTTCTTTCCAACCAAATATTTTGATTCCGTTCAAGTTCTTTCTTTGCCTTCTTAATAATTTCTCTGGACAAGGTAAAATATATAGTTTCCTTGAAGCACCACTGTGGAGGCTGACTAAGAGTCTGCCACTCTTCCCTCGAGGGAATGCCCTTGGACACTAACCTGTCTTATAATTGTTAGGAAAATTTCCTCCCAACATGCTCCCTTCTCTAGGCAAATTGTTTGTACCCCATTGCTCCTTCCCCTTTTGCTCCACTCCTGAGCCATCATCGGATTCACATGTTGCTCTACCCCACCCCCCATTTTTTCAATATAAACCCTGCTTCCTCAGACTTTCTGAGTTCTCTTTGTCCCTTGTATCCTTTATGGAAGAAGCTCAATAAACTTCTCCATGGAACACCATAGGAGGCTGCCATCCTTCTCTCCAGCGTCGCCTGAAGTGGATTCACAAAAGAGCTAAATAACTTTGTCTGGAAGCGAGGATGTGCCTGTGTTGCCAGGACATCCTTTTCAAGACCCTTCTCTCGAAGGTCCAGGAACTCCACCAGCACTCCACTGTGACACACAACAAGATCCCAACTTTTCAGAAAAGTGCTGCATAACCTTGACTTCAGCCATCCTGTTCTCTTTCTAATAGCACAAAAGATATTTCTTCCAATAATAATATTGAACACTTACTCTCATCATAAGATCCACATTCAACTTCTTGGTAGCTGAGCTTACACATCAGATGTGGACTTTTTAATGTATCTCAAGCCCGCATGCCAGATGCGCACAGAGACATTATCTTAACTGGATGTGACCCTGATGCCATGGTCCTTGTGGAAGCATTTCTAAATTCAGAGGAGAGGGCTGATTCTGACTTGCATCTGTAATAACCTCCAGTGACTACTAATAAAGTTATTTACATAGATAGATGCCTAGAAATGGCAAGAAAGAAGAAAAGAGGTAGGTTGAAGAACTGCAAATATTTAGAATGGCGGAGCTCATAAGGATCTTCAGAAGTGTAGCAGGTGACTGGAAGGGATTAATAAAAAATTACATCTAGGCATGAGAATTGCCATTCTCTATTCAGAAAGTCAATGAATAGAAGGGGTCTCTTTCACCTGCACATTTCTGGGTAGCAGAGTTAGAATTACCGCTATGAAACTGAGAAAAGGAAAAAAAAAAAAATGTTAGGTAGTTGTAAGACTGCTGTAAAAAATGTGCTTATGATGTTATACTAAAAGTGCTTAAAACTAATCACATTCATGTCACTGTTTCTATGACCTAAAATGGAGGGAAACCACTACACCTCAGTCTCCCTAACAAAAACAAAACTGAACAAAACTTCTGAAAACACAAAGCAGTGGACTTCAACTACAATATGACTTAAAATTTTGATATAATGTGTAGGACTCTGAGCACAATGAACATCTTTCCAGAAATGGAGAAAGTGTTCCATTTGGGCAACTGGTCTTTTGGGCATTTGTGCTGAATTATAATACTCTCTATTGAACACCATGAAGCTTTCAAATTGTTCTTGGTGCTAACAGTGTAATGGACTACTAAAAACAGAATTTAATTTTGTGAAAATCACCATTTTATGAGACTAAAAGCTATCATTTTTCTCACAAAGAGTGTGTCTACATTCAAAACACCACAATTGTTTTGTTCTAAAATGAAAATACGGGGAAAGGCTGTCCAGGATCAAGTCCCAAATGACATTGTCAACAACATCACTTTCAAATCTCTTTAATTTAGAAAGAAAGGGAAAAAAAAGAAGGTAGAGAACCCTGTTTAGCATGTCTGATCAAGGTGAATTTGATTTTTTATTTTTAAATAATACTCTGGATAACTACCACTGTCCTATATTTCCAATAAACTGCACTATTTCACTTGAAAACAAAAGTGAAAAGAATATAAACATTTGAATTAGACCTTAGCAAACATTAAACAGCTTGTAAATTAGAGATAATTACATTTATTACAACCTCATCACATTTTCTATTCATAGAAATTGGAAAACCTATTACCATTTGGGACAGGTTAGGTTAGTTGCACTCAGTTCTTTTGCCGCTAAAAGGATATGCTGTAATACAAAATGCCTCCTAAAGCTTTTATTCAGTATACAGACTAAATTAACTGTAATTTTCTGATAATTACATTTAGCAATACAAGCTACATAAGTTTTCATTATTGGTACACTGTACTTCAGTATCTGAGCCTTTGATGACAAATTACATTTACTTTTAATATGTTTTAGTCTGTCAGATAAGAAGAGAACTTTGTGATAAATTTGAAATTTCAGGTTTCTATGCTTATTTATGTATGAACATCTTCAAGACTGATTGCAGCAGTGGAAAAGAAATTAGATATAATGACAGTATTAATGGTAACCTAAATTTTATCTTTGCAATAAGATATGCCCTAACTGATTATTCCTGAACCACATCTACTAGCTATTATCTGTCTTCCATTCTGCAATAATGCCACCATTTACCATTGCTTAGATGTTCTCACAAGACTAAGGGTTTATCAAGAGTTTATTTAGATTGTTTTCCTCTGCATTTTATTTTTTTTGTGAATGTTGCCTTTCTTGAATTATAATCTATCTTCTAATAAAAGTTAAAGGTTTTCAAACTTGTCTGTCAATAGGGTTTAGGAATTGTCCACCACAGAAGAGTTTCTGCTTACAAGAGAAGTATTTTTAATGACATAGGGAAAAAAGATAAAGATATTAAAAGACTGGAAAATTAGGAGATTTAGAAAATGTGATTACCATAAGAGAGCTAAATGGTGGCTCAAATGTCAGAAATGGGATGGGCTTGTTCCCTGCTCAACATCTTCCCTTTCTGGGTTCAGCCTGCACTTCCACAGATAGAAGGGCTGCAGTCTGGTTTCATCCTTCTCTGTTGCTTACATCAGAGGTCATATCCATTCAGTTTTGTATAAGTAACAATAAACAAGTGACAGCACAGTAGCCTTTTTAATATGCAGGCCATATAATCATATCTAACCACTAACAATATATATTAACTTTTCTAATGAAATTTCTCGGTGCCATTAACAAAAATCTAAGGACTGGTGCTTTATTCTACATTCACACACCTACTAAAATACCTGATTTTTAAACATCATCATCTTTCCAGGGACTTTTACAGATTTAATATATAAATTATCAATTGCATTTAAAACATATCACCTCAATTCAATTTAATTCAATTCAATTCAAGATAAGGCAATTATCCTAACTATATTCTAGTGTATTTGAGTATCAGTAAATGACAAAAGTATCTTAGGTGAAGTTGTAGTTTACTTTCATCTCATTTAAACCTGTTGATGTCCAATTTTCACAAAATATCATAGTGGTGGTAAAAAAAGGCCAATTAAATACTTAGTTGACATTAAACCAGGTAACTCAAGTTATAATCTATTGGATTTGACCTAGAAACCACATAAGCAATAAACTTACATCCATTAGGGTAATTTGTAACTCATATTAATAAAATGGGAATTTTGACTAATATTTTAAACACACCTAAGGGACTTAGGGACCCAGATCCCAGTGAAATTCTTCATCCTGAATATAATGAGATTAAATCCCTTGGGCTGTTTTGGAGAGGTTAGTCTTGATGTTTTAGCTAAAACTACAGTGATTGAATGTATAATACATGTTGCCTGAAGACATGATGGTGTTCACTTTAGTTAATAAAGGTCTCCAGTCTGAAAAGAAATGTACATGGATTATTTAAGGACTAGAGGAATATTATCTTTCCTTACTGTATGTTAGAAATATGCATTAAACCTGAAATGGTTTTGTGCTAAAAATATAAAATTCTAAGAGGTTTTTCCTGCCCTCCCTCAAATATTGACAAAGAACTTAAAAATAGAATTGAAATGGTCCAACTTTCTGGGGGGCAAAAGGTAAATTCTGATTAGAAAAAAGCCTGTTTGCTTTCACTTCAGAGCATGACACTTATCATATACAGATAGGGATTCATCTAACAAAAATGAGACATAGCCTGTATCTGGACTGATTGAACTCTTGAGGAATTCTTTTAGCTAAAGAGTATTAATCTTTTATTAAGAGCACTTCCTGAGTTATATTTTACTTTTGTAATCAAAAGGAAATTTTAAATTTCTTGTGTAAAACTAAGTACCAAAATCAAAAGCAAAGCTTTTAGTGATTTGTCTATTTAGCCCCTAGAATGTCAACCCAGCTCTAACCTATCTATCTTAGAGTTCACTTTCCCATGAACCACTCATTTTTGAAAAATTAGCATGAAGACATACGTAGTGTGATCTGAGAAAAAAAATATTCAGACAACACTTATTTCTATCTGTAATAACTTATTCTATTAGTAAAATAATTCTATACTATTAATTCTATACTAGATAGGTTGTCTTTTGTGCTACTTTCTTACATAGACAACCATGTTAAAAAATATTAATGAGTAATAAGGGTGCTAGATTGCTTTGCCACTGTTTTTTCCCTCCCAGAATGGTGTGTCACAGCACACACCTTGGGAACTGATTCCATTTTATAGAATCTTAGAATCATAAAATGGTTTGGATTGGAAGGGACCTTAAAGATCATCTACTTCCAAATCCCCTGACATGGGCAGGGACACTTTCCACTTGACCAGGCTGCTCAGGGCCCCACCCAGCCTGATCTTGGACACTTCCAGAGATGAGGCAGTTGCAATCCAGTTTAAACCCAGAGGAGCAAGGAAAGCTAAGCCTCTGTATATAAAAAACAGAAAGAACTTTCAAGTTTCAAAATATACCAAAAAAAAAAAGATTAAAAGCAAATGAGGTTATGTGTTGGTGCCAAAAGATTTATGTTTTATTTCATAGTAAAAGAGGCAAAGAGAAAGACAGAGAAAACAAGGGGAAAAAAGAAATGAAGAAAGAATTGTGTGGGGGTGGGGGAACAGGGGGACAGTGACAGGGTTTAGGTCTGAGCATGTCACCCAACCAAGGGTCCTAATGACATCTCGTTGCTCCTGTCCATCTGGTCTTTTTGGTGGTGAGGGTCCCTTGCCGTGGCCGTGCCACACCATGCCGCCACACACCGCCATGTGCCAAAGAGTATGGAATTCCATGGGTTAATATACACCTTGGGCCAGATGGGAATGTCCACGTCTCTCCCTTGTAAGGGGCAGTTTAACACTGTCCCTTGCAACACTGGGGGTCTGTTGCATCATGATGTAGTGATCTGGTGCAGGGCCTGGGAATGCCTCTGGGGGGCCTTTGAAGGGCTGTGTCACCCCTTCTGCTGTGGATAAGCTTTCCCTTGGGCAAAGGGCCCCTCAGCTAGGCTCCTCTGCACAGAGAAGGATGAGTATTCATTGCCTTTTCAACACAACCCAAAACCTTTCTCCCCCCACCCTTTGGTGCGAGGGTCTGCTTGAGCCTGGCAGCTGATAGCCCTGGCATCCGATAGCTGTGGTCTCCTCCCCTAAGGCTGTGGCTTGTGCTTTGTGAATGCCCCCATGCCTCAGCTGTCATCTTATCTATCTTCTCTCTTCTCTTCTCTTCTCTTCTCTTCTCTTCTCTTCTCTTCTCTTCTCTTCTCTTCTCTTCTCTTCTCTTCTCTTCTCTTCTCTTCTCTTCTCTTCTCTTCTCTTCTCTTCTCTTCTCTTCTCTTCTCTTCTCTTCTCTTCTCTTCTCTTCTCTTCTCTTCTCTTCTCTTCTCTTCTCTTCTCTTCTCTTCTCTTCTCTGTGAACGGTGTAAGGAATCTCAGAGCCCCATTCAGGGTGTGGTGGTGTCTTCTGAGGCTTTTGTAATACAGTTTTGCTACAAGTCCTTCATGAAAATGTTTAAGTCATGAACGATAATATTTTAGTGTCTGACAGGGACATCCACAACTTTTCTGGGCAACCTATTACAGTGTCTCACCACCCTCATAGTAAAGAAGTTTTTCATAATATCTAACACATGCCCTCTTCCAGTTTAAAGCCATCTCCCCTTCTCCTATCACTTGTGGAATATTTATATGGCTTTTGACAAAATTCCACACTGAAAAGAGCAGCTTTGAGGATAGTGAATAGTGCTTTCTTTTTTGTTTTGGGGTTTGTTTGTCTGTTTATTTCTTGCTAAGTGGATGTACCAACATTAGTAATCACTTAGGATTTGAATTGTGCTTTTGAAATTAACCCATAATAATATCTACTGTGTTTTAAGCCATTTTCAGGAGAAGTATCAGTCCATATAGCCTGTTGAATGCATTACTTTTTCATCTTTCTGGATGCAACTAAACAACAAAACAAGGTTCAGGAGATGCCTTAATGCAAGCCACCTGTTAGTGGGTGCTAATCCCATGGTACCAGAGTAGAGATAGAAAAACAAACAAACAAACAAAACCCCATGAAATTTAAACCTAGAGATGGTAAATTCTCAGAACTGTCATGTTTTCTCTATAAACATTTTGTGTCATACTCCTTAAGTACTGCTTCACTTAGATCTATTAATTCCATAGATGATCTATCATGATGAGTTGTGTTCACATTGCATGCTAAAGAAAGTGAAGGAAGGAAGCAAAAATTTTTTTCTAAGAAAACTGATAAGTTCACAATTACAAAAAAATTCAGAATCATTATTGCAAATTAAAAGTATTAAATATAAAGAAATAATTAAGGCAGATAGGAAAATAATCTGTGATGCACACTTGCATAAAAGTTGTGCTATGACAATAGAAGTATTACAGAGCAGAAGTAAATTGTCAAGATTTTATTCATAGCAAAGACTGCTCTTGAATACTGCTTTTACCAGTATGAAATCTGGATGAGGAGAACAGAAAGACATGGTATCAAATCAGTGCATATTAACATGCATATATCATCTGCATGTGCATCGTAGCAGTTCTGTCATATTGATGGAAAAAATTGGGAATATTACTGTCTCGAAGAGTGAGACGAGGCCAAAGAATGTACAGACTGCCCTAGAATTTTTTAAAACAGTTTTCTCTTTTCAGCTTTGCTGTTGTTATCATGTTGAGGTCAAGGAGTCTTGAAGAGAATGTGTGAACACTGAAACAACACAGAAAATTACCAAAAACCCACAAGAAGGAATTTGACACAGTGAAGAGAACTTGTAACTAAGACTGTACTACAGAAAAGCTGCTTTAATAAGAATGTGAGAATGCTTCAGGAAAGTACTGAAGCACAGCTAGAAGCTTGTACTGCTTAGGCCCTTGACAGCTAAAGAGGAGAAAACACTTGGCTGCTAGAGGAGCTTCTTGCTGTGGATTTTTTGGAATGGAGCAATTTCACAATTAAAGGAGATAGATAAGCACTTGATAATGAGCCATTAGAAAACCTTTAATGACACTTTTGAAAAGTGCTGATGATAACTTTACAGTTCTGCTGTGACTCAAGGCATTTCAAGGTGAGAGTAAGACAACTGAACAGTCATAAAGGATGCCACATGCATCAAGCAAGACACAAACTCTCAAGTAACCCACAGATGCTTATCAACACATATAAAAGTCCTTGCATCTGTGCCTCGAGGCCTGCAGATAATTCAGCTGTGTTCAGGAATGCAAAAGAGTGGGCTTGGGAAAAGAATTAAAAATTGCATTTCAGGATGTATCAGACCACAGGAAGGAAGTGACACAAAAGATCATTTTCCTATTAAAGTATCATAGGAAGAAATGAGTTTGTGTGAGACTGATTTTTGATTAAATAAACATTGAGCAGCAGTCCCAGAAGAATTTAAAGCAACCTTTCACAATCTGGATAAAAATCTTGATAAAGTCTGTATATATGGGTACAGGTTGACTGAAACCTAAGCACAGAGTATGCAGCTAATGGTGATGTCTGATAGCTCAGTTGCCATACATAGAGATTATAATTAGTGTAGAAAATGGAAAGTGAATGATTAAAGAACAAGGTTTTGCAACCCACTGAAATTCTAGACATGATAATGAGAAAAGGCAACATCATATTGAGTGACAAGTATTGCATAGTTGCTGTAGATAAATGATTCCTTTATTGAGATGGTGAACATTTTGAAAATACTCAGGAAATGAAAAAAATATTTTTTAATATTTTTCTAATGTGAGAGGAAAGTGGCACGTAGTACATGACAGTGAAAGATGAAAAAGATGAAAATCTGAGTACCAGATGTTTCCTACTGGCCACTCAGGGAACAACAGGAAGGGCAGTTAGCAGAAAAATCTTCTTGTACTGTTAACATAAGGAAAATAAAAGAAAGGCAGTAACAAGTTGGTGATATCTAATTGCTAGATATCATTCCAGACTCCAGAGAGTAAAGAAAGTAAAGATATAGGTTAAAAAATAAGGAAGAAAATATTGTTTCCTGATAGGTGAAAACATTGCCAGGCTAAACTAAATTCATAAGTTTCTGAATTTAATGCTCTTGTAGTGTGCACTGACCTTTTTTAAAGCTCTTTAATGTGTGATGCTTTGCATATTACACTGTCAGGTTGTTGATGTCACCTGCAGTCCCATCTGCTAGCACGTTTTTTTCCCTATCTTTCATTCTTTGCATTTTTATCCTGCTCAATAGGATTCTGTCAGTCAGCAAATGTGCTGGAGCTGAAACTGCCTCTTGGACCATACAGTCACTCTGTCATTGAAGCACCTGGCAAAGTGCTGGCTTATACTTAAGCAAGGCTCAGAACTTCCACACCATACATCATAAGTACAACTTACCCTTCCTTTTACTTATATTGGTTTGAGTAATAAATCATAGTTCCTTTACTGAGACAGAACTCAAGACCATTTTCTCATTTAATAGCTTTCATCTGTATGATGTTCCTTATAATGGATATCACAGCACACTAATGAGTTTGCCACCATTATCAGAAGATGTATCACCATTTACATAGTTCCTTTGTATCTCTGGAATGACTGCATGAATTTAAGAGTTTTATAATTTTTCTTCACATATACAGGTAAAAAAACATGGTCCATTAAAAACACTTTGAAACATTCATCTTCACAATGTTCTTAGTGTACAGTTACTATTATGTTTTCTCGTTAATAGTGATTTGATGCGTCTCACAGAATAGTCAGCATTTGTTTAAGGTGAGTGTGACCACACACAACATTATTTCATTTTTAAAATAGAATTCAGAGCTGGTCTACAGAATACAAGACTTATTTTATTTTATTCATAGATAATAATGTCCATGTCTGGAATGCATTATTAAAAATTATAGAATGAATCTACTATTTCTATTTGAGAATCATCTGATGCTTCTGTAATAGTACAGAACAAGATTTTTTGTTAATGAAAAGATGAGAAACACATTAGCACATTTGAAATGCAGAGGAATAAAGAAAGATGGAAGGCAGATCTTCTGCAGCAGAACTTTAAAATAGGTGGTTTTGTTATCAAAATTAAAAATGAACCCTGAAAAATTTATGTGAGTTTGTAACTTATTTTTGTTATTGCAAATCTCATGCTTAAATTTGCTTTCAAAACTAAAACTAAAGAGACTATAGTCTCAGTTGCACAACCTGAGTGAAGGCTAGAACTAACTTATCTATGGGCCAAATATTGTTCAATATTAGCTGACAACATCCTCTAAGATCTGCAAGACAAATTTTTCTAGCACTGATGCTCTTTGGACCTACCTTGATAATGGTTTGGGTTTTTATATAACATTTTGATTACCACATTAGATAGGACAAGGAAGAAAAGGGAAAAAAATAAAATAAGCCACAAGGTACATGGTACATAAAATGCTTTGGAAAATATAGTCAAGGTTTTTTATTAGTTTTGTTTTGTACCGTCTGCAGGGACTGATGTACCTTCAGCACAGCAATTCACTCTGGCCTCCAATCTCCACAGACTTCAGCATAATCAACTTTATGTGTTGTGAATGACATCATTGTTCTTTTTCCTTTACTTCAAGTTGTGCGTGAACATGACTGAGGAATCACAGCTTTAGGAAATACTGTTGCATAAGGGGGAAGCAGTGAGGATTCCTACTATCTTTTTTCACTTTCTAGTGCTATCAACTATGAAGTTCCTATCTGAGGAAGTAGATTTGATAAGCTTTCTCTTGAGTGAAGACTGAGACAGGAGACTGAGTCCCTTTACTCCATGTGCCTCTGATTCAAAGAGGTACATAGGAGCTAGGATTTTAATGGGTTTCAATTTGAGTTCTAAGAGAGCAATTTCTCTCATTTACCTACTAGATACCCAGTTTTCTTCGCATAATGTACTCCAAAAACAGTGTACAGGTAATAGTGTAAGAAATAATTCATGAGGTATGAGCAAGCAATAGAGGGAGTCAGAATCTGCAGTCTACTTAAGGTATCCCAACACCTATGACTTCTCTGAGCTACAAATTGTTTTCTCCTCCATGTTTACTTGAATCTGAGATACGTGCTCCCCCTCAGCAATTCCTGTTTACTGCCTTGAGGAATGAAGTTTGACATGTATCTCAGGTTTGATGCATTGATTTTTTTGAGTAAATTATCTACTTCCAAGCAGTGGCATGGCTAAACTCCCATGTTTCCAATTGAATTGAGAATTGAGAATTGAACTGTTCTAACGACTTTTATTATACAAGCAACAAAAAGAAGAGATTTGAAAGGTTTCTTCTTTGCAATGAGCTTTACAAAGAACACTAAAGAACTGAGGAATCCAATCTGGAAAAAGAAGACACAGATAAAATGTACCTCACATGGACCACATCACAGTTGTCCTAAGACACCTCAAATTAAGCAGCAGTTGCCTTCTTGCTTTTCCAAAGGCAAGGGAGGGAGATAATGCCTTGATGACTCAAAGTTAGCCTTTCCACAGCAGTATTCAACAAAGATTTAGGATTATACATTTGCAATGCCACAAAGATTATTGTTGCTTATTTTTAAGGTAAAAAATATATGGGAAATAATCTTCACACTTGAATTTCCAACTGTTCCACTATAAGGATAGCATCATATTGAGACAAAATTTTATTATACCCACCAAACACTGTAGTTGATTATTCACCAAGAAATATCTAGACAACAAAATTTTAAGAAAAAAACCTGGCACCAGTCATGGTCAAATACTATATTTGTGTTTGTGTGAGTAAGACAAAGTGAAGGTTCACATGTCTGTCTTAGTGATGGGTGCCCCTTATTGAGCAAAAGTACACAGGAAGCTTCAATTAGAAAGTGCAAAGAGATTTACCTCCCCTCCAAAAAAGCTAATTAAACAGTCGGAATTCAGAAAAGAACACACAAAATAATATCATTATCCATTTCTAACATGTAAAAGACTGGAATTCTTCTGCTAATTTTTCTCCCTATCTTTTGGAAATAAAAATCTCTTTTTTCAATTTTGGGGATAAAACAAAGATTGTCAGTATTATATGTTTTAGATATTTTTTTTTCTTTAGTTTTGTTTCATGCTAAAAGATTGCTAATAACATTCAGATAGGTGTGATACAAGTCTTAAAACATAGCACCATTTCATCCAGGTTTGTTTTTGGCTATCCTGATAATGTGAGTCATTAAATTTTTTATAGTATAGTGAGTACAACCTGGGATTCCTAAAAAAAAGACAAGCTTATAGGTGACTACACATACCAACAGTATATGTTGCAGGATTAACATTATATTGTCTAGAATCAGACATTTACCTTTTCATATGATTGGAAACACTCTTTTTGCAACTGAATGCCTCTCAGCTTAACTTCATCCTTCTTCTTCCTTTCTAGTCTCTACATTTGCATCTTTTTCAAGCCTGGACCAGAAGATGAGGTTGTGACTGATTGACTGGTTACTGACTATTTATTTTTACATTATAATTTCATCTTCCTTCAGGGACACTGAGAATATAAGCCCATTTTAGTGTCACTGTTTTAAGGAAAACAAGACCAAAGTTTTTCTTTAAAATCACTTAGTTTCTTCAGTCCCCTATTCTGGCATCAGGCAAGCAAGCACTCTGAGAAAAGTGGATCTTATTTCAACAGTTATGAACTTGGTGAAATACAATTGCTTGCAGCCAGGGTCTTAATTTTCCTTTCTGTGCTCAAAGACACCACCTGAACTGAAGGCTAAGTGCTTATTGCAGGCACTTTAGGTCTCACTAGTATTCAGAATTGGCATGTGAGCCAGTAAATATTACTATCTTCTTTCAGGCTTCTCTCACATACATCACAGAACAAGTTCACTCACAGCAATTTTAGATATGGAGAGCAACACCAAGATAAACTTTGTTACCTCTGCAAAAGTTTACAATTCCTTCACTATCACTAAAGATCTATTCACAAAAGACCACAGTTGAAACATAATTCTCTGCTGTCACTTGCATTACATTTATCCAGCTATTTATCTCCTGCATGAGTTTTCCCTTACCAAGAGCAGACAGCTTGTAAGAAAGTATTTTAAATGAAAGTGATATACATTTAAATGTAACACTTGTCTGAGAAATAATTTACCCTTCCTTCTTTACTAACCATAGAATTCAATAGTTCTGAAATGCTGTACATAATGAATGGTGACCCCATGGGACTAAGCAACAATTGCCATTTTTCTGTCTTAAAGACTGCAACTATTATTTATTTATAGTATAATAAGCTGAAGTTGTCATTCACCCCATGACCATGTCACAAGCCACCTTTATTCCACAGGAAAAAAGAAAACTACTCAAGGATATATTTCTATATGCTAATTACATGGAAGCTATTAAAGGAACCATTTCTCATAATACTAAAATATTGAGGACGGTGAGGCAAATGCCATGGAGGAAAACAGAAGAAAATCAGCTTACTTCAGTGGGTTCTGTTTCAGATTTTACTGTGATTCACACTGAAATCCACACTGAAACAAAACAATGATACTCTTCATTAACTGTCCCGGTCAACTTTCAGCATATTTCAGTGTCTTTTCAGCAGCTTCCTTCCTGGCTCTGTCTTACTTGAAGAACTGGAAAAAACTGCACAAATCTATCCCTGCAGGAGGTTATAACTCCTGGTGCTTCACCACATTTCCAGGATATGCAGTAGAAGAGGAAGAGCTCTTGTTCCTCTGGGAAATAATAAAATACAACCACTTAAAATCTGTTGTTCAAAGCTATCCCCTTGCCAGCGCTGAAAAACACACAAATACAAACATGCAGTGCAAGAGGTGACTGAGTTTTGTCATGTGTTATCAGAGTTTTCAGCTTGGGAACATTGAGGCGATTGCTTTCTCTAAGTGTGTGTGTTTGTGTGTGTTTGTGTGTGTGTGTTTATCCATGTGTATTTTAATACATCTATGCACAGTAAAAGTAGTGAGTTGCTGTCTCAAGGAGAAGCTATCAGTGGAAGCCATATATCACTGAATCCATTTTGATGAACAACTCTTTAAAAAATACAAACCAACCAACTAACCAAAAAAAACCAAAATAAAATAAAAAAAAAAGCAACAAAAAAAAAAGCAACAACAATTCTGTACAGAGACTTCACAAGCAATTCAAAATAATTTTGAGGGGCTTTGGTACATTTTCTGAACTTTAACGGTCTATATATTATGACTATTTCATTGTTCCAATAAAGATAATTGAAAGAAGTAGGCCAAAAGTAAATTTTTAATGCTAATAGACCTTTGATTCATATCCAACAAAATTTTTGCATTTTTATATGAATATACATATTTTACATCTATTATTGCTTAGAATATAAGAATTTAATGTTAAATATATTAACTTTGGATGTTAAAATTTAACTATACTGATCCTAATGATGCGAGTTATCTAAACACTGAGTTCATAATTAAGTAATGAAATACCTAAATAATAACACAACTTCTAGCTTGATTTTTCTCAGCACTGAGCTGAATTTCCAACTGGATCCAAAAATATCCAGTATATTATGAGACTACTCTATGTCTGAGGTTTAGGCACTTGGGTAAATTTTCTTAAGTAAAATTAATATTAATTTACATTGATGAAATAATCTTGCTTAGGAAAATATTAATTCATCACACAGAGCATAAGAACTGTACTTAGTATTTACTCAGACACTTGTCAGGAAACTCACGCATCTCCTGAAGTAAGCAGGTGATTTATGTGGGCTAATTAACTTCCAAACTGAAGGACAAGAAGTCCCTTTCTCCTTTAGGAAATTTTGATGGAAGAAAGCTTCTCAATGGAAAATATCTGGCTGGAAAAGATTTGACTTAATCTCCTGGACCAAACACAAGAAGCAGTGAAATCCATTGCTGAACAAGTGGTAGGTTTCTCTAAATTTATTCTTCCAAGCTGAATTTAAATTCCCACATCAGTGCATGGAGCATTCAGCACTTCCAATTTCATCATCCACCCACTGATGTTGTAGCTTCTGACTGGCTTCAGATCTTCTGTCTCTGCACATTCACTGAAGATCAACTCCCCAGAAGGTTAATTCTCCTTGTAGTCATTTATGTTGAAAGCCCTTGAGGAGATCCAAGAAAATGCCCTTCCTTTAGTCTTCAGTGACCTTGACACTCTAAACTGTTCAAGGTAAGGTAAGGGCAATGAGTGTTTCTTGGCTTCCTCCTTACCATTCCTGCTCTGAAGATGTGGGACCCCATAATGGGGCAGCAAAAAATATCACTGTTCTTTTGGGATGGTTTTTAAACACTTACAGAATATTCTGATGTATTTACATTTTAACTGCAGATGTGCTTTCTTAAAAATGCATACCGATAATTTGCAACATTAAGGTCACAGACCAAATTTGATTATTAAACTACAGATTCAAAGCATTTCATGTTTCTATAGCCTACAGGACAATGTGACCTTCAAGAATATGAGAATATAAGAGAAGTTCACTCCTTGGCACATGCACTTTAAATCACAATAAGCAGCCTACACATGATCCAAGTTCTGACAAATGATAAAAGGACTGATTATTCCTCTTCCTCTTTCTTCTTTTCTTACTGATTTGGTAATGGTAACTATTCAAATGTCTTTGCATGCTTCATTGTCACCATTTTTAGCTTTTCCCTGTCCTCTTCTACTGTCCTAATTATCTAGTGATGATGATACATGTTCTGAGTCTGAAGAGAGAGAGATCTGAGAGCTAAATAAATCAAGCTTCCTCTAACTGTGACTAGTATTGACATGGGTTGTGAATCACATATTTTGCTTCAACAACCAGCACTGGGTTTCACCTCAGGCTTTCTTTCCTACAATATGTAGCAATCATGCAGTGGCCAGCAGTACACACAGTTATTTCAGTATCAGAATATGGTTTAAGATTATCTTGCCCAGACTGCTTATTTTTTATTTAAACCCCCTAACAGTATTTTATTCCTTCATTACTTGGCAAATCTATATTATTTTATTTGATTGCCTAGTAGCTGGGCCCAAGAAAGTTATTAGAAGTGTCCTAGCTGGATATTAAGGATAGATGCTTTGATTTACATCACTTCAGGCAGGGTGTGAAGGGGAAAGTAAAATCAAAATTAAAAAAAAAAAATAAATCTTACAAATCTGTAAGATAAGGCTTTGTTCATAGATGTATATTTAGTGACCAATAGGTCTGAAATTCAAAAACATTTGTGGGTGTACTCACTTCGTTCACCCTTGGCAAATGTCCTGGATAACAGCATTTGTTAAAATAAGAATATGAGTGTAAATGCTGTGGGTGAATTGAACCCAAAAACATCTGAGCAGGCATTTACCTTTACCTGACAGATCAAAAAGTAACCTCTGAATTACAAAAAAAGACTTCTGAAACAAAGATGAAATCATGTTAGAAAGAAAACAAGAAATCAAGAAAGCAAGAAAGATATTTGTGTGGGGGGAGGGGGTTGTGTGTGGGTGTGTGTGTGTGTGTGTGTGTGTGCATAAAGAGAAATGGAAATTGTAATGAAGGGAAAAGACTCTGGACTGAAGAAAGCAGCAGTCAGCCTCCGGTTTGACACTGATGGCAGTCATCCTATCACAATCTCTGCCTAGGACTGATGGTGCAGCCTCCTCCTGGTCTCTAGAAGCAGCCAGCACTAGTCAGGGCAGCAGGGTGTCTTAAGGGGGACACTAAAACTTTCTACACAGCTTCCACAAGGGGAAGAGGAGGGGCAGTGACAAGACCCAAGGCAATGACTTGAAGTTGTGTCAGGGGAGGTTTAGGTTGGGTATTAGTAAAAGTTTCTTCACCCAGAGGGTGGTTGGGCACTGAAACATGTTCTCCTGGGAAGTGGTCACAGCACCAACCCTGACAGAGTTCAAGAAGTGCTTGGGCAATGCTCTCAGGCACATGGTGTGACTCTTGGGATATCCTGTGCAGGGCCAGGAGTGATGATCCCTTGTGAGTCCTTTCCAACTCAGTTTTTTTTAATACATATACATATACATATACATATACATATACATATACATATACATATACATATACATATACATATACATACACATATACACATGCGTGTAGAGAGTGTAGGGCGCAGCAAGCAGGGAGCCAACGTGGGAACATGCACGTTGGCATTCCAGGGATGATCCCTTGCTAGCACCACCAGACAATAGGAAGCAGTAGAAGTACACACAGAGCTGGGATATCCAAATGTCTCAAAGGAGGGCTGTACTGTTGGGGGAATCTCCTCTGTCCTCATAAAAGTGGAGTGTGCTGGTGACACACAGGGCCTGGAGTCAGGCAGGGAACATGAGTTAAATTGTGTGCATGGGCATGTAGAATATTTTGAGATTAGTTATAGTTAATGTTCAGAAATATGTTCATAAGTCTTTAAATATATATTAGCATTTAGTTATTATCTAATATCATGGGTTAACTCATGTGGTACTGATATCAGTCCTGCACGTAGTTTGCTTATTGACAGTTAATTACATTTTGTTAATAAATTAGTAAACTGCTTCAGTCGTAATTTGGTTTTCCTTACATGAGCAGAGCTGCTTTCCCAAGAAACACGCATAAACTACCTTATTTTTTACGTTATTGATAACTAGTGAAATCCTTCTATATGGTTGTGAGGGCAAGAATTTCAATTAGGCACAGTTCAAATTTAACTGCCTTGCATAATTTCACCCCTTTGACCAAGTGAAGAAAGGTCCAAACAGAAAACAAAACTGATGAGAGACCTAAGGAAGACAGGCCTGTAAGTAAAGATTGAAAAAAAACCAGACTGTGTAAAAGGAGGAGAAGACTAATGGAGAGGATGATAGTATTTTCAAATATATAAAAGCACCTATGAAGAAGCAGACCACATTGAATTGCTGGTGTTGCGGGCAAATAAGAGTTTAAGGAGATTACAGGAAGTACCAAATCAGACATTAGAGAAAAAGCTCTTCAGGTTTCTTTATCCTTTCTGAAAAATGAAATACTAGAATGGGTTCCTGCAGAATTTGTACTTTTTCTGTCTTTGAATACCTGGAAGAGCAGGACTCAGAACAGGAGGATGATTAGGTAACTTTCTAATGTCCCATCATTCTCCATTATTTTATGCTACTATATAAAAATAGGTTGTGCCATAAAGCACAGAATCTGAATTTAGACCCACAATCAGGTAGAATGAGATTATGTTCTGAACTCAAGCTATGACATAAGCCGTGGGGAAGGCAGAAGACTGCAAGGTGGGGTCACATTAAGGATGACCTGAAAAGCAGTCGGCTTTCTCCTCCTGTGGCACAGAGGTCATCTCTAAACACAGGTAAAATGCAAGGCTTCCTGAATTGTCGTCACTGACTAAAACATTACAGTTTCTTCCTCCCTTCCTACCTTATTAATCTTCTTGTTATTTTCCTTTTCTGTAGGTTCCCATCCCTAAACATAAGCAGACTCAGCAGAGATGTCTGCTTAATATCTCAGAAGCCCAGGTGCTCTGGCTGATATTGGTAACACGAGCCCACCTGTGTAAGCAATTTAATCAAAATAAATGCACTGTGATTGGCAATGGCTGAGGCAGTAGCAAATATTTTATTTTGCTGACTCTTCTCTGAGGCAAGGACATTTTTAGTAGACAACTTGGTGCACTAAAATTTTACTCTTCATCTCCTGAGGTGAACAAAAATATCAGCCCAGCTTATTTATCAAGAATCCTGACACTAGACTTCTCACAGTTGTGAGCAGCTGAACAGTTTTTATCTTCCATTTACTCAGTCCAAAGCTCAGTTTTGAGATGAGTTTATTACTTTCCTCATGTCCTGTGAAGTAGGGCTAATACCACTCTCTCTTCTGTGATCAGAATTCATACCATGCTCTAAATGACACAGACATTATAGTGTTTCCATGCTCTCAAATAGAAAAAGAAACAGATAATAGGAAACTGCTTAATATGGTATTTTTAAAGATTGAGTGAAAGACACCCCCTCTGAGCATAGGAGGGAATAGGTAATTTATATTTTTTTTTTCCCACAGGGATTTATAATTTATGCTTGTTTCCTGAGAGCAAGAAAGTTGTGGGATTCAAGTTTTCTATCCTCACTCTAAAAAAGTGGTGTTCATCTGTTAAGAAAATAAAAAAAATCTTTTTTTTTGCCTTCTCCTTTCCTCACCTTTATCTCTATCTCCCCTCCACCTTGGAAATTCTTTGTTCCCCCCACCAGCCTCAAATTATTATTTCAGCTTTATCACCTGATTTTCATCTGTGTCTGTACTGGAGCTCAAGCTTTCTGTCTATATGTATCTTTACTACTGTGTTTTTCTGTCTCTCCCTCAACGGGTTTTTGACCACCACCTTTACTTTCCTGCAGCTTTCTTTTCTCAATCTGCTTTGTCCTTCTCTCTAGTAGAAAGCTCCTCTGAGACTGAAAGTGATGGAGATTCACTGATTTCAATGTAGATGTTCAAAACTAGAATGGACAGAAAAGGCACCAATCTGTTTCAATGGAGATCTTTTTGAGAACATGGAGATAGCATGTGCAGGGTAAGTACAAATTTAGAGAAAATTTGTAGCAAAATGTTAAACCTCTAATAATGCCTACATTGTAAATTTTTTCTTTTCTTTTAGAGTCAGGTAGATTTTCTCAGGGTAACAACATGGTCATGCTTAATTTAACAATACATCTCTAGCTCAGAACATTTGATCCTTAAAACATTTCAAATAAAAGGACAGGATTTGCTCTTTAAATGAACAATAAAAAAAATTGAGAGATCATTTCCTGTAATGCTACTGGCCTTGTCATTTCTCTTTTCTATAGGATTAAAACATTGCAATGGATATATACCCAAATTCACTCAAATCTCTGTCTAGGTAGGAAAATTCCAGGTCAGTGCTTACGAGTTGTTCAAGTGAAAGTTTTAAAGATAAATATCTAGTAGCTGTAACAATACTTCTGCAGCCTATGTGAAACACCATTTACTATGGGGTTATTTGTGTCCCTGATATGGGATTATTTATCTAAGCAGAGATATCAAGACCAGGTAATAGCAGTGCAGTATGACTCTCATACTCCAAAACAGAGATGGATAATGGCAACTTCAGATTTCCATGACATTATAAAGGACCTGACTAATTTCAACAGGTCCATGCAATGTCCACTCATCCACTTACGATGTCTGTCAGTGACATTATCTTTCGAGGGTAGTAGTACTGGTGGCCATCAGTCACTAGTGATTCATTTTTCCCATCTCACTAGATGTAGTTTGTATTTTATAGCTGTTCTCTGTCACCTACAATAAATTATTTCCTTTCTCTGCTACTGACTTAGGACTGTTGGATGTGCTCAGGACTAATTTCATTAATGCATGTCTTGTGCTGGCATGTAGGAGGAAAGAGGTCTAATAATATTAGCTAAAAACTTACATTGAGTTCTCTTTGCTAATGCTGTCTGGCATCTGTGAGGGCAAGTCCAGCTGACATCCACAATGTTAATCTTATTTTTTCCAAAACCTATCTGAGAAGGAAATGTGCATTGCAGAGTTCTTGCCTTCTTTTTGTATACAAAAGCAACAATAATTTTGATCCCTGCCTGATTAGATAAAAAATTCTAATTTTCAACTCTGCTTTTTATTGCACAGCGAATTTTTAACATTTACACTCACATACTGAGAATTAATTTTTTTATAAGAGTACAAATAGTAAGTAAGGTCCACAAGCTTTGATTCACAAAGAATTTTTTTGATGGGAGCAAGAAGGAAAGAGAAGGCAAAAAACTATCTGACACCCTTATCACCAACATGCAAACTATAGATCCCAAGAGCCTCCAGTGCAATATTGACTTAATGATCAAATCAACTACACACCACAAACAATCCAATTTACAGCATTGCCGGGTCTCTAAATCCAGATTCTTAATACTTCTGCTAGCTTTGCTTGAAGATAGCCTTAAGCCATCTGTAAAATGGAAGGAATTCTATTGTTTCAATCTCTTGGTGAGATAGGTAGACCCTTTGGCTTTAAAATGTGTATCTCACAAGTATATCACAGATATGGCTCTCAACAACTCCCTATGTAGTTCAATCACGAACAAGAGATTTCTAAAGCAGGGTCAGAGGATGGAATGTGCTGGCTTTCATCTGGTATTTTCCCTTTGAGAACCTTCTCAATTTCCTTGGGGGGTATGAACACAGAGTAAAATGACTTCTGCAGTGCAGCACTTACAAAAACTATTTCTTTTTGTAGAAGATTGCAGAAAGAAAAGTAGAAAGATATCTAATTATATTTTAAACAGTCAGTGACGTATTTTTCTGTACTCTACTTTAATTGTGTGCACTTTCATTCTTCAAATGCAAAAAAATAAATCACCTTGAATGTGTACAGCTATTCAGGTACATTCTATAATGGATTTTCAGTTTTATTATTAGTGAAGGTCATACAAGAGTTTTGCTTTACCCAGTTGGCTTCTCAAATATTGAAGGTTAGAATTTTCCCATCTAAGAAGTTCAAGTACAGCACACCAGGACCAAAGAATACTCTAGTCTCATTAATTAATCAAGTCGTGTCACAGCAAATCTTGTTAATCCATCCTCAGAGGAAACTCAAGTGATGTTTCAATTCTCTATGCAAGAATAGACAGAATAGTGAATAGTGATAGTGTTATACAATTACAGAAAGATGGGCAGCATTTGAAGATACCAGAAGCTAAACACCAACTAAAATACTTTTTTAGATTTTTTTTTTTTAATTAACCTATTTAATGGACATAGCAGAATTATATTTTCATGCTAAATATTTTAAGGTGGTAATAAATTTTGAAAATCACATTACTGTATAAAACCAGCCTATTTTGCCTTATTTTATCTGTTTGAAGTTGCAACAGAAAAGTGCAGGTGTTGACAGTGTTCTGAGAGTTACTGTGACTGAGTATGCTATAATGGCTGCAACATTACTTTTTCTTGGCTAGTGCCAGCATTTACGCTCTAGTCCTAAAAAGAATCAAATTGCTTACTCTAATTATCAAGCTTATAGAGAAGTAGTTTATTTTTTTTACAGGGTAAGCAAACATGCAAAGACTGAGATTTACAAACAGTACTTTTCATTTAGTCTGACTGAGTGTCTGGCCTTTGTCTTGAGAGTTAAAGAACACTCTTGGCCTGATGCCACTCAAAGTCTGAGCTGCACATAACTGTTCACAGATGAAAAGCCTCTCAAAAGTCAGGGGATCATTCTGATACTTTATGTTCAACGTGTTGGAATAAAAAGCTGATCGGTGACTCTACAAAAATGATGTCTGCATGAAGATTAAACATGCTTCCTGTATGAAAGGAAAGTAGGAATACTCCACATCTAACCTAATAGAACTTAGATAAGGTACAGCTGAGGCAACAGTTCTCCAGATGGTCAATTCATAGGAAAAAAGTTTTACTTTTTCTAGCAAAGCTGGCTGTTAACAGTTAAAGATAAAGCAATACATTTGTTTGGATTTTTAGACCAAGAAAAATCATTGCAGTGTTCTTTAAATTGTTGTCTTGCCTACACCTCAAGATGTAGATGCCTACATGTCCAGATGTAGATGTTCTTTCTCAACTTTGCCTGGGGCTCTTTTGATAGCTCTGACAATTACGTGTGAAATTATCCCTCAGGTGGAAGAATGATGCATCTGCAGCATGGGTCTGATCCAAAGATCTCTGAAAGCAATGGAAAAACTCCAAGTAGTGCAATCACTCGTGGATCAGATCCCTGAATTGTTAGTGATGAAGCACTGTATAAAATGTCAGCCCCAATTAATCTATGGCAAAATTCCCACTCTGTAGGGTCAGGACTGCAACTGTAAAATATTTTTCAGTTATCTAAACTCCATCGGTTCCAGTTACTTTCTGGCTTAACACATATAAAAAAGTGAAGCTTATTTTCAAAATTAGTCATACTTTTTCCATTAATCCCAATGTTTCTACAACTGCTGTTGTATAAAATTATTCCCTCTTTCTTTTTAATTTTAGTTACTTTTGCCTCTTCCTAAGGAACAACAGTCAATATAAATGTGGATACATATTTGCAATTATGCTCTTCTCTTAAGTTTGTATCCCATTTTGATGGATTTGGTGCAATTTAAATTGCACCACTATTCATGCAACTAAATTATGTATTCATCATTTGAGCTCCAGAATTTCCAACCACAGATTTTTTTAAATATAATGTTAATTTATATCACAAGCATGTGTATACTACTATAATCAGAGATCAGGAAAATACACTTTGGGATTTATAGCTAGTGCTTTATACCATTCCAGATAAAGGATCCTGTGGGCCAGGTCTTCAGATGGTGTCTGGAGACATGGTTTCAGTGATTTCATTCCGCTCATGAAACAAGGATCTCTTTCTACCTGTCCATATACGATTCTTCATGTGCTTTGTATGGAATTAAAACATGGGGGGAAAAAAAACAATAACTCAAACTGAATACATATGAAAATATTTTGATGCTTTGTGATTAGTAAAGTAAGATAAATTTACTTCAGTTATTACCCACTTCTGATCCATTCTTAGCACATTATTTACACTTAAATGCCCTACCTCCTCCTGTTTAGAATAAAATCTCTATAATGGCTAGTTACGTAGCTTACCCAGGCACTCCATTTTGTATTTTTTTTTCATTCAGTTACCCTATTCCTAAGTATCAATTAACAGGTTCAGAACTTAAATGTAGAGTCCCTTCTCATGTTCACTGAGTGCCTAATCTTCTTCTGCCAGGTTATGACTTGTGCAGTCCCCACTAAAGCATAAGTCTGGAGATTTCACACACAAACCCTGAGAGCTGGAGACTGCAAAAATCTGTGCTGTAGCTGTGGCTGGAGCACATCCCATGTGATTAAAAATATGCAAACCAGGATGAGCTGCTGCCAGACTGAAGAATGTTCTCCCTGTGACCACCCTCCTGACTACATTTTAATATGATGCACATATTTTATATTTATAGATAGCCATGCCACCACCCTCCCTCAAGCATCTTCTTTGTTAATTGCAGTTAAGTAAACAGGCCTGAAATTGCTACTAATCTTTTCATCAACAACTTTTCTGCATCAGTACACTGACAATAATAATTTTGTACTGCACTTGCATGCCAGCTTCCAAAGACTTCCCATAAATCTGTCCTCAGACTCAGATAGATTTCTTCCTGCCAGAGGCCTGAAGAAAGTTGGGAGAGATCTAGACCATTCCACATGAATTTACAGTTGAGGAGGCTATATGATGGATTTTGTTTTCATCCAATCTCCACTGCCTTCAACCAAACTCTTTCCTGTCTCTTAACTTATTTCTCAAAACTCGGTGCACACATAAAATATACAAAGTCTCTTTGTTTACAGATTAAAATAAAATAAAAAAAAATACTATGGGTGACAGGAGACCTTTATAGCCTGTACCGCATTAGATACACTCATCTTGCTCTCAAATTTCCCAGTTGCTGTTTTCTATCCTAAAATTTTGAGGAACGGTCCAATCTTAGAAGCCATAACACAGGTTTACACAGTCATTTAATAACAGTGGCAGACTGGAATGGGCTTTGAAATTCTCTTAAGTACCACTTGTCCACGGCATTTAGTTGTACAGACACCCAGGATAGGTTTGTACAACTAAAAGTACATCCCTTATCAGTTAACGTTTTTAAGACAGACCAAATTTTCCCTACTATACATCAGTATTATGAAGATTTCAGAATGATTATTTAAACCATGTTATAGATCATAAAAATTGGAGGGACAACAAAGTCCTTATAAGAAACATAAACAGTCTGACATATTTTAATGATTTTCAGTACTTATTTTAAAAATACATCTCATCCCTACAAGCAGAAATATTGGATAGAAATTCAGGAGGATGAGTGAACTCTATTTTTGGAAAATTATAAGTAAGGTGATTGAAGAAATGCATAGATAAACATAGAAAAAATGAATAATAGCATACCCAAACCCTTGTTTACCAATAATCACATAGTAATATTTTTTAATTAGTAGTATCTAAAAAGAAATCTAATGTTTCACAGAAGAAAAGAGACTTCATTGAGGAAATGGTAGCTCAATCACAACACTCACCACATTTGGATTTACTTTTCTTCCCTTGCGCATAGCTGTTACATTTATGTACTGGTGCTAACTATAAACTACAAAACCAGGAAAACATAAAGAAGTTATTTCCACATCATTTACAGTCTGCTGGTTTATTGATTTTCTCTACATCCTGTGCATCTCACATTTCACTTGAACCATTTGTTTTAGATTTTAAAAGAAAAGCTTCCCAAATAGATTAGCTTTACTAAGGCTTTAACATGTCATTGGCTAGTCAGTATTATATTAATCTTTGTAATGCTAGTGTTTACAAAGCAGGGGTATGGGGCCAAATCTTGATTGCCCTATTCACACAATCAGTTACACTGATTTTAATGGCACTGTTAACATTAGTACAGCTAGTAAGATCTGGCTTCTTACAGCTGTCAGCATGCCTTCCCAAATAATAGTCTTGTAATTCGTCGCTGTTTATAAAAGCAGAGGTTTTATAAACTGCAGTCACAATGTTTAGCTTATGCCTTTCTTTCACTGAGCCAGGCATTTTAAGAGAATCATAAATTTCCTATTATTCACATTTTAAATGTTAGTAGTTTAATCAGAGTATTCTAGAAAAACAGCAGGCATTTTTCTTGTCTGAGCAAGATCACTCTTCAAGTGTCATATTCTTTTAATCTTATTTTACTTTTGCATGTGTCAAATTAGTAATTTATCAACAGTTACACAGCAGACCACTGTCAGGTGCACATGACAGGAAATCACACAGTGCTTTCCATTTGGTGATTTGCCTTGCAGGCTTGCTGTGTTTATTCTTCCTGGTGCTGTGCAGTGAAACACACACATGTGAAATTTGGGATTTAATTTAATGTTCACCCTTTATTCCAAAACAGCATGCAGAACTAAGTATTCCGAGAGAGACTGACAGAAGAGAGCCATCACTGCCCAAACCAGGAAAAAATAATGATATGAAGGAAGAATTAGAATGCTTAGTATATCTGTGGATCAAAAGGTGTTGTCCAGTGTATAAAACACAGACTCGGCCCTGTCTTCTCCTTTCCTATCTTTGTTTGATATGGGGGTAAAAAGAGAATGTCACTACACGAGCTGTGTGTGTAAAAATTGTTACGCTTCCAGATTCTAATGCCACAATGAAACAGCAGCTTCATCTCTGCATTTTAAAACCTCAAACACATAAGTGTGCATCAAATGGCAGTATTGATCATGCTGTTCTTAGAAAGAATTAGAACCTCTTGTGGCAAGCTTCTTCTTGTGAAATGCAATTGCACCCATGTGCCCTACAGCAGGATTTCCAAAAGAAGCAAAATTAAAATATCTTTTTCTTGATTTGAGCATTAGCTGCTTTTTGTACTTTATATGATTTCACCCAGCTTTCTCTTTGCTCAAAAGGAAATTTGCTATTTTCTGAAAATAAAAAGTGACATTATTTTAAAATGTTTTTCTCGGCAAGTATAACTGAAATAAAAATAACCCCTTAATAATATTAGAAGTATCACTGTAAAAAAAATGTAACAAATTCTCTCAAAAAGACATTTGTGCAGTTCATAATAAATGTGAGACCAAAAATAATTACATTAGATACACAGTGAAACATTTTAGAACAATATTTTTAGCATTTATCACCTACATTGATATTATAATACTATTAGTTCTGCATTATACACAAAGAAAGGTCAGAATATATGCTTACATTCTTCTCTAAATACCCATATGTATTGTAGAAAAACAGCTTTTCAAAAGTACTTTTAAAGTTTAGAGTAAAGGAGAAATGTCACAAGGAAACATTTCCAGATGCCAGTACTCACTGCAGCAAGATTTGCTGAACTTAATTACCTAAAATTCAGGGCTAGTTTGTCGAAAGACATGTTGTATTGGAACACAGTTAATTAGCAGAGAAAAACTCAAGGGTCTTCACACCAATTTATATCACATGGGTAATGAAAAATACAGGAATAAAAGACCTCTTGGGTCACTCCTGTCTATACTCCTGTGCAATCACAGACAATTAAATTATATATTCTTAATCTAAACTGCAGTGAGTACCTCCTTTCAATTTATTGGTGAGTCACTGGCACTTTCTCTTCAGATATGATTATCCAGGTGTATTTGTACCCTTTCAATCCTCTGAAGTGTCTCTACATTCACTGAGTAACTTAGTCATGGCCTGTTTATATACACTTGCTTTTAAGTCAGTGCTGCCCTTTAAGCTTCAAAAGCTCTTTTCTTTCTAGTGTTTTTCCCTCAGTGCACAGAAATAAATCATATCCACTCTCATTTTTTTGTTTTCTATGATAAACAAGCAAGGTTCTTTTAAATCTGTCCCAGGGGATGGACATTCCATTCTCTTCTCATTTTAGTGGACACTTACTTCATCAATTCTAGTTGGAAACCGTTATCTCTTGAAGGGAGGTGGACAGAATTTTAAACAATCTCACAAAGATCTGATCAGCACTTTGTACAACAGATTCAAAACTCTTCTTTCTGTGCAGAGATGCCTCTCCAAAATGCCTATTAACTGTATTCACCATTAATATGTCATATCACAAAGATAACTGGAAAACATTCAAATATTGACTATCAAGAATTGCAGTTTCCTCTCACCTTCATTTCGACCCTGTAAAGTGCTGTGGTATAACAGATGTTCTTCTCATTAGTCCCTGAATGGATGATTGTACTTTGAATGATGACTTTTTTCACCATTTTTATTACTTCATTTCTCAAAGTTCTACACATCACTGAAATATTTCTTTTGTTAAAGCCATATAAACCTTTACATTTGCAATGGCTTTCAGGTTTTGCCATGAGCAAATTTTGTTAGTGCCCATCTACCTTATTTGCAGTCTGAGAGTACAACCCCTGGCTTGTGTGAGGTTTCAAGATTTTAATTCTTTACTATATATGTTTTCATGTGATATCTATCTCTTTGCAGAATAATTTGTTCTAATTCCATTTTAGGCACTCTAATTGCACTTTAAGTTGTCCATGTAACATGTAAGTATTTTTTTTTTACCTACTGCCCTTTTTTTGTTCTGGTTCCTCTCTTCATCCTAACTTACACAACTGAAGAAAAGGTTTAATTTAGTTCTGAGTCATAATACTGTTTCCTTATTGAAATTTCACTGCAGGGTTGCCTTTTTCTCTTCCTGAGTTTACTGTAATTTTATAAATAACGTTTTCATATTTCTTTAACTTTCTTTGGGAAAAATAACCCAACATAACTGCATTATCTCTGACTTTAAAAACTACAGATGAGATCAGCAGCTTGATGAGGGTCAGTACATGCATCTATTTATGCTGCAACAGTTCTGAAGACTCAACCCTTGAGCTCACAGCAACACAGATCCTTCAAGAAAGAAACTGCAAACCCACTAAGGACAGAAAGGGGCTGCCTCAGAAAAAAACTGGTGATCAAAATGGTAATTATCTAGGTAAACATGCTATCATAATTTCATGGCCTGTTGTGATGATAAGCTGCAAACAGGTCCCCTTTGAAGCTAAAAGCATCAGAAGATGGAACTCCTGATAAAGATTTGCCAAGGGTTTTTGCAGTATTTTTTCATGAATTTCCAAGCAAAGAAACTATAGCTGTCTCTCTCCTTAAAAAGGATTACTTAAAATCACCTGGGACCGGTTATTTCTTGAAAATTGTCAGTGTTAGCAGCAGGAAATGAAGGTGAAAAACTGCAGTGAGCAGAAGTACATGCACATGCAGGACAGTCACTGTACCCATGCCAAGGCTCAAGGAGCCAGCTGGGATCAGGCTACAATGCAGCCTCACTTAAACACAGAATTTTTGATCAAAACACGAATACAACAATGCAAATCACACAACTCAGCAAGGATTGCAGAGCTGTGCACCAGTATCTTCATGCAGCAGACATCACTTGTGTGGGCTTCGATTTGTCTGGAACTGAAAGATTAGGTTTGGGAAACTTTGAAGCTTCTCTTGACTTAAAGAGCACTACCTTATTTATTAGGCAATAGGTATGTTTTTTACAATTCCTGGAAAAGGCACATTCATTTGCCCAGGTCCTTCCTCATGTATTTTCCACTTCAGCTGATAGTTTGCTTCTTTGCAGATGGGACCATTGCTTCATGTGTGAATCTAGCATCCTTTTTCCAGAGGTTGGTTTCTACCTTCTTCAAAAGCTGTGGAACATAACCGGGTTCTCTGGATGTGTCAATAAGGAAGGTTTATTCAGGAATGTGATATGTCTCACACAGAGAATTTGCTTTACTAACAGTGAGATGCTTAGTCCCACTCAGGGTTAAAATTCATCTGCTCTGTTGAGAGCTGAGCTTTACAGCCAACATATATCAAAGGGTATATGGCATTGATCTTGCCCAAATGGTTTATCCTGTCTCTATATTCTGTAAATTCATGTTGTTTCTCTCCTCCTGTTCCCAAATTAAGCCTTCAAAATAACCTCTCCATTCATTCCACTTCCTCCTTCCCAAAAACTTTCGGGGGCATCAAGGGGAAAGGCTGCAATTAATAATAACTGGCATTCAGACAGAATGCTTTGGTAAACACCCTAGACTTCAAGAGTGTTTTACAAAAAGAAGACTTTGAGAAGTCTTCTAGAGTTGTGAGAACTTCTAGAGAGTTATGGAGTCCATGATGTTTCGGCATGGGATAAATCCTGGTTTGATCATGATTCAGTACTAGTGTGCATGTGTTCATGCTCTCCTGCCTCATGATGGGTAGGATGAGGCATGGGACACAAGAGAAGGGGCTTTAGTGAGAAATCCTCATGTCATGGGTAGCCTACATTTGGAGATTAAACTAATTTCTCCATCAGATAGAGAAGGTTCCTGCATGACTCTGTACTGCCTCTTTGCACATCTTCTAGCCAGGTCACTGACAGCAGCATGGCTTCAGCAGCCACAAAAATCACAGTCTAGCAAACTGTCACAGCATCCTTCAGACCCTCTCCTAGGTGGACCTTTGACCCTGGCCCCATGATTTTATTTATTTCTGTGAAGAACTATACTGCACCCCACACCCTACACATCACCAAGATATCAAAAAAACACCAGTTCCCATTTTACATTCTGTTTCTTTCATATTCTTTATTTCAAGCCCTGATTTGTTCTAGTATTGTATCAGCAGTAATTATTACTCATCTTGGCAATGACTATTTCATCTTGAAAATATGGCCTTGAAAAGAGCAGTATGATACTCTGATTTAAGCAGTATGATACTCTGATTTAATGCCTCTGTTAGCAGCATTAACATTACTAGTTTACATAGGTAATAGAAAAATAATCTTATTTAAAGAACTATATCTCTTCTGTCTTCCAGTGGAAAAGCTACACATTAAAGGAAAAAATTGTGTCAAAATAAACAGACTATATTTTTGATGATTTATTATGTTATATGTGCTAATGGAATATGCAAATTCCATAAATAGACATTAATGTTGATTTGTTATATCCAACTTGTTAGTAATTGGAATAAAGATTAAAAATATAAAGAAAACAAATAATTTAATTATTGGATATTTTAAAGATTATTTCTTCACTTTCTGAAGGCTTGTGTTACTTTCATTAACCAGAAGAAATATGTGTAGGTTGCACATATTATTTGATATCAATTGTGTTCTTCAAACGAAACTGACCCAAGGACCAACAAGAGGAACACTACCTTTTCTCCTGATCAGGGAGACAAAATGTGTAATTTAGCTTGGTATTCAATGCCAATATTTGGTTGTTTTGTTTTTTTTTTTCTTGGTACACAAGTCCTGTAACATATAAAAATTGTGAAAAATAGGATGAGATACCTAGTCTACTGAAGCAACCATAATATAACTATTGTTTCTGCATCTTCACTCTCTATTATTGCCTTTTTTTATTTTTTTCTGGCTCACACTGTTGTCTCTATTTCTCTAATTTCTTCATTAATTCTCTCCTTCCCCTGCTTGTCTTTGAGGGTAGAGCCTAGGGGCAGAGGGGATCAGACTGAGAATACCACAACCTTGTATATAATACTCTTCTGTTTTGCCAGTACCCCATTTTCAAGTTATGCAAGAATAAATCCTCTGCTTGCCCCTTTGTTACTATCACCTCCTTGTCAATTTGCTCCTTCTACTGTGAGCAGCCTTAGAAGACTGATATATACCCAAAAGCCTCTTCTGGTAAATACTGATGTAACTGATGTTTCCCCCCCAGAAGACTGAATATGCTATGTTTTCTGTTTTTTGAGAAAGGTGCATGCAAAACTTTGCAAGATACAACATGCAACAGGTTAATAAGGTAGCTCTTAATATTTTTAAAGCATATGAATCAACACAGCACATTAATTTTAACCCTGAGCTGGAGTAGGAATCTCACTGTTAGTAAAGCATATCACAGAAAGCAAAATAAATGAATGCTTTCAGGAATATTCAGGAAGACTTCTCAGTTCAGCACTAAACTGTATCTATCATTTACAGGTTATCACAATCTTTTCTTAAGAGTTTCACAGCACAGAAGCAATATCTGTGGGTGAGATAACAGTGAATATACTGCACAGATTGTGACTTAAGTCATTTCATAATGACAGCAAAATTAGAGAAGCAGTTTTTTTGACATCTGTAGCAGTGAAATCTTCCAAATAACAGAGTATATTCTCTTATTCTTTTTCTCCAATTCAAACAACCTGGAAACTTCTGGAAACATAGCAGAAGCAATGTTTTCTTATAAAGATGAAGCAAGATACCCCCGAGCTTATATCCAGCAGGCTTTTTCTTTTTTTTTTTCTTAATTTACTGGAAGAACCAGTGTATGATTGAAATGGGAGGAACAGGTGAAAACTGCAATACCTTTTCCTATGAATATAGGAGTTATCAGACAGACACTACTCACATCAGTCTTTTGAAGTAAGAAGGAATAAGCAGAAGCTTTCTCCTGTGGACAAAATTCAGGATGAAAAGAATTACTTTGTCACACCATCACTCTTCTTCCCATATACTCCGTATTTTTAAGAGGGTTTGAAGCAGATGTCCACACTGCTTGAAAGTCAAAGGTCATTTTTAGTGTAATTTAGAACTAATTGAACTGTTTTCTTCTAATCTTTTACAAATAGCTGTTAGATTGGTATTTTTTTTAAAAGCAAACAAATATAGGAATAATTCAGTTTAAGCACATTCTGAGACCATGCTCCAAGAAAGCTTGCTTCCTACCCTGCCCTGCCCTGCCCATCCCTCCAGGGCTCCATGGAAGTCAGCTTTTAGATTAGGCATAACTCAGATACAGCAAAGTTACTGATTCTCATATCAGAGTCTTTCAAACTCAGGCCTCTCTTGTTTTCTATCAAAGTCTTTTACACTGTAAAATTATATTAAATTTCATAACAAAATAGTTACTTCTGTTTCTGAACATTTTTTTAGAGAAACAGAAACAGCTGGCTTTCTGTGTGGTTTTGGCTTCTTTCTTCTGTTATTTCATTCTTTTCATTCTTGCATCATGTAACTCTGTGCCAAGGGAAGGAAGAAATCTATTCTGTATGTTCTCAAATGCTGTTCCCTCCAGCTTTCTTGTGCACTCAGAATATGGAGTACAGCCCACGATAAAATCACAAATTTTCAGCTGTGTGTAGTTTCCTCTTCTTTAAGGTGTCACTGACCCATGCTAGGGATTTGTGTAGGAGTGCCACCCTAATCCAGGCATTCAAACAACTAGAGACCTTATTGTTGATGGCTACAGTCTTTCAGAGAGTTTTCAATCCACAGAAAAGCATAGCTTCTCACGCCAGTTTGAACACATTTCTCAGTTCAGATTTCTCAAGAATAAAATGCAACATTAATTGCATTTTCTCAAATAAATTATCAAATGTGCTATTAAAAATACAAATAAAGTAATATAGCCTTTTGTAATCCCCCACATCTCTTCTTCTCCTCCCTATCTCCCAGGAAAAGTTAGCATTTTGTAGCCAGCTAAATGTATAAAATGTTCACAGTTTCATTTTAAGGTATGAATAAATTTTGTATATCAACTATATCCTAGCCAATGATGACCTGGTAAAGACCTCAAAATCTTGTCCTCAAAACAACTCATAATGCATTATGTATTTTGTATAATAACCACTAAAACAACTGTTAAGAATTGTTCCTTACTTCAATTAGACATTTTTTAGATTTTTTTTTCTGGATTATTTCTGAATTTTTCAAAGGAGCTGGAAACAATTTATAAAGCTATTACCATCTGGACACCTTATACATAATCCATCAATGCCTGATTTTAGCAGGGCTGTTTCTAAGTAATTACATTATTTCTGCCAATGGGAAAAAGAAACAAGCAAAAAACTTTTTTTAACAGCATAAGGGCTGTACCAGAGAATAATTTATCATCAAAGTAAACCTCCATAAAATATGGAAAGAAATTTCATTTAACAGTGACTTGAATAAAAGGGAATCAAGGTTCAGTCTCTGTATTTTCCACTGACTTTTGCAGAAACCTCAGAGGTGATCTGGCTTTCTTGACCTTTCCCTTTCACTCAGTATTGTGAGAATGACCTCAAAAACTGTTAGGGACTCAGGTGATACACAGAGAATGAAATGTAACACCACTGAGAAAGTATTCTTTAAGGGACAAAAACCAAGAACTGCAAATCACTACAATGCACAGATACTCAGTAATGCAATATTTTCTCCACCTAGAATTATTTGAGCAGAAGGGGTATGTGATAAATACATATAAACTGGGCAAGAAAACACATTACCTTTGAAGACTTACTCATTGTTCTGCGCTTTGTATTCAGTGTCTCAGTGCAGATGTTTCTGGACTCAAACTTTCATTCTTGAGTAGTGTTAGTGGGCTAAAAAGTCAATGAGACTCCTGTGAAGAAAGAGGTTTTTCCATACAATTCTCTGTCTTTACTCTGCAAATTAGCATCATTTCTCACTAAAAACTATCCGCCAATCAGATATTCAAGGTTATATTAGGACCAACTTATTTCTGTACTATTCATGCATGACATGTCATGTATTATTCATATCCAAACTCCAGACCTTAGATTGCATAATAAAAATGTTCTTATTATATAAATATAAAACTGCATATAACTTCCTTCCAAAATAAAATATATAGATTGTTTAAAAACAACTTCAGTGTTGAAATTCTAGTACCAGTTTAGAGCAGATGTCACCATCTGGCTGCCTTTACAAGAGTTTCTATGAGACCATTTAAGTTTCCTGACTGGCTTCTACATAGAAAGTAATTAGAGTGATGCACAAGGGATAGGATCCAACTGTGTTAAAATTAAGGTGTTTTCCTTCATTAAATTGATAAAAGATGATAAAAAAAGGTTGAACAAATGAACAGACAATTTCAGTTTGAGGAACGATTAATTTTCTTCCACTTCACTAAACAGGAAAAAAAAATTGAGACTCCTTTGGCAAGTATCTATAATTTTTCCTTATATTTTCTTTTTCTTTATAATGCAGTAATAATAACTTTAATTCAATCCTTGATTTTTTTTTTCTCTATCATCTTCTCAAGTGGTGTCATATCCCTTCCCATTTATTTATTTTTCTATTTATTAGCTAACATTTCCTAGGATATAGGTCAGCTTATTTTGCACTTCATTGATTATTTGGAATGTGCTGATGCATGATAAATATTGTAAAATGGCAACAGATACAGGCATAGTAATCTAATGATTAATATGACTTAAATACACCTAAATCCGAAAAGAAATTTTAAAAATAGCAGCTACAATTATAAATACTTGTCTTGAAAAGCCAAAAGTCCCTTCAATTTTTCAATGAAGTAGGAAAATTGAATTGCAATTTTTAAAATAAATTCATTTAGACCTTTGAGTGTAGATAACATTGACATAAACATGTACTCCATGAAAAAATTCTCCACTGGATTTTATAACCAGAGAATGCAGTATGCAGGTATAGATGACATTGTGTGCAGACATATCTAGAGACCCACACACACACACATACACAAAACATTTATTTTATTAAATATGTGTTTTGGGTTTTTAAATATGAATGTCTGAGTAGCCTTACATATTACTGATTCTTCTTAAAATCCATTAGGGTAAGGAGGTATCACCAACTGTCTTGGTTAATTTCTTCCTCGGTAATATGTTTTATTATTTACCTTACCTTCCTCTAGAAAGAAAAGGTATGAATTTTCACAGTATCTTGCTCAAGGGTCCAGTATTTTAATTATGCAAGACGGATTTTTTAACTCATGCATTCCACAGAACAGCTCTATCAGATCTGATGGTGTTTCTGTGTTTCTTTACTTATTTATATATTTTCTGATTAGTACTCAGATAAAATTTTCTCAATTTTTTATTCACTTCGGTATGAATGGAGGCATAATGCATTTTTAAATTGTTGCCTTTTGTTTTTAATTCTTGGAAGCATTCAACCCAGTTCTGCAAAATTGCACTGCTTTCAGTTAACAATGTTAAACTAAGAATAGAAGAGACAGTAATCAAAAACTTCTGTAATTTTCTTGAAAAGATAAGATTAATAAAGTGTTTTTATTCTGGAGGATACAGAGTGCTTTGGAAAAAAAAAATTTAAATGTCCCCAAACCAAATGGTTTTGGCCTTTCACCTTCATTTGGCACTTGCAGAAGTCTGTGCAAATCACCTATACCATGCTGGCTAGACTAATAAAGCAGCAGAAATTAACAGTATTTTCTGGCATTCACTGCAAATCTGTCTAAAGCTATGCAGTCTGACAAACATACTCCTTAAGTTAATAGTGTAGTACATAGTGATGTCGGTTATATTTTTTTAATCTTTTTCTGTTAAATATCTTATCACAACTTGTTGGTAAATTATACTATTTTTTAAAGTCAGTGTCAAATCTCCATGCAGCAGAAAATTCACCTCTCATTTCTGTCAAATAGTGATGGTCAGTGACAATTGACTCAGTTACAAACTGCCAACATCTGGTAATTCTAGGAAAACATTTCTTTCCTGTATCCAGATAACTACAAAAGTAGGGTTATACATTCATTTAAATTTCCAAGGCTCAGAGGTGCATCCAACAATATAAATCATATCAATTCCACTACCAAGCATGGATAACTGCAGTACAGCTGAGGCATAACTATATATGGACACATATACAGGACCAATAACTCACAGATACTGTAAAATAAATACTTTTCAATATGTATTAATCATGTGTGAATATGACATGTTTGAACACATTGCAGCCGTATTTTTTCCTGGCTTCTTGTTGCAGTAAGAAGGCCAAAGAAGAAAATACAGACTACTTTCTAAAATTCTATTTTAACTTAACCCAGTTATGCAGTGTTTCATAATATTCTATTGATGTTCAGGCCTTTGATCACTGATCTGAGCACAATCAACAGTCACAAAGTCAAAGCCAGAAGACAGGATGATAGAAAGAAATAGTTGACAGAACTGTTGTGGAAACATTAGTAAATAAATAGTTTAGGACAGAATATTAATGAAATTTGGATGGTGGTGTCAGAAGAATGTACATCACTGGAGAAACACAACCAATGTGCTGAAGGCAATGTAAACCCTAATTCACAGCAAACAACAAGATGATAAAGTTATCACAGTCACTTGCACTGCTAATAACCATATGCCAATAATTATCATGCTTATCTAGTCCAGATTTTATTACAGTTAACTAGCAAACAGTTATTGAATCAGAATTCAATGTACAGGTGGAAAGCAAGGCTGGAGATTCTGTTTCTAAGAAAACTAAGAAAGGTCACATTTTTTTAGCTATAAAGGCAATAGAAGAAAAAATAACTAAAAATCGGATTTCCCTCTCTTTTTATTTTAACACATTTGGGAATGACTGTAAATAGAACAGAGCTGATGCCACTGGTGCAACAAAAAAACAGGAAAATCTGTCAGTAATGTTTGTAGAGATGGATGACCACATTTAATAGGAGATAACAGTGCTAGTGACACATTAACCATGCAAACTGTCTCTGAGACATATCCTGCTGTGGTATAAGGTGTCTATGGTGCTAACCATTTTATCCAAGTTTCAGTAGTGCCAATCACATTTTTCATTTTTAACACTTCAGAGAAACTATGTAGTTTTGCCATATTCATATTCTGTGATCAATATACAATATTATTAAGTCTCGAACCCGAAGACTAAAAAAAAATAACATTATAATCTCTCTGGGTTATGTTGATTTTCAACCATTTGTATTTAGAATGTCTTGCTCAGATTGACTTAATATTATTTTTTAGTCAACACAGAGTATGCTTTTGATATAAGAGACTGCTGTCAGTGACATAGTGTTATTTTCATCTTCTTGAAAGACAAACAGAATAATCGATTTATTTCAATCATTTCCCATAATCCTCAGAGTAGTGGGGGTAGTTGCACTCATTATTTTTCTGATCACAATCAATAGTAGGAGTGCATCTCTCCCCCTCTGAATGACACAGGGTTTCTCTTGTTTGGAGATGAACACATTTTCAAATTAGATCATTTTTTTCTTATTGCCCCAATCTGTTCCTATTCTTCCACCTTCTAACATCACCTACTGCAACTAGTCTTAAAAAAAAAAAAAGTCACATCTTCCACATTTGTTTATACTCATGATAGAAACAACAAAAACACCGAAGCAACATAGCAACATATATTAAACAGGGTAGTCAGAATGAGCTACATATTCTGCTGTGCTGTGAGAGACACAATGGCAAAAAGTGGTATTCTCCATCCATAAGTTGGAAATTCAGCATGTGCTTATTCTCAATTTGTTATTTTCTTTGACAATAAATCAGTTTTGTCTGGTTGGTAACTGTAAATATCTCATGCCATGTATTATCTAAATTATTTTGTCTGTGTATTAATTTCACAAACATAATAAAACCTACTATATTTTATAAATGCACATTCATAAGAATAAATTTATGTTTCTACCATTTTACTTTGTTTGTTCTTATTTTTTCCTCAGAAATCTTACTACATTAGTTGTATACTGGTTAGCCCAGCATTCCCTGAGCCCCACTGAATTCTTAAGGTAGAAGTGCAGTTGAAAATGAATGATGAGGTTTAAAAAGAGTTATTAACTTAACAATTTTTATTTTTTAATTTATGCTTAAACATATCAGACCAAAAATATGAATGGAAAGATTATCTTCTGATAATATTGAATTATCCTTAATCTGATAAATTTAATGTAGCTACTAGTGCTAACACTTTAATAGATTATCTAGAATTTCAGTACAATTATGTATTTTTTATACAAACAATTTCAAATTATATTGATGCATATGTCTTACTCAAGAAAACGAATACTTTCAGAATACATGGTTTTTAGGAAAACACCAGCCCAACTTTGAATTAAAGACAATATTCTCCCTTTATCTTCTTCATTTTGAACAGCCACCGAACATTCATGTATGACATACAAGGTTGTTAAAGCCCAAAAATTTTTAATTCCTGACCTGTGAAATCCAAAAAATTATTTGCAGGTAAGCATCCCCAAGAGACTTTTTTTTTTCCTAATACTTCACACTAAACTGCCATAATTTTTTGCCATGTGTACACTTCTTGCAATTCTAACTACATTAGAATTAGAACTTAGAACTAATTTTGGGATATAAATATTCTTAGTTCAATAGTTAACATCTTTAATCAATATAATGTGTGCAAAAGTTCCATCTATAATTTATTCTTGCTGAAAATTCTACAATATGCAATACAAGACAGCATTTAGGACAACATGTGAGGGCATTCAGCAACACACACTCATAGGCAAATATCCATAAAGTTCTCTCCTAATCTGCATTTAAGATTCCACTTCTTATTCAGTGTTAAATAAATTCAGAACTGGGAAGATGATCTTCAAACCTTTTATATCAGTTGACCCACAAATATTTGAACTGAACTTGTACTTCATCAGCTTCTCTTACAAAACATAATAGCTTCATTCGGTCCACTACTACCAGAATATGCTCATCATATAAGGCTGACTTTGCAGTAAAGCAACTTTATAGAACAAAACTGAAGCAAAATCTGGAATCCCTTTATGCTAAAGAAGGACTGGAGTTCAAAGAATCAAAAATAAACACATGCCATCAGTACCCAGGCATTTTAGCACAGATATTGTGAGTAAATCCATCCCAAGCAATTGGCAACTGTCCTCCTGAAAGTTTAATCTGGTATGCAAAATATATATTCCCAAACCATCAAACAGCATTCTGAATGAACTGCCTATCTTTTGATGATTTTCTTATTCCTTTTTTGTTTTTTATGTTTCTGAGATGCTTGATAGACTTTTTCATTAAAGGGAAAAGGGAAACCAGTGAGAAAAACTAAAAAGAGTAAGACTAAGATAATGTTTAGTCTCAGCCAAGAGAACACTTACATGATCCACAGCCTATTGAAGATATCAGCAGAAATGGTCCCATTCCTTTCAACACGAGCTGAATCCAGCTTTCTTGAAAACTCCTGTTCTTTATTTATGTTATTAAGAAGGAGTAATTACCAGATCAAGCCAGAAGAAATATGCATTATCTTCCTGACACAAAGGGAGTAAAAAAACAGCAGTTACTTCTTCACAGTTCTTTGGGTACTACAGAATGCCAGAGAGCATGCAGCAATACACAAAGATCAAATTTCTTCTCTTATCTAAACATTATTTAAAGCACTTCATTATTTACCTTAGTGTGAAACAGACTCTTGTGGTTGTTATTATGAAAAATCCCTGGGCAACTGAAAACCTGCGTTTGTCAGGTTTGTACTTGTTTTACCTGTGATAGCCTTTGCCATATCCCAAAACCCCTCCTATCAAGAAATGAGGAGTCTTAGCTAATGGTGTACTTCTGAAAGATAATACTCCAGTGGGCAGGCCAGTTTTCTGCTAAATCACAGAGATGTATGAATGAAGTGTAGAAAGCCTACACGGGAAATAAATGTTTATCATAGAAGAAAAGCAAATCATTTACTAAGTGACAAAGCTGTTGAAATCCTTTCCCACAATATTTCATTGTTGCTTTTACCGATAACACATCAGTAGCTGTTACACATCTTGATCACTAATGTGTTTCTTTAAAAATTCACCTTGGTCTGTGCACAATTGCTTCACAAGTTGTTTAAATTGCTGGATTGTGCCCCTATTTCTTTCACTTAAACAAATGGCTCTGGTACTTTGATACCTCCTGTTCATTGCTCCCGACTTCTGCTTTGCAGTCTTAGAGCTGATAACAAGTGATTCATCATCTCTGCCAGTAGAAGAGCTCTAGTCATTATGACTTTGTGACTCCTCTGCGGATATCTGAGCCAGGATGGCTTTGTTGCATTGCCAGAGTTCCTATACAAGGCTAATCTAATGTGAAGGACCTCAGATTTTACTATGTGGTGCTTGCTTCCTATAATTTTCCTGTGTCTTCATGCATTCAAATAAATCATTCATATTTAGTGACAGAAATGCACTGCTGATCCTGTTACTTGCTGATATGCAACCTGAGCCATGCCAATTCATGCCAGCTGAGATACTGCCTCACACTTTAGAAGTTCTCAAACATGTTCTGTAAAGTTTGTCTGCCTTTGATTGATGGAATCCATACTCCACTCTAACAGCCTCCTGCCTAAATTCTGAGTTTTCAAGAATGTATTACTGCAATAAGTACTTAGAGTATTTTTGTTTTAATGTAATTTTATTGAATGCCAACACAAAATCATGTAATACTTTAGGGTGGAAGGGGCCTCAAAAATCAGGTTACAAAATCCCTGTCATGGAAAAAGAAAACTAGATCTGATTGCCTAAAACCCCATCCAACCTGGCCTTGAACACTTCCGTGGAAAGGGCATCCACAGCTTCTCTGGGCAATTTGTTCCAGTGACTCATCACCCTCACAGTGAAAACTTTCTTCCTGATATCTAATCTAAACCTCCACTCATTTAATTTAAAGGTATTCCTCCCTGGTACCATCAACTTCCAAACTTCCTCTTTGAGGACTGCCAATTTTGTACAATCAAACAAAAATTAATTGTAGATTGTAGCTCCTTTTTTTTTTCTGTTTTGTAAAGCAAACCAAAAAATTGATTGGGACCACAGATATGGTACATTTCAAATAATGATACCAGGATCTTAGGGGGAAAATGTGTGGCCCTTCACAGTTAGGTATGAGTTAAACTGTGCACTACACTGATCTGAAATTTGTTAGGGAAAAGAAGTAAGATGGGAAACCATCAGGAATATTAGAAATGTTGTTTTATTTCTTGCTGCTGAAAAGATGCTCCTTTGAGGAAGTTTCTGAATGAATGGAATAATAAAGATAGGAAGTGGAGGAGTTCTTATTTTGGGGTTTTTTTTCCTTAATGAAAGAAAACAAGTGAGTTTCAAACACTGCAATGGTTTATAACTCAAATTCAGAAATACCCAGGTAAATTTATTTTAAATTGTATTCAAATTAAGACCAAATTCGTTAAAAAAAAAAACCCACAAAACTATTTTCTACCTCAGTTTACCTGACATGAGCATTTTTTTTTTTCTGAAGATGTGATCATAACATTATGGTTAATTTATGCTTGGGTTTACATCTGTTTATGTAGACTGATACATACAGTGATGAAGTGTGTAGGGTGTTTTTTAGTATAAATTTAAATCTTAACTTTACATAACTGTTATAAAAAAAGACTGCAGGAAGTCAATATGGAAATAATAAATAGATCAAAACTGGGTTTTAATTTTATTTATGTATTTTAAACATTCATTTTTGTACATTTCATAAACATTCAAGACATTTGTCAGGTTATAAGACTCACAGACTTCTGAATAATAAAGTATTAAAAATACATTAATGAATAAACAATGCCTTACACTGAGGCTTGATCCAATGGTATTATATTGAAACCATAATTTTTAAAAAGTGGCAATATTCAGCACAATAAAAAAGCTTACCTACAAAAGCTTACCTAAAAGCCTTGCTTGTTGGACTCACAGTTAAAAAATATAAGAACAAGATAAATTTTATGTTTAACTTGATTTCTCCAAATGTTCTGGCTCTGGAACAGAGCCCACAGGTAAACAATCTCTTTCAGCCATCTCAGTATCCAGCAAAATGCTGTGTTTGTGTTAGGCAAGTATGCTTCTGTTTGGCATTGGCTTCACCACACAGAGTTTCATGTTTTCTAAACAAAAACAAATAAAAAATAAAATTACATTGTCTTTGGAATTGTAATTACCTTTGTACTGTGAGAAAATACAGGAGCCCATTCACACATTGGTAATTCCCCCAAAAAACAACCAGGACCAAATCAACCTTGGAAACTAACATCAGCAACACTGTCAGGTATCCTCTGTATTTCATGAATTATACAAACCCAAGTAAAAGTAATGGTTAAACCATTGCTAAGGAAAGGACAAACTTTACAATTTCCATTCTAAAATTAGGGTACTGGTTCCAATGTTTTTCTGGGTCCCTAAGATCTTGCCAAGAAGTCTAGTTGCAAAACTGGAACTTGCCACTAAATAATTGATTATGCCTTCCTCCAAGTTCTCTACTTCCCTGTGTTAAGCAAGCCTTGCCAATATCTCCACAATATTTGGCAACTAAGCCATAAAACTACTCAGATCACAGAGCCACAGGTGGCAGAGAAACAATTGGTGCTGAGGATTTAAAACTGGTACTGCATAGATATGGGGGGGAGGGGGGAGGACGAAGAAGACCAGGACTACTTCAGACTAGCTCCAGAATGCAATAGAAAGACTCTGTATCAGTTGAAATTCACCAATTTTATTCCAGCAGTGTCTCTTTTGCTTTAGAGTCACAAAACAAAAAAAAAAAAAAAAAAAAAAGAAAGAAGAACCTCAACAACAACAACAAAACGCACAGTTAAAGCACTCATAAACGATTGTGTTGAAAAATAAAGCCCAGTAAGTGAAGACATTCAGCAGGACACTCCCTGGCAAAGTTGAATTGCTGATATAGGTTCTCCCCTAGCAACAGTTTGCCAAACTGAACCACTCAGCAACTGGAGGCCAGATGCCAGTCCAAGAGGCAATTAACCTCTCCAGTTATCAGCTTATCCAGTTGAAAGAGCTATGGATAAGCTTTTAAAATAAAATACCTAAATTGAAAATTCAATATATTAATAGCATTGCCCAGGCAATCACATCTGTTGGGGGTTGGTTTCTTTCCCTTTTCCCTCTGTGGAATTTTCCCCATTGTCATGCTAAGATACCTGTTGACTGGGCCCTGGTGACAAGGGGGAGGGGACGGGAGGGAAGAGGGAACCCCGTGAGATTCAAACAGCCAGAAGAGGAAGAGGAAGGCTGGGTCTCGGCCCATTTCCCCTGTGGAGTTCGGACGAGAAGGACTCTGCTGAGCATCGGGACCCACACCGTGAGCGGAGAGCTCTCTCTCCATCTCTCTCCCCCTGGGACAGCGCTGCCATCACCCCCAGCCCTCCTGCAGCTCTGCGGCACCCGCCCGCCCCCAGCACCGGGAACTGCAGCTCAGGGAAAAGGTGCCTGCAGCCAAAAAACACTGGGACTGAGTTACTGTTCTGTTTGTGGGTAATTTCATAGCTGTTGTTGTTCTTGTTTGTCTTGTTAGATATACTAGTAAAGAACTGTTATTCCTACCCCCATATCTTTGCCTGAGAGCTCTCTTAATTCCAAAATTATAATAATCGGAAGAATCACATTTTTTTCAGTCCAAAGGGAAGCTTCTGCTTTCCTTAGCAAACACCTGTCTTTCAAACCAGGACAACATCTAAGTGCTCGAGCACTGGAAACTAACTTTCCACAAATTAAAAGAGACATATCTCTCAGTCTTCTTCTACTAATTTCAACTAGACTATCCATAAGTTCACACAACTAGGTTTCCCAAAAGGAGGCTACAGTACACTGACTCTGTAACAGTAGGAGATCAAAAGCTATGACCTGTTTCTTGGCATCTTGAGATCTAAAAAGTCTTTTTGTTTGTGACAGGAACTCTCCTCAATGCCTACTATTTCATCTTTTCTTTGCTGCCTAATGCTTGCTCTTCATCTGCCTTAGTTTCCCAGACACACATGTATTTTAGAACTGAAAATCCTTGGAAAAATTATCTGCTTTGAACAGTCTAAATGTGGGCCATTCACATAACGGAAGTGCAAACAAAGCAGTGACTAAGATGAAGACCTATATGAATGTGGTGCTTCAAAAGAGGTAAGGAAATAAATTATTCTTGACTGGTTGTTAAATTGTAAAAGTTCTAATAAGGAAGATACAATAAGAAATAACTAAATGGAATCAAATCAAAGTTACCACAGCCTGTTACACCATGGAGGAGCTTCCAATGGAGACCATCACTGCATTGGGGGGCTTCAGAAACGCCTCTGCCAGTGAGAAATTAAATGACCTTGGTAAAAAAAGAAAAATAATAAAAAAATAAAAAGAGGAGGCTTAGGCACTTACCACTAACAGCTCCCAAAGTGAGAAAAGGAAACATTTATAACTTAGTGTTTGTACCAATATCCAGAATAGTTAAAATCATAGGAAGATAAGCCTCTACCTTTCTACAGGTAAATTTGTTGTCTTCCATCATTATTTTACAGAAAATAAATATATTTTGTTCTATTTGAGAAGGTTATTAATATCAACTGAGCTAATCACACCAAGGGAATAAAGCCAGTGCTGCTATACACACATTAGTCATGACAAATTAGCTAATGTCTCAGGCTAGTGGGATGAATTATTAATTGTATTTCAACTAGAAGCACCACAAAAAATTTAAACTTCAGAATTACGTCTCCTAAAAATTTCTTATTTGGTTATTTTGTTAGTTGGCAAAAGAGAAAAAACAAAAGAAAAAAAAAAAGAAAATACTTGTGGGAAAAAACATTTTATCTTTGTAGACAGAACTTCCCAGAGTGACTTAATCATTTAGGTAGGCATTTAAGCCATAGCAACTTAATAGATTTAGAAATTTTCTATACCAAAGTATATACCTAGGCGTAAATGACATAAAAGCTAAAATTATCTTGAAAATAATCTTAATTTTTAATAATAAAAATATCACATTTCTAAAAATATATTTCAGAATGACAAAGTGAGAGAGTGATCAAAATAAGCACACAAATACCATGATTAAGAAAAACTATTTCAAAGCAGATTCTTTCACATGAGATTTCTTTACACTTCAAAGGACATTTTGCCAGACACGTCTTACTGTTTACATGAGACAAAAATATTAGCTTTGGTGATTGCACAGATTTACTTTTGTTTTTTCTGGATCTGTACCACAATGACTGCAATCCCAACAATACCAGTGTATGTTGTGTGCTGCTTTTGGAAAAAAACTCAGATTTTTTAATATTTTTAATGTTATTTGACTAAAGAGCAGATTGAAGACACTGAAATCATTATGATACATCAATGAAAATCATGGCACCAGAGAAAACAAACAGCAGTTACTTCTTAAAATAACAAACCAACTTTACAAAAAGCACTCAGAAACCTCTGTTACTACCTGAATTTTATCCATTGTGTCCTGACCTCCCCAAAAGTAAAAAAAATAAAAAAAATATAACAAGTTCCTCTCTTCTGTTTCCAACATTTATTATGGGTGAAAATGGCTGAGGTACAAAAAACAGCTTTAACCCTCACTGCAGCCAGAAGGGGATCATGTAATGGAGGCCTTCATAAGTTGTAGATCTGAGTGGAGGTAACCAAATTAATCAGTGTGTCATCCTGACCACCTCATACAATCTGAGGAAAAAGAAATATTTCTCCCCTGGTGAGTTGGAGTGCAAATAAGGTAAATCAGTCTGCAAAGGCATGCATGTCTATGAATGAATCAGCTGCAGAATCTTCTCAGGGAATCTTTCAAGCTCAGATTAGTGTTTCAGTCTAAGTGGCATTAATTCTAGTTTAAGACCACAGATGAAAATTTTTCTGACATCTCCTGACATCTAGATGTTGGCCAAAAGGCCTTTGCAAAATGTTTCCAAAGCCTTTCTGTCTCCTTCCACAACCAACCAACCAACCAACCCCATCAGAATATCACCACAATCCTTTGAAGCATGCCATTTTCAGTGTTTCTCATTCTCATTTTTTAACATTCAAGCTATATTAGATTCCATAATAAGTTGCTTTCAACGGCAAGAGTCAAGAAAATTCTGGAATTTTGGCTGATCTAAAGGAAGCAACTAAAAACCATTAATGAATTCTAAGTCCACATATGTTTTTAGTATTCTGCCTGTTCTTTCCCAAAGCGCACATTTAACTAAAATGAACAGTTTGCTGGTGCATAACATGTCATAGACTTTACTCTGTGTCTAGAAGTCACTCACAGTGGGGGATGAAAATTGCATTTGAAACAAAAATAATAACTCTACGCATTGTAAACCAAAACACCACAAATTATGAGGAACTGCACTGTATAAGAATTTTTTCATGTTTGAGGAAAAAAACATTAACTGTTTATTAAAAAAAAATCCCATGTAGCGAAAGCAGTCTAACAGTGTCAGTTAGATGAGTGCTTACTTCAAGCTAGAGATATAGCAATTTGGCTTTGGCTAGTTCCAGATACAGATAATAAATTATCCATATTATGATGCCCTCTTTTAAAGTTAATCATTATCTGCTGGATGAGTCAATTGTTTGATACAGAAAAGATTAGAAAAATGTATGAAGCTAGGATTTCATAAATTTAAAATGCCTACCAGTTGGGGAATAGTGAAAAATCATTTAAGAAAGCAGACAACTAAATAAACATGATTACAATTTGTAAGAATGCAAAGCCTTACTCTGTTTTCCAAAGAAATTGTGAAACTGAAGGAGTTGCATTTGATATAGTCCCTGCATTAAAAATTACTTACTTCAAGAGGAAAACTTACAGCTGTTATACCCATCAAAGTAAAAAACTAAAGTTGCCTCACAAAGTGAACACAGGAAAACCTCACTTGAGAGGCCAACTCCTGTTGCAATTTTTTACATGAAAACTGAGTAGTCTGCTCATACTAAATATTCTTGACATATAAAGTTCTTAAAAACTGACACTTTTAAACCACTAAAGGAACATAAATTTATATGTGAATTCTGGAAAGGCTGTGACTTAAGACCAGAAATATTTAAGCCATTTTTATTTCCATAAAAGGGCAAATGATTTTACACAGTGTTCCATTGCCAACTGATATTTTAGACTGTTAAATTTCAGCAAGAGTGCATTTTAATTATATATGTTGAATGTACTAAAGATACATTCTCAATTTTCTTTATGCAACTCATTACTTTGTGAGCATAAAGCCTCAGATCAAGACTTAATTAAATAAGCAGGAGCTTCATTAAAGAAAGGATCTATTTGCCTATCCAATTTGCATCCAATGTACTTGTGTTCTGATTTTCATCATGTGGCTTATTGGAACTGACCTGCTGGAGAACAAGCACCATCTAAAATACCATTCTGGACCAGAGATGGCAGCCGTAAGAGTGAAGATATCACCCACCCTTACTAGAAGAATCTGCTCCTCACTCTACAGACAAATAATGAATCATGAAATGTGCTCCTTCTGTTCTATAGATCACAACTGAGATCACACAAGATGCTGCGTTAGTCAAATGCATACATATATACACTTCCTTTCTGGCTGCCTGTAAATCATAAAATCCTTGTAGGGATGCCATGGGAAATGCTACAAACACTTACTAGGTGATAAAAGAGAAATCAGGGTCATGAGAAAATTGTGTCAGCACAAGTGCCTGAGGAAACAGAGCAAGAGGAAAATGACCAAATCATGAATAAGCTTCCATGGATCAATAAAGGACTAAAAAAAAGGAAATTTTGCTGATAGATGGGAAAGGAGTTTAAAGGGCGAGGAAACTATTTTAAGAATTAAAATTGGAAATAATATTAATCATGATGGTATTGAACACAATTAGATAATGCTTCGTTTGTATTATCTTTCCTCTATAAAGAAGACTATTTATGCTCCAGTAAGAACTTAATAACATGTCTTTTTCACAGAAAAGAATGCCTAGCCTAAGGTATTAATAAACCCTAATTAATGTTAGGATCATTCAAGAACTGAAGGATTTAGCTTTGAAAAGGTTAAGCAATGCAACGTGAATAGGATTTAGACCACAATGCTTGCACTGCCTATGTAGCCAGCATTTCAGACTCAAACTATCTTGCTCTGTACAGGATATGGTGCTTTCACACTTTCTACTTTTGAAAATCATCTGTATTTCAAGGGAGTAATCATCAAACTAGGGATAAACCTACAATCATTTATTCAAAGGAATGAACTGCACAGCAACTTGCTCCTTGCATGAATGCTTTTATTTGTGTCTCTAATCTAAAGCTTTTGTTACACACTGTGCCCTACATCTGGGCCTCAGCAGGTTCAGAGGTACAGGATAGCTACAACTGGTATTTGACCTGAATAAATGCTGGAGAAATCTAACCCCAAATGAACACAAACTCTCACATAAAAACGAAATCAAAATAGATTAATTTAAGCCTGAATTTAAAAATAAATAAATAAATAAAACCTTTTTCTTTTTAATGAATTTTGTATTTTTATTTCTGATAAAAGTAAGGGCAGCATTTTTTTCATTATATTCTCCTTTTATGAACTCACCCATTTTTCCCTTTTCAAGCATTTTTAACTATATAAATATTATATTTATTTTACATTACATTATAGCATAGTATAATTTCTGAGCTGTTTTCTCTGAGTTAACACCCTACATGCATTCAGCAAATAATATTCTGCTTGGACAGACTTACTGGGTGTATTAAATGAAGGCTGTCAAGCATTCTATTGAAAGAGCTAATAATTTGGACTATACTATTACAGAAAAAAATGCAAAACAATGATTTTGTGTTTTAAAAAGTTTACACAAAGTAATAGAAGGAAAAAGTGAGAAAGTATGATAAATCAATAATAATGCTAACAGAACACCACATTCTTATTTAATTATTAAATTTCTAATAAAATTAAATCTGAGGCCCAAATGGCAAACTCTATACAATGGTGGTGGTAACTGAACAGCTAAACATTGAAAACAGTGTAACATATTGTAAAATCCATGTTGCCTCACAAATAAGAAACTAGACAAGGCAGAGACATTTAATGCTTTCTTTGCTTGCAGGGTTCCAGAACCCTAGGCTAAAGGACCATAACTCTTAGACTGATAACTCCTAGCCAACTCTGAACTTGTGCAGGATTTTCTGGCCCAGCAGGATCCCTATGAGTCTATGAAGGCTTGTGGGATTCATCCAAGAACACTCAAATAGATGATTTATCTTGTCTCAAGACCTCTCTCAATAATTTTTGAACAGTCTTGGGAATTTGGAGAGGTTTCAGCTGATGAACATTGTCCTAATTTTCAAGAAGAGTGTGAGAGAGATGACCCTGGAAACTATACGCTTGTCAATCTCACTTCAGTGCCTTGTTAAATTATAGATAAGATTATCCTGAGAGTTATTGAAAAGCATGTGAAAAACAATACAGTCATTGGTCACATCTAGTATGAGTTCATAAGGGGAAAGTCCCGATCAATAAACCTAATTTCATTTTATGACAGCTACCCACCTAGTTGATCAAGGGAGGTCAATTGTAATGCTTTTGGATTTCAGTAAAGCTTTTGATACTGTCTCTCACCTTGGCCTTCTGGATAAAATGTCCAGCACACAGCTGGATAAACATGGCTGGTGAGCAATACTAGTGGGGTTCTGTGGGGCTCCTTATTATGCCCAGGTCACTTCAACATCTTCATAAATTACTTGGATGAAGGATTAGAAGTAATACTAAGTAGATATACCAATGAGACTAAACTGGGGGGAGCTGTTGACTCCCTCAAAAGCAGAGAGACCTTGACAAATTAGAGATGAGAAATAACCAACTATATGAAATTAAACAAAGGAAAATTATGGATTCTGAGTCTGGGACAGGGCAAACCTATGTTGTCTATACAGACAGGCTGGGGAGCAGCCCCACAGAAAGGGACCTGGTGGTCCTGGTCCATGGCAAGTTGAACATGAGTCAGCAGTGCCTTGGCAGCCAGGAAGGCCAGCCCGGTCCTGGGGTGCATCATGCACAGCATTACCAGCCAGGCAAGGGAAGGGATTGTTCTGCTCTGCTCTGTACTTTGTGGATTTCTGGGCACTACAATTTTAGAAGAGTATAAAACTTTGCGAAAACATCCAAAGGAGGGCCACAAAAGTGGCGAAGGGTCTGGAAGAGAAGCCACGTGAGGAGTGGTTGATGTTACTTGCTCTGTTCAGCCTGGAGGAGACTGAGGGGAGAGCTCACTGCAGGTACAGCTTCCTCAAGGGCAGAAGAGGACTGGGAGACACTGATCTCTTCTCTGTGGTGACCTTTTATAGGACCCAAGGGAATAGACTGGAGTTGTGTCAGGGAATGTTTAAGCTGGATTTTAGAAAGAGATTCTTCACCCAGAGGATGGTTGGGGACTGGAACAGGCTCACCAGGGAAGTGGTCACAGCACCAAGAATCGACAGATTTCAAGAAGTGTTTGGGTAATGCTCTCAGGCACATGGTGTGACTCTTGGGATATCCTGTGCAGAGCCAGGAGCTGGGACTTGATGATCCCTGGGGGTTCCATCCAACTCAGGACATCTTATGATACTGTACTGGTTTGAAAAGCAAAACCAGTGAGACTTCAAGTCAGTAATACAATTTTTAATAGGGAAGAGAAAAAAAGGAAAAAACAAAATACATGCAATAATGAAAATAAAACCACTGACAGAGTCAGAATACAGCCTGATACCCTATCAGTCAGGGTGCTGGTGCAGTTTTCCTCCAAAGGGTCCAGCGATGATGTGGATAAAAGCCTGGTTCTTCCTCTGGAATCCAGTGGAAAAAGGCTGCCTTTGGCGTTCTAAACCTCAGTTTTTATCTAGGTAGGAAAGGTTTGGCTCGTCCTCCTGGCTGGAGCATCTTCCAATGGGATGATGTAATCTTATCAGTTATACAGTAGGACTGAATGGCCCATTAACAGAAGATACTTCCCACAGAGATAGGGATGATCACCCTTCTCAGATGGTAATAGAATATATATCTTGTATTGCAAACCAGGACAGATACGTAAATCAAAAGCTTTATTCAACAAAAACTTCCATGAAAGAGTTATTTATTCAGATAGACAGTCCCATTAAAATAAACTAGACACATCTGTAATGTTATCCATGTACCTAACTGCTTATTAGATCATATACTCTGCAAGACAAAGCAGGTTTCTGCATACTACCTGAAATTTTCCCAGATCAAATTATTTCCAGCTGAAATCACTGATGCTTTCTGATTCATTCACTGATGCTTTTAGCGGCTGTCACACTGATGACTGCAACAAATTCCCAGTCAAAAAAAGCCTGTCATTTGCGTGGCAAAGTAGCAACCTTCTATCAGACAGAGCACTATACACACATACATATAACATCCATCATCACCATAAAATTGAAAGCACAAGAATAAGCATTAGCAAAAGCAACAATACTAGACAGAAATCTTTCATGAAAAGGATGATGTCAGGCAGGTAGATTAATGAACACTGCCAGTGGCAATCAGTAAGGCCAAATGGCATATTCCATAGAAAGTACACACAGTCAACTTATTTTGTAAGTGACAGTAGTGCATCTGGAAGGGTCATTTAATTTCTTTAGTATAAAGTGGGATGCATTACTATTTCTGGGCTCTACTCCTCTGATAGTTTTGTTAGTCCATAAATGAAATATGACAACAGAACCACACACAACCGTCAGTACACTTCTAAAGAGCACAGGCCAGCCTTTTTGTTGTTGTTGGTGGTGGTTTGTCTGTGAAAAAAAATTACCTTTAAGTTAATAACAGAACCATCTCAAAGTGCATTTTAATTTAGATACATCAAATGTAGGAACAGAAAATTGTACACTGAGATAGAAATATGAAGTGCACTCCAACTCTCTGAAAATCAGCAGGTTTGAGCAACATGTTCCCTAGGCTCTTCTAAAACCTTAGCCTGCAGCCTTGTCTGTGGATCACATATACTGTTAGTACAGAAGAAACTGATATAATTGGTGTGATTTGAAAAGAAGGGGCCTTTTTTCTTCCCATATGCAGCGTTGCTAACTTTGACTATAATATAATTCAGTGATTTACAGTCTTACAAAATGTGTTAAAGAGATCATGCCTTGCTTCTAACATTGCGTTATTGAAACATAAGTGCATCAAACACATCAGTAATAAAAATAATAATATTTTTTTCATATTCAGTGATGTTCCAATGAAATACACTCATGCAACAAAATCAAAACGTCCCACATTAATTTCTAAATATACTAACTACTTCTGTCCATCTCTTTTTAAATTATCTTTTTTAAAATTATATAGCTATATAACCAAGGCCTAAGAACCTCTTTTCCTTCAAGAAACCCCGAAATTAGCTTTCTTAACAAAAAATAATTATTGTACTTATATATAATTTTTATACAATTATAATAATAATTAAAATTAAAAGCGAAGGGTTTTTTTTTTTTTGTTTTTTTTTTTTTTTTTTTTTTTTTTTTTTGATGCTAAGATGTTTCCAGTATTTTCATGTCCCAGAAGTTTTGGAAAGATTAGTTTCTGCTCCAAAGTATAAATAATTTCTAATTCATATTTACTACACATTGGGAATTAAATTCCAGCTGTGAGTAAAAGATAGTATCACATAATTTTCAGCTCTTACCCAACACCAAAGAAGAAAAGGAAAATAACCTCCTGGCTTTGAAATTCTATCTACCATCTTTTGTATACAAGAATACCTTTTAGAAAAGTTAAAGAAATTCTTCATAAAATAATCTTGTGCTCTACTTGTACATCAGTGAATGGTACCAGAACAGACAGTGCTATCTCAAAGCCATGGTTCTATCTCTAGGACCTCCTCAAATGCCTCCTCAAATTTTTGCTCAGGATCTAGTTGAGTGTGGAGAATGTATCTGCTTCTGAATGCTCACTGACATGTTCTAGTGCAAAGCAGAACGGAAACAGTAGAAAAAATAAGCAGAATACATCCTTTTACATACCTAAGACATAACAGGCAGTGAATTAGACTGGAAAACACTTTGTCAGTTTCCAGTGGCCTTTAGCATTGTCATAGCCTGAAAATTTGCTCTTAGTGTAAGAGAAAAGCCAGCTGATTTTTTAAGTTTACCTTGTTCTCAGAACCTCTAAAAATCAAATTCACAATCTCTGGTTCTCTGGAACTATGAGGCATGCTAGCACTCTCTAGAGTGCTGTATCAAGATAGCTATAGAGAACTTGGAATCAGATTAGGAGCATATTCCAGCCTTGCAGTATTCTTTGGGAAAGCATGCCCACCACTGCAGTAAGCCCTGTTTTGTTAGAAGTGGGGGATTGTGGAACTTGTAAAAGGGTCCCATATGGTGCCAGGGAAACACAGGCATAAGAACCTTCCTGAATATACTGTTGAGCTGAATACTTCCCAAAGAGAACCTGGAAAAAATGTATTGGTTCATGATGAATGCATGAGTCCTGTTAATGTTTCCAAACTTGAGCAAACGGGTTCACACATTTCTGACTGCAGTGCTTGTTCTCTGGCAGGAATGTTCTTTCTACTTGCAATTAAAAACGATATAGAAATTGTCTCATTACCAACTGAAATTTACCAGATTAAACCAGAGGGGTAAATATCAAATACTTGACCATAATAAAAATAACTTGTCTGTTAATTAGCAACTTGTTTATGCATTTGATTGGAGAAAAATAATATTACCAGAGAGAATGTTTAGTATTAATTATGGTGTGACTTTTTTATTATAACCTTTGGAACAAGAAAACTATTTTTTTTCAAATGCATTATGACTCTTGTCTTTTGTAACTGAATTTTGGTCAAGCTGTAAAAGTACAAAATTGTGTTGAATACAATTAAGGCAAAGTTATTCTGCTTACAGGAATTTAACCGTCAACCTAGAAGTTGTTTTCTATTTTTCCATTCAAATTAGTCCTGAGAAGATTTGTAGGCATATGTCGCAGCTTGAGAATCAAGTCATATCAGAAAAATATTTTAAAAAAGCAAAGTCTGCCAGAGAAAAATCCATTATAAATAGCTAATCTTTGTTTAATTCAACTTGCTCCACTGAAAAACAAGGAGACAAACAATAGTATTTACCAAAGTCATGTTTGTTTTTCTTTTAATATAAGTAGATGGATTAAAAATAAAGGAACTCTAAAAATGAGTACAAGCAAAAGAGAACAGTTTTATAGTGAAACTCAATTTTATATATGTATTATTTTTTTTTAATATCATGATCATTTTAGAGAGGAAGTTCTCTGGAAACTGCAGAATTTGCATATCATTTCATTTTCATTTCACTTTACTAAATAGCTTCTGCAGCATTTATGTTAAACAATGTTGGAGATGAGAGTACTAGAATGGGTCATCCCATGAGAAACAAGAGTTGTGGCTATTTATTGTTTCAGACTATAAATATATATTTTTACAAGTCTTTTACTTTATATTCTCTCAGTTTTGCTATGATCTTGAGTCACTGTATGCATGTCTTTATTGATTTAGTTTTGCAGTTCTTAGGCAATCTACAATTCAAGAGGATGCTTTCTCCTATGATCTCCTTTGTTCTTCTATGAAGAAAACATGCTAAAATGCTTCCATCTCCAGCAGGAAGGGGACAAAGCATTACAAAAACTATTGTACTGTAAAAGAAATCTGTTCCATGGAATGACAACCCTAAAGGGACTGAATCTTTAGTCTTTGTCAGTTGTTCTGGATGTGGCTACCTAAATGATGTCATCTGCAATCAGAGCCAAAAAAAAAAGTCTCTTTAGACTTGAGTTCAGCCACTGTTATTCAGCTCAGAAATTCACAGCGAATAGGACTACCTCTGACAAAGTACCACCTACCAGATTCACAAAATCTTCTCATAGTGAGCTTGGAAATAATTCTCAGCATTACAGACATTATATCATCACCTTTATTAAAAGCTTCAGCAGCCCACTCTCCAAAAACAAAAGCTTTGTCATCTTGAGGTGAAAGTCAGCATATTCCATGGCATAAAAGACAGTAATTAAAAAAACATACCAGTTGATGCAATTCACCAATACTCAGTCCATTTGCAACAGTTCATTGCAGTAGCATAACAAAAAAAATCTTTGGTGTGAGCGGTTTGACCATGCAATTACCACACAGTATATGAAGCAATTAATGCATTTGAGATTCTCCACTTAGCTATTGTCCTGACTTTATTAACCCTTGAACTGAACAAAACATGCTGTGTTGTTCATGATAGTTTTGAAACTCAGCTTTTAAAAAACATAATCCAACAAATCATAAAAAGGTTTGATTTCTAAAGCCTAAACAAGCAGTTAATTTTTTTGAAAAGTCTGCTGGGATTTTGAAATATGGAAATGGATTTTTCAGTGGTAGTAAGGTAATAAAGAGGTAATAAGGCATAGAGGTAATAAATTGACAGGTGTTAAGTGTATGTTTGGAAGTTTCCAGAAAAAAAAATGCTGTGATGAAAACACAACACTATAATTGCATGAAGTATATACTAATACCTTAAATTTATCTTAAGTATGGCATTTTTAAAAGCTAAAACTGGCTTTTTTTTCCTAAGAAACTGAAATATTAGATCTTCAAGTGCCATTAAACATCAGTTTGAGTTCTTCTGAAAGAGACACTGAGCAATAGCTTGTTTGAAATACTCATTCTCAACTGAACAACTGCCCTCAATTCCACATCTTCATGTGTAACCTTCATAAGAAAGAGTGAAGGCCCTGAGGCAGAAGTGAGGGAACAGCTACATGGTATAATTTGTTTTATGTGCCATGATGCAAAACATACACTGCATTTGCAGACAAAGGTCCATGGAAGCTAATGGGGTGGTACCCAAGGGCAGTATTTGTCGGGGTTTTTATTTGAGGTGCAAGACTCGAGGGTAGTCTCCCTGACCAACATCTATGGACTCCCTGATATCAGGGTGAAGGTGGCAAAATGAGGAACAGGTCCATGACACAACTCTGGAACTAAATACTTTAATAACTATTAAAGAAAATGCTGGATGACACCCCATACATGTGCACATGTCAAAGGTTGAAAAAAATGCTCAGCAAAAATCCAGGGTATTTATAATGGATGGTGAGAGGTGGGTCCAGGGTCAGAATCCAATGGGTAAAGGGAAAAGTGGTGCAAGAGAGGAGAAATGTAGGGCAGGAGCCAATAAGGTAGGATGGGTGGAACAATGCAGTGAACATAAACCAATGGGGTACAAAGATGCTAGAACTTTCTAGAACTGGGAGGAGAAAAGGGGATGACATAACTGGGAATCGGGGCAACCAATAGGAAATGAGGGTTATAGAGCATCACTACAAACAGTTCAAAACTTTCGACAACCTTCTTTCTTAGGGACTATTATAAACTTAAGCAAATGCCCTTCAAGGCCTGGGGCCGAGGGGCAACTCCTCATCAAAAACACCGGTCTAGTCTGGGATGTCAGCCAAGCTGACTCCCACAAGTATTGAGGAGTTAGCTCAGTATTTTTCAGAGAGCATCAGCTGATGGCAAATATATTTAATATGCATATTTTCTTTTGCCTAACTTTATATACTACAAGGCAATAATATTTATTTTTTATTTTATTCTCAAAAAGTAATATTTACATACCCTGCAATTTAGGCAGAGGAAGTAATAACAGTTAATTTACCAAACAGAGTTTTGTGTAACCTTTTAGCTTACTATTACTCCTTAATATTCCTAAATGCTGGAACAACTAAGGGAATCTGCCATGCAGCAACAGTATTACAACAAAACCAGTCCTTCATCACAATAAGAGTGAACAATCTCAGAGTATTAAATTAAATCTAGAATAAAAAGGTGACAAAGCTTAGAGTTCAATGTAAAGAAAAAGACAATGACTGCTCTGTAGCCATATAAAAACCCTCATAAGAAGTCTAATTTTTGCTTTGAGCTGTTTGTGCCAATAAAGAGTTTGTAACTGAAAAACAATGACAGAGAAGGAATAGCTGCTTACTTGATGTGAGAAATGGAATCCCCAAATACAGGTCCTTGGTTAAAAGAGTATTTAATTGAAGGTTTTACTTTTTAAATGTTCATGTCCTAAGGTTGTGAAGGTTTGATTGTTAAATGTTAAGGTCTCAAGATTGAGGTTTAATTGTTAAATATTAATGTTCTAAAATTGATTGTTAGTCAAAGCCTGTACCCCTTTAACCAGGTACTCTGTAACTGTATCCCCTTCCATCGGCTATCGCCCCTGCTGCTCCCAAGAGGCTGTGCGCCCAAGGCTGCAAGCAAATTAGAGACATCCAGTATCATTTGGAGCAAAAAAGACCCCAAGGACAATGAGCCAATGTAAAATTAAAGACTGAAAGTAACCTTATTGGGCCGACAGAAAGTGAGGGACATCAGATTACCAACCAGAGTTGCCTTTGATTTATCGCCAGAAATTAAATAGCACCTGACCACCATGACACCCCTAGACCAAGAGCCAGCAATTGTCTTCCTAGAGACTCTTATGAAGATGGAAGTCTCAGCTCTGCCAAGAGACAAAGCTAAGATCACTTTCTTCTTTGGGGTGTCCAGTGGGAGCAGCAAGTGGTGTGCACGACCTCTTGGACCCCCCACCCAGAGCTGTGCTTAATAAAGGCCTTTGGAAGGGAGCTGGTCCCCTACCCCTTCATAACGCTTGGGGCTGTTCAAGTAATTGTCTTAGATGATTCAGCAATTTATCATACAATTCCAGCCTCCAAACTGTCTAGTGCAAATGTGTGAGGATATCCACAGCCAATGTATCACTCAGATCAAAGACAAATAAAGCAAAGGCACCATGCTCGAAAATCTTGGTGTATATTTCTGCTAGGAGAAACTATTAAATAACCAAACCCACCAACACACAATTTCAGGAATGCCTTTATATGACTGAAAGTTTAGTATCACATGCAGATGTTGTTGAAGACATTCCAAATGCATAGAATTTATTTATTTATTTATTTTATTTATTTACTACCTGTGAGAATCTCAAGTGCAACACAGTTAACTGGGTATATGGCTATTCTCAACATTACTAGGAAAATGCTATGACATAATGTTTGCATTAGAAAAATAACACAAACATTTCTAATATTAAAAAATTGTCTTCAAAATGTGAGCAAGCTAGAAAAAAATGAGCTATTTTACAACTAATATGAATCCTCTGCCTTAATTATTTAATTATTAAGGTAATACTCTTGATACTTTGAAACAATGTACATGAGGTTTTACACTGAACTCTTCTACCACCTGAATACCTACAGATCAGATAGTAGAAAGTTCAAATCTAATATAGCCATAAAAACTCAAAGTGTTCAAATATTCTTCAATTAAAGACAACTTTTATTTCTGCTAATAGAAAAAGCTGTATTCAATTTATACATTGCCAAAGACTTTGTCATCTATTAATTTGGAATTACCAACCACGACATAATTAATATAAATGTGGCTTAAACCCAAATACATGCATGCATTTTGCAACACCATGACTCCCTAGCCAGACAAAATTTTAGTAAAGCATGTGAGCAAAAGGGACAAAGGCAGTTAGATGCAGTTGCAGATAGGAGGCACTCAAATAATAAAAGTTGTTAGGAAAATTTAAAAAAAAAAACAAAAACAGAAGGAGTTAAAAGTGGCAGAAGTCCAGCCAGACATCCTGGAAGAATGATTGGCAGGACAGAAGCAAACCAAACAAGCAGGTAAGCAGAATCCCCTTCTCAGGAAAAGAAATAGCACAAAAACATCTGGCATATGACAGATGAAAGAGACAAGCCTATTTCACTTACAGCTTGTCTCATCAAAGAACCCTTGAGCCTTACCATTTAGGTCTCTGAAAGTAATGACAACAATAACTGCAGTCATTATTAAACATGGAATTGTATATTCAAAGATAATTTGAAACATATATCTTAAAAACTACGTTTCATATTTAGCAATTACGATTAATATTATCTAAGAATGGCAATAAGCAGGAAGTATATTTAAGTGAAAGAATTTAGGAAGATTCAGTTTTAAAGCTTAAAACTGGCCTGATTTTTCAGTCTGCAAATGCTCCTTCTCCTGAGTTCTCCAATTCCCCAAGTGATACATAAATCTATTCAGATGTAACACTGTTGGGGTTTTTTAATACTTAAGGCGCGAGACTCGAGGGCAGTCTCCCTGACCAACCTCTAAGTCCCCTGATATCAGGGCTAAGGTGGCAAAATGAGGAACGGGTCCACACCACAACTCTGGAACTAAATACTTTAATAACCATAAAGGAAAATGTGGGACAAGGCCCAAAACACACGCACACACTATAAGAGCAAGGGTAGAAGACAAGGCTGAGGGAAAATCCAGGGTATTTATAAGGGATGGTGAGAGGTGGGTCCAGGGTGAGAATCCAGTGGATAAAGGGAAAAGTGGTGCAAGGGAGGAGTAATGTAGGGCAGGAGCCAGTAAGGTAGGATGGGTGGAACAATGCGGTGAACATAAACCAATAGGGGTACAAAGATACAAGAACTTTCCAGAGCTGGGAGGAGAAAAGGGATGACATAACTGGGAACAGAGGCAACCAATGGGAAATGAGGGTTATAAAGCTTTACCATGAACAGTTTTAAAACCTTTGACAACTTTCTTAGGAACTGTTACAAACTCAAACAAATGCCCTCCAAGGTCTGGGGCCAAGGGGCAACTCATCAGAAACACTGGTCTGGTTTGGGATGTCAGCCAGCTCGATTGCTACATAACACAACATTCACTTCATTGCTACTCAAATACTCAATTTATCATATGAGCACCACAAACTTATGGCAGATTGGCTCAATTTGAAGAATTCCCCAAAATGCAATTTTTGTGGAATTACATTATTTTGGACATTTTTATTTCCCACATGGGTCATTTTGGCCTTTAATTTAAATAAAATTTGTTCTACATATATTCACACTTTCTCTGGCAAAGTAATAAGTGTATAACAAGACAAGTTGCCCAAAAAATTTTCCAGAATTTTCACCATTTTTTTGAAGCCTTCAAAAAGCATTGCATCAGAGCAGAGTAGAAACCTAATTAAAGCTTCTTCTGTATTAAGTTTGCTAAGTGCTAGTCTCTGCGAGAAAGAAAAAAGCAAACCAGGTAGTCACAGAATTTAAAGAGAAAACAAAAGCACTTCTCATAGAAGAGATAGTGGTCAGCTCACAAAAATCAGTATGCATTGACAGATGTAACATTCACCACTTGTGGTGAGGCTGTCCCTTCCTTCCCCTCCCTCTGCATATAAATTTGATCTCTAAAGTAGGTCAGGGTGATGCTTTTTAGACTGAAAGATTTTGGTAGCTTTCAGATGCGCTTGGGATGTTGGTTCCTTTTGTTGTTCATCTTTTGCAACAATTTATGTTTAGCTTTTTGATTTGATAGTTTTATGTTCATTTTACCACCACTCTTCAAAAATGGAAACTAATTCAACAAAGCAAAAGGCAGTAAAAAAGTCCTATTTTATGTCTCAGACTGCCTTTCTACTCAACTACTTTGGTATTGTTGCCTTAAAATACTTAGTGCCTCAGGGCTTGTATTGTCTGAGGCATTATGTCTTATAATCTATTTTATATCCTCAACAGAAAAATCCCATCAGACTGAGAAATGCAATATTTATAACTTTAAACAATTGTACTGGTTCATTAAGCATTTCTAGAAGTTATTTCCCTCTTAAAATAGTTGCTACTGATTGTAAAGTACTCCTCTTACCCAGTATTGCAAAGCATATACTTCGGCTCCAGCAACTATCTAGCAAGTGTTACACCATTTTTGCAATATGATCTATTGGAATAAGTCTGTAAGATCTGTTGGAAAACATCTTTCCAACTAACTACCTCACAGCTGCAATGGCTTTGAAGCCCTGGTCACAAATGTTTTATTTCAGATATAAATTTTTAAGATTCCACTGATTTCAGCAACACATGTCAAAGCTAATACTCATCAAACCTGTAGACCACTAAATTGTCATCATGACTTGCCCACCATAAAGTAGTACCATGAATTTGTGGCAAGAGTTGTGCCAATTGTTCTAGGTTCAGAGATGCCAATGAATGGAGCTGTTTCACCCAACTCTTCCCTTCCACTTAGCTTTTACTCATGCTTCAATATAGCTGCGTTTCCCACCATGGTCTTCAAGGCAATTACCTAACAAACAGAAACCACAATGACATTCTCTGTTTTCTACAAATAACACTGGGGAAAATTAATACATACTGAACTCAGAAGAGCTACATACCTTTCTGCTGAATTAAAAAAATCTTGGAACTCAGCAGGGAGCATGTTAATTATTTCAAACAAAACCAATGTATTGCATGAACTGTAGTGTTAAATGCATGGCAAATATGAGTCTTATCCTTTCTGTAGAGGCTGAGGCTCAGACAGTATCCTCATGTGGCATTAATGTTTCTGTCCTTCAAAGACCTTGCCAGTATCTTCAGGCAAAAAAGAGGAAATGTAGATTTTTTTTTTTTTGAGCAAAAGCATTTGTATTGTGGAGAAAAAAAATAAAAAAGCCTTATTATACACCATAAAGGAAAAGGAAACTTTCTCCTATTCATTTTAAAGGCAATAACTCTACATAACTGAATGTTGAAATGTGGTTTTCCCTTCACATGCCAATAAGCCTAACTGAATATACTTGAGTTTTATTCTGCTCTAGGCCCCTAAGTCGATTTTTTTACACTATCTACAGAGCCTGTTAGCTGTCTGTTACAGTTATAATATGCTACTGATTTTAAAATTTAACTGCACAAAGAGTTCCTGCAGTTTGTTGATCTTTCCAACCAAGGTATTAAGGTCTCTTAACAGGCTTTTAAGGATAATTTGAACACCTAAAATGTCTTCTAAAGAAAATTACAAAACAAAACAAAACAAAACCAAAAACAACAACCAACCAACCAAACAAAAAGAACAAAATAGGAGAACAGAAGTAAGTGAAAATGAATAGCTAGCAGTTAAGATATGAAAGAGCTCCATCAGTAGTATAATTTTTAAACTTTTGCTACAAGTAAAATAGATGGTTTAGTGTGTCAACAAACCTAAGAATATGATCATCACTGAAGGCAGCCACTGGACAAAAGTTTTATCCAGTGAAGGGAATAAAAAATAATATTCTGCTGTTTATGTTGACACGATATAACTACCTGTTGGTAAAAGTTTATGAAAGTCTCAAAACACCCACAATATGAGCAATTAAAGAAAGTATAAACTGTGATTAATTTTTGCCTTTTCATCTCAAAAGAAATTTGCACAGAAAAATATGTCTTTAATGCAGAAGTTTACAGTCCGTTTCAGTGTATCCAAAAAGGGAACTCACTATGTACTGCAAATGTGTGAAGGGCTCCAATATCTATATGTGAAATCTCCATAAATATTCCTGTTGTTTTCTCTAACTTACAAAAGCATTTGGTAGGACTTAACAGGACAAGGGGAAATGGCCTCAAGTTGTGTGAAGGTATCTTCAGGTTGTACATAACAGGCTTCCCAAGAAAGTTGTAGAGTCACCATTCCTGGAAGTGTTCAAGAAACAAGTAGATGTGTGTCATGGTTTAGTTTGTTCGTTTCCTGGCCAACGCACCAAAAATGTAATAGTTTGGGTTTGCCAATTGTATTTACCTTTTGTTGTGAAATAGAATTAGGAATAAAAGTGAAAAAGGCCTAAAACTTAAAAAGGAATAAAGAAAAACTTTATTAACAACACAAAGAATAACAATAATAAATTCAGAACAGATTTTCAGACCAGTCCTTCTTTCCCCCTTCGTTACAGCTTAACAACATACAGGGACACTTCAGTTAATTCCTTACTTAAACAATCTTTTTCAGTTCACTTTAGGGAGAGGAGTTTCTTTTTGTTTAGCTATAAGGATCTTTTACCAAGAGAGGAAATCACCAGTTCTCTCTCTTGACTCCAGGATCTGCTATCATGAATTTCCTCCCACTTTACAGTCTTTCCAGAACTGAGTTGTGGGCCATGCTAAAAAGTCATGGGGTATTATTTTAAGGATGAGCTACTCAAAGGCAAAAGTTCTCTTCAGCTCACTTCTCCTTCTGTTCATACTTCGCTCCCAGGAACAGAGATCTCCCTCTTTTCCTTGGGGTAAAAGATTCTTCAAACACTTTACACCTTGCTCCACCCCCCATGTTTTTCTTTTTTTCGTGGTTAAAAGGATTTTTTTCATGAAGTACAGTCCACCCCTATAACTTACAAAAAGATATTTCAGCCAATCTTCATGGAGTCTCCTCATTTTCCTTTCATCTAGAAACTTAGCTTTCACTTCATTGACTTTGGTGTGTCCTTTCTGTTCTTCTCTCTCACCCCCAAGGAAAGATGAAAGTCGGTAAGTCTTATCTGAGCACTGGGGACAAAAAAATTAAATTCTTACACAGAAGTTTCAGGGGCTGTGCCAGGCCATGCAGAGCTGTGTCAGGATCTCAGGGTGCCCAGGCCACGCCGGAGGGGCAGGACGAGAACCGCAGAGTCCATGCAGAGGAGAAATGGGTGCCAAGGCCGTGTGTCCATGGCTTTCCCCCGGCGCTGCCCGCCCCCAGCTCCAGCCGCAGCCCGGGGGTTCTCCCTCTGCCCTGCCCAGCACACAAAGCCCTGGGGGCTCTCCCGAACCGGGCCCGGCTGCCTCCCCCCAGCCCGTGAGGGCGGCCGGGCGGGCTCGGCCACCCCAGGGCTGCTCCGAGCCGGGACAGGGCAGGGCAGGGCCCCCCGACCCACGGACACACCGGGAAAAGGGCCAGGATCCCAGCAATGGACTCTCCTCCTCTTGGCCACTGGGACCTCTGGTTAAAGATGGGGCCCAGCAGCCTCTGGAGCTGACTCCTGCCTGGCCTGGGCCACATTGGAAGCAGGCCCGGGCCAGGTCAGTGTTATTTTGTAAAAAGCTGGAAATGCAAGAGAGCTTTCCCAGCGTTTACCTGCTTCGAATGTGATTCACAGATCGAACCAACTTTTCCAATTAGGTTTCTCAGGCTGTCAACAACTAAACCAACCTCCAATTGGTCCCATCAATTCACAGACGAAGTTCTCATGGAGAATAACTTCCTAGTGTGCCCTCCCCACAGGGTAAAACCAGCATAATGTGGCACTTTGTAATATGGTTTTACTGGACATGGTGTTTTTTGGTTGAAAGCTGGATTCATTGATCTTGGAGGTCTTTTCCAACCTTAATGATTCTATGATTTTACATTTTGCAGTCAAAGACAAATAATATCTATTAGGCTGGGCCTGGTAGTTGTGCAATGCACACATGCAACATGAGTTCAAAGACTCATGAGTTTCAAAGTTCAACACTGGTAGTATGACCATCTCTCCAGACAACACTAAGAATTATTAAAAAACAAGGTAGCCTTTCTTAGTCTCTCTAAAATCCAGTAGGCTACAATAAGATTAATCTGCTCAGGGAGAAATAGTCAACAGGCAAAAGCAAGCAGACTGTAAGGTTGTCAGATGCTTAGGTAGAAGACAGTCTGTCAGACTGTCAAGATGAATTTAACTCAGAATCTTCCTTAGATAAGGTCAAAGCAGCTCAAATGGACAATAAATATAATTAATTCAACAGTTCAAATAGACTGCATGGTTGTTCAGTCATGAAGTATAAAGAGATTAGATACAGGTTCCAGGTGCTACCTGTCCATAACAGACATCCAAGTACCTCATTTGGCTGAGACAGTACCAAAAGTCAGAGTTTTCTTCTGGCTACCTACCCAGAATTTGCTGGACAGCAATTGAATATATTAGCATAGAGACCATTAAAGTATATCACCCAAGAATGACATGTCTTGCCCATTGTAAAAAGAAGCTCAGGTAGACATTTAAGACCATTAAATAACTATTTAACTCCCTTATATTACTCTGAATGCACACTCATAAAAATACAGACTATGCCTATAGAAATGACTGTTGGATTTTTAGAGACTTTCTAGGGAGAAATAAACTGCCTTTGCCCAAGTACAATACCCAGAAAATTGCAGTCCATTATGTTAGATTAAGTAATAAAAGCCCATCTGCACACCTAAAAGGATCCTTACCCTGGCTGCTTTCAAGTCCATCAGAGGAACCATCAGGCCCATCTCCAGAAGCTAAGAGGCACATGGATTCACAGTGGGAGGCCAATATGGATCCAGACAAAGGGATATCCTGTTCAGGTTCCTCTCATGGCTGTCCCAGAAGACCCTCAGCCCCATTTTGCAGGTGTGAAACCCAACACGATGAGTCAAACATGCCTACTGAAGGGGTGATGCTTCCTGGCTGAATGGGACATATACAGAGATTGCACAGGACACAGTATGGGATGATAGGAGATGGAACAAAAGGCAGGGAAAGGGATGGATGTAGTAAATTTGGGAAGGAAATAGTGTGTGGAAAATACAGGGATAAGGGATAAAAAAGCTGTTTGCTTGGAAATAAATAATATATGATTACTGAACTTTTCTAGACACATCCTGCACTTGAACAGTTTAATCTGGTCAAACTTCTTATTGACTTTCTTTCTAGTTCTCTTCCTATGTGCATGTGTGTACTGGAGGGTCTGAGTGCAGTAATAGTGCAGACCACAGGTTGTGATGTCAGCAACTGCACCTGTAACATCAGTAATGTCAGCAACTCAAGAGACTAGAATTAGAAACTTTTTGCACCAAAAACTGGAGGTTCCTGGGGCAAAGGCACCTGTGCGTCCTCAGCACCAGCAACTAGAACGACAAAAGGACTGGGTGCCACCATCTGGACAGGTTGATTAGCCTACATGCCAACTGAAGATGGAATGAGATCGATTGCCAGCCACGAGGATGGGACCAGGTGTCAGAGCCACAAAAGCCCATTGTTGCCAGCAACTGCAGCAAGTTCTAGTGAGAAAAAAAATGGGCCACCTGGCAGGTATGTGATCCAGCCTGGGGGCCAAGGAGAGACACGTGTCTTTCAAGTTAGGAGCATGCTCAATCTGTGACGTTAGCCATAGCCCTGGATGTATGCATACATGTGGTCTACATATGTGTTCTGCCTGTGTGTGCCTGCTGGGAATCCAGTTTCAGTTCACTGCTGGTTGGGCCTGGGACATTGAACTGTGTAGCAGTTTTGCCTCACTTTGTCTGTGAGATTCAGGGCAATATATTTTCCCTGGACACCTTCCAAAGTTTGTAAGTGCAATTGGATGGCTACAGTCATGGGATGCAGATTTGGAGTAATTCTTTCACAAGATATAGGCAGAATCATCTGAAACATGCTCCATTCTCTGGAGAACAGAGGGGAAACAAAAGATGAGATAGTTTTGAAAATTATGTCCTGTATTCCCTCTTCTCTTTTTCTTTCTACTGATTTTTAAAAATGCAAAGCTACATTTCATCACTGTCTATAAGAATCATTAAAAAAAATTTGTGAGTTACTTCAGATTGGCCCTTAGGGTACAACTGCTTCTTCCTAACCCTATTTGAACATACTGAATAAAGTGTTTATCATAAGTCAGATTTTTATTTGGAAAAAAAAATGCCAACCACAAACAAACAATTGCATCTACATTTTTTGTAATGTGGACATTTACCTTTTCTGGGGGAGTAAAAAAAAAAAAAAGAGAATCAGAAATGAGATCACCTAAAGACATCATGTTATTAAAGGATTGATGGTGATATATTTGTTTCAAAAGCACTTGCTCAGCCACAGTGAATCATCCAAAAAGGTACTAAAAAACTAGGCTGCAGGGAAAGCTGATTCCCATATATGTATTTTCCAAATCTTTATTTAAAAATATTTTAAATATTACTCACAGTGATTATTGTTAGGTGCATTTAAAATGTTTAAGATCTTTCAGGGCAAGAGCCTAACAGAAAGTTATCTTTATAATGCAAAACATTTGATTTAATAGGGAAAAAAAATTATCTTGCAGAACAAGGACCAAACCATCTACTGTAATGTATGCTGCTGAATTTATCAGTAAACTCATAACATCACAGAATCATTGAGGTTGTAGGGTACCTCTGGAAATTGTCTAGTCCAGCCCCCCCAGCTCAAGGCAGGAGTAGTCAGAACAGGTAGCTTATGAATGTGTTAAAATGTCTTTACATATCTCCAAGGATGGAGACTCAGCATAATCTCTGGGCAACGTGGTCCAGTGACTGGGCAAACTAGTCCACTGATTAAACAACCTGATAGTAAAAATGTTTTTTCTTATGCGTAAAACATAGTGCCCATGTTTCAGTTTGTGCTCCACTGCCTCTTGTCCTTCAACTGTGCACCACTGAGACGATGTCATCTCTATCTTTGTTACTCTCCCCACCATATAAACAAATAGATAAAATTTCATAAGAGGGTGATCTTTACCTTGTTATCTATATTCTTAATGAAGATGTTAAACAGGCCTGGTCTCAATATTGATTCCTGGGGAACACCACTTGTTCATGACTAGCCTCTAAACTGACTAATTACAACCTTCAGTCAGTTTTCATTTAACCTCACTGTGTATCTAATCTGTACTCCATCAGTTTTCAATGAGGATACTGTGAGACACTTTACTAAAGTCAAGATAAATGACATGCACCATTCTCTTCTTGTCCACCAAGTAAGTAGTTTTGTGGTGGTAGAAGGTCATTAGGTTGGTCAGACACAATTTCTACTTTGTAAATCCAAGCCGACAACTCCCAGTCATCCTCTTGATATGTTTAGAGTACCTTGGTTATTTCCATGTCCTTTGTCTTCAACTCCCCTGACTCATTTAACAATGTCCTTGTATTTTCCTTTGCCCTTTTTTGTCAGCCAGATGTAAAATCTCTTTTTGTTGTCCTTCATGTCCCTTGACATACTTACCTGCAGATGGGCTTTGGCTTTCCTAACCTCATCTCTGCACATTCAGATAGTGCCTGTACAATTCCTCCTTTGGGTCCACATCCTTCTTCCATCTCTTCTGTGCTCTCACCTGAAGTTTGTGTTTTGTCAGAAGCAACCTTATAGCCTCCCAACACTATTTCTCAATTATAAATTACTACTTCCTAAAATACTAAATGCAAACTGGAAAAAGTGAGAAAGAAAACATAAAATTCATGCTATAGTTACTGCTATAAGTTATATGTAGTTAAGGCAGACACAGCAGACTTGTATATCAGCTATAGTGCATGAAGATGAATTACATGTAGAAAGGAAGCACTTATTCTCTGTAAGACAGCCTGCATCTGATAAATTACTATTCTTGGCCCAAATTCTCAACTGGTGTTTTTTTTTATACAGCTCTACTGAAGGCAAAGCAACCACTCTCATTTGTACCTGCTGAAAATAGAGATCATTAGAATCTTTTTTACTCATTAAGTTTGAATGTTAATGATTTGTTCCCTGTTAAGAAATTAAGTGTCTCTAGGCACTCTAAATTCTTATCAGGTTTAACCAAAAATTAGGTATCATGTTTGTTTAGCAGTTTCTGCCTCAGAAAAGTAATCTGCTGAAAAATTCTTCCTCTCTTCAATGGAAATAGGTGAAGAACTAGTGAAACCAGGTCCATTACTGCCCCCACCACTGTACCCACACAGTGGGTAACGAAAAGTAGAAAAGTTTGTGGTCACAGCAAATGCTTGTTGGACTAGATCATATTCTTTCACTGAAATGTTGAGCAGAGAAAGACACTGGAATGAAAATTGGCAATTGATATTTCTTACAGTATTAAAAAAAAAGAGTTTTAATCCACAGCTATGAGAAAAATCACATTTCTCACAAAAAAATATAAGATGATATTGTGTCAACACAGGGTAGACAAAAGCAAAGGAATTAGCTATCAAATTCTCATGGGGCTTTAAATATTTTCTGTGTCTGGTTAAAGATGGCTATGCATCACAGTAATAAAATGTGAGAAGGACTTTTACAAATAAATTTTGATTAGGTAATACTACTTTTCCCAATTTTTCTCAAATAAAAATGGCTGTATTTTTTGCATGGATGGTAATTACAACTCTCAAGGTTCTAATTTCTATTTTTTTTTTGTCAGACAATAAGCAATCAACTAAAAATACTTTTTCTGATGTTCAAAAGTACAAAACAAGATGGAAACTCTCAATAAAAGTTAGCTACAAATAGTTAAACCAATCTGAAAAGTCTGAGTGACAGACAAGGGAATAAAATATTGCCTCTCAAGGATGAACAAGATTAACATAAAGACCAAGTGATAGACAGATCCCATCAAGACCAAATCTGGAAAAAAAAACCAAACATCCAAATACCAAGAATATGGTGAATGTACAGATCAAAAAGATCTAATGAAATATTTTTAAACATGTAAGTGCTACATTGGCTTTTGGAGGATGAAGTTTTATTTATTACAGAGAGCTGATACTACTAACTTAGAAAAACACTGAAGAAAGTCACTTCCAATTCCTTCAAGATTACTATTTAGTGCAAGACTAAAATTGTATGAGTTAACTACACTATATTAATGTGTTTATTAAAAAGAAATCACTGACCCAACCTTAAAATACTTGTTAAAATATTCAGAAAATTTTCATGTTTATCCTATTTAATGATAACAGATAGGTTTAAAGAGTATTGGAAAGGGACAATTATAATGCCTACATTTGAAAAGCTAAAAGAAGAAATATAGGATTATAGAAGAGGCATCTTTCTTTCAAATTTAGGTAAGCTTACAGGAAAAATAGGAGATAATCAGTAAATGTCTGAAAATAAGGAGCAAACAAAACCAAATATGGATACATTAAAATCAAATGGTATTCAACCTTTTGTATGGCATGGTAAAAATCTGTTTAAAACTAATAACTAGGAGACAGTAAATTTTATTTTATGTTGGGATTTTGACACCATTTCACATGACATTCTCATATACAAATTAAGAAATGTAGTCTAGATAGAACAATTATGTTTTATGACCTGTAGCTCCTTTTTTAATGTAATTCATCAGGGGATGTATCTTGACTCTCGTTGTGTGTAGTGTTTCAATTAATGATCTGGCTGGTGATATAAATACTACATCCAAGAAATGCGCAGTTGATGAAAGAAAGTGGCGGCTATGGTTTGCAGGCATGCTGAATATCAGAATTCTTTATCTCTTATCACCTTCCCCTCTACACACCCCCCTCCCCCACCCCGAAAAATAGTCTTAGAGGAAAGTAAAGAGTATAAGTCTATAAAGGTAAGGCATGTTTTTCTAACCAAATACAAGATAAAAATTACAGCTGTTCAAAAAAGGGCTTTGAGTTCATAGTGGATCATAAAACTACATGCTACTTAATTATGTCATGATGCTACTCTAAAGGTAAACCATACTAAGATGTGTAAGCATAAAATCCTGCCTGAAAGACATGCAATTACTCTCTTTGCTTTCCCCAGTGCTGATAAGGCACCACCTGGGATTCATTGTTTGGTTTGTGCCCTGATTATCAAGAATGATGGGGACTGACAGGGGAGAATTCAGGGAGATCCATATGAACTTTACAGAGAGAAATGAATGAGTTTGTTTAGTCAAAATAGGAAAGATCATAATGTTTATGATTACAGCTTTCTGATAGAAATATTGTTGCACTGAAGAAAGAGGGACCAATCTTTCCTTCGTGTCTTTGATGAATACAACCTAATGAGGTGAAACAATAGAAAATAAACAGGTTAGATATTAAAGCAAAATTTGAAGACAAGTGTGATGGATTGCCTGGGAATATGGTGGAGCTCCATATTTGAAGGTTTTTAAAAAAGTAACCATACAGAGGATTGACCCAAATTCTTTTAAAACAATTCCTTCCTTCTAGACCTAGTCTCAATATAATCTATGAAGGTTATGAAACATCGTCAACTGAGATAAACACTGGAATATCAAGCAGAAGGAATGAGCTGCTTATGATAACTGTAAGAAAGAAATGGGATTTAAAATCACTCACAAACTCTTGGATTTAGGGACTAATAGGAAAAACTTCAGTTACAACCTAGAAACTTGTTATTTGGAAATGAAAAGATTAAAAATACCAGTGTATATTTGGCAATCTTTCAAGGGTCTTCCATCATCACTTTTTGCTTTGAAGAAAAATGCTCTGTTTTGATACATACTGAAAGGTATTTTCAGTACTATAAAGGCCATTATGAAAGTCCTTGTGATAGGCTCCTCTTCTAGAGAACTATATGTGGTATCTCTTGATCATCGTTAATATAAAAAATATTTAATTTTCATTTTGATACAAGCATAGAGCAACATGAAGATAAACAGCAAAATTAAAATCTTTTATTACTACATGGTCCAAAAATAGTTATTCTGTACAGTATTATGCCAGACTAAGAACTGAGACAAATAATAAGGAGATTGAGGATAATAGAATTATTTTAACTGGAAAGGACCTTGAAGATCAGCTAGTTCCGATCCCATTGCAGTGGTAAGAGACACCTTCCATAGACCAGGTTGCTCAAAGGAAACGAAGAAAGAACTTTTCTTACAACATTAGAAAATTTTATAAATAAGTTTTTATTAGATAGATTTGCAAAAACAATTGAAAAACTCCCTGGCCAATCAGAGAGACAAAAATCCCCTCAACATAATTTGATGTGCTTCTGAGAGACAGTGGTTGAGAATAATAATTTTATTAAAATTATAATATGTTTTTCAGCTATTCGTAGGCATGAGCAATTCATAGTTCCTATCTTCTCAAGGATCTGCATCCATAAAAAATGTAAATAAGTAGACCTTCTTTACAATAAAGGAAGTGTAAAATCATTTTATTATACCTATATAGGCACACACACTTTCCTGTTTTAACTTATCATGACTATCCACTTATTTGATTCCTGTAGCTTTGATGACAGCCTTGCTAATCAAGCAATAAAGTTAACCCAGAAGTCTTAATGTTTTCCAGCTCTCCCTTTGCTTGTTGGTTGTCTGCTAACACTGCCTGGGTGTCCTCATACTCATTTAGTACACACAAATTTCATCAGTTTGCTCCTTAACTAATCTTTCACTCACTAGCATACTTCAAATTAATTTTTGATGCAACTGTCTTAAAATAATGGTTTTTTTGCTAAAAACATCAATGAAAATAGTACATAAGTAATGCAGATTATTTATAGAAAAGAGTCAAATTACTGACCTTCAGTGTGACACCAATGGCTTGCTAATTCCTATTTCTTTTCTGTGTTTCACTAATGGGAAGTATTACAAGACACATTTTTTTAAATTGTTACCCAAGTGACATACACATAGTCTGATGTCTAACAACCAACAGAAAGGAAACTTGTAATAGTTTTCTATACTATTACTACTACTACTACTACTACTACTATTACTATTATTATTATTAATTATTATCATTATTATTTTCAATATAGTTTCAAGGGAAAGTTTCAGCTCTTTCGAAATCAATTCAAGCCAATTCTCAGTTTAAATAGGGACTAGATTTGTTTGTTTGTTTGTGTGCTTTTTTTTGGTTTGTTTTGTTATTTTTAATTAAAAAATGCATACCCAGTCTTCATTATTTCTGGGAATTCATTCTAGTGCTTTGAAAAATATCTGAAGTTGATCTCTACATTATAAATGCGCTTCATCTGGACCAATATGAAAATAGTATTTTAAAATTTTACACTGTATCTCATAAGTCACTCAGAGAAAATATTTTTGTACTTTCACACCCTCATTATGAATAATGTAAAAAGTCAATTAATAGAAAATGTTCTGAATTATGAATTAGGACCAAATTAAAAATGCAGAATTATAGAAAAACAATGACTGCATGTTTTAAATTCCCCTTCCAAACAGGTAACCATATTTAACTACATCTGCTACACACAGCTGACCTATATCTTTTTCTATTCCTATGGCTAATGAGGAACAAATTGCTTATTACTCATGAATGACACTAACTACCCACTCTTGCACAGAAGAAGAATATTACAATTTACATTTAAATGAGATTTAAAATGTTAATGAACAGAGACGGTATTCTAATTATCTATAAAACTACTAATTACTTCAGAATCATACTCTATGTTTGCCCAGCAGCATTAATGAAGATCAGCTCTGGATTTGTAGAATAATTCCCAATAATGGGTCAAGAATGGGCAAACAATGCCAATATGTGTTTAATATCATTTCACAGGAGGAAGATGGTTGTATGTGTTGCACGTACAAAAATCTTAAGAAATCATCTCAAAAATATTTGATATTTTCTTTAAGTTTATGTAAAACCTTAGAGTTAAGATGTGTTTCTTCCATGTTCAACTGGGTTATTTGGCATCTATGTCCATTTGCAATGCTTAATTTCACTTTGCCTGTGTTTGGTTGTTGTTGTTATTGCTGCTGTTGTGTTTTTGTTTTCTTTGTATTTTTTCCATAACTACCATTAAAATATTCAAGAGCAGGATGGTAATGAAATTCACATGAATATTTTGTGCACACAAAATAAACATGGGGTTTTTTTTCAGCTTAAAATGTCGGGTTTTTTTTTTCCTAATTTTACTGCATTCCTATCTCTATATCAGGAGAACAGAAAAAAAAAATCTTTACTTAGCAAACCCGGGAAAGGAAGCTGGTATTTCATTCAGAAGCATCATTCATGTTAAAACAATTGTCCCTTGAGGTTTTCAACTTTTACTCATTTATTCCAACTCTTCTGTGCACACAGATTCCAAATATCATTAAAAGTTTGTGAAATTTACAAGAAAAATTAATTCTTCAGAGGGATAGAACTGAAACAAACAGTATTCAGTAAACAATGTAGGAGAGATGTAGTAGAATGACATCTCCAACTTTACATGATAGTTCAAAAAGACCTTAATACCATAATTTTCAATAGTGTGGAATCACAAAGTTGCGACAAAGAGAGCAAAGTCCAAAGAGATTTCATATTTGTATTATAGAACATTAAAGCATTCATTAATATATTTTAGCGTATGTTATTTGATATTTAAATAATATAAAATGCCATACATTAGTTTAAGTCACTTTTTGTTCCGATATTGATTTCACCAACTTTGACACTCCTTTCTGGTGATTTACATAAGTGTTTTCATACTGTTCTTCCTCTAACTTAACAAAATTCCACCTTCATTTTTGTTGTACCTCTTGCTCATTTGCAGTCTACTCTTTGTTTCAAATTCATCAAAATTTTCTGATGCCTAGGAACATTGTTCTTTTTTTCACCAAAGAAGGTCTTAAGAACATTGAAATGAGTAATTGATACTGAATTATGCATAGATTTAAACTCTTATCTGAGTCTATTTTTTAATCATTATCACTCTTACTACCTTCTGTTTCTTAGTAACAAGTTAAATAAAGAAATAAGACAAGAATACAAGAAGTTCCCAAGATTCATTTTTAAGAAGGTTAAAAGTACTGCAGCCTCCAGGTAGACTAGGTCAATACCAGCTCCACTTGCAGAATCCAGCAAATGAGCTTTAAGAGAGGGTAGCAGAGCTACTCATGATTAAAAATTAGAATAACAGTTTCAGATTAACTGCTAATTACTCACAACATTTGGCTCAAATATTTTGCATTTAATAGAGACAGATAAGAGTTCTCTGCCCATGCCAAAATAAAAGGGCATACTGTGAAAAAGATTTCAAACATTAAGGTGAAAGTCAAGATTTTGGGGGGCTCCTTAACTGACATTCTATTCTAAGCAGAAATTTTCCATCACCTGCAGGTCAGAAAATTAGCATAAAAATGAAAATCCCTTCCTGTCCTTCATATTTCTGTAGGAATCTTTTGTGCAGAAAAAATAGAACACTCTGCACTACTCTGGGTTCTAACATGAACCAGGCAACTACATATGCCAGAGCAGGTAAAGAGCCAGGTCTCTTGTATTATAGTCTGAATAGTAATGATAAATATTTTTAAACACTGCGAGTCTGGGTGAAAATCTTCCATAAAAATCCAGAAACCTTGCAAAAACTAGTAATTTGGGATTAAGAATTAAATGTAATCAGGAATGTCTTGGAAAAGATTCCACAAACTGACCTTTTAAAACATCTGAACTCAACAAGCTAGGCATTCATGTTCATACTGCGCTAATAAACAGGTATTGTACAGCTGAACGAAAAAAGTTTAATACTTCAATTTAATATTTTGTTATGTACTTTTAAAGTAAAAGGCACAGGAAACAGCCTAGCCAAACTCCTGTTTCAATTCAAATATGATGCAAAGAATTCCGTAGAAGGAGCACTGGTTGCTGAAGTTTAGACATAAACCTTGTTGCAGCAGCTGCTCCTAATTATACACACACAACATACTTTGATGTTATAATTAGAAGAAAATGCATTACTTGTTGCATGTGGCTTTCTCCTCCCTCTTTTATTTATTTTTTTTTATTATTTTTATTTCACTGTTAGACCTTCTTTGTACTCCACTTCTCTTCATCTCTCTTTAATATTTATGTTTTGGTCAGGACCACTTTAGTCTTTGAGAGAATAAAGTAGGAACCAAGATGTATCTGCCGTCTTTATTTTGTCTCTGAAAATTCTCTTTTAGTGAAATACCATATTCTGGTTGAATTGCATTCTGGTTTTAGAGTATCTCCATATCTGGTTTTCCATGTATAATTCATAACCATTTCATTATTTTTTGGAATTGCAAACTTTTCAAAGTTGTCTCCTCTTCCTGAACTCTGAATTGTGTAAACAGATGGCACTAGGCATACAACAGAATATTTTTTGTTGAGCTTTTAAAGGCTATGAAGTATAGTTGGAAAGACTCAACGTGTAACTCGATGTTCAGAATTTTATTTGGAGTAGGGATCTTTATGTCAAATACATATGTGACCTGAACACCTGATCTATGTAAAAAATTGAATTGACAGGCACAGGAGATTTACATTTTATATTTGCATTAAATTACAATGTACATACAATCACAGAAATCACTAGCAATGTTTCATATCATGGTTCATATTTTTAAATGATGCCTGAATATCTAGGTATCACCCATCTATCCAAAACCTCTTTCCAGGAATTTTGGAAAACTAAACCAACTTTTTAACTTCTTTCTTTATGAATGATTAAAATTAAATTTAAATATTCTTTTTCAAGGAGACATAAGGGTATTACTGTGCTACAGACCGTCCACATAAAACTGAAACTATTCAGCTAAAACAAGTCACTAAAAACTCTCTCCAGCCAACAAGATGATATGGAACTTTCAAGTCTCTCTCAGGGCCAAGAAAAAATTCTACAAGCTTCAATGGCAGTTTCACATGAATTACCTGTTGACAGAAAGTTAATTCACAGCATAGTCATTCACGCATTAATCCCTGTCATCTCCCCACAGGTCAACAATAGTCCCATTTTTTTTTTGTGGCTTTCCTTAGACTACTTGCAAAATTGACTATAAAAGCTTTCATTTCATATGAAAGAAGATTTCTGAGTTAGCCTTATCCAAATATTACCCAAAAGAAAATTTAGAGTTCATGTGGAACTTCCACATGCAAAATCCCCAAGAAATATTGGTACCAGTTTCTGTTCTGCATGGTGAATTTTAACAGAATCTATTTTTTCCTCTAATACTTCTGTCACTTAGAGAAGAAAACGTGGACATTTTATCTACAACAGCTATGGGCTTTACAATGTATAATTTTTAAAATTATGTATACAGCTCCAAAGTGGAAAGAAGAACAAAATAAACTGCTTTTTATACCGTTACTTTTAAAACCTCTTTAAACTGTGTTTGATGAGTAATAATAGTCAGCATATCCAATGCTTTTCTGACCTTACTTCTGTAGAAAGTGCAGAAGGAACGTTTGGTTGTTTTCAGCAAATGCCTTCTCATATCCAAATACTGCACACCTGAAAATAATCCCAAAACATTGGTTAGAGTAGCACCATTTGCACTAAAGCAGTTCACTCTTTCTATCTACCCGACAGAACTAATAGTAGTTCAAAAGCCTTGCATAAAATATAATCACTTATCACAAAGGTTCAGTAGACTCTATTGATGAAAATCTGATCATTTAAGATGAGCTGGGTCTGGCTGGTATGGAGTCAAATTTCTACATAGTGGCCCGTATGGCCATACTTTGGACATATGACAACACCACCCTCAATAATACACCAGTGTTTCAGGCATTGCTGAGAAGTGCTTGCGCACTGTCAAGACTTTTTCTGCTTCCCACTCTGTCCACTCAGAGAGGAGGTTGAGGTTGAGCTGAGGCAGGGAGAGGACGCAGCCAGAACAACTGACCGACTGACCCATGTCATATTCCTTGTCATGTCATGCTCAGCAATAAATCATCAAGCAAAAGAGGAAGGAGAGATGGTGGTTAAGACTTGTGTCTCCCCAAACTAGCTTTATGAATGCTGATGCCCTGCCTCTCAGGTGGTGGCTGATTTTCTTGTTGACAGAAAGTACTGTGTGAATGCTTAGCTTTGCTTTGTGTGTGTAGATTTTACTTCATCTATTAAATTGTCCTTTCCTTGATTCATAAGCCTTTTTGCCATCCTTATACATTCTCCCTATCCCACAGGAGAGGGGAAGGAGTGAAAAGACATGAGGGTTCAGCTGCTGGCCATAATAAATGTGTTACAAGGAAAATAAAATAAAATATAAAGTGTATTTAAACAAAATTAATTTCAAAAACATACAAAACTGTGTATTATCTTGTCCAGATATATGCGCATAGATACGTCATTAATTCCAGAAGTCTTTGTGGACAGAACATTGCTCTAACTTAGAGGAGCCAGAGCGCTTTACACAAAATGCCTGAGGGCCCCACAGAAAGCCAGGAGCAGTCTGGAAGCACTGGACAGGTAATCTACTGAGATATTCTCTAACATGCTCCAAAAACTTGTCTTTATCTGAGTTCAACTCTTGTGCTAGTCACTAGGGATTTTAGGAGAAAATAACTGTAGACTTGATGGAGCCCTTCATTTCTCTGATCAAATGAGAAAAAGAAAATATTTATTATTATTATTATTATTATTATTATTATTATTATTATTATTATTATTATTATTATGCCTGAAAAAATATTTTGGAAAAAGTGTGCAACAAATTCAATGTAAATAATTCACTCAGTATGAGAAAGCAACACTGAAGGTACATGATAATAGGAGGAGTAAACTGGGTTAAAGCACCATGCTTCAACAAACCGTGAACAGCAGAAAAAAACTGGGGTGCAATAAATGCTCATCTAATCTGAAAATTTTTCACTTGACCATGTTTCCCAACTCTGAGATTTGCTTCCTGTGAACATTTGAATATTAGAAGCTGCCTGATATGAATGCTCAAATCAGTGAGTTTTAAACACCCAAGTAGTTATCCAAAGTTAGCTTTGAGTTATATATTCACTCAGAAATTACAGCAACTTTCATACTGCCTGTTAAATCAGTCACTCAGACTCAGGCAACTGGAACCAAATAGATAAAATCTGTAGCTGAAAAAGCACTTAATGACTTTCAAACACCTAAACCAAATTTCAGCAGCTATATACAAAGTACACAGAGACAGATGTGCATCCATGCAAGAAATGTAGAACACTCGATCATGTACAAAGGCTGAATTGTTGAATAGTTACAACAAATATCTACACTGTTGATAATTATCCATTGTCAGAGGCTGATGGAGTATGGTACAGTCCCCTTCAGACTACAGAACCTAATGTCACAAATTTAATTTATCAGATCTTAGGGCCACCTTTCTAAGGTATTAATTAACTGAGTAGCAACAGCTTGTGCAGTTATATAATCCTTCAGAAATACATAATTCCTTCTCTCAAAACTTGGAAGCTGTTCAAAAATGGTTAAATAAACAATCACTCAGCTGTTACTTATGTGAGTACTATTCTTCTATTCAACACTGTATGAAAACCTGTACTATAAATATGAAAGCACTAAAATAAATTTAAAATATTTTGAATCTTGTGAGCATCTGGCAAATCCTCATCTTGCATGCCTTAGGATGTACCAGAGCTGCTGCTTATTTTGTGAAATGTGTCAACTTAAATCACATAATTTTGTCTTCTATATAGAATTTAAATGCAACCATTTTACTGTATCTCATTATCTTTTACTTTTTTTTCATTTCACTGAATCAAACACATTTCAGTTTTCCTGACATTATAGAATATTGTCCACAGGAATTCAAATATTTGTTATTGAGCTGTAAATAGTGATAGGAACTTGAATCATAACTGTAACCATAAGTGACCAGTTGCAGAATTTAGCAGAGTCAATATAGGGTTGTGGTTCAGCAGACTCCAGGAGCTGGGAATCACTTCTGCCCAGCTGCCAGAGTCTGGCCAGAAGTCTTTCTTTCCGAGACCCATCCATGTGGCTTATTCTTTGCATGTTGTGCGTTTCTACTGGGAGAAAGCTCCGTGCAGACCATGGCTGGACACTGCAGTACAGGCGGCTTCACAGGGGGCTGCCTTTCAACAGCACCCACATATAACACCTCCAAAATCTGCATGAAACCTAAGAACAAGTCTTCTTCATTCTCCCAGGTATCAAGGCTCGCGCTTACAAGAGAAGACTCAGATTCCTTCAGATTATGCCATATCCAAGTCTGCTGATATTTCTCTATGCTGAACTACAACAGTTCTCTTGTAAAGATTCTGGACTCCAAGCAGCAAAGTAAGAAACCTGTGTGTTAAGATAGAAACAGGGATAGAGCAAATCCTGGTAGTTAAACCACAGAAGTAAGCAGAAGAGCTTGTGGTGTCAGATACAGAGGAGGGACATCAAATGTCAGATCTCCCTGAGTGGAAAACAATGAACAAATCTCTTGTGAGCTTATGTTTGGGTGAAATAATGGCAATAAAGATGAAGAGCAGGTATTTTATACAAGCACAGCTTCAAAGTTCTTCCTGGCTTTCTCCTCACATGTTTTTTCCTAATGAAGAGGCTTTGAAGTTCAAAACAGAAAAGGTAATCAGGGCTAACTTTAATTTAGACTTATTCTTTATTTGCCTTCAATACAAGTATATAAATTATACTCCCAGACTGTGATCAAAACTACACTGAGTCTGTACTTACCTTCTGTACAAAGAAGAAACAGACAAAACCCTAGCTAAGCAGCATATGCTATACTTGTGCAGTATGTCAGAACATGTGGGAGAATGAGGGGAGCTCAGGATACTGGAATTATGTCAACTGTCTCCTCATGAAATAAGAGAGGTCTAAAAGTTCAGTGTGTGAATCTTGATGCCACCTATTCCTATGCTCACTGGAAATTACTTTGCCTTCAAAAAACTTTTGTTTTGGTGTAAGAACATTGACTGCAGTGGAAATCAGCTAAATACCATAAAGATGATAATTGGTCTCTGCATTTGAAATAGTAAAATTCAGCAGATCTGATAATGTAGCCCTTCTTCTGAAAAGGTCATGAGCATTTAATATATGTGCAACACATATTGTACTACATTGGTTATCTAATTGTAGGAAAAGGTAATGTCATGAATGATAATTCAGAATTAATAAAAAAAGTGTACATAATATATATGCATGTGCTTTTGTTACTACTTCCAACATTTACATTTAAATATTTTTAATTATTTTATATACTGTGCTTCATTGAGATAGAATAGGTAACTTGAATATACAGGCAGTCATAAGTCAACAGTGAACATAAGTGACATGCAACAGCCTTTAGCCTTCTGACTTACTCTTCAGCTGAACAGACAGAGCATTATTTTGTTATGATTACCAATTCAGAACATATTCATAACTAGCAGATGTTTTCCTCTTGGTTGCTTGGCAATTAAGGGATGTTGCTGCAGCTGAATTTTGCACCTGGACAGCAAATGACCAAACCAATTCTGTAAGACATTTGACTTACAAAAATTGTCCCTTAGTGCAAACAATTGTTTTGAAACTAGCACTAGATCTATGTGTCAAAGATAATAAAATAATCACAGATCACTGGTGAATATAATCAGAGAGCATTTAATTTCCAACCACTAAGTAAGTATATAAAGAACACAGAAGAAAACAGGATAGCATTCTCCACTGCTGCTGCTAATTTTAAAGAACTCAATCATATATTCAGTTCTGGGTACATTATAATTTTTTTGTCATCAACAATACAACAAAATAAGTGTGCACCCATTATGAAAAAATAGAATGCAACTGGCATGCCAAAGGCTATTTCTTCTTGCATACCTTCAAAGAACAGCAAGCAAGCCAAACCTCATGATTTATAGTGTCATGGTTTAACCACAATATAGTGATTGTGAAAATGCAACCTTAAACAGCTTTGGAAGAACATTCCTTAGAAAGTGAAGCAAAAAAAAATGAGGTGAAATATTTCCAAAAACAATTTTGAAACCATCAACTTGTTATACTAACCAGCTTCCATAATCAAGTAGCAAATTCTGGAAGCAAAGTTTTCTATCTGCCAATCTGACAGCAAAGACATATACGAGCCAAGATATTCTATTTGGCAATAAAGACAGAACAAAACAAAACAAAACAAAAACCCAAACAAAAATCCCTCCAAACCTACAGTTTCCGGTAAGAATCACTACAAAACAATCACAGATTTCTGTGCTGCACTAAAATACCTGGAAGCCAGACAGTAGGACCTTCAAACAGGACTCCGAGTTATATTTCTGCTATATTAATGAAACACTGTGAGATCTGAGAGCAAAATTCTGCCTCTTAACTCTCTCTCTCTCTCTCCATTCTGAGACCTAAACAATCAGTTCGGGGTTTTTATTTGCTTTTTGTTTTGTTTTGGGTTTTTTTGGTGTTTTTTTTTTGGGGGGGGGGGGTTTGCATTTGTTTTTTTTTTTGTTTGGGTTTTTAATTCAAGGTGTTAATGGTAAGAGAATTACTTCCTAATATTTTGAAAACAAAAGGCTGGAATGTATAATTTAAGATCTAATAAGGTTTGACAGAATTGAGACCTTTGGAAAGTAGTTTAATACATGCCTACTTAAGGTACATTCAACATATGTATTTCAAATACAGGTTAGTTCCTTTCTAGCAAATAAAAAGGTAATAATGAAGTAAGAGCTTGAAAGAACATGGGTTTTTTTCTTGATAAAATGGCACAGAGTACAATTAACAAAAACATGACAGTCCAACAGTCAGTATTGAGGCAGCTAAACACAGCCTGCCACATGCCATCACTTTAAGATAATTCTTTTATTACGCTAGTTTAAAAAAAAAACCCAACACATCACTAACACTCCCTGTGTCCAATCACTGCAAACTCATTTGTTATTCATTGAAACATCCATCAAGGATCAAAATAGATTCATTTTCTATTCATGATACTCCCATATGCACTTCTGCAGGTCTTGTTCTGTATTTCAGCATTTAAATGACAGATTGTACAGCGGAAATAGCATTATACATTAACACTTTGAATGCCACCTTGTAAAATAGTCCAGAAACACATGCAAGTATATATTTTATTCTGAATATTAAGTTAAACTCATTGCTTCCTTTAGCATTTTCTGAGCATTTTAGCCTAGGATTCTGGGTGGTTTCTGAAGTCCTGAATAATCCACTTTGGTATTTAACATTTACCCAGACATACAATTTTTTCTCACAGAAATTAGTAATATACATTTGTAAGATGTAAAGACTGTAACAATCTTACATGCTACATTTACCTTTGTGGAAAAGATAGCATGTTTTGAAAAAAATAGGGGAATTTTGTTAAAAGAGATATCATGAAATTCTCTAGAGAGCTGGAAACAAGTTTTTAGACAAATGGAGTTGCAACCTGGGACTGTTTTTTCATCATAACTAATAATAAGTGCAAAATAAAGGTTTGAGGAAGCAAGGATGAGAAAGAAAGTAGTACCATACACATATTGCTTTTGGGTTGTCTGCTTGAAGTTTTCTACTTGCAGTAGGACATAAAGATCAATCACTCTCTTATATGATGCCATGTAGACAGAGATAATTTTTCATCTTCTCCACAGAAAGAGGAGAGTAAACTGTGTTCACTGTTTTGTAGGCCTATATATGGACTATCCCTGTTGAAAATAGCAGCAAACCCCCATTTCAGACATGCAGCTCTGCTCTCTTCCAACAGCAGTAGGAAGACTGAACAAACTGCTGCACAGGTATCCCAGCTGTTATACATCACAGTTTGAGGAGTCTTAATTTTATCATACATTTCAATCTGAGATCAAGGGCTTAGCACACTATTCTGGATGCCCACTCAAAGGCCAGATTGCTCAAATTATATCCCATGGGACTTAAACACCCATAAGTGTGTTCCTTTCCTTACACACTGCAAGAACAAAACAGATGTACAAAGCCATTAGCCAGAATGGCAGAATTCCTATTATATTTGATACTGCAGTAAATCCTTGCAAAAGTCATAAATTCAACACTTTCTGGAAAGCCTGACATCTGTGGTCTAATCTTAAGAAGAAAGATACATGCAATTTTATTTTATATTTTTATTAACAGTTTCTATAAGAAAACACCAGTCAAAAGTTTAAATAAGCACCTTATAACTGTTTTAGGCCTTGTTTAAAAGTTGACCTCTAGTAGTCATTTTGCATAAGAATTCTTATCAAATATAACAGAAGATATCATATTAATATTTAATATACCTCAAATTTGGTATGTCACTGACTATTTTTTTCAGTACTTTGCCACTGAATTGCACAGCTGAATCTTTCCTGTCCTTTTTACAGTGCCAAGCTTTCAGTAACTTAATTTAACAGCTTAAGTGACAGGAACTTAAAATTTTAAAATAGATATATTTACATAGACACTGAATTTTTAACTTCTTTGAATTTGAATAAAATGAGATATTAAAACTACACATGAAATATTTATTCATATTAGAAACAGACAAAAGAGAATAGCTCATGCATAACTCAGAGCAAAGCAAGCACATTATGCAAAGAAAAAAGGAAGGCTTATTTCTTGATTTTCCTCAGATTTTATAGTGGATTATTATTTCTAAAACAGAAAGGACAAACAAAATAAAATAAATGTTAAATCTTTGTCCTAAGGTGTTCTGACTTTTGTTTATACTTCACCATAATGTGTTTTTGAACACTTCTTATTCAAGAATAATTGCTAAATTATAAAAATTTTAAAATAAAGTTAAAATAAGTTGTATTTTATAATTTGATTGAAGAACTTGGTGTAGTAGAGAAAATACTACTTACCCTTTAGAGAAATGAAAAAAAAATAGACTGCATTAACCTATATTCTAAATAATTCTTATTGAACTACTGGGAAGACCTACCAAGCTTCCAGGTTGCTCTTATGAGGTACTAGCAATTTAAATTTAAATTCAAAAACAAAGAGTTAAAATACAAACCAATAAGCTTTTTGTCTTTAAGAATACTTTTAGGCCTGAATTCAGGAAACAAACTTTACTGTGCCAAAAAACATCAGCCCACACACACGAGGCGTGCAGTGGTTTGCTGCCCAGCAGTGCTGTCCAGGAGACCACATTCTTATGAGAATGCTGGCAACCAAGATAATTCAAACACACAGGTTACTGCAACAATATGGCTGCACTGCTCTCAACACCCAAGATAACCCAGTTTAAAGATGAATTAAGCCTGAATGTAAGATCCAAAGACAGACTTTAATTTTTCACAATTTGATAAATTATGAACATTTTCTCTGAGATTTTGACCAGTTTTTGTTGATGACATACACACCACAACTGTTTTTGCAAAATTTCTCCATCAGGAGCTCCAGCTGCAACATTCCTTGCTGAAGCTGTACATGGCTGCCTGACCAACCTATTCTGCTGCTTCTCCTTGTATGAATACTAACATTTATTTTGCCTTTTCTTTACCCATCCTGTAAAAATATCTTACCATTAATTGCTTTTCCAAACATTAATTTAAAGGAACAGAAATTACTTTGCATACAACTGAAAGAACTGAAAGTTGGTGCATATCACCTGTAAATCTTTGCAGTGGATGCTGGTGGTTTGAGCTACACAACAAGATTCATTTAATGAAAACACAAGAATGTTTCTGTGACCATTTATGCATTTTGGCTATGTTTGTCCTGATGGTTCAGTCCACTCAAATTTTGAAATATTTTGTCTGATTCTTAAATAGGACATTGACTAGATAGTGAAAAAGTAATTTTATTTATAAAATTTATTTAAAAAAATACTGTATGTGCTATTATGAGATCCTGGTTTAAAAAAAAAAAAGATTTTTTTTAAATAAAAATATGACTAATCCATTTCTACTCGATTACAATTCTTTCAAAAGCTCAAAAAAAATCTTAAGAGATACAAAATGGTATCATCACAGAATTTTTAACTGAAATAGTTTTCTATCACCTCCAAAATTGCAAAACCAGTTTACATCTTTACAGTTGTTGGTATCTAACAAAAGAAATTCTACACCATGTAGAGCTTACGGAAGTCAGAACTATATTGGTAGAACAGCAAGTAACAGATGTATTAAGATCTATTTTAGTGTAAGAACTCCAAAACAAATGGAAAACATAATGATACAACTTGATAATAAATTCAGTTCAAACTCAAGCATGCAGTAGTTGGATACTAAGTTGATCAACTAACGGTTTGTCCCCTTAATACCTTTTCTTTAAAAAAGGGGAAAAATGCACTATTTAGCAGTCATATGAATGTCACAAAGTCTGAAACAGATGTTTGTAATGCTGACAGTGCAATGTGCAAATTTCTGTTTATATGTATATATATACACACATACACACACAGAATTTTTAAACTAAATGTTAGAGAAATTTTGTACCACTAAGCTATATTCACATAAACTCCAGAAACTTACTACTTTGAATAAGAAGTTACAGAAGTTACAGAATATTCAGTTGGAAAAGACCCACACGGGTTGAGTCCAATTCCTGTACGAATGGCCCACACCGGGAATAAACCCAGAAACTTGGCATTATTAGCACCATGTCCTGACCAGCTGAGCTAACCTCAGAGTTGAGATCAACGAAAGTTAGTTTTGTTAAGAGAAAGCTAATTATGCCGTAACAAACAAGACAGGCAATCCTCAGACATGACCAAGAAAAGCAACTAATGGACCCCTAGGTATTCCTTGATCCTTCATTCTTAACTTTGCTAAAAAGCAGATGAACTCAGGGAAACTTCAGGGGCTTCATGTCTAAGCATGAGGCTTTAGTGACCATCTCATTTAAGAAGTGGTCATGTTTATGCAAACAAATTTTATTTAGTCTGACTCTATTACCAGGGAGATGGAAGGTACCAGTAGGAAAGAGAGAGAGAAAGGAATAAAAGGATGACACAGCTCCCTCGTCCCCTGAGGCAGGCTGGAACCTTCAGGATACAGTGCCCTTAGCTATCCAAGGCTGAACCTCAGCATAGGCTCCTCTGTACCCAGCAGAGCTGCATCAAGATTCTTGACTGGGCCATGATGAAATAAACACATGGAAAATAAAGTTCTTAATTCTTTGTCTCCCCAGTTAACATTCCTGCACCCTAAAAAAATATGACAATGCTACAGATAAGAATGTTTTTTACATCTATTTCCATTCCTCCTCCAGGTATGAAATCTGGGAAACCACAGTTAATAGATGACAGTTTGTATGCTGGGATTCCACACCACATAATCACAAGTGATAATAATTTTCACCCAAAATATTAAGGACTCAAACACAAGCCATCAGAATTAAATATAAAAGGATGTATACTCTAAAATGTAGGCTTTGCATGGAGCAGCTTTCCCTGCCATTGAGCAGGGTAAAGAATTTATAGCTTCCTTTAAGTAATCATATACTAAAATTAAAAATTAGCATAAAAGGCTGGTTGAATGACTTCTGCAAACTCCTGAAGTGCAGTAGAGGGATGCAAAGTTCATGCTGGAGGAATACTAGGATATGACAAGACCAAAAGAAAGACAGAGATTTCTTTCTAGCAAGAGGTAGCTGAGAGATAACACACAATCCATTTTTCAACTTTTGGGGCACCTTCTGCCTCTGCATCGAGTCAATCTTTTATGTTTTGTTGTTTAAATATGAGGAATACAAGTTTTTCTGTTAATTTCCTTTTTTGTACATACTCAGTCTTGCTCTGTTTCTATATTTTGAAATCATATTATATTTAAAATTAAAAACCTAAAATCAGAACTGGAGCACACTGTAGCTGCTGAATTAGAGCAGTGAAATTTCACTTGCTTCAAGAATAGAGCAGAACTGGGGAAAGAAAAAAAAAAAAAAAAAAAAAAGAGGGAGGGGGTAGTGCTGTGGTGGTGAAATAGTGGGGTTAAAAAGAATTGTCTCCTGAAAGAGGTTTTCCTTTCGCAAGGCATCATTAAGACTCCATGCCTCCATACTTTCTTCCTCCATCTACACAATAAATTGCCTACAATATCACTGGAAAAATACATATTATAAAAGACTGATCAAAATGTTGCCTCTGGGTGCTGAAGAATCCTCTGTCATTAGAAAACCAGCTCAGTGCTGCCACTAAAGTAACTCAAGCTGTAGATGTTCAGATCATCATAACCAATGGATCTGTGACTAAGCTGACTTGTTACTGGAATCATCATTTTCCAGTGAAGTGGGTCTCTGCTGGAACTCCAGACCTATCAGTATCAACAAATCGTGACAATGGCAAAGACCTTGAAGAAAACTTCCTGGTATGATTATATTTTGTACAAGACTTCTCAGTTTCAGCCCATTCTATGATGTCTTTAAAGAAGGGCAAAGGGAATAGGAAAAATAATGATACAGTAGAAGAGAGAGCAAAAGTTACAAAGAGCAAGTAGTGAGGAGCACAGTGGTATGAGCTGGAGGGAAGAAAGCCTGCCTAGTGAGAAACAAAAAGACCAACACTGATAATGGAAAGAAAAAGTCAATAAAGTCACTGAGAGGAGTCCCACACCTGGCTGCAGAAGTTTCATTTCTTTGTTCAGATGGTTTCTTGGGGCCTACAGGAGGAAAGTGCAACAAAATACACAGCCAAAAGTTATCTCCATCCCTTTCAATATCCAGTCACATATAACCTCTGACCTTTGGCTTCAAACAGTCTTTGGGACTGACTTCAAAATTGTGTCTAACATTTCCTATTCTTTCTCTTTCCAACCAACAACATTGCATTCTCCTGCTTTGATGAAAAACCCACGTGATCAAAGGCTTAAGTTCAAAGTACCACTGCTTTATGTCTCATGCATTTCAGCTGGATTACTTTCTCCATATTCGACAGTATTTTTAAATCCTACTAATTGAAGATTCCTCAAGGACCCTGTAGGACACAGATAACCCAATGAGTAGTGACACAAAGCCTGATCTGCCCAATGTGTGGATCAGTAACAAGAGCAATTATTCTTAAAGCAGAACACTGCCCGGCAGGGATAAGTAGCTAGCAGTATGCCATGCACAATTAGAGAACACATATACAGTTGTTAGCAATGAAGCTTCAAAGTTGGAAATATTTTAACTTTTTTCACTTTATAAGTGAAAGGGTAATGCAAGCCTCCATGAATCACTGCTGCTGTACAGAGCATGAATGTCAAAATTAAAATGTTTTCAACTGCAGTGCAAATAACTGAAGGTGCTACTACCCTCTTTGCAGAATTGGTGTGTGTATTTCTGAAACTGTGAACCTATGTACATGGAAGTTATTACATACACTGAATTTCTACTTGCTAATGCTCTTCCCAGATATTGAAAACACTTAAATATTCCTATTAAAATACCTCCCTTAATCTTGCCTAAAACTTCATAAACAGCTGTTCTTTGGTCTATTCACACTACTGAAACTAAGAGCAAGACCACCATCATAAAATCAAATGAGTTAGAACATATGCCTCAGGATCCCAAACAAAGTCCCTTGCTATGGAACCTCCTGTGTGATTTAAATCCCTTTCACAATGTAAGACACGTCCAAATAAAGGGGGGAAAAAAAATCACAGCTTCCCTCCTAACGATTTTTTTTGGAGGAAAATTCCAGAATTTATTTGCTCAAAGAACTAGGAATCTTCCAATTTATGAATTATATTTATTCAGAGTAAATCAATACCCATCTATTTGTGTCAGCATGGCTCTTTAGATAGCTAGCTCTTTTCTTCATAGTATTTACACCTGAGAGGTTTGTGAATTTCACTCACAACTCTTCTTAGCCTTTGGTTTGCTAGAGTAAACAAAGCAAGCCTTTTCAGTTGAAGGGGGTTTGCTGGTTCACTATTTTCTTGACAGTGTTCTGTGCTTGCAGCTGCTCGAGCTTTAGTTTTCTTACCTCTTTGTTCCTTAGTATAATATTTCTTAATTTGCTTCATTGAGATCTTAATAACACCAATTGTCTCTTTTCCTTTTTTTTTTCCTAGTTATTTTTTTATGTAGCATAGTTCTAATTGCATTCTGTCCTTTTTGCAAATGCATCACAATAGCAGTTTATAGCTGCACTAGCATACTAAGACAAACACTTAGCCACTTATTTCCAGATTAGGAAATCTGCATGGAAAAAATCCTAAATGACAACAGGAATAAGAGAAATGAAAACAAAAAATTAGTGACACAGAATCTAATAGGAAACATTCTCTCTGTTATATATTAGTCTGCTTTTGTGTCCTCCTACTTCATTTTGTTATCAGATTATGCTGAAAATGTTTCCCTGCTATTAATGTAAGGGTCATTAATGAAAACATTTAAGAAAATTACTCCCAATGCTAACCTTTGAGAAACACTAATGATTTCCCTTTTCTTGATATTTCTTCATTCAGCATGAATAGTTGCATTAGCCAATACTTTATCGTCCTTTTTAATAACCTACATGGCTTTCTGTAACTTCTAATTTAAGACATAATCATGTAAAATTTTCTGCTGAAGGCTACATAAAAGAGGTCTCTCTTATTTTCACCAAGGGAAAATCTCTGCACTATGCTATATCACATTAACCTCCAAACCTTTACTTTTTCTCCTTCTGTTCAAAGTATCACGATTGCAGCAGTGGCACTCAAGCTTTTTCAAGAAGAAAAGCTTAACTGAAAAGCAGGAAGGATGAGATCCAAAGCAGCAGTGGAAGGAAGACCAAGGACTAAAGATAGAAAAAGAATTAATGACAGCATTAACTCAGCTGTTCACATTCCACTAGAACATATGAGATGCCTTTTCTTCAACCAGCAGAAACACATGCCTTGATATCCTTCCTCTTGTGATCACAATATCATCAGCAGAAAATTACTGGGGCTGATGAACACCTGGGTCTCACTCCTGTCAGGAAAAAAAGTCATAGTACAATCAAGATATATATATATGGAGCTGGCTTCTTACCACTGTGTGGTAAGAGAAGAATCTAATGTCCACAATTTCAGTTAGCTTTGGGAAGGAAAGGTAGAGGCACTGAAGTTAGAGGGTGCTTCAACAGGCCCTTCATTCTGGAAATTGAGGGAAATCAGCACTGAGGATTATATCATGCAGAATTCATGCTCCAGAATTGGGAATTAACCAGGAAGAGTATATATGTAACTTGATGTGGACAGCCATCCATTCATCCATTAGGATTTCCAGGAAAGCCATATGTATAGAAACAACAGCTAATTGGAGGGCAGGGAACAATGCCTTGGACTTGGAAGTCACACAACTCATCTTAAAGCTGCCACCTATTTTTCTTTCAGTAAGTTTTCTTAGCCTAGATTTGTCAGGAAATGATGAAGGTGTGAATGCATTGCAGGTACATGTCTGTCAGGTAAAGAACCAGTAGCACATTCAACTTCTGAAATAGATGACCAAATTGGTTAGACTTAACAATGCAATTTGACAGGTGCTCCTGCACAGTGAATGAAAGGCCAGAGCATGAGTATAATCTTTAGCAAAAGCAGAAAATGCAAATTAGATTTAATCCTCTTTCTCTTTTTAAGTTTCTAGAGGCTGAAGTGCTCTGCTCACAGTACAAACCTTTTCATTTTTGTTACAAACCTAACTTCTTGTAAAGAAGGAATGAAATCCAATTAATTGTATTAAAGCACTATTATTTTTGCAGTCTTTCACTCTGAATTCAAGAACAGTCAGGATCCTAAGAGGGAAACTTTACTGTAAGGGGATTGCACATACATATACATTTTTTTTTTATATATATGGGTGAATGTGTGTGTAATTTTAGTCTTGCACATACCCCTGTAATTAAACATATATCAATTTAAGACTGTAATGGTGTTTTTACAATGACCTTTCTTGACATAAAAGTTTGATTTAGAACCTAAAAAATTGTTTAGGCATACAAGGCAACAATTTACATTCTTTATTTTAAAAGACCCCAAAACCCCAATGACTTATCAGAATAAGCAATCAAAGTAAATTGTATGAATTAAAAGTAAGCCCTCTATATAACACATTCATCAAGACAAATGGCAGTAGCTCATTTGTAGTACAATTGGAATGCTTATTTTTCCTAGCATAGATTTTGACACACTGTTATTTCTTACATTCTGTTAAACCCTGACATATTTCAACCTTCTTAAAAGATATTCTTACTTTTAAATCAGATTTTGTATTTCCTAAATAATATACAGGTTTGCTTTCAAATTTCCATTTCAAAGGTTCAATTAATTCAAGTGTAAGCTACAAAAGCTACTCATCATTCAATCTGACTATCAAAATGTGGAGGAAAAAGTAAGTTAATTTTCTTCTATTCAAGTTTTAACAGAAGAAACAGAGGTTCACATCAGATGAAAGCTTCTGTTCTTTATAGGTTTTCCTTCTTGCTGTCCCTGGCATACAAATGGCAAACCCACCCCCAAACTTTAATAGTTTTAGCATCAAACTTAAAAAAAAAATCAAAATTATAGATGCTTAACCTAACTATGATTTTGATGAATGACTCAGAAAAAAATCCAGAAAATAAAGCTTCTATTTTATATATCAAATCCTTCTGGCTCAATGGTAGACCATCTTCAAAGGTAGCAGAGCTTTGGTAAGGTTTCTTCTGGATTATACTAAGCTTCTTTTATTTACCTGAACTTCTGAAGGTCCAGTGGCTCGTAGTCCCTTGAATATTCTTATTTGGCACAGTTTGCTGTAGAGGGCACAGGTTATGGGTTTGCAAAACTGTCAGTCCTCCTTTGTGTACTGGCAATCAGGAGAAATGATCGACTCGTCCCTTGCCTGCATATGGAAGCTCCAACAGGAATCTCAGTTCTCAGCACAATCTAATTTCCCTATATGGAACAAAACAAACAAACAAACAAACAACAACAACCAAAAAGCACAACCAAGAAACAAAGAAAACAACACCACCACAAAACAGCATAAATACAAACGAAAACCAACTCAGTGCACTGCAAGGGGAACTAAGTCTCAATATCTTCCTTTCTTGGTACAGATAGATATTAGTTTGAAAACTATGCCAATAAAATATATGTTTCTCAAAGAAATTAAAAAAACAAACCATTCGGTCCTTATCAAAAAGATGAAGTATCCAAGTGTATGCTTACAAGTGGAGCATTAACAGTCAGCAACAGAAATTCACTCAAAAGGTGACAAGAGTTATAAGAAGAACGTCTGGTCAGAAGGTATGTCAAGCAAAATTGTATTTCTCAGATCAACGATGTAGCAGAAAGGGGAGGGAGATATGTGGACCGGAATCCCACAAGCATAAAAATAATGAAGTGTCTGTGTCCTCTTCATGTTACGTGGGCCCTCACCATGCTGTTTTCTACTTCCCCATCAAAAACTGAGACACACCCTGCACTACACCTCTATTTCTGAGCTTCAAATAATCTGAGCAATTGGTAAACTTATGATTTACATGAACATGTAAGGCACAAGAGTCAATCACATTGCTTCACATTTTAGAAGTCTCAAGTGACTTTCCATTTCTGGAAAGGAAACTGGTGAAAATTACACTAAACCACAGAGAAAATAACAGCTGAAGTTTCATCAAGGCTTAATTTGCCTGGTTATTTTCCCTGCAAATCCATGAGTTTAAGTTATGACTCAGTCTAATTTGGCTATACAAGTGAATAAGGATACTATTGAAGACTTGATGGAAAATTCCCTGTGCCAGCTGTAAAGTTAAACAATAGAGAATATAATAAAATCACAGCACCCAATGAAACTTCTTTATATAACTTTGAGATGTTGTCCCTTTATTTCTTTTTTACTTTAAAACTGGGACAGCCAAAGTAAACCAGAAAACTCTGGTATTAAAATTGTTCTGGTAAGTACTAGACATAGGTGTCTTACAGTCTGTAAATACTTAAACCAGAGAAATAAAATATTTAAAGAAGGACTGGTCTGTCATGATTACAGTATATATACAGAGAGTTCTGAAAGTTGACATTTTACCTTGTGTCCATGTGATCCTTTGGCTAATCACCAAAAGCATTATGCAGTTTAATACAAGTAGGTTTGAAGGTGAAGCTACACAATGGTTTTGGATTTTTTCAAGAAGAATTTAGCTGCTGTACCTCTTGTGTAAGTATTATACTTAATCACAATTCCTTTTGAGTGGAACATGAATAGGTTTTTCCTAAGAATTTAGGACTATCCAAGCCCTTATGGATGTTTCAAATCTTTACATATGCTAGCGCTGTTAGTCATACTGATATCCTTCCATAAAGAGTTTGAAATGTGAACATAACTATGATGAGCTCAGATCATCCCTTTCCAAGGATAACACAAAGAATAAAAAGCAGAATTAAAATCAACTCAGAGTGCATAAAGAGCATATTAAGTACAGAATAGAAAAGTTATGTGATGCACTGGAGAAAGCTGGATCCAAACCCAACTGCAGCTCTTTAGGATAAGATTTAAAATGCTCAAAGATCTTTCCTTTTTTTGGATACATATCAAAAAAATCTGCAGTTTTGTCAGCACCTGAACCAAGTATATGGCTTCAAAGAGCTTCAAGGCCTGTGACACTTTTCCTTAGTGTAACTTCTGTGAGAGCTCTTGTCCCCTCTGACTAATTCGGCAGCTATCTGCTGGGAAGAGGAGGAGGAAGAGAGGGACAGGAGGAACATAAGGAGGGAGGGAAGGAGGGAGGGAGAGAGAGGTCTTCTACAGTAGACAAGTTTTCTCTTTTAATCTCCTCCCTTCCCTGCATCTTTTCTTCTCCTTTTCTTTGCCTAACCTGTAAGGCTCAGAGATTATAATACTACAATGAGAACTTCAGGACAGTTGGCAAATAACATATTAAAACAATACTGTCATTAATTAGTTTCCTTAAGATCATGTCTACTACATTTTCAAAATAAAGCGGAAAAAAACCCTTCCGCCCAAAGCTAAGGAATCAGGTTTTCCATAAACTACTTTCGGTGGCAAATAAAAATTGTCTAAACATATAACAAGACAGCTCTTGATTCTCTGCTCCATTCACAAGACAAAACTTTTATTAAAGGATATTAAAATACTGTATCATATCTACAGGAGTTTCTCATAGAGCCAGCAATGATAAAAAAGACAGTATGATATCACATTAGGTCAGTGGACACAATAATTAAATATTCCTAAATATTATTATTATTAATTATATTATTATTAATTATTCCTAAATAAATGGATCTCAATTTATTTGTACTATATATGGGCTACTTAAGAATAATTTATTGTATTTCTTAAATATATATATATATATATATATATACACAAAGACATTTAATGGGAAAAGTGTTCATCCTTTGCAGTTTATATTAGGAAAAAAAAATAAGAGAAACTTTACAATTTACTGTCACATAACGAATTATCTCACAGATGTGCACTACCTGCATATTATTTAACTTCCATCAACAAACACAAACACTGAATTAAAAATTTAAGATCCTGATGGAATATGCATTTTCTGTCAAAAGTTATAATTTCAGAGCAGCGATTGGCAAACCAACCTTTTTTTTTTCACCAGCACTGAAAATAAATTCAGCCAAGGATGGTAACTGGCGAACCATGAAATTGTACACTTAAGAGGACTTCACACTGACAACAGAAATGCCAGATGAAATTTATATAGGCCTGCTAGTATCACATCTACTCAGTCTTATTCTCCAGAATCTTCTTTCCCAAAATCCATTTTCAATGCATACAGCAGTCTAACCATTTGTTGTATCAATGCCAGTTTTCAGCATCACATTGATCAAATTATTTTTTTCCTGAAGTTTTAACATCAGAAATGATTCCCTTCATCACAAAACTTTAAAAGGAAGGTGGCAGCTAACAGTATGTATGAATGTTAGGAACAAAGTAACTATCTGCACCCTGTCAGAATTTTTGGGATTTGTTAAAATCTAACTAAGAGAAAAACTCAAACAAAACATAAAACAATATGATATGCAAAGCCAGACCATGAGAGAAGATGTATTCTATAAAATAAAAATTAAAAAGTATTAATACATACATTATATTAATACATTTGTATAATTAGCAAACACTGTTTAGAAGACAGGTAAGTATGCTTGGTTTGGAAAAAGGTTTGATTCTTTCTCCCTTAAGAAAAATGGAGATTGATAGAATTTGATTTGTTTTTTGCATTTTTTATTGTTCACTTTAGCATTCACTTGGAAAGCAGGAAAACTTCACGTGATTCCTGGAAGGAATACTGCAGTGGTATATAATTCATTGATCTGGAATAACTCCAAGAAAATTCTCAGTGCTCTCAAAATGAATGTTTCTTCAATTCATTTATACAACTGGATTTACACTAAATAGGGAATGCTTCATGTTAAACTACACAGAAACCTAAGGCATGGCTTCGCAATACAGATTAATTATGCAGATGATGTGAGAGCACCTTAAGATTAAAAAAAAAAAAAACTGCAAACAGATCAATTACAAAAAGCAAATACATACTGAAAAAGATCTTCTCTCTTCATTACTCCCATGCCAATATTTAATGCTTGTAACAATAGCCAGTTTCACTTATATGTAACTGATTTTTCAAGAAAAATCTTTCTCCATATAAATTCAGTACTCACAAATCCAACTACCTCTTCTGTAGCTGTACTGCACAACTTTGACTTTCTGCAGACTAAACACTGAAGAGAGCAAAGCACAAATTTATATGTTTGTAAATTTAATAAATATAGCATCTCATCTGGGCAACCACTGTGACAGCAAAGTCTCCTGCAAGCCAGAGACTCAACCCAGAGACAGCAATCCACCATTTCCCTCAGTCACCTGCCACTAAATGTGCACATAGATTCATGATGGTGCACACACACTTTGTCAACTGCCAAAGCAAGGTCACAAATCCAGAAAATGCTGTTCCAAATATTTGACCCAGTGGACCAGATCAACTACAAATTATCAATGAATTCTATTAATTTAAATTGGTTTATGCTGATTTATATAACCTGGGACCCAATCTATTTTGAAAATGTTTTTTTAGAGCAAATTTGGTAGAAAGTTTACAGCAAACACAGCATAACGTTCTTCTTGGTGCATGTCCTCCCAAGAAGTTGTCATCTAGGTACATCAAGATCCAAGTTAAAATACAAGCTCTAGGGAAAAAAACAAACAAACAAACAAACAAACAAACAAACAAACAAAAAAGTAAAAGAGCTAAGAAGTAACTCCTTAGGTTTTCAAATTAACCAAAAGCAGATGAGATCACAATCCACATTTAAATATTCCACTCAGAGAATTTCCATCTCTTTCTCCACACTGGTCAGATAGAAAAGCCATCAAAGTGTCTTGGTGGTCTTCCCAGCCCAGGAAAACAAAATTTTTACATGGCTTTTCATTCTGATAAATACAAACCATGAAAATGAACTTTTTCACACTTGTACATGATAAGGACAGCCCAAGTTATTGGCTGGAATACCCCCACAGAGTCTGTATTTAGCTTGTACTTTTTCTGTAATCCCTTTTTGGTGACTGCAGGTAGCTATCTCATTCAGAGTATGACAGCTCTGTTCCCTGATTCAATAGCTGTTAAATCTAGTTTGTTTCCACAGCAGATTTTGCTATGTTGCGAGGTGAATTAAATGTGGGAAGCAATGTGAAGCCTTCTTTCTCTAAGTCCCAGCTGATTTACAGGGAAGACAGGATAAAATCTCATATGGACTGCACAGTAATCCTTCTTGTGAACAGTTTGAGTGCCTTTACATTACTCTTGCTCCCTCAAATAATCAAAAGCAGGGGAGTTACCACAGCCTCACTCCAAGGATGCTACTAAGCAACAATCTCTGTTAGTCTCAAACATGCTTTTAGGTATACAAATCTTCATAGTAAATTTCAATAAACTTATTAACCTTATGTCAACACCAGCAGAAAAGTATACAAACTGTTAAATTCCCTCCTAGCACATTCTTAGCAGTGTAGACAGGAACTAGCTGGCACAGCAAGAGCTAGATGGCAAAAGTTATTTTCTAGAATGGATGTCATTACAGCTGCATTACTTTCTGCAGATGATCAAAATACCAATATTTTTATGACCACATTCTGTAACAGCAAAAAGATGTTCAATGACATTCTATACCAATCTAAGATAAGAACAGGAAAACACTCATTATGTATCTGTATTGGGCCTGACAGTCTACTATTATTTTTAAGGGTTTCCATTTACACATTCATGTAAATGGGACACTGCAGACAACAAAGAGATACTGATGTAAATGAGGCCACCATACAGACAGTAAGTAGCCACTATGATTCCCTTTATTACTCACTAATATATTTCAAATCTAAAAATACAAATACTATCTTTAATCCTTCTAAATCTTTCACCTCCCCAGAACCTTCAGTAAAGGATGCATTTCTCAACTTTCTTGGCACAGTCCATTGCAGTCCATTGCCGGCTGTCAGAACAGATCTCTAATTTTGTTAAGTAGGAAAATAAGCTGCCAGATTCCAAAGGGACCAATAATTTATTCCACAGTTTCCTGACAGCTAGCATGTGTTCACACCACCAAAATTTTGCTGATGAAAATCTGGGGGTAATTGGGGAGAAGAAAAAAGTAAAAAAAAAAAAAAACAACAGTGGATAAGGTACCCATGATTTCAACAGGTTAGAAACATTGATGTCTGCAAAGAATATATTAAGACAAATGTGTTCCAGAGCTTTGGAGAGTCCATTCTCTCTCATATATACTAATATTTTCATCCAGGAAAAAAAACAATTGAAAAACCCAAACACTCCCAATTAATACGGCATGAAAGATTTGTGTCGCAAATAAAGGTAGATATTAAATTTTAATTATCACTATTTAAAACTGAAGTGATATACAGACAAAAAAATATAAACAGATATGCTAATTTATATTAAATATTCTTTTATGTTCTGATTTCATAAATGTGACCGGAACATCTGCTCATTACTGAGAATAACATAATCATGTCAGTGCTATCACTATTTTGCAAGAGAAATAATGAACTTTCATTATATGTAACATTTATTTTAGGAAAATAATGCCTTCAAAGTAGTCTGGTTTTCTATAACAGATGACATTCATTTTCTTTATAGCCAAACATGTTGCACTCAAGGTCTTAAAACCATTGTTGCCTATACATCACTAGCATTCTTAACTGGGTCCCTTAAGAAGTTAAATGTCCAAAGTTTTCAAAGTTCAGAACTTAAGTATTTAATTGGAGTTGGACTTAAAAAAATTTGTATGCAACACTAAGAACTCAAATAAAAAAAAATGTTTTACATTTAACCTGATGCTTAAATTGAAAGGACAATCGCCATACTTGTTTTGAAAAGATGAAAAAAAAAAAAAAATAACCACTTCATTTCATAAGAGTATTATGAAAACTAAAGAAAACCTTCAGTTTCAGATCTACAAGATAAACATAGGGGCTGAATCTACATATGAAAAGGAATTAATAACTGTTTTTGTGAGAGAGGTGAGTTCTATGAAGACCATTTGTGGCCATTGCTTGTGCAATAAGAACACTCCCCATTCACTAATTCAAGACTGCCTAGCATGATTGCTGAGCAAAGAAGATACTCTATTCCAAAGCTAGTATATTTTCAGTTATAGATAGTCTATACATATATATGTGTGTGTGTGTGTGTGTGTGTGTGTGTGTGTAGTTATAGAAGGCTATAGAAGTTAAAAGGTTATAGAAGTTACAGTTATTAAATATTTGCATTCATCCCCTTTGAAACCGTATATAAACCTCCAATATTCTACCAAAAAAAAAAAATTCTAGGTATTTTCCAAAACACAGCATCCTGCTTTATACCACACATCACAGAGGTCAATGAGAAATTTTTGTTGCAATCTTTAACATTATTGAATTTTCAAATCACTCTTCAAGGCCAAAGTGAAAAAAGATGCTGATTCTCGGACACATTCAGAATAGTGTGTGGATATATTGGGACAGTGTGTAAAATTATGAAAAGAGTGATTCCATAATTTAGACTGACTGCCAAATAAATTCACAATACCTTTAAGGTAGTTCAACTAGTAGCAAAATATAAATATTTGAAGGGAAAAAAACCAACCAACCAAAACAAACAATCAAACAAAACAAAGTAAAACAGAGAAACCATTTAAAGAGAAATAAAAAATATTTTAAAAATCAGGTTTACCATACACTTTCTAATTCTAGAGTCACTTGCCATTGTCATCTTGATTGTTTCCTATAGACATTTGATCCACACACCTACAAGTTTAATCCATGTACATAAATTTAGGTCTTGAACTGCATCTCCACTCCTACCCATAGAATTTTTCACCTCTCCTTCCATTTATTTAATTTTATATTCTGTATTGTAGGAGGTCTCAGAAATCCCAATCATATTTGTAGATACCAAAAATTTACCCATTTTTTTACTTCATGTGGAAGTTAGTTTCAAAACTTCCCTCACTAAATTCTTAAATCTCACCACGTCTTCAGAAATACAAGTCTCTTATTGACATTTCAAACATCACATCCTGTACTTGATTGGAAGATTAGCAAATCAACCTCTCATTGCAGGAGAAAGAGAGGGGAAGACGACAATTGTTTTTCTCTGAAGTGAACAGGCAATGATTAAATTTTAGTTAAAAACCTTCTGAATGTGCCTGATTGCTGCCAGTTGATCTGCTATCCTATTTCCATGTACAGCAGGTACTGATGCTTCAGACAAAAAAATGAGATACTTTCAGGATTCATCCAGCATATGTCCTTGTCTGCATTTGGGGAGTCTTCTGCACCCTATGCAGGCCAGTGTTTGAATCCCTCAGGCGTATGATTTGATTTTCTTTACCATCTTCACTACAAAGAGCTACGTGTTAACATTGTAGAATGAAAATGGAGGTTAATGTTCCACTACTGTGTGCATGCATGAAGTGCAAGCAGAATGAGTTTATACATCACATTGACAAAGATTATACATCCTTAATCACCTTGAACAGCACTTCACTGAAAAAACATGAAATTCAAATTTGCTACAGAGTAGAGACATAATTTCCTCTATAAGAGAACAAGAATATTCTTTGCATAGGTTCACAAACATCCTTTTATGTAATGACATATTAAAGCAAATCTATTTTGGTTCTCTAAATATTGTTGGGAGGAGGCAGTCTTTCTAGAAACTAGTTAGTGTTTTAATGTGATGCTTTTTACCAAGCCACCATGAAGAAAGAACCTAAGATGTTGTGCTCTGTAAAATCTGCAGAAAGAAATTCTATGAACTTTGTCAGCTTCAACATTGCTGTTGATATAACGAAGTTTCTGTATTATTCAGTCTGATTTTAATAATATTCACAGCATTCTGTTAATTCATTAACAGAAATAGGAAGTGCAATAATAAAGAAAAAAAACCCTTTTTTAACAACACAAAGAATAACAATAATAAATTCAGAACAGATTTTCAGACCAGTTTCTCTTTCCCTTTTGTTACAGCTTGACAACATACAGGGACACTTCAGTCAATTCCTTACTTAAATAATCTTTTTCAGTTCACTTCAGGGAGTTTTTTTTTTTTTTGTTTGTTTGTTTGTTTGTTTGTTTGTTTAGCTATAAGGATTTTTTATCAAGAGAGAAGATCACCAGTTCTCTCTTGACTACACTTGTTGATGATTAACAGCCGCCCAGGATCTGCCATCATGAATTTCCTCCCACTTTAGTCTTTCCAGAACTGAGTTGTGGGCCATGTTGAAAAGTCATGGGGTATTATTTTAAGGATGAGCTACTCAAAGGCAAAAGTTCTCTTCAGCTCACTTCTCTCTGTTCATACTTCACTCCCAGGAACAGAGATCTCCCTCTTTTCCTTGGGGTAAAAGATTCTTCAAACACTTTACACCTTGCTCCACTCCCCCATGTCTCTCTTTTCTTCATGGTTTAAAGGATTTTTTTCGTGAAGTACAGTCCACCCCTATAACTTACAAAAAGATATTTCAGCCAACTTTCATGGCATCTCCTCATTCTCCTTCCTTCTAGAAACTTAGCTTTTGCTTCATTGACTTTGGTGTATCCTTTCTGTTCTTCTCCCTCTCACCCAAGGAAGGACGGAGAGTCTATAAGTCTTATCTGAGCATTGGAAAAAAGTTAAAATCTCCCACAGAAGTTGCAGGGGCTGTGCCAGGCCATGCCGGAGCTGTGTCAGGATCTCAGGGTGCCCAGGCCACGCCGGAGGGGCAGGACGAGAACCGCAGAGTCCACGCAGAGGAGAAATGGGTGCCAAGGCCGTGTGTCCATGGCTTTCCCCCGGCGCTGCCCGCCCCCAGCTCCAGCCGCAGCCCGGGGGTTCTCCCTCTGCCCTGCCCAGCACACAAAGCCCTGGGGGCTCTCCCGAACCGGGCCCGGCTGCCTCCCCCCAGCCCGTGAGGGCGGCCGGGCGGGCTCGGCCACCCCAGGGCTGCTCCGAGCCGGGACAGGGCAGGGAAGGGCCCCCCGAGACACGGACACACCGGGAAAAGGGCCAGGATCTCAGCAATGGGCTCGGCTTCTCTTGGCCACTGGGACCCCGGGTTAAAAACGAGGCCCAGCCCGTTTCCCGCCAGGTCAGTGTTACCTTGTGGACGGCCGGAAACGCAAAAAAAAAGCTTTCCTGGGGTTTACTTGCTTCAAATGTGATTCACAGATCGAACTGACTTTTTCAATTGTTTTTTTTCAGGTTGTCAACAACTAAACCAGCCTCCAATTGGCCCCATCAATCCACAGAGGAAGTTCTCATGGAGAAAAAACTTCTTATTGTGCCCGGTCCCCAGGGTAAAACCAGCACACTGGGATGTACCAGTTACATCACACCTTGCAGTAACACTCCTTCTGAATTCTACTTAAGGAACAAAGATAAGACATTAGTACTTCTTATTTACCCAAAATAATATTATTTGGGCCTATGTAATCCACCCAAATTTCATTTCTTGCTTTTGAGTGTGTCAGATGCAGTTAAGAAGTACTATATTATCTAATATGCTGATGTGTTGCAGGCTGTATTAGTAAAGGTAGAAATACACCAGAATGAAGGTAGTAGAGAGTAGAAGAATTATGATATGGGAGATAAAACTATAAAAAAGGCAAAAGCAGAAATGTTGCAGTTTGAGTTCTACGAAATTATCATGGTTTCAATATATTTTAAAATTAATTTTAAAACCAGCAAAAATTGTCAGTGTCTTCTAAAGTTAAGGTGGTTGAAACAAAACCAAAATAAACCCATCTGACATCAGTTCTGTGTAATGACAAGAATATACAGCAACCAAAGGGATATTTTGAAAAAGTATCTTGTCAGATCCTCTCATTTTAGAAACCAATTGGAGTGAAATTCTTCTACTAGTCAAAAATAATAGCACAAGAAGGAACAGAGCTGAGATTCAAATTTTAGGATCTTACATCCAGCGAGAATTCATTTTGTTCATTTTTCTGCTTGAAACTTGTAGTTCACAACAGTTTTAGCTTTTCACAGTACCTGCCAATAAAGTGTTTAAAACCATTTTGAGATTCTGAGATTCTGAACTCTTTGCTTAAGTACATTATGAAGCTGCATGTATTTCTGTATAAACTGCACTGTCCCACATTCCTAAAAAAAAAAAAAAAAACAAAAAAAAACCAGAAGAAACCTATTGAATTTCCCTTATGGAGGCAGCTTACATGCTGGAGTTGTTAGTGAATGAATCAACAGGCCTGGGAGCTACAGATTGTAACATATTGGAAGGGGTCTTAAGTAGATTTTGCCACTCAGCAATACAACAATTATTCAATATAAAAGAGATTTTCCTGTCTTCACTTTTAGTCTCTATTTCTGAACCACACAGGTACATTTTTTTGCTTGCTCTAATACTTCTGATTCTTATCACATCCTTTTTTCTTTAACACTAACAGGAGAGCAGAGTTCAGCGTGGAAGTACTTTTATGGAATAAAACTACAATGCAAACTCCAGAACAGAGTCCAACCACCTCTGGCTGTAAGAAGCTATAAAATATTATATAACATTATTATACATCAATACAACATTATCCTCTTCCCAGGTAGAGAAAGAAAATCCTGCATTGTGTAAACACTCTGTGGTTACATGGTAATACCATACAAAACTAATCAAGATCAGGATAAAGATCATTTTAGGGAGCAAAATAGGTGTGGAACATTATAGGAAACTAAAGACTCCTGTGAGAATACTGACAAAAAAACAGGACCAAGGAAAACTCACATTTGCTGATAATAAAGGTAGGAGATCTAGTGATGAAGGAAGAACACATAAACATGTTAGTACTGACCTTCCTCTTCTGCCTTTACAGGTGAGGTCTACTCTCAGTACTCCTTACTGTGCTTAATGGCAGCCTCAGGGTCTGAGGGAGTAAGTCTTACCCACAAGAGTAAATCAGGGTAGAGAGGAGTACTATGAATTAATCAGATTGGAAATACCAAGTCCATAGAACTGCATAGGACTCAAGGACGTTGCCAAATGACAGTGCTTTGAGACTATTCTCATCTCTGAGAAATCATACCTTTCTAGCACTACTACTGTTGCTGCTAAAGCAAGTAGTTTGTTTTCAAAGAGGGAATGGAAATGTATGAGTACTAAGAGAAAAACCAAAATCCAAAGATTTTGTCTGTGGGGCCAGACTAAGCATTTATACCTCTCAAATATTTTTTCCACTGTCTACTGGTAGTTCACTACCACTAGTCTGTGTGCTTGCCAGAAAACATGGCCATGATACAAAAATAAAGCACTGCAGAAATCAGTGCTCAGCATCAACAAAGGGTAGCCTTTGTTCTGTAAAACAGCCCAAAAAAAAGTTTAATCAACACTTTCTGCTTCCAGAGCTTTAAGATTTCAGCAGCACAGAATCCTGTGTAAGAAAAGGAAAAAAAAAAAAAAAGTTTTCTTGACAAGTGGAGTCAATCCCACCAGGAAACAAGAATACCTGTTCCTTTAAACCAAATAGGGAATTTGCAGAAAATTCCAAAGTATTAGGGGCTGAGAAAATAGGCAGATTCCCAAACATGTATGTGTTCAACATTCCTCCTCTCTCTTAGATAAGATCCCATGTCTGAAATCCTGACAAAAACTGGAGTATCTACAGTACTGACTTGCTACTGAAATTGAATCAATTTACTTCTTTCTAGGTGAAGGTTGTAATGTACATAATTTACTTAATACTAAGTTTTCATTAATAATGAAACCCTGCTGAACATTTAGGTACTTCAGAGCTGTATCAGTGGGCTGGGGCAGGGGCTACAGCACCCTTAAGTGAGAAAGGATGGTGAATAGAAGAATAAAATGCCAAAAATGAAAAGTGTCAAAACTGTTAAATTAGAAACAAACAGGGGAAAAAAAAAAAAAACAAAACAAAACAAAAAAACACTTTAGAGAAAATATGAACATGATACTGATCCATATATTATGCATGATACCATAGTGTTAAATATTATATACATCTGGTATATAAACAGCCTACTATTATACAGTTCAGATTTTTGAATGCTGCCTTGTCAACCTACATAAAGAGCAATTATTATATATTGGCTAGCTATTTCTACAAAATCTGAAATATTTCTCAAAAGTTGATAGATCTTTGATTAATTTGTGTAAATTAATTGCCAGCTGTGAAATGGCAACTGTTGTGTAAAGTAGTTGGATTAAAAAAACCCAAACTTTTAAGAACTAATACACAAATTGACCAATCTTGCATTGCTCTAAAGGTATTGCAAGGGTCATCAGTGAGACATTGCATGTCATTGCATGCATTGAGACATACTTCATATAAAGCACTGTTTCCTGAATTCAAAAGAATACTGTCTTGCATGCCTGAGAACTAATGTAAAAGAAATTCAAAAGTATATTTTCATATGCCAGACTGTACACAAAAATATTTCAGATAGAATGCATGAGGCCTAGCCATGTATTAACTGTCAGAGTCGTGTTTTGGATCTTGATTACTTTTCATTCAGTTCAGACAACTATGTAAGTTTCATTTAAGCATTATGACAAAAAGTATATATTTTATGTACAGGAATCCTTTCACTTTTTTTATCCAATGATTTTTCTGGTCTGTACCAATTTATGTCAGTTGACAACTTTATACTTTTGACAATTCCAGTTAATTAATTAGGAATCTGATATAACTTCAGCTTCTTAAGTGTGTGAGTAATTTAAGTAATGTTCTAAATTTATTACTTGACAGAACAGATAATTCACAAGAACAGAGAAAGGAAAAAAAGAGTGATTGTTGCTCACCTAAACTTCAGTAAGGCTTGCAAGCACAGCAATCTCATAGCCATGTACTGGAAATGCAGTCTGGATGGATGGACTTCACGGCATAAGAAAAGCTAGTGGGATAAGTAGCCAGTGACTCAGGGTCAATACTGTAGCACATACTGTTAAATTCCTCCATCTTGCCAAAGAGATGGAAGAAATGGGGCTGTTCAGACTAGAAAAGAGAAGACCTTATTGCAAGCCTGCCAGTACTTCAAGGGGGCTTATAAAAAGCAAAGAGAGATATACAGGCAGATAGCAAGAGGACAAAGGGGAATGGTGTTAAACTAAAAGCAAAGAGATTTAGAATAGATGCTAGGAAGGACTGCCCTTCTGTGAGAGGGGTGAGACACTGGAACAGATTGCCCAGAGAGGTGGCAGATGCCAGATCCCTGAAAACATTCAAGTTCAGGTTGCTCGGGCACTGAGCAACCTGATCTAGTTGAAGATGTCCCTACTCAGTGGAAGGGGTAGGACTAAACAACTTAACTGTTCTGGTTTTGTTCCAACTTCAGTCTATATTGATCAAAGGGATTTTTTTTGGCAGTTCCTGACATAAGTTTTCTTCCATCACACATTTGTCTTAAAAAGAAGTAAGATATTTAAAAACTAAACTGTATTTGTTTTGGAAAAATCAGAATGATGAAACTGAAATAAAATAACCAGTTAAATGTTACAGAGAATATTAAAAATCACATAAATTTTGAACATGTACAAAACAAATATGAAAACCTTTAGACCAGCTGTTAACTAGCATTTCAAAGCCAAATGAAGTGAGTTCATAGAATAATGCACCAGATGGAAGAAATATGTATACCCAGGGAATAACTGTTTCTTTATCTGCAATTCTAGCTGACTTTCAGACACATACTTATCACCACTCAAGAAAACTTCTTTACTCTGTGTAATACCTTGAAATAATGCAGTATTCTTTATGTCCTTGTCATTTTTTGCATAAGATTCTCCTTCAGTGTACAAAAGAGGAAAGCAGTAGGTAAATAAAAAAAAAAGAAAAAACAAACTTGATATATCTAAAAAAGAAAATCCTATATGTTTTCTTATTTCGCTCATGTCTTCATGTGATCAAATATTATATGTATCATTTAATAAAAATACATATAGGGGTCCTTATAAATGAAACTAACAGTTTTTGAATATGTCTTCTGTTTAACATTGATAGCTTCCTACATTTGGATTATTTTGGATGTGCCAAACTATAGAGAAATTACTTGAATTGACAACTATAAAGGACATGGCAGGAAACTTCCCTAGTACATGCTTAAATCCAAGATACATATGCTGCAAATGGTGCTGTCAAACAACATATTTAACTGCAACCTGATAAAGAAAGTTGTACCAATATGAAATGTGCTAAAAGATTGATAGGAAATAAAGATGTTGCAAATTGGTTCAGTAACACACAACAGGATATTTTAGTTTTAGTTTTATCCAAACGCTTAGGAGATTGACAAAGAGCATTGGTTTTGTGAGGCAAGGTTTTGGTAGTAGAGAGGCCACAGGGGCAGTTTCTGTGAGAAGCTGCTGGAATCTTCCTCCAAGTCTGATATGGCCAATGCCAGCCAGCTCCAAGACTGGCCAAGGTTGAGCCCAGCAGAGACTGAGGCAGCGCCTCTGGAACAGCTTTAGAAGAGGAAAGAAGTTACTGCTCAGGAGCAACTGCAGCCAGAGAAGAGAGGATTGAGAATATGTCAGTGGAGCAGCCCTGCAGACACCAAGCTCAGTGCAGAAGGAGGGATGAGGTGGTCCAATTTGTGGAGCAAAGATTCCCCTCCAGTCCACTGTGAAGACCATGATGAAGCAGGCTGTGCCCACACAGCCCATGAACATCCATGGGGGATATACTGATATCCACCTGAAGCTTATGGAGGACCCCACACTGGAGCAGGGGAAGAATGTGAGGAGTCCTCCTCATGAGGAAGAAGGAGAGGAAGAGGCAATGTGTCATGAACTGAACAGAACCCTCATTCCCTGTCCCCTGAGCCACTGAAGAGAGGGATGTTGAGAAGCAGGAATACAGTTTGGCTTAGGAAGAAGAGAAGGGTGGGGGAAAGGTGTATTAAGATTTGGGTTTATTTCTTATTATCCTTCTGTGATTTGAATGATAACAAACGCAACAATTTCCCCCAAGTAGAGTCTGTTTTGCATGTGATGGTAATAAGTGAGTAATCTCTCCCTGCCCTTATTTTGGTCCACAAGTCTTTCATTATATTTTTTTCTTCCCCATCCAGCTGAGAAGGCAAATGTTAGAATGGCTTTGGTGGGCACTTGGAATCCAGCCATGGTCAATACTATCATATACATAGAAATTTATTTTCTACATCTGAAAGCTATACATGATCCTCAGATGCTGCAAATCCATCTAGGTCATGATTTACAAAAGCTTAGGATACTGGTGCGTTTTTGTGCACTAAGTGCTTTGGACCAAAGCTTTTCCACACTGATTTTAGCAAATGTGGGCACATGCTAAGAAATATTCCTCATGTGCATATATTGCTTTATCCTAAATCTCAAGACCCAATCAAATTATTCATTATTTGACTTCTTTTGCTGTGGGGGAAAACTGCTTTCAGAGATGCAACTTCATGATAAAAACTACAGAAAACAGAGTGTGATGTAGACATCAAACACTAATGTAATTTCTCTCACATTTTGTTCAACCAAGTATAAATTCCTTTGTTGTTGGCATACGTCTCAGTGTTCCATAAGATGAAGTTAGTAGCCAATGTATAGAGATTAAAAAAAAAAAAAGATGTGCTTCTTTGTTTTGTGCTATAACTGTAATGATTTTGCATAATCACTGCAGCAAGTGTTGGAGGAGACAGAAAATTAATAAAACCTGCCGACAGCACAGAGGATAAAATCATTGCTGTGAATTTTCAGCTGTGCTATACTAAGTTATTTATTGCACACTACAAAAAGAGAGGATGTTTAGCTCAGATGCAGGCAGAAAATAAAGGCCCTCCAAGTCCAGATGTCTTAATTCTGATGAAAAGATAAAAGCTGAATTTTGAAGTATTAATATTTTATTTCTAAAATATTTTAATTATAATTTTTCACTCCTTAAGGCACTTCCCTTTCCTGTTTTCTTTAAAGCAACCAGATGGTTGAAACTTGTGGAACAGGAGCTATTTGCACATTCAATCCTGTCTTTACAACATTCCCTACAAAACTCAACACTTACTTAAGAAGATAGTAGTAATTGCACCTACACAAATACCATTGTGGAAAGAGAGATAGCTAAGAACCTGACAGTTAAATTAATTTCTCCTCTTCTTGCAGACTAGAGTGCAAATCCTTGCTTAAGAAATAATGAAGGAAGGCTTGCTTGCCTGAACAAGTAGCCTGTAAGAGACTCCAACAGAAGCTAGTACAGCAATAACATGAAGGTATAAGAAGGGCTTTTTAAACTTCTCTAAAATCTACAGAAGCACTGTCAGTAGTGCCAAAGTCACATACAACTTGCATAATAATCAGTTCAATGTGAGACCCTCTCTGTAGTCACAGCTGCAGTGCATAAGGAGATAAAATTTATTTATATAATCTTTCACAAACATATAGGCAGGCAGCAGCTTGAACTGAATCCTGGTTCATTCATAGATTCAGAACTCTGTGATTTGGAAAGAAACACTGTTAGGAATTGTTAGAGCTGTACTTGTACCTGCCATGAATGATTATTTTGGTCTGCTCAAAGAACTGGCAGCAAAGGTACTGGCAAAAGCTGGTTTAATATAAAAGTAAAAGCATGAAAAAGTTTGTTGGCAAGGTGCTCTCTATTGCTTACTAGATGATTAAAGAACACAGGGAAAAATCAGACTAAAATCTGAAATCAATCAATCAAAAACTAAATGATCTAAATAGAGGCTGGGATGAAAAGGGTAAAGGATAAAAAATATTAAAGGAGATCCATCCATGGAGTCACAAGGTTCAGAGTGGAATCTCTTGCCAAACTTTGCCCTGGACTTGAGAAACAATTTAGATGAAACTTATAAGCAGCACCTGTACTGAACATCACTAAAGTGATAGCTGAATTGACTCAATTTAACCAAAGATTCTGTAGAATTCACTGTAGCACAACAATAACTCACTTACAGACCTAACTTGCTTACAAATCTAATATTTAAGAATCTAAGAGATTAACCTTCATTGTACATTTACGATGTCATATTCACATTCACACACACACAGACCTAAGGAGTATATACAAGGCTCCATAGACAGCATTCAACAAGAATAGCAAACTTGGGAGTTCCCTGTCTCTGAGAGGTGTCCCACTCAGAGGGAGGTTGCTGGTCACAGCCTGCTGCTGTCCAGCAGAGCTCATAAGGTTGCACTTAGGATCACTGTTGACAGGGTCACAAGAGAGATGGCTTTACTCAGAGTAATTTTCCATCCTGGGGCCTCAATCCAGGTCAGTAACTTTCTTTGAAAGTTTGATTAAAAAAATTTGTTCCACTTGGGCTGTTATTCAGTCAAGAAAAATAGGTTTCCAATGCTGTTCAGTAAAAAGCGGGAGATCATTAGACAGCAGAAATTCCTGGCAGCAGACAGTGCTCTGCTGAGATCAAGAGGAGCTTAGGCCAGGTGCTGTTTCTTAAGACTGAGGTCTAATGAGCATCTCTGAGATAGCAGTGCAGCTCAAGGAAAGAGGGGAATGCACCACCATAGTACCTTACTTCAGTCAAGAGGTAAAGCCCAACTTCCTTGCTACTCACCAAACAGGGAACAGGTCTTTAGACAACCCTAAGTTTTATCTTGGTCTAACAATTTTGAGGAAAAAAAACCAAAACCAAAACCAAAACCACAACTATTTGTGTACACTATTTGTACAACTACTATTCAATGTTAACCTTTGGAAGGGAAGTGGAGAATAAAAAATAATGCAGCTATGACCACATCATGATTTGGATGTGAGCTCTGTCCTTATAGAACAGTCCTCTATTTTAAATTAATTTCACAGTCGCTCAGATAAAGGTCAAACATATCCTCAGGTATTCGTGCTTAATGTTAAGTGTTCAGGCACTGAAAAAAATTCTATACTATCCTTCCACATGAAGACAAGTGCTTGCTCACTGCAGTGTGCATGACTGACATCCATCCCTGACCACATTTTCAATTACATGATGCTTATTTTAATGCAACAAATATAGGACAAGCCACCGAGGCTCTTTCCAGACCATCTTGATATTTTGCAGTGTAATGTGAGTTGCAAACTGCCAGACAGGGGCATCAGGACTACTATGAGGAGATAGTCTGAATCTCACTATACTGCTTTATTTCCAGTCCCAGGATGTAGAACAGGTCAGTTTAAATCAAGCCTGCACTACCAGCTGCTATTAAGTCTTTTGTGAGCTCTAAGCTCTCTCTCTGTCTGCACTGGGAAAGAAAAACCAGAAGGGGGACAGTGGAAGTATGTAGAAATACAAATTATTCCATGCATACGCTTTTTAAAAGTAGCAGTCCTTTTACCTGTTCATTCTCTCAGGTTTTAGCAGTGTCCCTAAAAAAACTTTCTGGCCTCCTATGTGACACCTAGTACCTCCACTCTACCTAAATTTCTCTGATGAAGCAATGGCCAGGAGTAGCACTACAGATTTTCATTGCAAGGAACAATGTTAGTGAAAATCTAATTATGAAGGAGTACAAAAGCTTCAAGAGTGCTGTGATATTTTCTTTAGAAACATCAGAAGATATGGACTAAAGAGGCTGATGTAATGTTAAATGCGACCCACTGAAATACCACCTTCTTTCTGGCAAGGTAAAAAAAAAAAAAAAAACAGAAAAAGACATACTTTCTTTCCCCTTAAAATTATTCACATTTGATCTATTCCAAACCAAAAGGGGGAAAAAATAAAAAATAAAAAATAAATAAAAAGCCTAAACAACAAAGAACTTAAATCCATATAATTTCATGGATCACAAATTCAGGCTAGAGGAACTCAGGAAGTCCCTAGTCCAACTGCCCAGAGGTAGAAAGTCCAGCTCTGAGGTCAGACTGATTCCTAAGGGTTTGATCCAGTCTGGTCATTAAAAGACTGAGACTGAACAGTCTCTCCCACTCCTTGACTGTACTTAGGGTGAAAATGTCTTTATAAACAATCAAAATCTCTTGTATCAACTTGTGTAGTTTATAGTTTTTTTCCTGCCATGCAAAAAGAGCAAAACAGAGCAAAGCACTGTTTGCATGCCTGAAAAGAACCTGGCATCTGAGATGTTTTCCATGCAGTTCATGTGTAAAAACAGTCATTGTATAAAATACAGTGAAGTTTTTGAAATGCAGGCTGAAACGTTGACATTTTCAGCTTATGGAAAGAGAGGAAAGAAGTATCCCACCTTGCCTGCCCATAAGTTTTAAGAGACACTCCCTGGCTTTTGTAGCATCCCTTACCCAGCAAGAATACTTGGAAAGCATCAGCTAAAACCCCCAGAAAAGACAAACAGAGAAGTGCCAAATTTCTGAACACAAATTTGCCCAACTTAAATATTCAATTTTTCTGAAATATAAGCATTTACAAGAACTTCAGCTTGGGGTCAGACCTTCTATATAGGAACCTTTGAAGCTTTTTGATAACTCACACAGTCTCTAGAATGTCCTTTTTGGTTTAAAAGCTGAGTTCCCTTCCAAGAGAAATAGAACCCAGCAACAATCCTACATGCACTTGGTGCTGACATTTGTTGGAACTGCTTCACATCTCTTTCTCAGCATAGCCTTTTAGGCTCTTCATAAATATTAATTTACAGAGTACCCCAGAAGTATAGAAAGTTTTTTGATGAAAAGTGAAGACAGACAGAACATCTATTCCCAACTTCACAAACAAAATCTTCAGCAGAGAAGAACTAAACTTACATGCCTTATTTGTTAGGCAAACTGCAGTTGAACAGTTTCTTTTCTCTCCAGATCACTCTACTACTCAGTTGGAACAAACTTTTGGAGATCTTAAAATAAATGTTGACAAAGAGACAGGATCAGGAAAGAGTGCGCAGCTGAGAGACCAGAGGCCATGGGAAAAACTAAATCTGATCATCTGATCACTCCAGAATATGCCAACCAGTTTTGCAGGTGTATTTTGTTGTTTGTTTGGGGTTTCTGCAAATTTTTTGCACTTGAACAGGTGGTTTGAACTTGGAAGAGTAGACACCAGCATTTAAAAAATTTAATTAAAATAATCACAGTAAAACAAATCTCATTCTATGCTAAGCATTTCTGCTGATATAAACAAATTAATATGGACGTTATTACAGAGGTTTGCTTTTCTAATTTTAAAAATTCTGTGTGTGGAATTTTACTTCTGTTATTGCTTAACTTTCAGAGAAAAAAATGTTGTAGCCAGCCATTGACAAAAAAAGGGATGCTTGATAAAACCGTGACAGCTAAGTTCATTTACTACTGACATAGTGTTTTGTTTACAAATTTTTTCCACAAGTTCACGTGAAAGTGAGATAGCACCATGTGTGCCAGTCTTTCACCCTCACTAAGGGATTTGTATTCTGAGGGCTCTTCTTAGAGTTATATAGTTGATATGTTCATCCTTAGCAGATGTATTAGAGAGGAAAAATGCTCATCTTGATGTAACTTGCTTCCCTCGTCAGCTGGATAGGAAAGAGAAAATTTAATGAAAAGCTTGCAAACCAAGATGAAGACAGGAAGGGATCACTCATCAGTTACAGTCATGGGCAGAACACACTCAGCTTGGGGAAATTAGTTTAGTTTATTTGCGATAGAATTAGAATAGGATAATAAGAATTAAAACAAAGAAAATTAAAACCCATTCTTCCCATTCCTCCCTCTTCCCAGGCTTAACCTCATTGCTGATTTTCCTACCTTGTTCTTCCCCAGCAGGACAGGGACTGGGGGCTGTGGTCAGTTCAGCATATGATCTCTCTGGCACTTCTTCCTCCTTAAGGGAAGGACCCCTTATACTCTTCCCCTGCTCCAGTGTGTAGATGCTCATCCATGGGGTGAGTCCTCTATGAACACCTCCAATGTGAGTCCCTCTCATGGGCTGCAGAATGGGTCCCTTCCATGGGGTGCAGTCCTTCAGGAACAGGCTGCTTCAGAGTGGCTCCCCTGCAGGGTTACAAGTCCTACCAGAAAACCTGCTATAGTGTGGGCTTCCCACAAGCTCACAACCTCATTTAGGCATCCACCTGCTCCGTTTTGGGGTCCTCCATGGGCTTCAGGTGGATCTCTGCTAAACCACAGACCTCCATGGCTGCAGGGGGATAGTCTTGGTCTTCACCGCAGCTTCAGTGCCTGAAGCACTTCCTCCATCTCCTTCTTCACTACTCTTGGTGTCAGCAGAACTATTTCACTCATATATTCTCATTTTTATCTGCTGATAGTATTCTGACAGTAGTTCGGGCTTTTTCCTACTACTGTCTCTGATGGGCTCAGCCTTGTCTAGTCCTCCCACTGCTGTTGTTCTTCTTGGCTGGTACCTGAGGTTAAACAAAATTCCTCAGTACTTCACTGCAGAAATGCAATATTTTAGATATGGGAAAGTGTTTTAAAGTTTCTGAACTCTCCAGAAGTCCTGTGTTGCTTCCTTCTAGAGAATATCATCAGTGTAACTCCAGAAAGCAGTGTGCAAAATTGCAGAACACCAGCAGCAACTTTCAAGTAGGTTTCAGGCATTATTCAAATTGCTCTAAGTATCTGTTAAAATAAAGTAACTCCAAAATTTACAACAACTTTCTCAAAGAACTTAACCTCCAGTAAAATAACTTCTTCTTGAACAAAAATCTCCATTAAGCACCTCTCTGTTTTAGTATCCATTAACAGAGAAAAGGATGTTAGAAAATCTTCACATCTGAAATATCTGCAAATCTGAAAGTTTTTACTTGAGTGTTTTAAGTAGTGTACTATCAACTTTCAGTCTTATAGTTTAATTTTCTCCCTTCCCTAGCAGCTGTGCTATGCAGAGGAACACATTTTTCAATAAGGGGAGGAAGAGTCTGTCTAAATATACTCACATACTTACATATCTTGTTGCACACAAATAATTTATATTGAAACAGCCATCTCTGCCCACTGTTTGGACAATCTACTATAATGGCGAGTTACAATTATTCATACATGTATTTTGCAGATACAGTTTCTTGTGCCTCTATTCTTATTTTATGCCTCTTTACAAACAGTATATTTTAAACAATCATATAAGCAAAAAATTAAGTTACATTATTACGAGACATGTAATTCCAGAGTTTATTAAAAGAACATTTCTGAAGATTCACATCGCTGTAGGCAACAGCTGGAGATAGAAAAGGAGCAGCTGGTGGTTTTCAACAGCTGGTGACAACAACCATTGATGAGAGATACTACATATTTTTTATAAAAAAGAAAAACACTAATAATGTTTCTGAGTGCTGAAACAACTACTCTGGCAAAAGGAGTCAGAAGTGTTTGTTTGCCTTATAGATTCACGGTATGTCTACCACTGGTAAAAGAGTAAGAACCAACAAAAAAAAAAAAATTAAAAAAAAAAAAAAAAAGAAAAAGGAACTAATCTGAACTAATCTAAGTCCAAAACCTACACTAGTTTGGGTATAATGACATAATAGTTGTGTTAACATAGAATTTTTGCAGGTGGACCTGACTAATAAATAGATACCATGTTTTGTAGTAGGAGGATTTGAAGTTACACGCCTTGCCCTACTTCAAAAACAAACTTCCTAAGAAAGGGTTTTCATGCATTGGCTAAATCCTGATAAATTTGCATGATAATATTCCCTTGCCAAAGGTCCCAAAGCCCTGCAGTCTTTTCTCTTTTGAAAGCCCTCAGACTACATGTTGCCCATTTCTTCACCCTCTATATGGAAGATCATCAATGGGTAGAAGTCTTTGGGCTGCATCAGACATGGAAGATTCCTTGTGACAACCTTAACCCATGGAGGCAGCAGATCTTCCTACTGATTGGGCCCATTTGGCCCAGCTTCTTGCTTCACAGCTGGTACCCTCCTCCTTGCTAGGGAGATGAATAGAACAGCCCCTTGATTTTGAATTGTTTCTGGTAGCTGCTCCTACTTTAGGGAGGCCAGAGCATGGTCCCACCAGTTTATCTCCCTCCCTGATTCTCTGATGTTTCTCAGCCTTTCTACTTAATTTCATATCTCCATTAGACTGAGCAGCTTGTCCTCCTGGTCACATCTGATGCACCTTCCAGTGTCAGGGGTGAGGGTGGACCCCAGGGATACTTTTTAGGGTTCCTCTGATATTAGGGCAATAGTAGAAGAAAATAAAAGAAGAGTGGTGCAACAACCACGACTAGCAACATAAAATACTTAAATAATAGTGAAAATAAATATGGGATGAGGTCCAAAAAGCTGAACACTAACCAGGTCTTTGTAGGAGACAGTGGTCAAAGACAAGGGTGAGGGAAAAATCCAGGGTATTTATAATGGATGGTGAGAGGTGGGTCCAGGGTCAGAATCCAAGGGGTAAAGGGAAAAGTGGTGCAAAGGAAGAGTAATGTAGGGCAGGAGCCAATAGGGTAAGATGGGGGGAACAATGCAGTAAACATGAACCAATGGGGGTACAAAGATGCAAAAACTTTCCAGAACTGGAAGGAGAAAAGGGAATGACATAACTGGGAATAGGAGCAACCAGTAGGAAATAAGGGTTATAGAGCATCACTACAAACAGTTCAGAACTTTTGACAACCTTTCTTCCTGAGGACTATTGTGAACTTAAGCAAATGCCCTCCAAGGCCTGAGGTCGAGGGACAACTCTTCATCAGGAACACTGGCCTGGCTGGGGATGTCATACAAGCCGATTCCCACATTCCACATTCCAGCATGCTACAATCCACTGAGAGGCATGAGCATTCCCTGTAGCCTGAAGTCTGAATGGCTACACGGAATTTTGCATGTTTTTCATGTTTTTTTGTGAGGTCTCTCTGGGCTGCTGCATCTTTTTCAGCACCCTTAGGCAAGACCTCAGAGTGGACATCATATTTGAGCTGTCTTGGGGAACATAAGGACCAGGAACTGAGCTGGCTGCTTTTGCTGCAGTACCTCACCCTGACTGTAAAAATGGAGTACCACTTGTGCTCCCTGGAGCCATTTAAATCTCTCTCAGATGCTCCTAGCAACACCCCTTCTTTCCCTGACTGGCTGATGAGGTGTGCCAGGTCCTGAGGGACCCTGGGCTGCTGCTCCAGTTAACATTCAAATAACATTAACCCAAATTCCTAACACCACAATGAGAATGGGAGGAAAAAGCATGCCTCCTCAAAGTTTCCTTCCCCTTTGTAGCACATTTTTAATGCACAGAAAGCAATTTAGTCTATAACATCTTAAAACACCCATCTTGTTAGTATTGACCCACATGCTGTGCCTTTTAAAACCTAATCTGTGAGAAAATATTTTAAAAACAAAGAAAAAAATTACACTTTTAATGGATTAAAACAAATAAAAGAAATAATGGTTAACTAGCAGTATGCAAAGAAGCAAGCTATTACTACTGGCAAAATGCCATTCTTTTGGATCATGGAGCCAAGCCAAGTTGTGTCATGTCAAGTTGAGCCAGGCTGAGCCATGGTGGAACAGGCTGGAAATCCTGGCTCTTACTGCATGACAGAATAAAACTCTTCAACAGACAGCTGGGCTGCTCTGCTCTTCCCAACAGAGATGGAAAATCCACTGTTAGCCACTGAGTGCTACAGCAATGCTAGTGAGATCCCAGTCTGAAAGCATAGGGCTGCTCACAGAGGAAACAGGACTGTGGGAGTTCCAAAACAGGTACAAACAGCTGTGATCTCATTGCAGGCCACATCTTCCCTTCTCCAGAGACTTCTCAGCCCATTGGTCCTTGTCCTCCACAGGAACACTGCAAACACAGCAGTCATAATGTGATACAACTCCCAGAGCTGGAGATGACTCTTCATCAGAAACAAATACTTGCTGAATATTGTTGTTCCCATGCCCTGCCCATGCACTGAGACACTGCTGCCATTCTGATCACTCGTGCTCCCAGAAATAAATAGATTTCAGCAGTGCTCTACTTGGCTTCCTGAAGGCTCTCAGGAGTTAGAAGTGTATGTTGTGTTGCTAATCACCCTCCATAGGACCCTCTAAGTCCTACCAGTAATCCTCGCTACTGTACCCTGGCCACATGGTACTTCAGAATCTCATCAGGAGTTTTAATAGAAGGGACACCAAACCCAACTAAAACAAACCAAGGGTTTCATCTTAAAGGGCTTGCCCTGTGTCAGATTTCAACACAGGAGAGTCTGGACTAGGGAGCCCCCTGAGGCGAATGATGGGGGTGGACTCAGTGTGTAAAAGAAAATGCAATTTGGGAGAGAGGAGGAGAGGTCAGAGTGTATTAAGAGATGCTGTGTAATCTCTATGCTATATCCTATATTCCCTAATCATCAGGAATACATTGCAAGTGCATGGCAAATGTGCCCCTATGCTGGCCAGACGTTATCCACACTCACACACACACCCCGCTGGGTTTGAAGCAGGATCCCAGGGGAAGCTCAGTCTCTCTTTTTGCAGCACAGAGGAGGCTGCACATCAGCAAGCTGTGTGAGCACCTCAGTCAATTCCAGATGGGAGCTGATGATGCAAAGAAGCTCAGGAAGGCTGCAGATAGTTGTAGATATAGAGCAGAGGCCCCTCAAGGAGCTGAAGGAGGCTCAGGGAAGGCACCGCAAGGAATGGGAAGCTAAGGAGGTCTGCAACCTTAATGTGAGCCAGTGGAAAGTTTGAAAATCATTCATACTTGGATCTTAGGACTAACGAGACTCTGCAGGTGGTGGGATTCATGTGTCAGCAGCCCAGGAGCACACTGCCTACAGCAGAACCTGGGGTGCTGGGATTATGCAGCAGAATATCATAATCAGGGATGCTAATAAACAAACTGGCAATCAGATGTCTCCAAGAGAGCCTTGCTGGAATGGGTAACCCTGGTGTTGCTGTCACAACCTCACTTGGTGATGCTCCAATACCCAGAGCAGCCAGGAATCTTCAGACCATGCCTTCCTACCCCCACTCACTTAGCCATGTTGGAAGAGTGAAGATTGGGGTGATGCTACATGTTCTGCAATCTCCTGCATCCATATTGTCAGGGCTTGCTCCATGGCTCAGCAGGGGTTGGCTCCCTCCCCTGGTTCAATTGTAAGTCACTTATTTCAGTAATACTTTCAGATATCTTTCAGGACAGGACACAATCTTAACACCTGTTCCTCTCTAAATCACCTGGGGATAACTCATCAAACCAAACACAGACAATAAAAGTGAGCTACTCAAAACTCACTTAGTTGGAAAGGACAACTTGTGCTCAGAAAGCACAATGTTATTTTGCAGAAAACCTTAGCCATTTGAAAATCTGTCTGCTCCAAATCAAACAAAAAAAAAAGAAAAAAAAAGAAAAAAAAAGAAAAAAAAAAGAAAAAAAAGAAAAAAAAGAAAAAAAGAAAAAAAAAGAAAAAAAAAGAAAAAAAAAGAAAAAAAAGAAAAAAAAAAGAAAAAAAAAGAAAAAAAAAGAGGAGTTGCATTATTTTCTCCACATGATTCTACAAAAAGTTTAACTGCAAAATCTCAAAATTACTATATTCTACTGCCATATTATGATAGCTTCAAAGTAATGCCATTGTGACAGCATACATTTTAATGTATAATTATATGGAATAGTTATCATTGTGCAGACCACACACAGATTAAATATTAATATTGCCTTTACAATATTAGAAAATATATATATCAGTGAATATATTTTTGGGTGCTTCTGTAGACATGTAATATATATATGCAGATATGTATATACACACATACATAAACAAATATCTCTATATATTTACAAAACTCCATAAAAATGTTAATTTTAGAAACATGGTCTTTTCTGACAAAAAACTGCTCCAATGATTTTTTTTTAAAGAAAGCAATCTATTTTTATAATTTTGTGATTCAAATATACATCCCTCCCCCAACTGTCCCTCCACTGTCCACTCAGCCTGCATCAATATTCATATCTCCCTCTAATCATAAGATGAGCTCCCTGAAGGCCTATAGTAGTTAGGTTCTCTTTATATGACCATTAAAATAGATAACTGGTTTTGCCATTAAGCGTCTCTCAGCCTTCTGTGCAGTTATGCAGAAGTGCTTATGGTCCAGTTCCTAACAGGGAATCCACTCTGACAGAACCCTTGAGAAACATTTGGGGTACTATCTTGCCAATAATGCTTAGAAGCAGAAAGTTAAGTGAACAAAGTCCTTCAGTGAAAGTTAATTTAGCTATAACCTTGAGTCAAAACCTTACTGAAGAAGTACATTAGGAAGAAATCTTAGCTTAAATTAATTCAACCTGAAAGCTCAATAGAGACATATTAACATTTGTAGCTAGACAAATCAAAGCAGGGAGGCTTTCGGTAGAAAGCAGCACTAATTAAGACAGAAAAAAGAACTCTAGAAATTTCTCTAACCTAGCAAACTTCCAAAACCTGCAGTGGAACAAAAAAAATAATATTTTATATCAACAAACATCAACCAGTAAAAGCTCTTTTTGTAACAGAACTGTTTTCATAAAGACAATTCTCTATTATTTCTTATTTCTTTTCCTCTGTTTCTTCCTCTGTTTCTACCTTTTTCAAGCAGTTTTTCATCTCACTCACTTTGCCCTCCTTTTCTTTCTAATTTCTTATGTTCCACCTCCTCTGAAAGTCTACTGCATGAAGCCTTTCTTATGTCAATCATCTCAGTGATTACAAACTTTCTTATTGTAACCACACAGATATAGGACAGCCAGGCTATTATAAGTAGATGTAGGACAAAAGGTGACAAGGCCTTTACACCCCACTTATTAAAAGGAAAAGTCGTTTCTCTGAGAGCTTTGGTGTCTAAGATGCTCATGCTTATATTCAAACCTATTAATTTGAACTAGAACAGGGCTGAAGGCTGGAATGTTTTCCACTGGTGATCTCTGAACCCATTCTGTCACTGTTTTTGGTAAAGCCTCAGTTCCTTTTACTTCAGGACCTCCTATTTACCTCCAGTTCCTTCAAAATTTAACCCAAATTTTGGAGTTAAACTTTTGAGATTATACTATAAAAATAATTGCAAGGACAAATACATTTCAGTGCTGCATCAGAATAATACTGAGGTGTGTTTTTAAACATAATCATTATGTGTCAGCTATGAAGAAACCATTATTATACACTATTCAGTCATGAACTGAAACGGTGATTTTATCCAGGTATTAAATGGTTGTTTGGGGTAGTTTCTGTTGTTGCTGCTACAAGATTACTGCATAAGCAATGATTTTTGAGATCTTCACAGTATTTCAAATGCTGCTTTTATTAATGTTACATACCTCTTTAGTACATATTTAATAACCTACCATTTAACATGAAATAGACTCCACCACAAAAAAGTCTCCACCAGAGGAGCAGCAAATAAATGAAATTTGGCTTTCATTAAATTGCAAACAAGTTACTAAATATATGGTGGACAAAGGGTAAGCTTCTAGTCCCCTAATATTTGATGATTAAAACAGGACTATCTCACTTAATATGATTAAGCCTAGATATAAAGAACATCAGAGTGGGGAGGGAAAAAAAAAAAGAGAGAGAGACAATTTGATTCACAAATACATTATTAAATTGATGTTTATATAGATTTTTCTGAAGAAGTTCAGGACAACAAAACCTGTGATTACAGTTATTATTATTTCTGGCTAGTAAGATGACATTTTAAATAATAATAACTATTTCAAGTCTATCTTGAATACAGAAACAAAATATTTTTTTCTTTAAAATCCTGAAGTCCATTTTATACACTTAGATCTCTTGGATTACATTACTAAATTGCTAGTTCTCATTAATTTAAAACTTATCTGCCTAATATATCTCCTAAAAAGTCCTGTCTTAATTTCCAGAGGCAGAACTGCTTCAACATAGTGCAGATGTATTCGGCAAAGACCAGAAAATAGCATCATCTAGTCCAGAACCTACAGGAGCAAAATTAAATAATTTCATCACATGGAAACAGAAAAATCTCACTTGGTTGTAAGGGCAGAAAGTTGAGAGAGAAAGATAGATTCTCAAAATCTGAGCCAAACACTGTTTGCTAATAAGAATTAAGTAAGTTCCGAAAGCATATTCCATCTTGTACAATGAAACGTTGTCCTCAAGGCACATGAACATAAGAAGGGAAAGAAACCTCAAGAGCTCAGTTAGTAAAGGTGTTTAGAAGCATGTCTTGAAATCAGAGAAACTGTAAAGAATAACTAAGGCAAAGCCCTGCAGGTGTTCGAAACAGCTATTTCCTTAGGAGACCTCTTTCTTTCCTCTAGTAGGCACTCTCATAACAACAATCATAGACATTTTACTCACAAAGAACTTTTGTTTTCTACTTATGTATTTCAAGATAAAAAGTAATCTTTGTTAAGAGGCTTTCTTAGATAATAACTCTAAGATGGGAATGGCTACATTATTTAAATTGTCGCATTATCAGTAGTGCAGTTTGTATAGGTACTACTAAACTAAATACGAACTTGAAATTCAAGTACCATTTGTCTTGGTATAGCTGCAACAAAAGGGGAGGGTTGCTCATATGCTCAAAAAAAGAATAAAACTTAAATATGTGAAAAGGATTTTTCTCCAGCTGAATGGCCTTTCCCAGAAGTGAGAGCCACCCAGCAATGCAATCTGGAGTGGTTAACTGATGGATAAGAGCACCTTATTCAAGGTTGCTGGAACAGCTTCAAAACAGCTTTTCACTGTTCTAAATTCAACAGGTCTGAAATTTAACTTTTACTGTTGCTGGTTCTGTAAGGCAAATTTTGTTTGGAAAAGTGTCATACACAATTACTAAATTTGGTAAGGTAAGCAATGATTTTCTTTTATAACCTGCAATAGAATTTTTTTTTTTTTTTTTTTTTTTTTTTTTAGTAACTGGTGTCAAAGAGACAGAAAGTTTCTCTGAAAGAGAGCAGATACTTAGGGAGACTGGAGCATCAGATCATTCATATTAAAAAAAAAAGTTTCTCTAGACCAGAGATCTGTATAAACTAGTGAAGGAATAAATATAAATATAAATTCAGAAAGAGGTTCCTTTCCCCTCTCTCATAGACACTGAACTAATATTGCTTCAGATCACTGAGAAGAATTTCTAGGCCATGATATGACATGTCCCAACAGAGACATAGCGATCACTAATGGTATTGGTTATTTTAAATACTAAAGTCTGATTTCAAAGTACTGAATATAAATATGACATGCACAGGAAAAAAAATAAAATTAATGAGCCACTTTTTATGGATGTTAAACAAAAATAAACACAGAGCTGAGTGTGTGCCAGGCACTTGTTAGAGCACTGTGGTAATAGCACCTAAGTTGTGTTAATCAATCCCTGTACGGGTCATTTACTTAAGAGTTGAACTTGATGACCTTTCTGGATCTCAGAATATTGTGCAAATCTGTGATTCCTCCACCCCAGGTACTGGCCTTCAGTGGGACACAATCTCAGGCCAGGAAGCCTCTCCTGGTCCCATCCCATGGGTGTGGCTGGTCTTGTCCTCTTTCCAGCCCGCAACAAGACTGATCACCCATTCCAAAATGACATGGTCAAACACAGTCAAAATACTGACACAGGCAGCTACAGAGACAGTGTACTGTCTGTACTGACACCTACTTAAAATACCAGCAGCATGTATCCACAACAAAACCACCACTAAGCTTTTTTTTCCTCTTGGACTGATTAGAGTTGAAGTCCATTTAAAAAAATACAGGCTCTCACTCCGTTGTTTCACAAATGTGTCAATTCATAATATCTCTGTACTGGTTTTGGCCAGGATGGAGTTATTATTTTTTTTTTATATATATCTTGCATATTGCTATATTTTGAGCTTACTATTAAATCATTGTTGACAATTTAGAGAAGTTTTAATTATTTCTGAACAGGGTTTATTAGTGCAAAAGCCTTTTTTGTTCTTCACATCCATCAGTGAGGGGGTACACAAGACAGTGGGAGGGGGCAGATCTGGGACAGCTGACCCCGACTGACCAAATGGCCGTTCCCTACCATATGGCATCATACTCAGCAATAAAATCTGCATGGAAGAAAGAGTGGACACAACATACAGAGTTATGACATTTGTCTTCCCATCACTTCATTTTGATGAAACCCTGCTTTTCTAGAGATGGCTGAATATCTGCCTGCTAATGAGAAGTAGTTTTATAATGAAAACAAAATGAGGGATTAATTCACTATCTCTATCTCTGACCATGAGTTTTCTCAATTTTACACTTTCAATTCTCTTCTCTGTCCCACTGCAGTGGTGTGAGCAGGCAGCTGTGTGGGGCTTAGCTGCTTATCAAGGTTAAACCAAAACAGTCCCAAATATCAGCACAAACTCCATAACCACCTAAAACACAGTTTAGAGATTCTGGGTGCTTTACGCAGCCACTGCTTCAGACCTTGAGTCTTCTCATATGCAGGTCTCCTTCTACTTGCCACTGAGCCCAGTTTGACATCTGCTAGTGCATTATATGCAATCATGGAATGAATTGCAAAGCCCTAGGGAAACACAAACCATCTGCTGTTAGTAGACCTATAGGCCCCCTAGCCCACAGCCATTTCTCCAATGACAGACCTTTCAACCATTCATCCCCTCCATCTGCTGGCATTTAGATCTTTGAGCACATGCACAGAATCCCTTACATAAAAATAGTTATAACCAAAATTATTAAGAAGGTAAGATACACTGAAGTGGTCAGGTACTGGATGCTTTTTCAGCAAAAGAGTACTGAACAGCAGATGTTTATGTGCAACTGGCCCCTTTCACCAAACTTCTCTCCTTTTTCTCATGTTTGCACAGCTACCATCACCCCACACTCTACCCTTAGCCTTCCATTTCTCCACCCTCCTTTCCTCCCAAACAACCAATCTGACCCCAGGTGCTTTACTCCCTGTCAGTCTCAGTTTGGATTCACCCATACTCAAATCCAGTATTTCTGACACTATTACCTAGGTCACCCTGGTCTTTCATGACAATACTGCTAAAATCACCTACCACTGTTCTTGCAAGATAGCACTCCCACAAGGTCCCATAATGCTCTTCTCCATCTCCTTAAAAAGGTCAGACATTCCCTACACGACTGATTTGTCACAGCAGTGCCTCTGCCATCCTCACAGTGAATTATGGAACCTGTGTTACATCCCATAGCTCTGCATTCTCCATTCATTCACCTAACTCTCATGGCCAGGCCCTAGTCTTTTCCCTGCCTGTCTCAGCAATAAGTACACACACACATATCTTCAACACTGAGCTGCTCTCAATCAGCCTCTGAGGGAAGAGCTTTAAACCCTACTACCCTAAGAAACAACCAGGCTTTCCTTCATTCCTGCAAGATCCTTATCGCTACTGAAGATCTAGGACTCTCCTAGCAACAGCTATTCCTACTCTTGATGGATGTAAATTACAGTGGATTGCTGCAGTGACTGCTGAGAGGTTGGAAAAGCTTAGCTAGTTGAGCACTGGGAAGATTAAAAATGAAATACCATGTTCCTGCAGAGAAATAGTTTCTGGGTAGGGTACTACTCTTCCAGTCTAGGGAGTTCTACAAGTTGCTGCTCTGTTACAGAATTAGCATTCTGATCCCAGCAACAAGTCACAGAGGAAAAGCCTCATCCTTTTGGTTAGGTCATGCTCTAATATGCTAACAACAGGCTGAAGCCTTGGGACAATTAATACATTTGAAGATCCTTTTGTAGTGCTAAAACAGCATATGGAGACCTTAATGAAAGTGAAAGTTGCATTACTTTTTGATTAATATTGCTGCCAAAAGCACAAGTCTCTGTTCTGGCACAGAAAGAAAGCATCAGTGCACTTGTTTCCTGAAATTAAATTAAGTTTATTAGACAGGAAAAAGAACAACTAAATGCGACTTAATAGGAAAAGCAGGATGAAAGTCAAGATCCAAAAAGACAGTAATATCTAATTGCAAGGATTTGGAAAAACGCTACTATTTCTGAGTATGGCCTATATTAGGGTCTATAAAATATGGCATCTGTTATCTTCTCCAGGAGTACATATCCATTAATAGATTAATAGATTTTGCCTACATTAAAGCTTTGCTAGGTAACCCTATGCAGTATATTGAATTTGTTAGTCTGGACTAGAGTTCAGCTACATCAAGTGCAGGATGGCCAAATGTCAGAATATCTAATGACTATGCCCCTGGAATCTTAACATTAAACTGAAACCCACAAAAATAACTCAATTTCAGTCCATCCAAATGAAATCATAACTTATTTACTTAAACTGCAAGAACTCTGGAGGAAATAATCTGTCAGCAAGCAACATAAATTGAAGCAGATCATGCCTAGTTGCAAATAGTTGATTATCCAAATATCTATTGAGAATGTTTTCAATTGTTAACCCATTCCCAGATGGATAGAGGTCTACAAGTTAGAATGAATGATCTATGAATGATCTCTAGAATTAAGGAACTTACAGGACCAGTAGATGTTTCTGAAGGTTTTAGTAAAACCAAGTTACTAGCAGCCTGGAAAAGTTTCGGAATATAGACAGTGTTGTGGAGATCCTTATCAGGAGAAATACATTTCCATGGAGCAGTTATGATTTTATAGATATGAATATTTTCTGCAGGGAAAGTAAAAAACAGTACACACAGATGTCCCTAACTAGATGTTTTTTACAGAGCTTCTCTTGTAAAAGCTGTTCTAAAAGCCATTAAGTGTGAAATAGGGATGAGATATGGATATACATGATAGTGATACACATATTTGGAACATGGATGAGGAAAAAATTAGCTCATCACCAAATTCTTTTGGGACTTTGAATCTGAACTTGTTTAGCAAAGATTATCTGAAAGAGTTTTACTATTACTGAAGTTATAAAACCCAGAACTGAAAAGTTATAATGAAAATTCCAAAGCAACTTGTACTACAGCAGCAGCAGACACTGCTATAACGAGTTTTCCCTGTGGCTCAGAAATAATTCTAATTTCTTTTTCTTAGTGGCATTTACTCTTAAATGTGGCATTCTACACTTGCATCTTACTTACTAGATTTAATTCACCACATTCATTCAAAATAAAATCAATTAAATAGAATCATCAATCAAACAGTTTTTCACTCTGAATGTCCTTTTGTGAACTGAAAGAGCTTTCACTTCCCCAGTGAAGATTTTTATATTTTCTTAAGCATGTGTTACCTTTTCTTAAAGCCAGTCAGACTTCTTGAGGTCAGGAAAGGGAGGACGACTGCACTTTCAAATACTGAGAATAAAAAATGGTTGGAGAGGTGAGTTGGACTTGTTAGTCTTTTCCAGATTTAAAACAGGTAACACACCAGTGAAGGTTAGCCATTATCAGCATTAATAATGACATCACAGCGGTTGACATGATTTAAAAAGCAGTTCTGTTTTGAAAGCATATCCTTGCAGTTTATCCTTACTAGCACAGTAAAAAAAAATACTGAGGCAAACTCAACTGAGACTATAAATTCCTGCAGAATGGTGTCCTGCCAAATTCTTGCTTGCTTTTCACCAGAATTACTCAGGTTGCATAAGACCATTCCTTTCCTTTGGACTTCTCTTTCAGATTGCTTGGAATTCCACGTCTTCCTGGATGATTTAGTGCTGATGCAGTGTTGCACAAAATGTTTCTTCACCCATACAAAAGATTACCTTCCTGACAATGTTCTCCTTCTTTGCACCTTGTTATAGTTTGGGTTTGCCAATTTTAATATACTTACCTTTTGTTGTGAAGTAGAATTAGGAGTAAAAGCAAAGCAGGCTTAAAATGTAACAGGGGATAAAGAAAAACATTATTAGCAACACAAAGAAAAATAGTAATAAATTCAGAATAGATCTTCAGACTACTCTCTCCTTCCCCTTTTCACACTTTTAACAACATACAGAGTCACTTCAGCCAATTCCTTACTTAAATAATCTTTTCAAGTTCACTTTAGGGAGAGGAGCTCCTTCTTTTCAGCCATAGGGATCTTTTTAAGAGAGGAAATAACCAGTTCTCTCCTGAATACAATTTTTTCATGAATAACAGCCACCCAGGATCTGCCATCATGAAACTCCTCCCACCCTCACAGCCTTCCCAGAGCTGTGCTTGTGGGCCATGTTAAGAAGTCACAGGGTGTTACTTTTAAGGATGAGCTACTCAAAGGCAAAAGTTCTCTTCAGCTCACTTCTCTCTGTTCATACTTCACTCCCAGGAACAGAGATTCCCCTTTTTCCTCGGGGCAAAGGATTCTTCAAACTCTTCACACCACACCCCTCCCCCCATGTCTTTTATTCATGATTTAAAGGAATTTTTTCGTGAAGTACTGTCCACCCCTATAACTTACAAAAATATATTTTAGCCAACTTTCATGGCATCTCCTCATTTTCCTTCCTTCTAGAAACTTAGCTTTCACTTCATTGACTTTAGTGTATCCTTTCTGTTCTTCTCTCTCTCCCCCAAGGAAAGATGGAGAGTCTATAAGTCTTATCTGAGCATTGGTAAAAAAGTTAAAATCTCCCACAGAAGTTGCAGGGGCTGTGCCAGGCCATGCCGGAGCTGTGTCAGGATCTCAGGGTGCCCAGGCCACGCCGGAGGGGCAGGACGAGAACCGCAGAGTCCACGCAGAGGAGAAATGGGTGCCAAGGCCGTGTGTCCATGGCTTTCCCCCGGCGCTGCCCGCCCCCAGCTCCAGCCGCAGCCCGGGGGTTCTCCCTCTGCCCTGCCCAGCACACAAAGCCCTGGGGGCTCTCCCGAACCGGGCCCGGCTGCCTCCCCCCAGCCCGTGAGGGCGGCCGGGCGGGCTCGGCCACCCCAGGGCTGCTCCGAGCCGGGACAGGGCAGGGCAGGGCCCCCCGAGACACGGACACACCGGGAAAAGGGCCAGGATCCCAGCAATGGACTCGGCTTCTTTTGGTTATCGGGGCTCCTGGTTGGAAACGGGGCCCGGCAGCCTCCCGAGCCCAGCCCTGCCTGGCCCGGGCCAGGTCGGTGTTACCTTCTGAGAGACTGGAAATACAAGAGAGCTTTCCAGGGGTTTACTTGCTTCAAATGTGATTCTCGGAGCGAACCGACTTTTTTTTCCAATTGGTTTCTCGGGCTGTCAACAACTAAACCAGCCTCCAGTTGGTCCCATTAATTCACAAAGGATGTTCTCATGGATAAAAACTTCCCAGTATGCCCTCCCCGCAGGTGCCTTCAAGGTATGAATGGCACTCACCTACATACAGGTTTTCATATAATAACAATAAGTAATAATTTTTATTTAGTTTTCACTATGGATCAAATAGTTTTTATAAACATCCCTCTGCATCTGTCCTGTTATCTGTCCTGAAAGATGTTTCACAAATTTTGAATCATTCCTCTTGACTTTTTGCACATGGAAAATGTTTTAGCAATGGTGCTCATCATAGCTGCCAAAATACAGCTTGCTCTGATATTAGAGCAAGTGTCAATTTACACAGTCCATTTTTCTTCGTGAGAAGTCCTACACTGTTTTGCAATATTTAACATTTTGCTTCCTACTACTCAAGAACTTAAAGCCATTTTTTCCTACAGCCAAGTGCTGCATATTTTTGTTTGTTTGTTTGAGCTTTTTAGGTCTGTTTTCCTTCTTTTCTTTTTAATTGTTTGGTTGTTTTTCCCCTGTAGATCATGCCCTGTACTAAAGAACATAAGGTTTGTCAAAGACATGGGCAAAAAGGAAACAGAGGAAACTCATCACAGCAACGATTGTGAGGGTGATATTGTACAAACCCCTAACACTTAGTTGCTCATTATGCAGGCAAACTATTCTCATTTACACCTGACAACCCATAGCTGGCAATATAGGAAAAAAAACAAGCAACGTTTGAGGCTGATACTAGCTAGAAATGTGGCCTTTGTCCAGTCAAGGGTGCGCACACTACAACACTGCCATCAGAGCATGTTTGTTATCACCCATCTGATTTTTTTCATATGCCACAGAGTTACCTCCTTGCAGAGAAGCTGCACATTTTTTACTCCTCTTTCAGAAAATGTGAAGACCCTGTCAATTTCTCATAGCCCAAATGTTGCTTTAAAAATAAATTATCAGTCATGCCAAGATTTCTGGGAGGGTTGGGGTGCGGGATGGGGTGGAGAAAAGCTTGGTATCAGAAAAGTAATGCTGGTCTTCATGAGTTTCAGTGTTCTAATATATGCACAGGGACTTATACAGGGAAAAGCAGGAAGCAGTTTAGGTCTCAGGTGACAGAATTATAGTAGTAAGTGCTAAAAGACTGGAATACCTTAAACAGGTTACAATAAAAGTTGTACCATCAAAATTATGTCTCAATGGTGTCACTAAGACATAGTATAAGCCAGCTGCAGGTAATTTTTTTTCTTTTTCTTTTTTTTTTTTTTTTTTTTTCTCCAGGATGTGTCTTATAATGGACAGCATAGCTGTTATTAAAATTTTTAGCTTTCTCTGCCTCGTGTTTTCTCTCTTTGGAAGACCACTAGTAATTTTCATCTGAGTACACTATCAAATTTTAGGGAGACACCTGGAGCACATATAATCCCTCCACATAAACTACTTGGTTTAGGTCTCTTCTTCCTTTACCCAGACAACAAAATCTTACAACCATGCCTAGTTTCACAATTTTTATTTTCCTTCAAGGCAAGGACATCCTCTTACACTTAAGTTTGAAAAGAAAAGTAGCTTAAAAAAAAAGCCCCAAACCTGCTTTAGTTCTCACTATTAAAAAAAAAAAAAAAAAAAAAAAAAAGTGTGACAGTATCAGAGGTAAACACAGAAAAATAGAGTCCAGAACTACAGAATTTAAATTTTCAGAATAAAAGTGGATGAAACTATAAAAAGATATGAAATTAACAAGATATATCTTCACAACCTGTGTTTAATTACAGTGTCAGAGCCACATTGCCCAGAAGATGCTGAGAATGATAGCATCCATCAGTGAACAAGAAAAAAAATCTCTTAATTGGTCTGCTATATATCAGTCAAACAAACAAAAATAATTAACGTGTATTACAGACTAACAAGAGTTACAACTCCTACATTTACACACTGTTTCTGTTGTATGTTTGTCCAATAATATATGGGGTGGTTTACAAAGGTTTGTATTGTCCTATAAATCAAAACCACTGAATAACTGATGCCTACAGTGAGCTAACATGCTGACTGAGTCAACAAGAACATGGTTTCTGTTAAGCACTGTTACCCACTGTGGTACCCAGGTACCTGCAAACACTTGGCAGGTAGGAAGTGCCCCACAGTCACCACACCACCTGGCTGCAGGGATCAGTTGTTGGTTCAGATTAAAATCCAGAGGACAGCAAGGGAAACAGCAGCAGAAAACACTCTGGGCTTCAGTAAAGCATTTTTCAGCATGCTGAGGGACTGAAGGGATGGATGCTGTTCCAAAGGGCAAACAGGTCTTGGAGGAGCTGGTCAATCTTCAAGAACAACCTCCTCAAAGCTCACCAATTAGCCTACCCCAGCATGCAAGAAAACAGGAAACCAAAGTGTGAATTGACAGGTTACAGAGGGATGAGCAACAGCGTTCAAGCTTCAGGGCAGCTATTCCTTTAACAGAAGGATGAACCTAAAAGAAGTGTATATTTATTAGTGAGTCTCCTGAGTGAGAACCCCATTTCCTGTTTATCAAATGTTAAAACACTGATTCAAATAAATCATTGTACATAAACACAGTGGTGATACAAAGTTAACAATGGAAGCAAACAAGCAGAAAATGTGTTTTTACATCCAATACTGAAAATTCATGTAGGAACTTGTACTTGTAGGTTTTTAGGATTTTTTTTTCCCCAAGCAATTATGGCCCATCCTCAAAACAAAAAACAAAGAGTAGAACAGTACAACTAATTCCTTTCATATTCAGATGAAGTCTATCCTTTGCAATCTGACTCACTGAGTCAGCTAAGATGAAAATTAGATGATAAAAAAAGAACAGAATGAATTTTAAATTGTTAAGTAATGTGTATTCATCAATATTTCTTTCATCAGCTTTAAGAGATCAAATTATTCAGAAGGCAGACTCAAAATCCATTAGCAGTGCTTAAAAATATGCTGTTATATAAACTTCTAAATAAATGTGGTAAGAAGATCCTTTTTATAACAAGAAGTAGTTAATAACCTAATAAAAGCAAGGAAACAAAAGAGGGGGAAGTGAACTAAAATAAATATATCACCTTCAATTACAGTCCCAGGAGACTCTCTGGTGTTTCACTTTGACATTGTGCTATCAGCAACTTCACTGTTACAAGATGGTAATTGACTGCTTATACACAGAGTTTGTTTTGAAGCTCATCTTCCCATCTCTAAACAAAATACATTACAATATCTTTCTAGAATTAGTAGAAAACAAGAGTAATGTTTTGTGGCTTTTTTGTATATTTCTGTTTTCTTATTTAAGCCACAAGTCAATTCAACATGGCAGCCTCCCTAACTTAGTCCAAAAATGTTAAACTTTATAATACTGATGGTGTTCTAAACACTGTTTTATGAAAGAGCAGCATGGTAAATTGTAGGCCATCCAGGACACTTCTGCAGTACTGAAGGAGTGATAGACAATTCTGCCAGAGGGGATGTGATACTGGACATGATGGTCACCAGCACAAGGGAGATAATCAGTGATATCAAGACTGGAGGCAGCCTCGGCTGCAGTGGTCATGTATTGGTGCAGTTTTCAAAATGTGGATGAAGCTGAAATTGGCAAGGGATGCAAAGAATAAGGGGGTATTCTATAGGTATGTCAGTCAGAAAAGTATGGTCAAAGAAAGCATTCTCTGATGAACACAACTGGAAAATTGGTAACAGTAGGTGAAAAGAAGGCCAAGCTATCAAAAACTTTTCCATCTCAGTCTTCACAGGTAACCTGATTTCCCACACCTCTTGAGTGGGTGCACTGAAAGTCTGGTAAACTGGAGAAGTAAATTGCTTTCCACTGCAAGAGATCAGATTTGTGATCACTTGAAAAACCTGAACATATAAAAGTCAATGGGATGCATCTCACCAGGTCCCAGAGTCCTGAGGGAACTATTAAGCCATTCTCCATGATATTTGAAAAGTCACGGCAGTCAGGAGAAGAACCTAGTGGCTGGAAATAAGGAAATATCTCACTCATTTTTAAAAAGGTTAGGAAGAGGGAAACCTGACAACTTGTCAGCCTCATCTCTGTGCCTGGGAGGATCATGGAACATATTCTCCTAGGAGTCATGCTGAAGCATGTAGAAGACAAGGAGGTGATTTGAGGCAGGCAGCAGAGCTTCACCAAGGATGAAACCTGCCTGACTGAACTAGTGACCTCCTATGAAAGAATGACTGAGAGAGTGAACAAGCAAAGAGCTACAAATGTCATCTATCTGGACTTCTGTATGGCCTTTGTTGGGTGTTTGTTCCCCATAAACTCCTATCTTAATTGAAAAGGTATGGATTTGATTAATGGACTGTTCAGTGGATGCAGAATTGGCTGAATGGATGCAGCCAGAATGTAGTAGGCAACAGATCAATGACTAGGTGAAGATCAGTGACAAATAGTGTCCTTCAGGTATCCATATTTGGACCAGTACTCTTTAATGTCTTCATCAGTGTCATAGACAGTGGGATCAGTGCACCCCCAGCAAGTTTGTAGGTGAAACCAAGCTGAGTGGTGTGACTAACATGCCTGAAGGGTGGGATGCCATCCAGAGGGACCTGGATAAGCTTAAGAAGTGGGCCCATTGGAATCTCAAGCAGTTTAACAAGTATGAATGCAAGCTGCTGCACCTGGATCAGGGCAGCTCCTGGTTACCTGGGATAGTGAAGGGATTGAGAGCAGCTCTGCTGAGAAGGGCTTGGTGATAGAGGTGGATGAAAAGCTGGACATGAGCTGGCAATGTGTACTTGGAGCTCAGGAATCCATCTTCATCCTGGTGTGAATCAAAAGCCAGCAGGTTGAGGGAGGTGATTCTGCCCTTCTAGTCCAGTCCAGATCCCATCTAGAGCATTGTGTCCAGCTCTGAAGTCTTCAGCACAGAGAGAGGAAAAAAAAAAAAAAAAATATATATATATATATACCTTTTAGAATAGGTCCAGAGGAGGGCTGTGAACATGATCAGAGGAGTGGAGGAACTTTTCTATGAAGGCAGGTTGAAAGAGGTTGTTCTGCCTGGAGAACAGAAGGCTCTTGGGAGAACTTATAATGGCTTTTCAGTGCTAAAAGGTGATTTGTAAGAAAGGTGGATGCAAACTTTTTCATGGATTTTTGCAGTAGGACAAAAGGTAATAGTTTAGATTAGATTTAAGGAAGAAATTTTGTACAATAAGTGTGGTGAAACACTGGAACAGGTTGCCCAGAGAGGTGGAATAGGCACCATTCCCAGGCACATTTAAAGTCAGAATGGACTCATTGCATTGATTGGGCTATATGACCTTCAAAGGTCCCTTCCAACAAAAGTAATTCTATGATTCTATCCAACCAGCTCCGTGGCACAACATGCTGACCTTAGGAATCCCAGAGTCTCAGATTTTAATATCAGGAATCACTCAAATTCAGAGAGCAATTCAGGTGTCTGTAATCACTGTTGAGAAGTATCTCACTCTCCCTCCACACTAGCTGATAAGAAAGAATCGGCAGTGGGAGAGCATTTTGATCTCATGCCTACATACCAGATTCTGCTTGCATAGAGTCAGTTTTCTTCATAGTACCCTATACATAGCCTTCACAGAAGTGTTCTGCAGGGAATTTGTGACAAAGCCAGTACTGATAACACTCCAGTGTTTTTACTACTGCTGAGCAATGTGTGCACATGTTAAGGGCTATTCCCTACCTGCCACCGTATGCACTATGCCTCCTGAGCAGGCAGGCTGGAAGTGCTGAAATTGCCTGGGAACACAACCAGGACAACTGACCCAAACTGACCAATACCATATGACTTCCATACCTCATGGCAACATGCTCAGCAGTAGAACTCAAAGAAAGGAAGATGGCAGAATGTGTACAGTTACCACATTTGACTTCCCCAGTAACTGTTACATATGCTGAGACCCTGCCAAAAACTAGCTCTGTGTCTGCCTGCCAACACAAAGCACTGAATATTTGTCTTTGCTTGTATGCACAGCTTTACTTAACATATTTAACTGTTGTTATTTCAGTCCCTGAATTTTGTTCTTTTTGCCCTTCAGATTCTTTCTTCTCTATTCCACTGACAGGAAGGGAAGTAATTGCAAGTTCCAAAACTTAAAATTGCAGTGATATATTTTCTGGTCATCAAAATACCCAGATGTCTTGCTGAACTTCAAAAGAAACCCACAACACTGCATTTCTTTAGAAGTGAAATTCAGGGAGGTTTTTATTTCTCTAAAAAACCTTAAGAGTAAACAAATAGAGGAAGTAAAGGCAAGTTACAAAGTAAACACCAAGTAAGACCTTGAGAATTATTAGTGAGATTTTCATTACTCTAGTTAGCCAATGTCTCACAGGTTCTCCCATAGTCCAGACTGCCCATGCCAAAGCCTTTCAAAAGGCATGGCTTTATCACAATTGTGAATAAGGGCTCTAAAATGTTAGTTAGATATAAATGTTAATTTACAATTTATAATTAATAAATACTCTATATGTTTTCTGAGGAACATATGGAATATATTATGCAATAGGACGCTGCACATTTCCTTACTCTCTCAGATGTGTCCATGCAATTAATGCTTTTTAAAATCGATATATTCCTTCAATCTATCTAAAACTATTGTTTTCTTAATGCCAAAAAAATCCAAAGCACTAAAATCTAAGGCTTAGATGTTGTTCTGCTGGTTTAACAGATTTGTCTAACACTTTGGAAACTGATTTTAATAGAATATTACAGCAACATACTTCAATTAAATGAAGGTGTATATGCCCCTTTTATTTCCACTTTATTTTACCAATATCTATGCAGATCAAAAGTAAAATATTAAATGAAGGGCAGAGGCTTCCTTCCTCCTTTCCACTTATTGATCAAGAAGTTATGACTGAATTATCACTGGCATTTTGTTTAGAAGCCTGAGTAATTTAAATAGCTCTGTACATCCTTCCTACTCCATTCTTTTAAAGAAGTGAGCCAATACCTACTTCTCAGTCCTCCCTCACTCCGAGTAGGTTTAGTCAACAAAATATAAAAAAGTGACTCAGGCTATTGAAAAAGAAAGGTTAAAAATCAATGAGTTTGATAGTCTGTATTCCCTTTTACATAAACAAAAGCTTCATTGTCATTTTCTACACCCCCCACACACACACTCAAAACCCTCACAAAAATACAAATCAACCAACTCTCACACATTTGAGGATATTGTTGTTGCATTTTCTCCCACACAATGAAATTCTAATCTCCTTCATTAGAAAAAGAGCTATTTTACTAAAAGAGAAGCTCCACTGGTGTTATCGGAGATACCAGTGAAGCTTACTCAAAATATCAACACCTGATTCTTAAATCTGGAATGAGAAAATAAACTGTACAGAATTCTGTGAGGAAGGACGCTCAAAGGGCAAATATAGAGGAATGCAGCCCACCTACCAACAACCTGCATCTAACTAAAGCAGGAACATACAGTATAAAATTGTAGGAGGCTTCCGTTAAAGCAACAGCCCAAGATGTTGCTTCTCTAAGCAAAAAGATGTGTCTTCAAACTTCAAGAGCATTATAATTTAGTCCAGAACTGAAAAAATATGTGTTTTGTCATTCAGCACCTAAGAGACTACATTTGAATGCACACACTATAGCAGGAAGTATTAAAAATACACCGAATAAGAACATTAAGATAATTTCACTACAAGAGTTTTGAAAAACTGATAATGCATCACATGCTGTGATACAGCTTTCTGACTCTTGTAGGAAAATGATCAGTCTTTTAAGAATAGGTAGTTCCTTTTCAGTAATCACATCCTGCAGTTATTATCTGTACAATATGAAAGCCAGGATTGTTAAAAAGGTTTTCACACCTTTTGCTTCAGTACCTTTCTGGAATGTATGCTGTACTATCTATGGCAACCAGCTGTGCTCACATTGGATATCCTCAGTTAAGCAGGATCAGATTTTGGCACTGCTATTGTTAGCTGTAAGCATTTGTTTGTTTCATTAGTGGCAATTACGCCCAGTAGGGACTGCCAAAGGCACATAGTGATCTGTGAGGTGGATTTAATAAATAAGCTTATATTAGTGAAAAGTATTCCATCAAGATGTGAGAAAGCCTGTATTTTAGATTTTCTTACTTTTCAAAATGTAACACTTACGTTCTGGACAAGAAAAATCTGACTTTTTAGACATTTGAGCCTCCAACCTATTTTCAGGTAAGTTGTAAATGTGGAAAAATTATTGAAGAGCAATCTGCGGATTTCACCAAACAATCCTTCATCTCATGATAAAGAAGCCTTCCTGCTTCTTGTCTACCATGATTAAGCCTTTCAGCTTTCTGACTTGGAACCTGACATAAAAATTCTTCTTTGTGCATCTAACAAGACTACAGTGCTAACTGAAACATTAGGAATTTTGGCTTCACAAAGCTGAACTTTACAGACATCTGAACCTAAAATTGAAGTTAGCAAAAAAACTAAGTTAAAAAATCCCATTTTATATTATCCTAGAATAAACCTTGAGATCTGGATAGGAATAAGAACAGACAATTCAGATAAATCATTGTAAACTGCTGAAAGCAACAAGTACTAAGTTCCATCTCAAAGACACAAAGTCTTCACTTCAGAGAAGAGTAGAAGTACTAAGACAGAACTCAAAGAGCTATCCTTTGGCTTCAGATAATTCCATGCCAGAAAATGTGGGGGGAAAAACGAGAAAATAAGACAGGTTGATTTTGTAGATGATTGAGATCTTAAATAGTCCTGAAACTTTTCACCATAAACCCACAACTTGTTCAACAGGACAGGATGCTCACTGTGCTAAGCACAGTTGGCAAGTGGCATTTTAATTGTCAAATACCGAGGGTTTGTCAAGCATGTTATTACTTCATCCAACACTTTCTGGCCACAGACACAAGTTAGAAAATATCTCCAGATCTGAGTATTTCTTCTTGAGAATAGCAGTAACAGAGTTTGCATATCACTTGGTCTATATGTTTTAGCATATATTAATAATAATAATAATAATAAACATCAAAACCACAACCTGAAAATTTTGATGGTAATATTTGAGGAAACCTCCTAATTATAACTCAAGAGGCAGATATTGTGAAAGCAATGGAGGGTGACACACTAACAATTACTGAGAATTCAGGCTGCCATCCAATTAAAGAGTTCTGCTGATATATACCTGTAACTCTAACCACAGTATAAACCTTGATCTCAGAAATCACAATGAAAATTCTGGGCCACCAAAACAAACAAGAATTAGGTGACTAATTTCCATTAACAATCTGAGCCAAAATTATTCTCCTTCTATTAAAAAAAACCAACCAACCAACCAAACAAACAAACAAACAAACAAACAAACAAAAAAATCCCTACAAATCCCTCCCCTAAGAAGAAGAATAAATAAAACCCCAAAAAGCTAAAAGAAGGAAAAACAAAGCAAACTTATTCCTGAGCAAGCACTATGAACTGGGGCAACACCAGCTGGGGAAATCCGGTTGTCCTTATAAGCATTGAAGCTAATTAGAAGCTAGTGAGGGGGGAAAAAAATCCAAACAATTTTTTGTGAGATATATTAAAAAGATAAGTGGTCAGTAATGAAAAAAAAAGTAATAATTCAAATATTGCAATGTTGCACCTTAATCTAAATCATATTTTCCCCTTAATATACAGAAAAAAATTTAAATGCTTTAAAAAATAGCCCCTCCTGTGATTCTCCATAAAACAGATTAATTTTTTTTTTCTTACTTTATTTACACTTATATATTTGCAGGAATTGGAAAGCGCTAAAAAAAATCTATTTTGGGGAGAATAATCTGTTTCATAAAATATTATCTGCATGGGATATTTATTCAATCCTTTTATAAGAAGAGATTTGGCAGCTGAACATTATGTATGACAGACTTCTTTCACACCATCTGTTATCTGTAGCAAATCAGAAAGCATTTCTTCATTATTTTTTGTGAAGAACTCTTGGTGCAGTTCAGAACACTTCAAAAAAGTATTAGCTATTTTTTAGAGAAGAAATACTGGCAGTCGCCATTCAGTTCTAGGGCTTAAATGATTTGTTCTTCAGGGATCCTGATCAACAGTAGGTTAGTTCACAAAGAATTATAAATTTTTAAGGCTACAGAAAAAGCGAAAAAGAAAACCCTTGTTTTCTTTCTCTAATGTACTCTGTAACCCAATTATCTTTCATATGATCTTCATTCACAGAGAAAATAAACTAGTGTGCCATTGCATTACCTCCAGTTACCCACATTAAACAATTTCTTCAGCTGTTGACTTTTGTTAGCATGAACATTCACTGATACCAAAATACAACTTTTATTTCACAGTGTTTGTTCTATTCCTGGACTAGAGCTCACTTTTGAGTTAATATAAGTTTATGAATAAAACTGTCAAACAAAATAATAGAAAAAACCACCATCACACACAATAAATAAAGTTTCACACTGATAAATTTCTAAATTAGCTAAAGTCAGTGAAAATTTATTGGAATTTGGGAAATAAGAATGGATTAGTAGAACAAAAAAGAGGATCAATGCAAATTTCTTATATTTTCTTGTGAACATTATTAGCCTGACTATGTTTTTCCTCTATAGATTAGGGCAGATGGTGCTAGTTGATTTTCTCTATGTATATATATATGTATCTGTTCTTAGAAACCAAATTTATGCAGTAGTTAGCCCCAGATCCTCTGATCTCCCTACTTTTTAGTACCTGGCTCTAGAAGGTCTTGGGTTTTGCAGACACACTATTCTTGTTGGTACTCAGCCCCCCTCTTGCTCTGTCCATACCTCCTTCACTCCACAATAATTGTCCCAGACCTATGGCTTTTTCAGATGACTGTCAGGCTGACTGGCCTAGAAGGTGAAAGAACCACCTGGCCAAACCATCTGTCAGACTGCTGGTGTCTCCACTGTCTGGCACCCAGATCTACTGTCTCCTGCAATTCTCTAGCAGACCTCTTATCCCATGCAGCAGATATGGATAATTTGGCTTGAAATTATCTGGTGAAGTACACTGCAACACTGAAATTCCCTAGCAAAACATTCACCCTCTTTCCAATTACGGGCATTTAGACCTCAAACACACAAACACCAAAAGGACTCTACTAAGGAAAATAGAAATAGCATTTAACATGAAGAAGTGAAAGATGCTGGCGATCAGATCCAGTGGTTAGCCAAACATATTGACCAGAAATCTGTTTACACTGAAGTCTTTACACTGAAGTCCTTCCTCCCTCCCTGCTTCATCCTGCCTCGTCTCCTCATTTGCATGTGCTTGTTTCCCCAGTTCACTCCTATTCCTCCCTTTCTCCACCTTTGGTCCTTCTCTAAATATCTCATTACATCTTTGACAATGCCACTATCCCCTTAAGAAGTTCTACAAAATTTATTACAGAAGCCCAAAATGGGCCTCCTTCTGCATTCCATCATAAGTCCCATATTCCTTTAGTCAATTAAATGTCCTTCAATCTTCAAGGTGCTTGCACTCATTAAGATACAGCATCCCTCCACTTGCTGTTTATTTGCATTTTTGATGATTAGCCTGTAATTATATTACCTATTAATTATTAGTTTTTATCCTCCTAGAAATCAAGTTGATTAAACTGTGCTCATTTTCCTAAGACTGACAGCAATTTAGTTGGTTTATATTTCCTTCTCTTTTTTTCTTCACATTCATATCTCATTGATTCTTAATGCCAACTGTTCCATTTGAGTTATAATTAGAAAATATTCAATATTAAATCTCTTTTAAACCTAAGTAATTTTTAGTCACTGCAAATCAAAGTCCATGAGTTGTTTTTATACCTTCTGGTCCTCTTAAGTGAAACGTTGAAGGTCTAATGCCAGATGGAATGATCCCTAAACCTTGTCAATAAAGTAACGAGAAACTTAGAAAGAACTCCCAAACAAGCTTAATTTCTTTGATTTTTTGAGTTCTTTAGAAGTCCTAAAATGAAACTAATTCCATAACAATTCAGAAACCTTTTGAAAGCACTACATTGAACAGAAGTAGAATTTTCAATCTATAGTTTAAAAGAAACAACTTTGCTCTTTGAAAGCAATGCAAATACTATCAACAAATTCTGTGGTACTTTTATAAAATAGATATATGAATGCTATCTTAAGAATTGAATTAAATATACTGTTTTATCATGAAAAACAATCTACAGATGCCTTTTGCATGTTTGTGTCTCCTGCAACTTGAAAAATACCTGGATACTATAGGCTGGCAACATTTTCTTTCAGATACAGTAAAAAGTCTTAAGACTTAAAAACCAGAAATTACAATCACAAGAGGCTGTTTCATGATCCAAAGATGTCTGTAACTAAGATTGTTTTGGGGCATCTATCTCACCCCCATCCAAAAAGTCAACATTTCTTCAAGAGGTATTTTACATTAACAACAGTATTTTATCCCTACAGGGATCCTGTCCCTCAGTTTTTATCTATCTATTGCTTTAGAAATGCATAATCCTTTTCATTGGAGATTTCATATCCTGTAGCAGTATGTCTGTTTTCATTGCCCAGCTCTCTATTTTAATGCACACACTTCAATTACTCCTCCAGTCTTGATGAGCTTACAAATTAAACTACAGGCTCTCCTTTTATTACCTATATATGAAGCCAAAATTATAATACAACTGGGCCTCATTTTGACACAATATATCTGACTCCTTTCTATTGTAAGAATGAGGAAACTTTTTATTCTTTCTGCATCCAGGCTTTCATACTCATGTAGTTTTGTAGCTACTCCTGCTCACGTTCCTAAGATGATCACTTCTCATTAGCAATTTCTGTTTCTAACTTGTTTCCTCAGTGATTCTTCAACATTTAGGCTATTTTAAAATAGAAGAAATATAAAGCATATACTCACTCCCAAATGTTGTAGCATGAGAATTCAAACCCTCTTCCTCGTCAGCCTAAAGCTAAAGGAGGAGCAGATCAGGGGCATGAAACTTTCAATGTAGTTTTGGCACCATTCTTAGAATCTCCTTCAGAAGCAGGAAAGAATATATGTATGTATTTTCCTTTAATATAGAGGAAGACTAGCTGCCCATTAAAGACATATTTTGTACTTCATTTGATAGTACATTTTTATATTGATCTTTATATATGTTCCAGGATAATTCATCATTCATATATCAGCATGATTAACAGTACCTCATCATGTGTTTGCATATGATGTAGAAATTATATGAAGTAGAAATTGAAAATTCCTAGGGTCTTTTGTCTGTTTAGAACATTAAAAGAAATTATGTTTGCATCAGATAATTTTTCTGAACTTACAAATGTAATACATGGTGAAAAAGACATTTTTTTTACCATTCAAGCTGCAGAGTTTTCCTTTGATTTCTAGGAAACTTAAAAACTTTCCAGTAAACCTAACTTAACCTTTTTCTTTATCAGTTGTGACTGGCATAGTGGGATCTAATGTAGGATCTGATCCTCCTTGTTTCCCTGTGGGTCATTCCAACCAGCCATCATGTCATTAGCTACAGCATGTCTAGACAATATAGCTCTTCATTAAGCCACATCACCTCCCTGGAATAGCCATTGTTTCCAAGGGAAAAATACAAGTTTCAATACAAGTTTTTAATATCATAACTCTAATGCTTTCATGTTCTCTGGAAAATGTGCAAGCTAGTTACATTTCCTGGAAAACAAGACCATTCTGTCCCCTTTTTTCATCCTCTTTCTGCCATTCCTGGATCCCAGCTCTCTATCAAGAGAAGCCTCTATTTCAAAACTGAAGCAAATTATTTAAAAATTATGTAGCTATCATGTCCATTTAAATATTTGATTTTCACAGAGTGTATAACTCAAAACCATGGTTGGATCTCAAGCCATTTTAAATTTACCACTAAAAAACTTAAGAACAAAATGCAGATTTGTAGGAATGACTGAATTGTCAAATCTGTTGGTATATTTAACCCAGTGATAAAATCTTAATATGCAATAGGCACATTTATTAGATAAACAAAGAGAATTCTAAAAGTCTGAGGGCTCTTCCCCTACAATGGGGAAGCTGTATAAGATAAGGCTTAATACTTCATTCCTGTTAGTTTCAATAAGTGTCACAATGACTGGTCAAATTACTAACCATGAATGGCAAGCCACAGGCTGATAGATAACATAATGAAAATGTTCAAAATCAAGACTGCATTCTCCATAAGAAAACTTACAAAAAATTTCTTGGAATAACAGAAAAAGATGGAGAAGTATAATTTTGGGGAAGAAAAGTCCAAAACCTATTTGTTAAATCTACCTCATATAAGCTATGCTCTCTAACATATATTCCTATTCATATAACACATTAAGTGCCTTTCACACCTGAAGAATAAATTAACTCATATCGAAATAATTTTTATTTGCAAAATTATGGTCACATAATCTTAGACATATTTAATTAGAATTTCAGAGACTGTAAACAAAAATCAAAATCAAAATATCAATAAAATAAAAATAACCAAACCTCTTAAATGATGTTTCAAAATTTCCTCATTAAAGATAATCAAGATATCTATTATGACTTCTGGGAACACTCCAATCCAAGAAAATAAGATATAAAAGCAATTTTTTACTACTAAAAGCATATTTTTTCCTACTTCCTGAATTTTACCTGAAAATTACTTCTAGCCTTACGCATAACACAGAAGCCTACTTCCTTCTAACTTTCATTGACATTATTTCTTAAAAAGAAAAATAATTTAAAAAATTATTGTATAGAATCAACATACAACATCTTAAGACTATTTTGTGAAATGTATAGCCCCATAGCTATTCTGTATAATGGACTTCTTGAAAGTGAGGTCTACACACTACCAAGCCCATGAAAAACTAATGCAGTTCTTACTTATTAGTTAGTTTGATACCTATTCCCCAAAGATCAGCTGTTAACTGCACACTAATGGGTATCAGATATTTTTGATATCACTTTTGTGACTGACTGCAAGATGATCTGCAACTTCTAGGGAAGAGTTTGTAGCATATAAGTGTGTTTTTTTAAACTGAGAATGAACCTTGTCATATTTCCAGTAAAAGTTAAGTCAATTAGGAGGAAAAACATTACATAGTAAGCAACTTGCTAGCCTGAAGTCCTTAATCATCCAGAATTTAAAAGAAAACATAAACATTACACAGTTGTCATGGTTTAACCCCAGCTCTCAACTAAGACCCACAGAGCCTTTCACTCACTACTCCACAGTGGGATGGGGAGAGCATAGGAAGAGCAAAAGTGAGATTTGTAGATTGAGACAAAACTTATATAGGAAAAGCAAAATCTCCAAGCACAAGTAAACCAAAACAATTAATTAATTTACCAGTTCCCAAGGGCAGAGAGGTGTTCAGCCATATCCAGGAAACAGAGCTCCATCACACATCATGGTAACTTGGGAAGACAAACATCATGGACTCTGAATGTGTCCTCCTTCACTTTCTTCTTCTCCCAGCTGTATATACTGAACTCAATGCCACATGGAATAGAATATCCTTTTGGTTAGTCGTGGCTAGCTGTTCTGTGTCCCCTCCTGAATCGCTGCGCACTCCCAGCTTCCTCACTGGTGGGGCAGTGTGAGGAGCAGAAAAGGCCTTGACTCTTGTAAGCCTTGCCCAACAACAGCAAAAACATCCCTGTGCTACCAACAATGTTCATCACAAATGCAAAACGTGGCTCCATAATAACTATTTCAAAGAAAATCATCCTTGGCAAAACCTGCACAACTCTATAAGAATATTCTGAAGAATGCTAAGAATTTTGCAATGTCTACATAAAGAATCAGTATACTGAACACTAGAGTCATCCTTCATCTCCTCCAGAGAGCAGTACTCGTAGTAACAGTTCCTTTCACACATAAGTCAGTCCTGGAACTCACTTCCCATTTGTAAGTCTGTGGATTTCAAGTGCCTGTCTATTGATAATTCTTCATCACAATATTTTTAAGTGAACAATGGGGAAGCCTGGTTAGTTCTTGCAGCATGATTGCAGAAATTATCTCGTTCACCTAGAGGGGACCTAGTTCAGTTCCCAGGCATAGCTTAGTATATGAACAGGGAAAAGTGTCACTACAACAGCATTCTTACATTCATATAAAGCTGGTAAGAGGAATGTTGTGCAACTGGAATATAAATCAGTGTGTGAAGATGATCAGAATAGTTCTGTATAGCTGGATAAATGGACATTTTTTGATTAAAGATACTGAGATAAATCGCAGTCCCAAACACAGAAGAAAATTTCAGAACATAGTATGGTTGTTGTTCATCTCCTCTTATATAAGAAAAACCAGTTCTTGAAATACTTACTTTGAGCTTGTTTTGTGATTTTTAATCATTTTACAGAAGCAGTTGCCTTCTAGCAGCACCCCCAATTCTTTCTGTGGGGTGGCCCTCAATCCATTCTCTGCCCAACCTGTAGGTGTGCCTGGGAATGTCCCGGGTGTGGGACCATGAGTTTCACTTTGTTGAATTTCACAAGGTTTCATGAGCCTATCCAGGTCCCTCTGGGTGGTGGTCCTTCCCTCCAGCATGTTGACCACCCCACAAAATTTGGTGTTGTCAGTAAACTTACTGAGGCTGCCATCAATTCCACTGTCTGTGTCAATGACAAGAGGATGAACAGTGTTGGCCTCACTACTGTCCCCCAGGGATGTAATTTTTTACTGGATGGAGTGTTTGAATATTCTAGTCCTTCCCATTAAAAGTTTCATTTTAAAGACTTTCTACTTGCTTTCCTTTTATCACCTCTTAAGCTATCCTCTTAGGATCAGAGCTAAAGTTCCTGAAGGTGATTCCTAAATACAGGAAATCAAGTCTTGACTTCAGCTGCTAAAGAACTAGACATTTTCCTAATGCAGAGAATCCAAAGCTCCATAGGCAGAAAAGTTCAGTCCAGTTATTCTGCTACCTAATCTAAATAGATTGAAGGGCCTCTTATTTAAAGGGAAATATCCAAACACAGATGGCTAAGCAGCATCAGGTCTAAAATTCCAGTTCTTTTATCTCTGTAAGCATCCACCAACATCAAGCGGAAGTTTGGGCCAATATGAATCACAAAAAACTGGCCCTTCATATTCATTAGGCCTGAAATTACCTTTTAATACAAACTTCTAGGTCAAGCTGCACACTTACTGAAGTGCCAGAAAATAACCTACACATTTCCCACTGTTATACAAGCGGCAATAAAGTGAAAGGTTCCAAGAAAAAATAGCCATTGCATTTTATGAGTCTTGAATTGAAGCAACAGTCTCTGAAATATCAAAGATATCATCTTGACTGCACTACTGGCAAACAGTGTACCTTACGAAGTAATTCAACTCTTCTTAGAAGCTACATTCACATAGTAGTTTTCAGAGAATTCTCCAAACATATGAAAGAGGCCATTCAGTTCCTTAAGGGGAACAGTGGGAAAGAATAAAGTCTCTATTTGAAGGAGGGTTACAAGATGAAACTAGATTTTTAAATGGATTTATTTTCAATAAGATGAGTGAAATAAATGTTTTATCTTCATTGGAATGTGTACATATTTGAAAAAAAAAACAATTATTGGATGTAAGTCAGAATACAGAACGAATTGCAACCTTGCACTCAAACCTTCTTTCCAATCAAATTTGCTGTTTAAAGGAAGCTCACCTCTTGCTCAGGGAGTGGATCCTAAACATTGTGGAGACTGCTGAGACTCATCTTGCTCTTAAGTTACTGCTCCATGTTGCTCATTGTTATAACCACATAAGAATTAAGAACACTGCTCAGTGACAATGAGATCAAGGTTGATTATATGTCTCTGAGGACTCAGGTAAAGAGGAAAGGGACCTGTGGGAGATTCCCAATCAAATCAAGGAGAAAGGGTGCAGGAGGAAAAGATATATCGTGTCAGTGAATCCATTGCTCTCAAGTTGCCAGAGTGCTTTAGTTCCTACAAAACCATAATGACCTTCAAAGAACAGACTGCTGTCAAGGAACCTGTGGTACATGAAAAAAATGGGGCAACAAATCAGAAAAGCAAGATGGGACAGTTTTTATGAATAGAGATGTGAGACAGATGGATATATGATTTTCAGGGGAACTGCAAGAAAAATTATTTCATTCTACATAAAGGAACAAAAAGAATACATGGAGCTCTCCTATTGAACAATAATCTGAAACAGGATCTGCAAATGGTCAAAGAGATGTATTAAGGAATGACTATAGCAGCTACCAAAAAGTAGAAAGTAGACTGAGCATTATTCAAGATATACTAAGAATCGTCCAGACATCTGGAAGATGCTCCAGTCACAAATCTTCATTCTCATAGAGGACTTTTACCACTTTTGTATCTACTGAAAAACCAACATTCTGAAACATACCTAGTCCAGAAAGTTTAAAAAGTGTGTTGGGCTTTTTTTTTCCCCAAAAAGTTAGGGGATAGACCAGCCAGGAAGGTGCTCTACTACATTGCAAGAACTATTTAGGAATATGATAGTCACTGACAATCTATGGTATTGTGACCTGTAGATGGAAGAATTAAAGATCTTGAGGTAAGACAGGGAAGCAAGCAGCAGGAGGACGTTCATACTTCAGAACTATTTTCAGTCTATTCAGTGAACTGTTGGCAGGATTTCATAAGTTGCATAGAAAATAGAGGAGTTCATGAAGTCTGATTGATCTTCAGGGGTAGCTTCCTTAAAGCACAAAGATTATCAAAAAAAATGAGTCAGGTTTTGAATCAAATTATCTAAGTGCAAGAAAATGAGCAGTCATAGCAGAAAGTCTAAAATAGGTTAAAGAATCCCAACTAAGCTCAAATGGAATGAGAGAGACTCAAAGAAGTGCAGGTAGCCATATATTTATTACACAGAACTCAAGGAGCATTTGAAAGGCCAATGTTTCACTGGAGTGAAAATTGGATGGATGAGTGAGGGCCAATGGGAAGGTACTGGTGTACACTGAAGCAATGAAGCAAAAGGAATGCCAAGAAAATCTTTGGCTGAGCTGAACCAGGTGCAGTGGGTTGTCTAGTAACAAAGCAAAGACTGCTGTATTTGGCCTCTCTCCTCTCTGCAGGTTTTCAGTGGTAAGTTGGTGTCCCTAAGTCCATATGCTTAGCAACAGAGCTTGGAGAGGAAGGGTGTGTTTAGAGAAAGATTTAATCAAGGGCTGCATGAATAAGATGAACACGTACAGGTCCAGGGTTTCTAAACAAATATTCAACATTGAAGAGTAACCTGGCTAAAGTCATTACGAAGATGTTTCACCAGCTTGGAAAGACAGCACTGAACAGAAGTTCTCAGAATTAGAAAAATCAACTAGAAAATTATTAATTTTATGTCCCAAAGAGGGCATAGAGAATGATGTGAGAAACTAGAGTTGGCCACTCCTCCATTGCCAAGATCACAATTTCTCACAGCAATTTCTAGGCATGTGAAAGGCACAGAATCAGCCTGAATAGATTTACCAAGCAGAAAGCCTGTACCTGATTAACTTTATCACTTTGTGTGAAACAAACTGAATTCAGCAGTACAACCACAAAGTATTAAAATAGATAATTAATATTTCAAAGTAAGAAGAATAAAAATAAACACTTAGATAGTTGTGCTGATTTCCAGATTATCCTTGACAAAAAAAATCCTCAGTTTTCTTATTTCCAACTCAGATACACTCTTCTTGCTTAAATCCCTCAATATTTTAGTTTTCCATAATCTATATCTGTTTTTACAGTAGAGTCATGACAGGTGTCTCACAGTAACCAAAATACTAATGTTCACATGTAAGCCATTTATACACTGTGTTTGTCCCAAACACCTTTTCTCCCTCAAAAATAAATAGTAGAATAGCAATAACTAGCACTAGAAAACCTACTTAGAATTAGGGTGTAATTTATGTTTGCTCAGTATTTTCAGACATATGATCTACAGTTTTGCTCATATTCAAGGACTAGTCAATTTGTAAACACTTTTTCAAACCTGGCTTAGTTTCTACCCGTAGTATAAGTATTGAATTACAGGTATTACTAAGTCTCCACAATCAAGCTGAGTGTGTGTCAGTTTGCATAACAATCTAGAGGAAAAGTTACCCAGTCTTCTCACCCAAATGATTTTCAGCACTTGAATTTTTCAGGCTTTTCCTGCTGCTTCAGCTGCTGTCACTTTCACTTCCATTATCCAGTCTCCTTGCTTTAAGTTTGATTTTATCACCAGTCTTAAACCCAAAAAAGTTATTCTCAACCCAAAACAATGAACTTCATTCTGGACAAACTTTTCTCCTCCTTACTTTGCTTTGAGCATATGGCTGGGGTCACTTAAAAACAAGTAAATTTCCAGAGTAAAGAGACCTTGCAAAGGAGGTTTTATAATTTTATTTTTTCATGTTTAGAACACAGGTTTACATTCCCTGAAATTCACACAGTTTGAAAAGGCAAAGAAGACCCAGAAGATTCTTTTGTGGATTTCCTAAAAATTTGTACAGTGTGAGTTTTTCTACAAGTGGTCCCTCATTTCTCCATAACAGAACACAGTTATAGGCAGGTGTTGCAAGAAGGATGCTATCAAATGTTGCTTTGGTTAATTTACTAGCAACTCACACAAGCCTTTGGCCAGAGGTTGGGCACAGGAGCAGATACTCCAGGGCATAGTTTTCAGTTTTACCATCAATTTAATTATAATTACTTTAGATTTATTCTATTACATTTATGAGATAACAGGCGTAAAATGGTCTAATGGCAATCCATACATTTTGAGTGCTTTCCCAGGCAATGGAATGATTAGAAGGAAAGTACTCTGACCAGTAAGAGAATGAGCTTTGTTAATAGTTTTCAATGCAACAGCAGAACATGATTTTGTTATTATCCAGCTCAGAAAGTAGTGTTTATGCCTGAAAAGAGGTATTGCCAGAGATGCAAATAGCTCTCTGAAGTTCATCTGAAAAACATTAAAACTGCTTGAAATTCTTATTTATACACACAGCTGTGATGCAATTAAAATGGTTATGCAAAATACAGTAAAAAAAATAGAGTTATAGCAAAAAAGCATCTACTGGAGTAAATACTCCATCTGTACAGGATTTCCAGGCTGTCATTCAAATGAAAAAGACTTTTCCAGACCTCCAGCATTGATCAGAAGTGAGATCCAATTTCTGAGAAAGCATACGTGTTGAGTGGTAAGACAGTAACTGAATTTTTCCTTTAAAGAAAAATATGCATGGACCACCTCTGTGGTATTGATTTAACATTTTAAATTTATGACTAAGTCTTTTCTTTATGTTCCCTTCTTCCATTTTTGTCAATTTACATTTGAGTACAGAGAGATTTTAATTTTATTTCTCTAATTGAACAGTATTGATCAGTACACCTGTGACAGTGACTTAGGGCTCTTTGTAAAAACTTTTCACTGCAACAATTTCAGTGTGTTGTCTTCTGTATCACTTAAATGAACATCTGATAAAAAAATTGTCTAAATCTTTAGTCAGTTAAGATATGTTACTTTTTCTCTTGTTGTTTTGCTTTATTTTGTAGAATTGTAGAATTTCCTGAGTGGGAGGGGATCCACAAGTATCATCAAATCCAGCTCCTGGTCCCACACAGGAAAGCCCCTCACACTTTGTGTCTGAGGTCATTGTCCAAATACTTCTTGAACTCTGTCAGTGCTGTGACCACTTCCCAAACATCCAGTGTTTGTGTTCCAGTGCCCAAACATCTTCTGGGTGAAGAACCTATTCCTAATATAAATCACCCCTTACACAACTTCATGGCATTCCCTTGGGTTGCATCACTGGTCACCACAGAGAGGAGATCAGTGTCTGCCCCTCCTCTTCCCCTCACAAGGAAGTTGCAGACTGCAATGAGGTATCCCCTAAGTCTCCTTCAGGATGAACAGACCAAGTGATCTCAGCCACTCCTTGTACGGCTTCCTCTCAAGGACCTCCACCATCATTTTAGCTCTATTCTGTATGCTTTCTAATAGTTTGATATCCTTCTTTACACAGCACTTGAGGTGAGGCTGCCGCAGCACAGAGCAGAGAGACAATTCCCTCCCTTGCCCAGCTGGTGATGCCCTCCAGGACAGGGTTGGCCCTCCTGGCTGCCAGGGCACTGCTGGCTCAAACTTGACTTACCATTGGGAAGACCCTGTTATCTTTCTGCAGTGCTGCTTCCCAGCCTCTCATTCCCCAAACTGTGTGGACATCCAGGGATGACCTGTTCCAGGTGCAGAATCTGGCACTTGTTTTTGATAAACTTCATATGGCTGGTGATTGCCCAGCCCTCTGATTTGTTGAGGCCTCTCTGCAGACCCTCCCTGCTTTTGAGGGAGTCAGCAGCTCCTTCCAATTTAATGTAATTAGCAAACTTACTTAGTATTCATTCAAGTCTTATGTCCAAATAATTTATGAAGATGTTGAAGAGCACAGGGTCAAGGACGAAGCCCTGTGGAATGTCACTAGTGACAGGTTGTAAGTCTGATGTCACTTCATTTGAACATTACAATTCCCCTTTAACTGTGCTCAGCCTGTGAGCCAGTGGTTCACACATCTCATGATGTGTTTATCGAACTGTGTGCTGGACTTTTGTCCAAATGGATACTGTAAGAGACATTATTAAAAGCTTTGCAGAAATCCAAAAAGATCACATAACTTGCTTCCCTTGGTCAGCTAGGTGGGCTACTTATACTTAAAAGAAATTAAGTTTGACAAAAAAGACCTTCCCCTCATGAAGCTGTGCTGGCTGTGACTGATCACTTCATTGTCCTTCAGGTGTTTTTTTTCAATAATACCAGTTGATCTTCAGCCACATGCATTTTCTCTCTACAGAGGTGAGCAGCATCACTGCATTCCTCCCATGTCACCCAAACTTGTTTCCGCAGGGCATAAAACTTCTTTTTCTGGCTTAACTTCAAAAGAAGACCTGTGGTTAGCCGAGCTGGCCTTCTGTTTCAGCTGCTTGACTTCCAACATTTTGGAATTCCCTGCTGCTGTGCCCTTAGGGGGTGGTCATTGAAAAATGACCAGCACTGATGGACCCCAGTACCTTCAAAAGCATTTTCCATGGGGTCCTTACTAAGTAGTTTCCTGTGCAATCGGAAGTCTGTTCTCCTCAGGTTCGGGATGAAGTTTAGTTGGCTCTTTTCCTCCTGTCATCCAAGCATCTTGCTGCTCTCCTGGGGTTCCTCTGGTTCTAGAAATTCACCTTGCTCTGTGAAATGCGTCTGCACCAGAACTGTTCACTTCGGTGTGTGATGGTTATAAGATTACCTTACAGATATAGTGTTTCAACTTTAATCATATCATGACCACAGCAGAACTGTTATGGGATGGAAGAAGTAGGAAGAAACAAAGTTGTATGAAAAACTTGCCCAATCTGACAGAAGATATGGTCCAATTCATCTAACTTCATTTTGGCTTAAAATCTTCTAGCAGAAATGAAAAGGCATTCCAGAAGTCTCATTATATTTGTGAATATAAATTACCTTCAATATCAGTTAACTTGTCTTGTTACTGAGTCAAGCTAGAACAAGAGGAGGCAATTAAGCAAGAAGAGAAAACCCTGAAACAAGGTCTGAAAGGGAAGAAGATTAAATAGGGAGCAAGGAAGGGGACTCCAGAAGAGAACTTTCATTTTTAGTGCAAAAGAACCAGCTCATTCTTGAAAGCAAAAAGTATTCCAGTAGATCAATCTGTAAGATAGGTCAGGTAACAATCAAGTTTTAATCAATCTCTGTTCCCACAGACAAAAAGCAGGTGACTAAGGCTACCCTGCTCTGAAACCAGTCTCAGTGACAGTTCAAAGGGCATCAAGAAGTCTGCTTTGTGTGTGCCATCCTCCTCTTGGGATGAGATCTTCAGAGTTTTTATACATTAGACTTCAAGCATTCACTGTTTCAGCCAAGTTCAACGGAAATCAGTGTCCTGACCCTGTGTAATCACCACAAAACAAAGCAGCATGAATCAAGTTGCCTACAATTATGGAGTATTTGTAACCTAAATTTCCTCTTGTGTCCTAACTGATGCCATAGGGATAGAAAGATTTTCCCTTTGGAATGGTACTGCAAAGGAGTTTGTTTGAAATGAGTCATTGTGATCACAATAAATTCTAAAAAAAGAAAATTTAAATCAATTTTCAAACAGGGTACAAGTGGTGTTCAAAAAGTGGTCTAGGGTCATACTTGAATACAGACCAGTTTGAGAAAGAACTCTGTTCTGTGAACAAAAACCATAAATGCACAGCAAAAATAAGAGCCCATGATCACTGCACTAAATTCTATTATAATGTACAGACAAAGAAGCAAGTTAATTTTGTTATATGCATTGGTATTGCAAAGTCTAGTGAATCTTGAGTTTTTGTAAGTTAAATAATTTCCAAGTGTTCCTTGTATTATTTTTAGACAATGTGTCACTTTATAAATACTAACACAAGTAGAAATTATTTAATCTATTTTTAAAGAATAGTGTTTTTTTCCACCCTGGTATAACATAAAATAGTATATCCCAATGTATTTTCACAGTGCACTGTGCTATTATTCTCATTCAGAAGAGATGGTACATACAAAGCAAATGTTTAATCTCTCCTGGGTGAGAGGTTACTTTCATGGGAAATTCATTTCATAACGATTTCATATCTGTGATACTTAAGAATGATCTTCCAGGATCACACAATGAAACAGAAATCTTCTTGGGAAATGATACAACATATCCTGTTAAGATTTGGGTCAGCTATGTTTTGAAGAACTTACATCAGGATGTAAAGGTGTCCTTAGTGAATTGAAAAGGGCACAATAATAAAACTGTCTGAACTGGGGAATGTGTGCAATAGGAAATAATTTTAGTAAGACACAATGGAACATAAATTGAAGGTTAGAAATTGGAGAATTACAGTGACTTTAAAGAAAAAAACCAGGTACCAGATGCATATCACAAATTAACATGTTATGAGAGAAAAGCTAGAGGAAGGAGAAAAAGAGATATTTGAAATGTAAGGGAAATATTTCTGCAAATAACCTTCTTGTGGCCTCTGAAAATTTTTCAGACCAATATGCTTTTTTTGCTGCTTCATATCAATGAGAGGGCAATGAGACCCTACAAAGAATATACAGTACTATTTTGGAATGCCAGATCAAAAGACTACTGATAGTTTCACAAGGATTCCAGTTTGGAAATCTCAGATTTATTTGTTTCCAATCCCTGTTATTATACATGGGCTGATAATGAACTTCATAAAGAAGCAATAACTTGGGTGAATCATGAAAACAACAGTTTAAAAGAAGTTTTGAGCATTTTTTGCAGTAAGAGAGTTATACTTAAGGAACTTCAGCAAGATGCATTCTTTTTATCCTTATTATTCTATTATTTTCCCACTTTAAATGATGCCCCCCCCAACCAAGACATAAGCAAATTAAATCAAAGAGAAGAAACAATATAATGTTCTGTTATTGACCTGAATATTCTAGCTTAAGTTTAGAATGACAGCAGAAAACAGAAAACACTTTTACCCAAAACATTTACTTATGAGTCAGAGATCACACTGTGTGTTCCAGATGAAAGCATCTCCATTCTCCAGAATTCACAGAAATGTTAAAAAAAAAATCAAACCCTGAATAAAGGTAAAGTCATCTGCATTTCAATATTAGATAATTGCAATTTTTACCTTCTTCAAGATTTATGTTTATGTAGAGATGATATATTGTAGTTGAGGACCATTGAGTAGGCAAGTAAATACAGTGCTGTATTTCCTCTTCTGTATTATCAGGTCATCAGACTCAGATTTTATGATTCAAACTACTGAAGCATGACTAAGACACATTCCATCATCAAATGTGTTATTTAGCAAACCAGGGACCCTAAGTCAAAGAGCAAATGCTATATCTATATCTAGAGTTGTATCCCAATGTGTTATCATAAAATGCAAGTTGTTTTATCTTAACTATCATAGTCTGAATTATAAAAGTTCAATACCAATAAAAAAATCATTCATTATTTTTAAAAGAGGACTTTTTTTCCCATAAAATGCAAACCAGTTTTAAGTAAGTTTTATCCTTGTATCACATCATCGTGTTAGTTTTTCCATACAGTAAGCTCCATAAGATGTATATGTGTCTTTTTTACTAGTAGAAAGCATCTTAAATATGTGAACAAGAGTATCAGAGTCTACCAATGAGATGGCTTTTTGCTGGCATTTCAAGTTTATGTTGAACTGTTAGTGTGTGAGAATAATATAAAAATTTAAATATAATTGACAATTTAGGTTGAAAAATATCCTTGAAATGGAGTTCAACCATAAATTTAGTACTGCCACTACTAAAACAAATCCCTAAGTGTCAAATCTACACATCTTTTAAATACGTTAGGGGATGATGACTCAACCACTTTCCTGGGCAGCCTGTTCCAGTGCTTAATAACCCTTTCCATAAGGAAATATTTCTTATATCTTATCTGAACATCCCCTTATTCAACTTGAAGTTATTTTCTTTTGTCCCATCACGTGTTATCAGAGACAAGGGGCCACCCCCACCTCACTGCAATCTCCTTTCAGGTAGTTATTGAGAGCAATAAGGTCTCCCCTAAGACTCCTTTCCTTCAGGTTAAGCACCCCTCTTCCTGAACTTCTTTTCATCAGAATTATGCTCCAGACCCTTCACCAGCACCATTGCCCTTCCCTGGACATGCTCGATCAGCTCAATGTCTTTCTTATTGTGAGGGGTCCAGAACTGGACACAGGATTCAAGGTGTGGCCTTGCCTGTGCTGAGTACAGGGGTACAATCACTGCCCTGGTCCTGCTGGCCACACATGCCAGGATGCCATTGGCCTTGTTGGCTAACTGGGACCAAGGACCCCCAGGTCCTTTTCCACCAAGAAGCTTTTCAACCACTCTTCCCCCATCCTGTATCAATGCCTGGGGTTGTTGTCACCCAAATGAACGATAGGGCACTTGGCATTGTTCAACCACATGCAATTGGCCTCAGCCCATCAATCCAGCCTGTCCAGACCCATCTGCAGAGCCTTTGTATCCTCCAGAAGATCAACATTCCTGTCCAACTTGACATTTTCTCGATTTCCTCATACAGATAATTGATAGCATTTTACCCCAATAGGGAGCCCTGGGGAGCCCCACTTGTATTTGGCTGTCAACTGGGTTTTACTCCTTTCGCCACCATTCACTCCCAGGACTCAGCCATCCATACAAATTTTTATCTAGTGGAAAGTACACCTGTCCAAGCCACGAGCAACCATGTCCTTCAGGAGAATGGGATGGACAGTGGTGTCCAGGTTGCCAACGTCCACAGCCTTGCCACCATAGAATCATTTGGCATGACCTTTAAGATTGAGTACAGCTTTCAACCTAACACTTTCAGGTCTACCACTAAGCCATTTACCTAAGCATCACATCTACAAGATTTCTGAACCCTTCCAGGGATGGTGATTCTGTCACTTCCTTGTGCAGCCTGTTCCATTTTCTGATCATCTTTGTCATTCACACTAAGCTGCTCAAAGAAGTAAATCTATCAGGCTGATCAGTTCATAGTTTTACGCTAGCACAACATCAGTTTTTTGACATGGGTTTTTCGATTTACTCCATACAATCAACAGAATTCTTCTAACCTACACTGTCTAAAACCATCTTGTCCATGGCTGCAATATGACTGAAGAAAAAATACTCAGTTTGATAAAATTTTCATATCTTTAGCTAAATAAATTTTGCAAGTCTGATGGTTTGGGCTTTAAAAATTAGTTTCTATGACTATATTTAATGGATTATTATATTCAGAGATAACTTTTTAAAACAAAGGTTATTTCATCAAAATGAATGTAATCCATAGCTAATTCTCATAGAAGAATCTTAACACAGTACCATTAAAAATGTAATATGAAGAAGTAGAGTTTGTACATGTAGAGAAGTAGCCCCAAAATAAATTTTGTAGTGTATCTGGTGCATTTTGAAGAAATCTTCTACTTGTCCTTTTCTGTAATGACCCCATGACAAGAAGTACTTTTTACCCTTTTTTGTGTAGAAAACACCCTTATATATAAAGATAAAACTCTCGTTTTAGGTCTGATTGTAAATTTCTAAAAGGCCAAAACAATATTAATTAGGAAACTGAAAAAAGAAAAATTACCCCTTGTGATTAAGTTCCTTGTTTAAACTATTACTGCAAACACTGAGAATAATTTCCCTTCTCAGTGTTTCAGATCAGCAGGGCTCATTGCATGCTGAGTTTGAGGACTCTTAGTAAGTAAGCAAAATGCATGAATTAGAACAGTTAAACATGCTTTCAAGCTGTATAATGTAGAAATGCATTAAATAAATTCTTTGAAACTACTTCCAGTTTCAAAACTGTAGCATTTTCTAAAAACTGTAAGGTATATCACTACATGAAAAACAATTCACCTTCTGGTTAAAGAGTCTCAAAAAATAAGCAACTTTCCTACAGGTTTTTGATCTGTTCCCTGTCTTCCATAGCCCGGATGGAGAGGATAATTGCAGCTGTTGAGCTTGAAATGCTAACTTCATCGTGTTTGTCACTGTTTTCTGCTTCAGTCAACTTTTTCCTGCTACTGCTTTTGACAGAGGTGGATATGAGTAATTCAGCTTCTTCCCCTTGGTAACTAGAGAATAATAGGGAAAGATCTGGAGTGCTCCTTTCAAAAGCCCACAATGAGCAGAAGTTGCTTATACAGTATGGACTCCTTATGCTAAAGGAGAATGGCCAGCCAAGTAGGAAGTCTATTTAGAAGAGGTAAGCAACTGTTTCTGGGAGAGAAGCAAGAGTACAATAAGCATATAATTCTTCTTTCTCAACACCAAATTAACCTAGAATAAACTTTCAAAGTACTTTTGCCTACACCTTTTGACCTAAGAACTCTCACCTTTACTATTGGGAGCTATTTTTCTTTCTTCCTATAATTGTCTGGAAAAGTTAGTCCAGACAATTCTCACTCCAGTAGTTTTTCTGGAGGGATGAAAAACATTATCAGTCCCCTGGTTCCCTGAAAGAAATAAAGGTGTGGAGTTATTCTCAGATCCCTCTTTCATCTTCTTCTTGAGTGGTCACTGTTGGCTATTATGACCCTGAGTTTTGCAAAATAGTTATGGACTTCTTTTGTTTTTACCCCAACAGCAGTGTTTCCCAGATGATCATTGTACAACTGACTACTGGTTTGGTGGGATCTAGGCCAGAGCAGGACTCAGGGATATTATCTCACAAAGAGTCCCATCTTACCGTCTGGAAACACTTGGTAGCACTTCTGCTAAATGGACACCAAACCAACCAAAAGCCAAAATTCTGTCTAGTACTGGACGTCTTGGACATAATAACATCAATTCTACTAATGTTGTTCCTACATTTATTTACTTTTTAAGTTAAACTTCAACACATTCTGCTTTTACAGCTCACTTGAATATCCTCATTAGTCCCAGAGGCAGTACGAAGCTGCATACTGGTAATGATTATCAAACTAAGTTCAGTATCAAACTAAGATGCTAGAATGTCTATACAAGGTACTTCATTGCTTATATAGAGTACATATTGCATCCTAAAAACCAGAATTCATAGCCCAGATACAAAACAGCACACAAAGAGCTAAATTGCTGAAAAGCTAAATATTGTGACACTGATGATTTTGTGCGTTCTAACAATTTAGAGAACCCTGAAAGCTGTGTTTCAGTTACAGCTGAGTTGCATAGCATTTTATGCACTTTGAAGTCCCAAAGACATCACTCAACCCACAAAAAAAGCTGCCTTCTGTGAAAAGAGACTCCATCAAACATGAAACATCACGGATGTTTCCTGTGTGGTCTATTTCCCCAGCAGCAGGAAAAAAAGGCACTTTCAAAATTCTTTTATGGCACTTCAGTGAAGAAAAGAGAGGCAGAATGTAATGGCTCTCATTGTTCTAAGTACCATGTTTTTGGGAATATCCTACATTGTACATCTATAAAGCCATGCATTTTCACTTCAAATTTCACCATTTAAAAGCACCAAAATAATGGATGGTATGACCAATTTTTTCCCCTCGTAACATATACCACTTTATAATCACCATGCATTGTCATTTAGACTCAATGGTCATTACAAAGTTACATTTTGCATGTGGTTGTTTAGTTCTTTACAGAAAAATCAAATGAAGTTTTCTTAAATTTCAATTTACAGCGGTCCCTGCTCTGGTTTTAGAATCTATCCTTAAGAATAATATGTTTCTGTTTTTAATCAGTATGTTAGCCTTTGCTTATAGCCCTTCAGTCAGTTTTCACTTCATTGAATCTGAATGGAAAGCAAAATTAAGATATATTTGAATAGAAGCTCTACCTTCGTATAAAATCAACAAACCAAACAAGAAAAAGCCCACATTAGCTTTTCCACTTTACACTGGAAGTGGATATATAATAAAGAGTTTGGGAGAGCAGAAGACCATTTCAATAGTGAGTACTCTAGGGCATTAATCTTGGGCAGCTGCCAGACAGCCATCCAGCTGCTCTTTCACTACTCTTCCTCAACAGGATAGGAGGAGACAATAACAAGACAAGGAAAAAACTCATGAACTGATATAAAGACCAATCACCAAATCACCAGCAAAACAGACTTGATTTGGGGAAAATTTGGGTTCCTGTCAGTTAGTTTTTTTAACAAACAAAGGTAAAATCTAATAAAACACATTCCCCTACAATATTCCCTTCTTCCAAGGCTCAGCTTCATTGCTTCATTCCTGATTCTTCCAACTCTTCTTCCCAGTCTATATTTAGCTTAATGCACATTTAAGTGTTTAATAATGGACAACACAAAGTAAATCAATTTCTACAAGAATTGAAGACCAACTTGAATCCCGAACCAGTCCAGTATTTTACTTCCACAAAAACTTAATCATTGCAAAAGTCCAGTTAAATTAGTATTCCGAAAGCAGAAGATAGAGGGTAAAAAAAGGACAATAGTCAATTATTCTCATTTCTGCTTTGACATTAAATTAACACAGTATTAATATCAGAGCCTCTTGAGTCCTTACGTTAGCTTAAGTCAAACACTCCATTTTTTGTCTTCAACACTGGAATGCCATTTGTATTTCTTATATTTTCACAACTCTTACTACTGTTAGTTTCTAAATTTAAATAGAATATATTGTAGATCTTTGAAGGCATATTGCTTAATGATTTAATACTCTTTTAAAAGTGACATAAGTAACAGAAGTAAAGAACTCTGAAAATGAAGTAAATTCTTTTGAACGGGTTGATACTACCATAAGCGCCCAAGCAAATATTTTGAGCATTCTACTAGTGCATTACTTCATTCTGACATTACATAAAACAAAACAGTATATAAGCAGCTTTATCTCAGAAGCTTGCTTCTGTTTTCTTTTACTGAAAAAAGTGTTCTCAACAATACAGCCATGGTCCCGGCCAAACATTTACACAGCAGGTTACTAAATTTGTGTCTTGGCTTTGGATGGGATAGACTTAATTTTCTTGCTAGCAGCTGGTTTAGTACTGTGTTTTGGATTTAGGATGAGAAGAATATTGACAACAAACTGGTGTTTCAGCTTCTGTTGAGCAGTTGTTATATGAAGCCAAGGACTTCTCAGTTTCTCATACTGCACTGCCAGCAAGTAGGTTGGAGGTGCACAAAAAATTCAGAGGAGACATAACCAGTACAGCAGAACTCAACTGGCCAAAGGTATATTCTACACCATATGTTGCCATACTCAAAAAAAAAAAAAAAATCTGGGGGACCTAGCTTGGGAATGAAACCTGCTACTTAGGGTCTAGCTGGGCATGAGTCACTGGGTGGTAAGCAATTGTGTTGTACATCACTTGGTTTGTATATTCTCTTAGTAGTTTAACAAATTTCCCTTCCTTTTCTCTCCTGTTAAGCTCTTTATCTCAACTTATGAATCTAATCTTTTTTTTTTTCAGATTCTTTCCCCATCCCACTGAGGGGGGTGTAGGCAAATGGCTGTGTGGTGTTCAGGTGCTTGCTGTAATAAGTGACAAAAACCATTCAGAATTTATTTTCAAGTATCAAATTTTATTCAGAAACACCAAAGGTGATAAATATGTTGGCATAATCTTTATCCCTATGCTCTTGAGAATGTCTAGTGTCAGAACAAGGCATATTCTAATATACTTAACAGTGTGCCTCATACAACTTTTCCTTATCCTGTAGTTAATGTGTTCTCATGACAGTAGCTTCTTTATGGAAGAGCATTCCACAATGCAGTCCAAGCAAGCCATGCCATTTTTCTCACTTTTGTTACAAATTATTACCTTGATAAACATAATATAGTATTGATAACATCAATGAAGGATGTAAAAGTTACTGCAAAAGAAGAACTCTAAGTTGAGACTTGCAGAGCAAAGATATGTTTCTTGTTGTTTAAATGTTAACACAAGAACTTCCAAGGACTATTTTACCGCAATGTTGCAGAATCAATCTTTACCTCGGCAAGAAGCCTCAGTTCAGATGTGTATCTTGGTTTTACCAGTATGTCACGGAGATAAGGTTCTATGATGATTGACATAATGCAAATGCACTAAAACTTGCTGTGGAAGATTAAATTTAACTCTGAGGAGCAGTGCAATTCTGTTTTTTATGTACTCTTTCAATAGAAGAGCAACTAACAGCATTGCCAAAAATTTGTTGCTGAAGAGCACAGACACAGGAAATGAGAAACATGGACACCCACTCTCCAAGGAAAACAAAATCTGAAGCTCCTGTGGTGCTGAAAAATGTTAAATGCATTAACTATGTAACTTTAATATTATACTGCTTGTGCCTGGCAAAATTAATTAAGAGGAGTTGACAACAACACACTGAGACCATATATAGTACAACTCCATCTAATAAAATGTTCTTTATAATAATTTATGCTTTGTTTGAGGTTTTTTTTCATTTTAAAGGCTGGCTGTTTATCTTCCTCTGCTCAAGTCTATAAAGTAATCAACTCTGAACAGCATTTTCTAACAATTCACACAGTATTATTTATAAAAGGTATCTGCTAGAACAATAACAATTTAGCTTAAATTGAGCTTCATTTTTCTGTAAGCCAGGAGGACTAAACCAGACTGATCCTTGACAATCCAGATTTTATCAATCATTCACATAACTTAGCCAGATGACTGAACTGGTGTGTAATAAGAAATGCAGTTTACATCTTAATGCTGTATAGCTGCCATACTGACTTATTCCTCTCCTTCCATCCTGTACAAGGCTAGTGCAGTTGCTAAGGTTAATGACAGGTATTTGACATTAAGAACAGTCCTTAGTAAAACTTTCAATAAATAGCTGTAAATAGCTGTAGCTTACTTTAGCACATTGAGGACAACAGGATCTGGGATATGTTAATCCAATGCCGTAAATAGATGCCTGTAACACAGCATATCTATTGACTGGTAATATTTGTGTTGATTTTCTTGGTATTTTACCTCAATTTATTTTACCTCAACTTGTATTGCATTCCTTTAGGAAGGGAGATGAGTTCCAATGGAGCACTTAGTAAGAAGAGAGTGCAGTTTCTGGGGAACTTAGCAGTATATATAGTGATATTTAGATGGCAGTATGTGTTACCCACAACTGCTGAAAAGATAGAAAACACTGCCTCTTAGAGAAAATACTATCTCACTTAGAAAATACACAACTATGTCTCAGAGGTAATTGATTATCTTTTAGGGGCTACAAGAATTTTTTTTGGTTCACTGCAGATCAAGAAGTTAGTGCACAGTGTGAAATCAAGCCTAATCATAAAAATTATAATTTTACTCCTGAATTTCTGTTCTCTCTTACCCGGTCACTTAGTTACCTCCATGTTAATAGTACTATAATTATTTTAAACTGAATTACATTAACCTTGAAAACCCCTCTGTCATCTTTGAAGAATCTATTTAAAATAAGTCTATATAGGTATCCTGTAACTCTCTGACGAAGCTATGGACCAAGCTATGTCCACACTATTTTGTTAGCATATCATGACACACAAAAACTAATTTGGCCTTCATTCCCTGAATTATGTTACGTCATCAAACTTGGAATAAAGAATTGTTTTAAGAAGTCAGACAGAACTGGTAAAGAAGTCAAAGGAGAGAGAGACGCTGACGACTTTTAGAAATTCAAGAGTTCTCAGAGTGTCAATCACTATCAAGGGGTCCAAGAAAAAGAAAAAAAAGAGCAACCATGCAACATCTTCAGAAAGTCAGGACATCAGTTACAAGGCATGAGGTTGTAAGAGTATAAACAGAATCACAAGAAGCATACATAGGATATATGTAAAATCTGTGGGACAAATAAAAGCAGTAGACTACTGCCATTCTCATCTGGTCACATCCAGTCCACATTTTTACATTGTTAACCATCTCAAAATATCAGCTTCTGGGATCCTAAATCCAAAACCACTTCCACTTTTAATAAGATGAGAGTCCTTTAAAGCACAAGAAAAATGATACCGACCTTCAGATAGCTGTTTCAGTTTTTAATTTTTCTTCCATAACAGAAAAAAAACCCAAAGCATTTGCATTCATATGCTTTTATTACAATATAGGTATAATAACTGTCATCCAAGATGACAGAGAAATTTTATAAGAGGGTCAACTCCTGAGCAAGTACAAGCCTAAATTTGGGGGTAATAGCAGTGTCTCCAGGCTGGTTCAGCCCTTAGAGACCTGTGACTGAAAACACTTCCTGGTTCATTTTACAATCTAGAGACCTGATATCATAAAACTTTCATCAGAAACATGGTTAGTGTGTGTGGAAAAAAGTTTTCAAGTTACCTTGAATAATGCAATTAGGTTTCATCCATTAGAACCAACCGCTGGTGAACCAAATCTTATTTTGCCTTGCAACAGCTCACTTCACCATGGCTCATACACATGAGTTACACACAGTAGAACATGTGGAGATTCAACATGGACCCATGGAAGGGGACAGCTCATTGACAATGTTTGCATTTAGAAGTAGTTGAAGGAAGAAACACTTGACCTGACCTTTTGTTATCCTGCATATGGTCTTAACAGATTATTCTTATTCACTCAGCTGATATTAAGGAGCATTTGCTACTGAACCTACATGGAACAATGATGACTGAGTGAATGATTATGCAAATCACATATCAGTATTCCCAATAGGTATTACACAGCATAAATCCCTGACTCCTCCCTGTTAAGAATTACTGAGAAAATGAATCAGCCAAGTATCAACTGTTTCAAACATTACAAGTATTCTACATCTGAAGTATAATTAAACTGCCTTGAACTGGCATTAAAAAAGTATTTTCAAAATACTTTTATGGTTATTTACAGCCTTGATAGTTCTTTACTTAGCATATACCGTACTTGTGTATCAAAGCCCTGTTTTAACAAAGCTATGCAGATTATGATAATGACGATACATTGCTGGACTAGAAACAGATATAATACTTTACTCCTTCACTGTGACACTCGAGGAGTGAGAAAAACCCATGGTTTTGGTTTGGTGACTGCTTGGCTGTCAGAGTAGGATTGCACAACCCACACTTTGTCCCCAAGGATTTGAAATTCTGAAAACAGAATCTAAGGTCAGAATCTGAATAAAGCAGAAGATGCTGAGAGAATTATGCATTTTTTTTTCTCCCTTGGGAGCAGTATAGCAACTACATTGTAGCTTTTCTGCTGCACGCTTCTTCTAGCTCCTGCCGCTTGCTGCCCATGCTGGGGCCACTGGTGCAGGTGGTTCAGCTGGGCTGCTGATTTTGACCCCAACATTGGCAAGCTGCCCCCAGGCTCATCTCTATCAAGCCTGGTCTTATACCGTTCAAAACTAATTTACAGCCCCCTCAATCAGCCTGCCAACTCACAGCCTGGAGTTCTTTTCCCCTTTTTTAGGCCAGTGAGCGCTATCTGTCTCCAACAGGCTCAGTGAACAAGAAAGAAACAAGTATTAACAAAAACTTATGAACACCTAAAAAGTTTCAAACCAAGTTACTGTGCTTATGATTGATACAGAAAATTACAGACAATTCTCTCTACAATTTTTCTGATGAAGAAGAGCTGAATACTCTACCCATTTTCTTACAGGTTTCTAAACTCAAAGAAACAATCCCCACATAAGCATAATTTGCATCAGCAGAGGTTGTTTCTTAAAATAATTGTGTACATAATAACTTTTTAGCTAAAAACTGATAGAAAGTATGTTTATATGGAGAATGTTCTAGTGAAATGAGTTAGAGGTCATTAACACCCTAGCACAATTTAAAAATATTTAAGCGTAATATAATTTTCTCTAAGGAAAAATCACCTTTAGAAAATTTCATATGGCTACTAAGAAGCACTGTATATTACAAGTATCACTTTGATTATTTGAATAACATTATAGCAATCTAATTAATTTTGAAATGTACCTAACTGATTTTATGGAATTTTTTTCCTTTGTGTTTATTCCTTTTTTTCTTACATGTTGATCTAATTTGAATAGTTTTCTTAGATTAGCTAAATATTAATGCATGAGTATTCATTAATCTCTAATTAACATTTTTAAATCCTTAGATTTTGATTTAAACACGCATGAAGTCTAATCTCTGCAATTGCAATTAGAATTGCTTATTTAATAAATTTTGAACTAATGACTGTATTGTTCTAGAATTGTTTATCATAATATATTTCACAGAAAAATGAGATAATAAAAAGTTTATGGCTATACACTCTTAGAAGAATATTTTTAGTAGCAAGGTGGCCTTGGCCAGTTTTGGGGTTTTTAAATATTTTTTCTTCAAATTTGATAAAAAACCAACAGCAGCCCCAGTATAGCTGATTATCTCAGTATTAAAAAGATTGAAAGATGTTTATCTGCTATAGAAGACATTCTGCCATGAAGTTGTGGCTGTGACATTTCTGCTTATTAAAAAGAACCAAAGATTCTTATTTCCTTCTGTTAACTAATACAACTTTTAAGACAATGAGGAGTTTATACACTGGTGCAAATCTCACTCTACAGATTAGTAGAGTTTTGTTCACTTCCTATCTTTAAGATAATAAAATTCATACCAAATAACAGCAAATTTCTCTATAAAAGTTCTTTTACATAGAGAAAATCACCAGGGCCAAAAATGTTGTAAATGTGTTTAACATCCAGCTAAGATAATATAGAAGTGTTGAATTTAGAGAGAGTTAAGTCAGAGCCAGATCTGATATCCACATTTCCTAAAGACAGTTTTGTTCAGGCTATTCTCCTCCACCATACCATGACTGCCATTTACATTTTAGACTTAAACTGAGGACTAAGAAAAATTAAAGTTAATTGTTGCCAAGTTATTGACCAGAAATCTCAAGACAAAATACTAAGTTTAAGGCACCTGGATGCTCTTGTGTGCATTTTATATTTTGCAAGGATTTACGAAGGAGGCCATACCTGCAGCTCGAACAGCTGTGCCAGTAGCCTTCACCATTTGGATAATTCCTTTGTCACTTGGAAGAGCCCAGCTTCTCAACTGGTTCTTTGTTGATGATGGCAATAACAGTGGTCTGGTCTTTCAGCTGTTAGAGTTAGTGCTTGGGTAGCCCTATATTTCAGTATTAGCATCACCAGCAACTAGCCACAGACCATGTTTGCAACACCTTAGGACTGAGCTTTGTCACAATTGCTACATTCGACCTTTTTCTTGACCTGCCTGCAGAATTTTTTCAGGTGGTTTAGCTGTGACTTTTTCATTAACCAGATGTCCATTGCTGATTTTTGGTTTTTTTTTTTTTGCTTCTTTTGTCTTTACATCGTGCAATCACACAAATTTTATATACAAAGTTGTCACAAATATCTATTCTTTACAAATATATCATTCTACAGCTAGGATAGCAAGGTGCCTAGAGAAAAAAGTACTGATAGGAAAGCAGAGGCCTTGATTTGTGATTACCTCCTCAAATGTAACCTCAAGTTCTGCATGCAGTCTCATCCTCTCAAGCCTATTTTATCAAGCATGCCCTGCAGTACGCAAAGTGTGTTCAGACATCACATTTTGCTGGGCTTCCCATATGTCTATTAAACATGAAAAAGGCTGACCATTAGTGTTCACACTTCCACTCCTGCTGATTTCCCTGCAGCCTTTATTCTGCTTTTGGCTCAATAGCAGCAAGTTGCAACTGGATCTGAACTACCCCAGACACTGCTTGGGAATTTACGGACAAACATACAGCACAAGACAAGCACCTCCTACAGCTGGGTGTCTTCATTTGTCTTTGACACTTCAGCCAAAAAACAGCCAAAGACTATTAAGGGACATTCTGTTGATGAGCAAGGTTAAGGAAGGAAGTTGGGGTGAATTTTTCCCAGGGTTTGGGGTTTTTTTGGGTGCTTTTTGTTTTTTTGTTTGTTTGTTTTTTATTTTGCCATGATAATGCTTTCATTAAGGAGTTTTGAAAGTGTTCAGAAGACCAATTCTCAAGAGAAGAGTGACTGGAGGGAAAAACTGGGGAGTTAAATTAACATTTTAGGGTGAAAACCAGTTCTTTTCTCATTTGATATTTTCTGTAATAAAAAAAAAATGACAACTAGGAGTATCTTAATTGAAAATGTTTCCATTAATATTTCAGCTAAGCTTCACAGCAAGACATAAGTACATGAAGAGGTTGTTAAAAATGCTTGCAATATAATGGTTTTGCTGATAACAGTAAAATGTGCAGCTGAGCTCAACAGGATTGATTCAAGTACAGGGCATGTTGTTGAAGGTGTGTGAAAGTCAAACTAGTCAAAAACATGGAAATTAATGCTTCAATTGGCTTAGCATAAAGTTCATCCAAAATCTTGTTAGAAATGTGTGAACCCATCCTCCCTCCATCTTCAGTGAACTTGCAGAATTTAGCTAACAAAAGCACCTTTTTTCTCTGTGTGAGGCCTACATGTTTTGTAGGATTTCATTCAATTCCTCAAAAACTTTGAAAATCCAGTAAGAACCTACATATATACTGTACTGAAATCAAACAAATACTGTTTGAAGTGTCTGAGAATCTCAAACTGAGAATCCTCACAGTATTGAGAATCCTCATAACATCTTCCAAAATTTGACACAAAGCTCAACTTAGATGTGCAAGACTTAGATGTGTCTGATTAAAACTGCTCATACTAAACATTCTATCAGAACCCCTTATTTTCCTTATTCTTTCCTTTTATCAAAACCCCTGATATTTTCCTTATTCTCAGCCTTGGGTGTGTGGGAGGTAGGGATTCCTTGGATAAGGGAGGCTGAAGAACATATTTTTAATAGAAAATGTTTCTGTTGTCTTTGAAAGACACAATGTTAGCAGATCCTGTATTTTCTCTTAACTGTACTATGACAGTGTAGATAGAGGCATCATCACAACTGCTGTTACAATTCAAATCTCTTACCCAGTTTCAACACAGCCCTCACAACAGTATCCTGGTGCCTCAGATAGATCTACTCATTTTGTGCATGTACACAACATAGACAATGACACAAAGACCATCATTATCATCTTGACTTAAATAAGGGAAACCGAAGCACAGGTGCCAAGGATGAGATCTACAAAAAGACTAGCATGTTGCTAGATTGGACTTTATACAGTATTTTCTAGGAACTGCCTTTTTTTTTTTTTTAATAATTCCCCCTTTTGGAAAAGCATTGCTGTAGTTAGACTTATCAGATATGACACTTTTAGACTGGCTTGTAATATATTTCAGAACTTAGGAATCAGCCCTGCAACCTCTGTGGCCAACCAAAGTTTCATGAAAGTGAATTTTGTACTTCTATGTTTATGTGTGATAATGCTGCAGCTTGGACAAAATAGAGGAAAACCAGGATAGCTGTAGTAGCACCGTCTCTGCACTCCATCCTTTCTTTACTTCCCATCATAAGCAAAGGCATGAAAAGGTGTTACTGGTTTAAAAGAATTTAACCTTGAGCATTAGACATTTAAAGACTAACAAATAGCAAACATCCATCATCCATGGATTTTGGCAGGAAGTAGGACAAATAAGAGAGTGCAATTCCAGTTATTACCCAACAGTTATAGAAACTAAGAAGGAACACTCCATCTCTTACAGCTGAGGACATAAGACTAAATCAACATTTCTATGTAAATAATAGACTTATTCATTGTGGGAAGACAACTAGGGCTGAAATTAGAGAAAACTGGGAAGTTATATTTACATTTCAGCAAAAGTTATAACTTGATCCCATAATCCCATATATAGGATGAAAGCCCCCTGAAAGTTATTCATTTTTAAATTTATTTCTCACAATGTTTTGCTACCACAGACTCACCAAACATAAGTAATTCTTAAATTTAAAATGTCCGCTCACACTTTCATATCACCTTTCCCCAAGGCAGTGATGGATGCCAACAGAACTGTGTCAGTGTGAATTCAGCTGCAACACATGGATGATTATACCTTCATTCCACTGGAATTTTTGCCTAGATAACTAGGCCTAAGGATGTGTAAGTATTTATGTCCCTTCCAGAAACCAGTTAATATTGCTGATTTACCATGTGAACAATACTTATAGTACAAGTATTGACATGGATTCACACATGAGCTGTTTCAAAAAACATTTGGTGCTCATGTTGATGGCATATATTCCAGGAGATAGCAGTTGCTTTGCAATATCTCAGTGTATAGCACCCCTGGAAACAAAGATATGATGGAAAGAGTAGTGTGTGTCAACCTCAACAGACAGTTCTAACAAAAGCCATAGCTATAATTAGAAACAAAGCTAGGAATACTGCAGAGCCTTATGAACAATGAAACATCACCAGCTCCTGCTATTTGTCACAATATGACCCAATGCAGCATAAGATCAATACACTGGGTACTGAATCCCTGGGGAAAGAGTTCAGTGCAAAACATAGTGATTTCTCTATGGAAGTAACAAACCAAATTAAAAATCTTCTGTTGTAAAATAAAAAAAACCCTTTCATTGTGGACGCCAGATGAAAGTAGAACTTTGTGCTATTCACTTTTACTTTATTTGGCAAAACCATTGAAAGTTTACTCTTAACTACATGGACAATATAGGTTTACTTCAATAAGCAAAAATTTTTGAGTCAGCAAATAATGATTAAAGAAATTTTGGAGAGACTGTTTTTTCACAGTAGCTTTTACAGTACAGTAAAAGACTGCAAGTCACAAGGTTCCACCTGATTGTTTGAGAGACAGATTTAGAAACTGCAGATGACAATAGATATTGAATAAGAATGACACAAGATTTTTGAATACATGTACCATGAAGAATCTTTGTCAGTGAGAAATGTAAACACTGAAACTAAAGTTGAATGGTCATTATGACCTTGAATCTTTTGAGCCAATGCTACTCGTAACTCTGAGTACAGCCCTGCACTAGTTTACCATTTACAAAATTGAAAGGTGGGTAAAAGGTTAAGTTTACACACTTACCTGTTCACTAACACTTGAACACAAAGCCTGGCTTAATTTCCAAGTTACACAACACTGTTTAACAGACTTTTTAAACTACAATACTAGGCATCTCTTGATATGTTAATACTCTGATGTTTAAAACCTTGCTGATTCTAGTTAATGAACCAAGGCATCCATCTCATCTCTGTGATTTGCATCCAAACCTTCTACTTATGTTTTTGCCAAACACTACCTCACTTTAGCAACTGCTATACAAGATCGCTAATTTTATGATGATTTATTTACAACAAACAAAGTGATTGACAAATCACACAAATCCTCAATGTATTAATTTTTGCTAGAGCTTTAACATGCAATGCGACCTTGAATGCATTCTTGTGGTGTGGAACATGAGAACTGATAATGCAAGAAAAGGATGTTTGGAAGGAATCAATCCACAGTTTTTAAAGCTTTGAACAGTGAGGTTCAAGTAGTGACTACTGGACAAACTACTGTGTTTGATAGAACTTGGATTCACCTAGAGTTAAATAAAAAATGGTAAAGCTAAGTTGCTGAAGAACAGCAAAGAGAAAATAATCTTGCAGAAAATAACAATGTTTAACAAGAATTATTGAAGTTTGTTCTTACTAAAAATGGTAGATTGGTTTCTAATGAAGGCATATCATAATATGAACTGAAGTTAAAATTGTGATTTGAAAAAAAAAAGGAACAAACCTGAAAAAGAACAATAGCTTCATCAAAATAGTTATGTCCCACAGAGTTTAAACCTTTAACACACTTAATTCTCTACTGTTTCAAGTGAAAGTATGCTGCTTTGCATGTAGAATCAACAGTGGAGTAGGCAAGCCAGAGAGGAAACATCAGTTGTGGCTACTGATAACTTAGAGAACTGCTCATCCACCTCTGCCAGCCCCATGAACTCTCCAGAGTAATTGAACATATTTTTATGATGTCAGAAATGTATTCACAGAAATATATTTTTTAAGGTGTATTATTATATTATATTTATTATTTGGGAACCTAGTAAAAACTAGTCATTGCTTTCATCAATTAATTTTTTTTTTTCATCGAATATGTGGATGTGGCAGGAAGTTTTGTCTAGGGGTTAAGAAATTGCCTTATTTTCCAATATATAACCCATAAATGCATTTTTTTTATTTTTGGAAACAAAGTTCCCTTAGGGATGCATCTGCTAGCTTTGCAGACAGACTGTTATAGACAGGTTTGACCACAGAGCTGTGGGAATCACCCTGCTATGGCTCCTGCTTCTAAGAGCTTTTGTGGTTCAATGATTACCAGTTGAACAAAGCTAGCTTAAACCAACAAGGTCCAGGTGCTAGTAAATATAGGCAAAGTCACCCAATTAAACACTATCTATAGCCCCTATAAGAGCAGTTGGGGTGTGTAAAGTTGCACAAGTGTTTTTCTAGATCTAGATCCAAGCTATTTGTTCAGAGACATGGAGTCATATAAGAGAGATTAATCCATATATTCCTGTTTAAAATCATGAATTTCTAAACACACTGATAGCACAGCAGATACAGCCAGTAGGGGATTTGTTTAGATAAAGAAGTTTAGAAATCAGTGTGCATGAACATTAGTATATATATATATACAGCATGCACTGGACAGAAGTTCTACCTACAAGCAATCAACTGGTAGCGCTGCGTATTTGCACAACTGTCTTATAGTCACAAACATGAGCAAATTTAGCTCTTCATGCAAGTATAAAAACAAAAGCACAAACCTGTGAAACTTGCTGACTTGCTTCCATTCTCTTAGTAGCGTAACAGCAGTTAGAAGTTTTCCACCAACGACTTCAATTTTTTTTCCTCAGTTCCAAACAGGCTTCATACTGAGAAAGATGGATTCTATTTGTCAGCCAAGAAACCACTCAAACAGAAGAAAAAAGTTCACAGCCTAGCAGAACACGAGCCAAAACCAATTCAGTATTGGAATAGGGACTACAAAACATAAGCTGCTGTCTTTTATACTCACTTAAATAGTGCTACTTCAAGGAAGCCTTTATGGTTCACTCCTGGAGTTTTTCATTCCTTCTTCAGGATCTCAGCCACCACTCACTTGCCTCATAAATGCCAGATCTCTTTTGTCAGATTCAAATCCCAGGGGAAGCCTGAATTACACCTTTCCCACATAGTCTTAGTGGGAAGCCTGTCATGGAAGTCAGGTCTTCCTCCCAACTATATTTCAAAGAGAAAACACAGTTTCTTCTACAGTAAATAAATAGATTTTTAAAAAGCAACAGCAAACATCTTATTTGAATTTTCTTATGTGATGAACAGAAACTTGATTCCCCTCTTTTTTTAACATACAGAATAAGCAGAGTGCCAACCTACTCTTTCCTTTTTAAGTAATTGGAGACATCTGTTTACCATTTGCTAATGGAAAATAATCAACCAATTTATACGTTGTCAACAGATCTGTTTTTATATGCTAAGACATTTGGATTGTTGAATGTATTTTGGTTACATTGTATAGAACAAACGAAAGGCAGTTGTCTTACTGAGAAGGCATGGGATTTTATTTTCAAGTCTTTTATATTTTCTGTCTTTTCTATATAGTAGTAGCATTTCCTGGTCTCACCTTTTGAGTACTTTCTTGAATATTGCAGCATTATCTACTGTGTCTATCTTAGATAATAGTACTATACTATAAGACAGGAGATTAATAGAATATTGGGCTGAATTTTTTACAGCCTGGGCTCTTCATATAAGGATATAATTTAAAAAAAAATAAAACATTTATTCTTAACATAAAGGCTGCAACAGCAACAAAATTTGTCTTTATTCTGAACTGAAAAATGTTATTATAACCAAAACTTCATTAAACACACATGAAAACACTAGTAAAACAAAAATTACTCTATATTCCTTATGTCTATTGACTCAGAGGGACTGTGAATCCAAATCAGGACAATGTTCTGTCAGTTTCTGGGGGCATGGTATGTCTAAAAACAATTAACTGAGGGTGGGGAGAGAAATGGAAAGTTGGAACTTAACCAATACAAACTAGTTTACCAACCTATCTATTGGATGGTTTGGATATCTATAGTGATTCTACTTCTTGAAGAGCTATTTCAATTCTTATTTTTTCTAGTATCACTGAAATTTCTTAAAAGCTCTGGATAACCAGCTATCTTCTGGCAGCTGAAACAAACCAAATGAGGCATTTTGCCTTTTGAAAATTAAGTCCTTTTCAGAGGATAACTTTACAATATTTAAAATCTGTGCTAAATTATGCAAATCTAGCAGGTTTATCACTACTATAAATTATATAAAACTTTGTGGATTCAAAGTATGTTTCTATAAACACAGCTTTATAGTACAGTGGTAACTTGAGGCAATGTAGTTCACTGTTTAATTTTTTACTTGAAGCTGAATACAAAGTAGAAGTTCCTTTCCTGAATAAATCTATGGCTGAAGCAGAATTTATGTAAAATTCCCAAATGCCTTGCAACCACCAGTAAAAAAGATAACTTGGTTTTTTATCCTGCCAGTAGCACCTAGAGACACAGATCTTCCACAAACAGATCTATTAAAGCTTCCTAGGGACCAACCAGATCAAAAGTGAGTGGATAAGTACTGGAAGCACACATAGTTACTCTTTAGGAAATGTTTAGGGAATGAAACATGAGTGGGTGAAAGCATGAGATCAGAGGCTAGGAAGCAGAAATGTACATTATGCATCAGTAAGCATTAAGAATGATGGATTGCTGAGCCCTTCTGAAGTCAGGAGCTATCTGCACAGCTTGTAGTATTCATAGCTGCTGAGGATATAATTCAGTACATTAAGTTTGTAAATCTCTATGCAAGATAAAAGGACAGAAGTAAGAGTTTACTGTTGTAAGCAAACCATTCCTTCCAGAATGAATATTGCAGTAAATTTGTAGATACAGCATTTTTTATTCTGTTTACTCCTTTATATTAGCATAATACTGTAGTAGAGGTGGCAGCTGACTTGGAGTTCTGCAATCCTGTTGTTTAAATATAAGGTTATTCATTTCCTGCAGAGCTTTGGTGCTTTTTGGTTTGTTTGGAGGGGGGTTTTTTTTGTTGTTTTTTTTTTGTTTTTTTTAAGTAAACTAGCTAATAACCATCTCTGGTAATTAATTTTGGAAAAGTGATTAAAGTCAAAAGACAAAAGAAAATAATCTTTGACCTACATTACAACCAGTCACTCACTGTGTAACTGTATCAAAGGCAGTTCTGAAGTTTAGTTTTCACAAAGGTGAGAAAGAAAAAGTGGTGAGAGTATGATTAAACTAAAATAATTTAAATAAAAATAAGATCCATATTAAAATAAATAAGTTTCCATTACTATGATTCCCTTATATCATATATAAGCTGAATTCACTATCATGAAGCATACCTTGGAGCAAGAAGGAAAGTTCTAATTATTAAAAGCAATTTCACCAGGTGTGAGTATAGAAACAGATTTTTTTCTGTGCTGTTTCAGATACGTTTGTGTGATCATATGCCACAAAATGGAAAATCTGATTGCTTTGCTGATGTACTGCAGGGTGAATTACTGTTAGTTTGTTGTAATTCACATAGGGAAATGGAATATATAACTTTTCAATTTTTAGATCATCACATTAAGGAACAAATTTGTCTTTTCCCTAAGAAAATATGCTGCCTTCAGTTTAAAACTCAATGCACCTAAACATTTCATACTATTGACAGAATTTATAAATATTTTGGTCTTAATTAATCTTTTATTAATAAGAATTAGTTGCATTCCAAAATGTCAGCCAGCATTAGTGTGGTAGTCAGCAAAGATTTATTGCCAAGAAGTCCAAAACCATCCTGCCTTGTAAGAGAAATAACATAGCCAGCAGGACCAGGGAAGTGATTGTCCCCCTCTACTCAGCATCGGTGAGGGCAAATTCTAAATCCTGTGTTCAGTTTTGGGCTCCTCAATACAAAAAAGCAATTGAGGTGCTGAAGCATGTCCATAGAAGGGCAATGGAGCTGGTGAAGGGTCTGGAGCACAAGTCTGATGGGAGGCAGCTGAGGGAGCTGGGTTGTTCAGCCTGCAGAAAAGGAGGCACAGGTGAAACCTTATTGATCTCTACAAATTCCTGAAAAGAGTCTGTGGCCATGTGGGGGTTGGTCTCATTTCCCAGGGGACAAGTGACAGGACAAGAGGAAATGGCCTCAAGTTGAATAAGGGTAAATTTAGATTGGATATTAGGAAAAACTTCCTCGCTGGAAGGTTTGTTAGATATTGGGTGATACACAAGGAATCCATGGAGCAACCATTCATGTAGGTTTTTAAAAGATGTGTGTCTGTGTTTTAATATGGACTACGCTGTGCTGGACTCAATAATCTTAAAGGTCTTCTCCAACAAAAATGATTTTATGATTCCATGATCTTTCTGTTTAATTTTTTTTTCTATTTAAATTAGCTCCACTGTGATGAAGCAAGAGACACCAAGTTAAAGTATGCGTTAAGTGTAGCTGCAAATGATGTTGTACTTAGGAAATGGGATGAGATTAATAGCTAGTTCATTATGTAGGCCAATACCCTGGGTTGCAGTAGTGCAGCCAACTTAATTTTGAGATTGTGCTAAATAATAAACTATTTTGTAGCAGTTGTCCATATCATGCCTGTGTTTTTCTATATACAACCTCCAAATCTAGTTCCCTCAAACTTTCAACTACTTAAACTATCTCAGATCCCATGTATTATTGCAAAGACTCCTACAGGATGATGGTATCAGCTCTTGCTCCTCATTCAAATACTATCACAATCATTTTCAAACTATTTGAGTTTTCAGACTAACACCAGGAACAGAGTAGAGGCTCTTTTCAGATTTGCTTTAAAATACTATTTGCAGGAGATGATCTTGCCATCTGGTGCTGAGAATTTCTCCATGCTATTTTATTTGTAATGCTGCCAGTCAGTACTGCTGAACAGAGAGGAGAAACACCAGTGTTTCACTCAAGCAACATTCATTTCTCATTAGGCCTCTTCCATAGACAGTAAAGCAGAACACCAGCTTTCCTGTTCCACTCATCTCCCACGAAATGCTGTTTGTGTCCTGGTGATGCTTGTAATCACCTTTAATACCCAACAAGTGCTTTTAGCATCATGACCTTAACTACAGTTTATGATTTTTCCATGTGCTTTCAAAAGACACAGTTTCTTGGAAATCTGTAAATTGTAAATTATTTTGTTGTCTATGTCAGAAGAAAGAAACTGGAATTAATGCAACATGCTCATGCCTAGCCTTAGGGAGGAACTAAGTGCTTTACAGTCAGACATTTCTTTCAGAAATGCAAATTAAGAACAGACTCCCAAAAGCTGTATGTTACAGAGCATGACAGTACTGAAGGAACAGTTTTTCCAGCTCCAGTATTGCCTAATACCTAACATTTCTTTCCACCTGTTTTTCCTTCCACTTTGCTTATCAAGTAATTTAAGCATTAGTCTTTTGGTTTAGAAGAACACTTATGCAAATACTCAAGTCCCTTTCTGAAAGCTCTGCTAGTTCTTCACAAGCCACTGACAGCTTAAGGCTTTTTTTGACTTAAGATCAACATAACTACAAGACTAAGAAGAATAGAAGACTCAGGATTCAAGAGAAGTATCTATTTAAGAACAGAAAAGATAGTACCCAAATGTCCACCTTGAAAGTTCTTTAAAGAAATGAATGCATCCACAAAATGGATATAAGCATTTAACTTATTTCAGCTTTTAGAACCTGTAAAAAATTCAGTTGTCCCTTTCACAAGGAAAAGGTTATACAATATCTTGCAAGACCCTCTCTTCTTTTTGTTGTGAAAATGTATTGTCATAAATTAAAAATAAAAAAAAAAATCACTCTATTTTGAATCTGATCTGTGAGAGTAAAAATCAGAGCTGCTGGAAAATTTAAGGCTAAGACAATAAATGACACTTTCAACTTCTCTATGAAATAAAAATCCCCAGAGGATTTCCACAGCTGCCTCTCACCCCAGTAAGAAAAGTAACTTGGAGCATATATAGTGTGTAATTATTTGGGCTAATGAGTGCAAACAATACAGACAAAGCAAGAACAGGTTATACACAAGCATTTATAAAACAGCTAAAGTATTTCAGGCTTACTTTTGAAAACACAGGCTTACCAGACAAACAATAGCCAAGTAACATTTTATGTCACATAGATAATATTTCTCATTGCACTATGCATGCATGCTGTCAAGGCTTCATACTCAAGACTCCTGACCATTTCTAAAAGGATAAGCAGCAATCTATTTTTTTTTTTTTAGAGAAACTTATAGATTAATTGGGTCGAGGACAGAATGAAGTGACAGCCCAAGAGTCTTCAAAATTACTGTAATTACTTTCAAAAACCTTTAAAAAAAGGATTAAATAAAAATGGAGTAGTGACTCTAAATGCTCTTCTAAAAGAGCTAGTGAAGTTTACCACTAGAGAGGCACTGCAGAAAAACAGCAGTATTCACAAGAAGAGACAACTTTTCATATTACTCCACCAGTAGAAACTGATGCAATGCTGAGGCTTCACACTGTGCTTGGACCATAATGGAATAAGCACTTTGATATGGCCATGCCTCTGACCTTTTATTTGGTGAAAGTTTTCCAACGACTAAAATGTCCTTAAAATCAAAAGAAAAAACCAAACAAAACCCAAACCAAAATCAAAACCATTTCTTTTTGTGGGGTGAGTGAAGGGAGCATGCAGGGAGATGTGTGTTTGTGTGTTTCTATTTTTTACTTGTTAAACTGTCTCTCTTAATCCATGAGTTTTCTCTCCTTTATCCTTCTGATTTTCTCTCCCACCTCACTCAGAGGAAGTGAGGCAGCAGTGGTGTGGTGCTTAGCTGCCTAGCAGGGCTAAACCACAAATACTATTTGCAAATTTTAAAGTACTCAAGAAACACTTAAGAGTTTGTTTCTCACAGTATCTTCAAGTAGCTGAATGTAGTGTTTTAGTAATTAACTGGTTTTTAAGTGCTATTAGCTGATGCTTCAATATTATAATGGCTTCCAGTGTAATGGCAGATTATGGATTTGTAAAACAAATATTATAGGTATTAATTTCAGAACTATCACAAATCAAATGGGTAGTTATGCTCTTGTTATTTTATTTCTTCTTGTTTATTATTCTAATAAAGCAACAATGTAAATTTTTAATTTCATTAGAGTCAGGCTTGTAAGCACATGGAGTCACATATCTGGTGTTTTTATATTAGTGCTTTGTATAACTTCAATCAGTTCCAAAACTAACATTTTTAAACTAGCAAATTATAAATTATAATATATGTATCTTCCAAAACTTTTGTTCAAAGAATGAGATTTCATTCCAAATTGGAGTGACCTCTTTTTTTTACTTTGGAATACCATGAACCAGAGAAATTTGGACTCTAAGCATTCCTAAGATCCTCTTTGTCTTTAACTCTGCAATTACTTACGTTCATAGTATCTCAATCACTTGCAAATTCTCCTCACTAAATAGTTTATATTCCTCTGCAGTCTTATCAAACTGGAAGAGCAAGCATACACCTCTTTGTCTGGACGTCTGTGAGTTATCTTCTGAGGATATTCAAACTCCCAGTAGCCCGTAGGTCACTTTTCATACCATCATTTTTCCACCTTTTGTTTTGTCTATTTACTCTGCTATTTCTGAACTATACATCCTAATTCTACCATGACTGGTGCTGCATATTTGTGCCTAATGCAAAAAAACTTCTCCAGGAAATTGATGTTTCTAGAAACTCATATGAATATCCAGCCTTCTTTCATAAGATTTTATGGTGTCATGGCTGACAAATACACAATTTTATTGAAGATCACACAAAGTCTTGTGCTTAAGGAATACACATTGACATCGACAGATAAGCAATACAGGTCACCGAGTTCTCACGAGGTGCCTAAAATAATTTTGGCTGGAAGCCACCTCTGGATAGTTAAACTCTTGCATAAAGAACACTAAATTCAAACTTATATGTGGTTTCTCAGGACCTTGTACAGGTGACTTTTGAAAATCTCTATGGATAAAGGTTCAACACACTCTGAGCCAGAGCATACATCTGAGCATCTTCCAGTGCTTCTAAATGAGGTCAAATCCTTTTTTGTATCCTGCTGGATTTCTCGTTTTCTAAATTGTGACCTTTTTATGTCTTTGCTTTTGATCTGTGGATCTGAGAAGAGTTGGGCAGTCCTTCTTTTAGACAGTGAAAAGCTAAAATAAGATATCAATAGCCTTCTATTTTTCAGGCTTAATAAATACTGTCCCCACAGAATTTTATTTTATGTCATGCTCCATCTCCTTGCCCAGAACTGAGGTGTGGTGGGACTCAGCTGAGCCCATTTCAGTTCTCCAACATTTTTCTTTTGCTACAATTACAAACTAGAAAGAATAAGTGTAGCTTCATGGGTGCTAAAATGGACAGTCTTTGTCCTTGAAATTCCTTACTTATTTTTGCACCCCAACATGTGATTAAATTTCACTGCTGGAAGGAAACCTTGCTTGTTTATATTCCATTAATCCTTCAAAACTCTATGATTCTCTTTTGAATTGCTTCTACCTACTGTCTGAGCCCTCAGAATTCACAGAGATATTATTTCTGAATCAGTCTTTTCATTTGTGTTTGTTGGAGTTCATGGGATGCCTGTAGTCCAGTTCCTTCAGTCTGATGAAGTCCTGATGAACAAGTCCCTGAATCCACCTGGGTATATTACTTCAGAGTATTAGCTGAGAACACAAGAATATGCAGATGTGCAGGCTTAGTTAAATATGACCATTATCGATGCTTAACTTATTTGTGGGTATATCTCAGATGAACCTCAATGCAGAAATGAAAACTGGAAGACAGTCCTTATCTAGATAACATCCAATCTATAGAGAGACATCCCAGAACTGTAGAGACAGACTGGTGGACATATAGAAAGAAATAATGGAATAAAAATATTTTTAGTAATAAGTGATTGCGAAAGCATAACAGAACTAAGCCATTAGAACTTCTTTCTAGATATCTTGTATACCTGCTTTCAAGTTCATTTTTCATCTTTGTGGATGGGCTTTGCAAAAAAAAGTATGCTAGTTTGAAGGTGGTTGAAGACTATACAAAGAGAAGAATAAATTACCTGAGACATGTTCTTTCAAATGAAATGTTTAAGGAGGAAAGATGGAAGTAGACACAGGGAATTTACATAGAGATCTATATAGATTTTTTTTTCCAGAGGAAAACATATATCATTGCAATATTACTTTTTTTTGTTTTGTCTTGTTTTGGTTTTTGTTGTTGTTTGTTTTGTTTTGTTTTGTTTGTTTGTTTTATTCTAGTGGTGCATTACAGGTTAAAATTGTCTGGACAATGAAAATGTAGTTCTGTGAGAAAACCTCAGGTGGCAAAATATGCCATTCTTCCACATTTAAATTATTTCAGGTAAATTTTTTCTTTGAAGCAATCCAATTTTCTGGATCTCTTAATCATTCTCCTTATTTCTCAAAGTCACCAGAAAGTCCAGCTGTGTCTCAAAAACTTCTTGTGGGGAACTTGATCAATATCAGTGGTTCCAGGAATTGTGTTTGTCCTTTGCAGAGCAGCAACTTTAAGACCAAAAGGCATATTTCTTTTAAACGGGTTCAGTGCTATTTAAATCTGTGTGGGCAAGAAGAGAGTAAATCAAGGGGGAATAATTATTCACAAATTAACATTTAAATATTTAAATAGTTTTAAAATTGAAAAAATATTTTGAGTTGTTTCATAGGATTTAGTCATGCATTTTGCTATAGGGGTCTAAAAAGCAAATATCTGCCCCAAATTTAGATGAAAATAAATTGATCTTCTGTGCACCACGCTAAGGAAAGACTGCAGCTAATAGGTGCTGCTATCAGAGATGGATATCCCTGGAGAAGGGATTCATATGAGTCTTAGGAATTTCTAATAGTCAAGGTTAACGTAACTGTGTTACCTACCGTGTGGTTGAGGTGTCTGTGACCTGAAGCCCAGGTTTCGTACAGTGAAACTGTGCAGCCATGGCTAAGGTTGCTGAAGCAACTGTTTTGCCATTAAAGAAATTGTGAGAAAGTACATTTGATTTGTACCATACAATATATAGTAAGACTGTTGAGATGTAAACATAAAGAGAAGATAAACCACAGCCCAAAATTACGTGAAAGTATACAAAATGCTACAGGGAAAAAAACTTTAATATAAGACAGCTCCACAGCTCCAAAGCTCCATCTCAGGGAGCAGCATCTGCTGCCAGACTTTTCCTATCAGATCAGCTACTCTTTGCTAGCAAAGACATTGGATGTCTTAAGTATGACACGCGTTGGAAATCTGAAGTACACATAAATAAGTATGTAAGTGCTTGGCTCAATGGCTTGATAATGCTGGTTATCATTTGTGTGTGATATACAATCAATGACAGCTTTATAATTTGAAGTATTATATGGAAATCTTCAGAGTCATTCAGTACGTGCAAAAAAGATGCTCCAAAAAAGTGACCCTGAGAGAGACAGATGGTTACATCAGTTGCTACTGCTCATGTCCCAGCTGAATACTGAGAATAAATTTAATTTGTTTTTTTAGGAACTTCAGTAACATTCCTAGACACAAGTGGAGGCGTAAATAAAATTTGGTGACCTTGGGTGTAAATCTCTTCTGAGGTAATTCTGAAGTCATTGGTAAGATATATATGTGTACTGGGGAAACACTGAATCCTCTATGACAGGGAAGCAAAACTTCTCTTCAGACTCCTTACAATCTGTTTGGGGAGGTCAGACAAAACTTTTAAGGTTAGCAGAGAGAGTACTATTGTAACTTTTTCTTGTGTCCCCTGCCCTGTTGTTCTTGGGAAGGGCAAAGTTACAAGGTTTGTGAGTGCTGCCCTTCATGGTTTCTCACAGAAACCTGTAGTTTCCAGCTGGCATAAAAAGACTGGGAGAGCAGCTCAGACTTTTTCCACAGGTTTTATTATCATCCGTGAAGGGGTCAGGCTACAAATCCAAAGATGGGGGATCGCACATGTACTTTTATAGGGTTTGGGGGGATCACAAGTAAACCAATGGCAAACAGGGTTAACACATTTTGGCCAATTACATTATCTTTCTTTGTTTGGGACAACCAATTATAAGAACCAAAGAACCAAACCTAACCAATAATATTCTAAAAAGATAAGAAGAAGAGCTGACATTTTTCTAACATGAGTCATTCCAAGCAAGTAATTTTTCCTCTCTCAAAGGAGTTTCCAAGGGGCTGTCGCAGGGCTGTTTGCAGAGGGATTCATCTCCTCTACATACTATGATGAAGAGATGCATGTAGCTCATTTGCCAGTTACATACAGCAAAAAAATATACAGTATTTCAATAAATATATACATATATGCATACATATATATACATATATATATATATATATACAAGCTTACCTATATGGACATGGTGGTATGTAGTGAGGTGGTACATTGCACTGTCAGTCCATTAGAACATTTGCTATACCCACCAATACCCACCATTCAGATTTCAGCCATGAGCAAACCTGTTAATGGTTTCCATATCTCTGGCCAAACAGATACACAGAAATCTGAAAATTAACTGAAAATTGGTCTGGAGTGACAAGATTCGTTGTTGCAGGCAAGAAAATGGATTCAGTATTCAAATCCACAGAACCATGAAGCAGAGAAAAAGTAAGTTACATACACTTGATGTAGGTTAGAAAAGACAAATAATGAGCATTGTAAATAGGCCGCCCTTAAGCACAATAATGGTTTGTGCTATTAAACTCATAACCTAAGGGCCATACCTAATTTTCATGTGCATTGAGATTTATGTCAGGAAGGTAAACTCCAATTGCTGCTACACTGCCCCAGGCCTGATTACTTCTTTTGTAAAAGGGAGGAGGAGGCATGTCAAAATGTATCTTTATTTATATTTAAGCAACTCCCAACACAAGAGTTTTCTGGCATAACAAAATGGAATATAAATTATATATATATTTATGTGTAGCAAACATAACACAATTCGCCTGTTCAGAATCTGGTTTGGACTGAGGAAGTAAAAAGGAGAAATTGCTTTGATGTTGATGGAATCTGTGATATATATATATATATATATATATATATGTATACATGCAGTCTTTCCCATGTATTTACTAAAGTATGAAACACTGGATTTTTATGTGCTCATGCATTCTTACATTACAGTAAAACACTTTTAAGACTCGCGTCTGTGTTAATTGTGTTGAACTACAACCAGTGAATGTCCATTTGTCTTGCCACTTCAGTCACTGTGAAAGAAAATTGGAACAGATGAAAAGAAGTAACTAAGGGACTGACTGTATGCAAGACTACAAAGATGTGCAGAGCTCTGGTGTTAGCTTGAAGAAGAGTTGTTCCAGTCCTGTACCTATAGGGCTTCTTGCAGCACTTCATTGTGCCTTACACCCGGCAACATCCAGTGAGAACCTTGAAAGTCACATCAGATTTACCAGTGCCTCATATTCTCAGTCTTGAGGAAAGGAAGTTGAATGAATAACACTGATATCCTTTGTTGCTATGTCCTTGATTCTGGGGATGTTTTACTGATTAATGCTCAATTCAAATAATATTTGAGTTGAATGTAAATATTGGAGTTTATATATATATCTGAAGTTTGAACATTGATTTGGGACCTAAGAGAGAGTAACTCATACTGTGCATCAGAAATTTCAAATTACAGACTTTGAGGTAGCTAGCTTTTTAATCTTATTTTACAATAATTATTTCTACTTAAATGATAGAATACCCAATTCCACATACTAGAGAATTAGTATTAAGTCCTTCTAAAACAATGCAGAAAGTTAATTCTTTCAAGTGGTTTTTCATGATGCTGTTAAAAAATGTATTACCAATTAGTGATGTTTCTTGTACTACAGACACACATACTATTCTATTAGGTATTATTTTCAAGAAAATATGAGAAGGGATTGCAGGTTTCTAATAACTCTGAAGTCATGATAACTGAAGAGAGCAAGGAAAAAGATAAAGGGATAAAGATATTCTGAAAGGCAGGGAAATCCCTTTGGAAAACTACTGTATCAAATACAAAGCTTTTCAAAGAAAAGTTTTTATGAGAGACAGTAAGAATAGTGAAAAATTCAGTCCTTCTGAGCTATAAGATGCCAGCAGTCATTTTCAAGGAAAAAATAGGGCAAAACAGAAAAGAGAAGTGATGTGTTACCACCCAAAGCAAAGGTTTGTATGCATTAGATCTCCAAAAGTCACTCATTTTCAGACTGTAAGTATATACATTAATTACAACATGCGTTTATCTCTAGTATTCAAACGTTATACAAAATTTCTTGCTTTGCTAACAAAATATGTGAAATAAAATGCACCATGTAAAAGTTCTAAGATATCCAGCTGTAAAAGCAGATGAGAGCTATCTGCAGTAAGCCAGGAAGGCACTTTATGAAGACAGTTTTGCTTCTTCAGGGAGACAAGGGCGCTGAAAATTACAGTTCCCTTTACTTTTGTTTATTCTTGCCTTCTTCCTGTTTTGCTATAAAAGCTGCAATTATTTTCAGCACGTTAGTTTTTCTTATTGGAGAAAGCACAAAGAACTTAAAGAAGAACACTTCTCCCTGCAGGTAACACCAAAACCTAAAGTAACACTGTTGTAATCTTGCCCTATCTGAAGTTTAAAGAGACCAGCAGTGGACTGGTGTTTCTGTAAGATTGTGCTATTTCCCATTCAAAGGTTTATAAAACGCAGTGGATAAAGGACAGCTTCAAATTTCCTGGTGCTTGCCAGGCTCATCCAGTTGTGTTCTTCCAGCTTTGCTTTGAAAAAATAACAAAGACCAGACCTTCTCTCAGTGTATTCTCCTGAAATAGCATGGGGAAGAGCTTCTGTAGAGGTTACATTCCTGTAACCCTAGCAGCTCTCTAACATGCATCTCATTTCTGCCTTCAGGTGGGATCAAGCTTTCCTCCTTTATAAGACTAAGCAAAGATAAAACTACCAAGTCATTAGTGAACAAAGGTGACATTACAGCAATCATCTCAGACAGTAAATCACTTTGCACACTGTGCCACAATGATGCTAATTAAACACAAAGCACTCAGTCCAGCCCATATTTCAGCTGAAGAATTGCCACTGAGGACTATATTACACCAGCAATGAACTTGACCTAATGTCCTTGGAAAGATCATTTCAGAGTGAAAAGAAAAATGGCATAGATATAGTGGTGAGACACAGAGGAAGGAAGAGGACAGTAGTTCAAACTTTTTCATATGGACAAAAATCACTGATTATATCCTGGAGATTCCTGCCTCTTTTAAAATTTAAATTAACCACAGAGCTCAGCCCTTACTTTTTTTATTGGCACTTGGTTGCTTTAAAAAATATTTCATAGTCTAGGCAGATTAGAAAAAGAAAAGCTTTTTCCTTCATCCAATCTCACAGAAAAATCTGTTTTTTTGAAGCAAAGGGAATAACATGGCCTTCCATACAACCTTTGCAACAGAATTGAACATTTGACTTGCCAGTGAGTTCTCAAAAAAACTGTGAATTTCTCAGAAAAATATGTACCTTCTGATAAAATGTAAAAGAGGAGGACAGAGGAAAAATGTTGTTATCAGTTGTCAGCTGAGTGAAGATACTTCATAAGTGTAATGAAGACAATCAAGGGGCTGCAACACCCCTCCTGTGAGGAAAAGGTGAGATTGTTGGGTTGTTCATCCTGGACAAGAAGAGGTGTGCAATTACCCCGACTCTCTCCTGGCTCTAATAAGGCTGGCCCAGGTCAGAAGAGAGTCAGGACCGCACATGGACGAGAGCAAAACCCAGAAAAGGCTCTCACTCAGTGGCTCATGTCCAGCACATTTTTATTCTGGGGAGAGAGAGGGAGATATAGGAAATAGTGGGCCTTTTTGAACCCAGAGATAGAGGAGGGAAGAAACACATCACAACCAATGGAACAGCGCTGAAGGGGAGAGATTGATATGAGGGATAGACCAGGCTACAAACTGAAATAGGGGAAACAAAATAGACCATTTTCAGTGCAATATAAAACTATGATTATACACTACAACAGGGAGGCTCTGGGGAAACCTTATTGCAGCCTTTCAGTACTTAGAGGGGGCTTATAAGAAAGATGGAGACAAACTTTTCAGCAGGGCCTATTGCATTAGGACAAAAGGCAAAGGTTTTAAACTGAAGAAGGGACAGTTTAGGTCAGATATAAGGAAGAAGATTTTACCATGATGCTGGTAAAACACTGAAATGGGTTACCCAGGGAAATGGTAGGTGCCCCATCCCTGGAAGCAGTGAAGGGGCTCTGAGCAACCTGATCTCATTGAAGAGACAGTTCAAGCAAGTTCTTGCTTACTAGATTTTTTTCTAGGCTACATAAAAGTAGAATAGCCAGTCAGATTGAGTGTCTGATAGAACTTTTCCCCCTCCATATTTTTTTCTGATTTTTTTTTTTTCCCAGGGAGGGTTGTGGCAGGGTGGGAAGAGAAATGCAGTTTTAAAAATGCTGATTTAAATAGAAACTCATGACAACTCTGAAACCAATGTAATTAACCACACCAGAGTGTCCACTAGATAAGGAACCATGGCTGGATGGATTTCAGGGGAGGCAGGCAAATTCTATAAATTCTTTTCTATTTTTATATGTTGAATGAATTTCTAGTATGGAAATGAAAAGTTATAATCTCAGTTTTTTAAAAAATTGGAAAATATCAAAATGTTGTAGGCATGATGTTAAGAGACTGATGAAGATGCTTATGAAAACAATGAACATTTTCCTACTTCACACTCCACTTGCCAAAACAAATGAACTGAAAATTCAGACCGAACATGTCACTCCACTTGTTGTTTGATTTTTGAAAAGCCAAAATAAGATGTCCTATCTTCTCTTCTAGCAATATTTTTCTGGTACTCTTGCATTATCTTGACTATAATGCAAAAAAAATCTGATTATCCAGTTTTCTGTTATTTTTATAACAGATTTTTTTATTACCTTCATCTTCTGCTATCCACATGTCAAAAAAAAAAATAGTTTGCAAGCTCCTTTGTTCTGCTAGTGTCCAATCTCATCTTACTGTTATTCAGACTTTTGTTTCTTCAAAACACTTGAGAAGATGCACTGGATTGGCTACACCAAAGCCTGCTATCAAGTGGGTATTTTTGATTAATTTATGGCCAAACTGCATAAAGATATTGTTGGAACTTTGCTTCAACAATTTTGCTAACAAAATCTGCTGCTTCACTAAGCATTTTTAAAACATCCAGTCATCAAGGTAGCTGAGCATGCAAACACATTTATACTTTTAAAGATTTATCTAAAATGAAACACATTCAAATACCTTATACCTTTTACACTTCATAGTTGATAATAAAAAGACTTCAAAGTAAAGTAAAATAGGTCAAAAAGAGGCTACAACTGAAGAAAAAGAGACTTCATTTTAAGTAGAAAGCCTTTTCTCTGTTGACTGAATGCATATGCCTTAACTACAGCTGTAGCTAGCTCAGAAATGAATTTGCAATTGTACAGCATATGGTATGTAGGGCTGATGATAGACAGATTAACACACTGTCAAGATTGAAAATGAGAGATTTTCTTTTACAGAGTGACAGAAGAAGTTGTAACATACAGGAGCGATCTAATGTCTCCTAATGAGCATGAAAGATTTGCAAAAACCCTTGAGCTGTGTGGCTCATTGAAATCTCAGTTTACTATCTAACAGGAAGAAAAATAGAAAAGGAACTGAAAATGTTTTTGGTGTTTAATTTTCAAATCAAGAAAATAAATAGATTTATTTTAGAGAAAGAAAAAATAATTTTCTGTTTCATGTAATCATTTTCTGTTTAGATTTGATTTGATATTTCTTACAAAATGGAAAAAACATCAGAAAAAAACAATGGGAACAGGAAAAAATAATTTAAACAAAATTTTTAGCTCTTTCAATCTGGAGGTAAAAAGGAGATGAAGGCACAAAATCTCATCAAACTAAAATTGCAAAAAGATTCTGTGATACTCAACAGTTTTTTTGTTAAGGATTTTCATTTTTGGCAAACTAAGCTGAACCTTAAAATTTAGAATGCTCAGAAGACAGAGAAAATACTCTGCAAAGCAAATTCTGTGTCAGTTCTTTTTATCAAAACTTCACTGTGATCAATGGAAAGCTAACTGAGAATTTGAGGGGCTTTAGCTTGAAATCCTGATAGCAGCTGCATAGGAAATGTAATAAGAGACTACCTGAGTTGTGTCAAAAGGTATGATGGGGATAGCAGATATTTTCTTATTATTTCTTGTTTTCTTTAACTGCCAATGATGGAGTAAGAATATTCATATACAATAAGGCCTGGGATCTGTCTCCTTCACAGCTAAATCGGATTCAAAATGCCTGCAATCAACACTTCCTTATTATCTTTTGAATTTTACATTTATAAAGATCATTCTGAAGTAAAAAAGCATAAGAGTTTTTATTTTTACTTACTGGGGTATGTCATATATGTGGCCACTAAATTTAAGCCAATGTAATGCTACAGCAGCAGCTGCTCTCTAAGCTTTCCTAGTGGCAAAAAGAGCAGTCACTCCTTTTGTGAAATTTACTACTTCATTTGCCCAGTCTTGCAATGGCCAGTCTCTCCCAGAACTGAGTTTCCTTTCTCCAAAGCTAGGCTGATTTTAGCTGAGTTTCTCCCCTGTCAACTGATTCTTTTGGTCATTTCAATGAGTAAAGAAAATCCTAGGTATAATTATTAAGAGAAATACCTGGGTGAGAAAGCAGCAGTCTGCTATCTGTGCTTAGCACATGCTAGAATATTGTGCCAATATGTATTTCAACAAGCAGCAAGTATTCCTCACTAGGATATCGTGAAAGTGTGCAGAGTTCTGTAGCTACTTTGATTATGTTATATCACATACCTGTCCATTCCAGTAGCATATAATTTTGAAATGAAAAAGCTCCACAAGAAATATTTGACGTTAAACAATTTTTGTGCAAAATAGTTTGGAAGAGCATAACCATGTTTCAATTATTATTGAGAGGTTGCTATTCAGATTGTATACTTTTCAGTGCAAAGACAACAGTATTTTGCCTGCATGCTGCCATCTGTAACACCTCCATTTCAGATAGTCAGTATCAGCAATTCACAGGTGTGCAAGTAAGCTGGCAAAATAAACTTCGATCATTGTCAAGTCCAAATGCTATTGGAGTTTATGCTGCATAGTGCAGACTTCATGACAGAAACTTTCATTTTAACTGCCAATACTTGTTTTTGTTTTAAAATTTTATTTTCTCTTCAGCAATTCTATTTCATTTTACTGATTTCCCCTTTCTTAGATACTGTCCTCTATTACTTAATCTTGCTGGCACAAGATCCTATGCATCACTGAACCTTTCTATTCACTACCCTTCTATTTTTTTTGTTTTCTTAGTCCATCCCTCTAAGTAACATATTCCAGCCTGGAAAAGTATCCAGTTAAAGCAAAGCTTCAGCAACACAAAGTGCTTGGAGAGGTTCCGTGTAGCCTTTTGGAATACCTGCTATATGTTGCCAATTAAGAAAAAATTTCCAGCAGATATTTTCTTAATTCAGTATCCCTTTGTTCATTAGCTGAATAGATATTACATGAGGCACTGGGTTTTTGTTTTTTGGGTTTTTTTTTTTCTGTTTAGTTACCACGTAAAGGATGGCTCTAGTAATTAGCAAAGATGCAACAATGGAGTGTGTGCAAAAAGAATGGGGTGATGCCATTGCAGGTTCCAAGCTGGCACCATCAAACATGTCCTGTCCCTTGTCAAAATATGTATCACGGTACAAACATGAAGATATAAAGGATGCTGATTTGGAAACAGGGGCAAGGTAAAACTGTGGGAGAATGATTGTAAGAGAATAGAGATAGTGCTGCAGGCAATCTTGCCCCTGATAAGTTGCTGCTGTATAAAAGAGGTGAACAGCATTGAAGGAGGAGAGTAGAGTGCTAATGTGTAGTGAACAATTACTAAAGAGTGGAAGAGCATGTGGGTGTTATGCATGTAAGAACAAAGGTATAAAAAGTTGTACTGGGGAATAATAAAGTGCTGATGCTTGAAACCATTTTTGGTGTCACTTGTGTGTCCTCCATCATAAAACTAGTTTAAAAAGCTGTGCTTTGTATTACCAAAGAAGCATTTCTCTGTCTTGAAATGGAAGACTTCAAAATTTTCTAACATTTATTAAGTTTTCACAAGCTTAAAATTACCATAAGGAACATCTCTCTGTGCATATAAAACAATTTTTTAAATTATATTTGAGAAAAGCAATAAAATCCCTTTCTTTTTCCAGGAGTAATATAAGGAGCATTGTTTCTAAAAAATGTCTACCTTTCCTACAATGAATATGTGTTTACTTACACATCTAATCAACTAGATATTGGAACTAATTTTCTGATAACCAGTTATGAAATTCTGATAAGCTTAAATAATTAGGTAAAGAAAATACATAGTATGTCTTTGATTTCCGTGTTCTAACTTAGCTCTTTTCTGATTTGGGGGACAATCTAGTTTCCATGTTTACATGGCTGCATCTAAACCAGTTTCTCTAGTAAAAGAAACTACAATTTTCTCACCCAGAATAAGGAACATATTGCAGAGAGTTGGAGGCAAAGAAACGTCCCAGTTTTTACTTATTATCTAGCTTTTCACCCCAGGAAGTGCAACTTACTGTTATTTCAGCCTCCTGTTTAATTATCCTTTCTGTAGCTCATGAAATATGGTGGAGTAACAAAGTCAGTTAAGGTCAGCTTTTTTGGTTATTCCTTGAAAACTGTGTCACATTAAGTGGACAGAATATTGGAAAATATGGAAAATAATAATGCAAATCTATTTAAATATGACATATGAGATATACCCAGTACAACACTTATTTTGCATTTCTTACTGAATAGAAAAGGGAAACATTAACAGCTGAAATTGAGTTATCCCTGAACCTTTTTCTCCCTACAGAAAGGTTACTCTATTTTATTTTCTGTGTAATTTGTTTAAACTGTGTATTTGTCAGCATTCTGTGTTCAATCATTTGGTATTTTCTGTACAGTTTCCATTTATGAAACTACATATTTATTCAATGAAAATTATCCTACTTGAAAATGGCTTATTTAATTTGAGGGTTTAGTTCTGATTTCAGATTTTTTTCAGATTTTTAATTTTTTTTTAAATTCTTACTAGATTTATATTTTTGATTGTAATAGATTGTTGCAAAATGTACTTCTGATGCATTTTTCTTAACTAAAGCATACTTTATTTGTTACTCCATTTTTATATGTTGTGAGCTTTTCACTGTCATTGATATTGGAAATAAAAAAATTGATGTTCCATATTTTCTGTACTGTTTCGTGAATTTGGATTTCTCATATCAATAAGTATTGAATATGTGTTTAATTCAGTGCATTAAATAGTCTTGAACTCAGAACTGGAATCTATTCCAAGATGTTTCTAGCAGGTGACTGGCTTAGAATCAATTTCTGTATTTCCAGAGAGCTAAAACCTCAAAACTGTTGTCTTCAGTTATTGATCATGAGCATAGGGAAGCAGAGCAGAACACTTTCAGTTTTTCCATTCAGATGAAAAGTGCTAATCAGCACTTCAGAGAACTATTCCAGGAACATTTTCTGGATATAAACCGCAATAGGAAACACTGTCCTTTAGAAGAGCTAGGCATCACATGATCAGTAATTACGGTGTTTACCCAAATGGGACAAAGTTTCACTAAAGTAAAGATATTTTTTTCCTCTACAAATGAGAGTCTAAAATGTACAGAATATTTGTCATGGCTTTTTGCAAAATGAAGTTCTCTTCCTTACTCACAGGTCACAGCTGTCCCTAACAGAACTGAGTCCTGGAGCACTAAAGATGGAGCTGGAAATCCAGCATTGCCTTTTCCTCACCCTCATAGACGAGGCTGAGTCTAGCAACATATATAAATAGCTTTCCATGTGTAGAGCCATATGTAAACTTCTCTACAGTCAAGGATAATAAAAACATTGGGGAGTGGGGGAACCTTTAAAATTACTAAAGTATTCCATTTGTAGGTATGCAGAAAGTACATACATTTTTAAACATAACATGATTTTTTATTGATGTCACTCTGTACAGTATTCAGAGAAACCTGAAACAGAATTAAATCTAAAATAAAGACTTTATTTTATTTCAGTCAAAATGATAGCTGTGTAACCAAGCTACAGATTTTAGTTGGATGTTTTTGTGAATTATGAAATATTCATCACTTCTTCAAAGGTTGTACATGGCTTAGAAAATATTATTAAATAAATTATACATCCCCTTCCTAACTGCATATTTGATACCTCTTTCCATATGCATTTCTACCTAGCATTGTCATTATTATTGTTCATTTCATTTTAGCTGAGACTGCATGATTTTCTATTGTGGAGGTGATAGTAAGAATTTTACAACCATTTGCTTTTATACAAATGTAAGTCATTGCTGCATACAAATCATGCTTCTGTTTTCTATTCTATGTGTCCCTTCTTAAAACACTAGTGAACGGGGGAAAAATGAAATAAAAGTGTGATTTGCAGAAAATATCATATTTCACAAATTAAAAAGAAAAATGCAACATTCATTTCTGTTAATGAATGGGAGCCGTGGGGGGCGGGGAGAGAGGAATGACTTCAAAGGAAAACTAAGCAATTTTATTAGGTTTGTATGGCCAGATTTTGGTAGTGGGAGGGCTAAAGGGGTGGCTTCTGTGGGAAGCTGCTAGAAGATTCCACCATGTCCAACAAAGCCAGTTCCAGCTGGCTCCAGACAGATCCACTGCTGGCCAAGGCAGTGCCCATAGCAGCAATGTCCTCTGTGATAACATATTCAACAAGAAGGAAAAAAAGAAGTTATTGTGCAGTTGTAATTGCAGACAGAGAAGAATGGGGTGAGAATATGTGAGAGGAACAGCTCTACACACACCAAGGTCAGTGCAGAAGGAAGGGCAGGAGGTGATCCAGGTGTCAGAGCTGAGGTTCCCCAGCAGCCCATGGTGCAGCCAATGGTGCAGCCCATGGTGCAGCCCATGGTGAAGCCACTGTGCCCCTGCAGCCCTTGGAGGTCGATGGGGATGCCGAGATCCACCTGCAGCCTCTGGAGGAGATCCACACTGGAGCAGATGGATGCCTGAGAGGAGGCTGAGAACCCATGGGAGGCGTCTGCTGGAGCAGGCTCCTGGCAGGGACCTGCAGACCCATGGAGAGAGGAGCACACACTGGAGCAGTTTTCCTGGCAGGACTTGTGATTGTCTGGAGGACCCACACTGGAGTAGCCTGTCCTTGAAGACAGCACCCTGTGGAAGAGTGACCCACATTACTGCAGTCTGTGGAGAACTGTAGCCCATGGGATTGAACTCACATTGCAATTCATGCAGAACTACTTCCCATGGAAGGGACCCTATGCTGGAGCAGGGGAAGGACTCCTCTCCTTGAGCAGTGTCAGGAACAACGTGTGATGCAATGACCATAACCCCCATTCTCTGCCTCACTGAGGGGAGGAGGGAAGGTGTTTTTAAGGGCTTATTTTACTTCTCATTGTTCTGCTCTGGCTTTGTTAGCAATAAATTCAATTAATATCCACAGCTCCTAGCAAATTCTTTGCAGTAAATTGATACTGCTTAACTGTTATGGGTTTTTTGTTTGTTTATTTTTTTTGGTTTTTTGCTTTGTTTTTTTTTTTGTTTGTTTGTTTGTTTTTTTTCCCCACTATTGTGTAGTGTGAATCCATTCTCTTTGGAAATGAATTATATGAGGAATCAGGAATATCGGTGCAGAGGTTTGCCCAGAATTCAGTTATGATATATTAGTTGTTCATAATATTAGTCTGGGTTACATCATTTGTACATGTCTGTGCATCTATAATATATTATGAAATATAAAACAAAAACAACCTTTTTATTAATACACAATTTATATATCTGATATTATTTTTTGTTTGCTTGCAATGACTTAGACATAAGTATTATCTTACCAGGTAGTTTAGGACACGAAATGCAGCACAGCAAATCTAGAAGCTCAGTTTCTTGCAGTCCTGAGGTGAGTGATATGAAGAAAAGGAAGAATTTAAAGACTGTTCTTTATTTCGCAGATTAAGTGTTCAAAAATTTTGAAAGTCAGGTCTCTTCAGCAATCAAGCCCCACTACAGTTGAGATCCTAAAGTGTGTGAGTACCTGCTGCTTAGCATACAAAAGAAAGAGGCAATATGCTAATTAAGTTTCTGATATAGTTACAGAAAAAACAAATACCTAAAATACAGAGAAGAAATTCTAGAACAGATTAAAGTTTACATGTACAAACTGGCAGGTCATGGGAGAGGCCACTCATGCTGAGGCAAACCAAGATCTGGAGAATAACCACGGCCAAGAGAGATGGTTCTTCTGTGAACAGGCAAAGATGCAGAAAAAATAGCTTTATTAAAAGAAAAAAATACCTGAAATATATCATGATTGGACAGTGTAATGGAAGGAATAAATCTTGAAACAACCATCAACCAAATGTTAACAAAAATGAGCACATTCCACAACCCGCTGATAGAGTTATGGTTAGTCTTGCAAATTTGCTGTTGCACAAACAAATCAATGTTTTGTCCTTTAAATCTAATATCTGTGTGAGCTGATGTGGCTGTCTCACAGGTAAACCTTTGTCCTGGTTTGCAAAGACAGATGTGTGCTAGGGAAGAGCAGTGCCTTCCCTCCAAATGGAGCTAATAAACCCCTCCCTCTGAATTACAGTATAATTTTGGAATTAAGGGGCTCTCAGGGGCATAGCAATAACAGTTCTTTGCTAGTATATGTAAGAAGACAAACAAAGCACCAAGAGCTATGAAATCAGCCCCAAACAGAGCAGTGTCCCAGTCCCAGTCCTTTTTGGCCGCAGTCACCCTTCCCTGTGCTGCAGGTACCGCTGCTGGGCAGGGGCAGGTCCCGGGTGGGAAAGGGATGGAGGAGAGACCTTTGCTCACCGTGTGGGTCCCGGTGCTCAGCAGGGTTCTTGGGGATAGCAGGCTGAAGGGAGAAGGCAGCAGTGAGGGATCCAGCAGCAGAAAAGGCAAACGGGGCAAGTGCCTGTCTCCTCTCCTTTTCCTGCTGCTGATCTCCTGGGTTTTCACCCCGTTTCCCTGTCTCCTTTCCCCTTCCCTTTCCCCCTGTCATTAGCCATCCGTGCTAGGGCCTAGCCATCAGTCTTCTCAGCATGTCAATGGGGAAAGATTCCACAGGGAGGAAAGGAAAAAAAAAAAAACAACCCCCAACAACCTTCAATTTTTTCTCTGTATTAATATAGAGAAATAGTCTATTAAGTTACAAATTTCAGTTAAATCTGAAAAATCATACTATTGTCTGAGAATGAAGTAGAAGTCCTGGAGAATGTGTTAGTGAAGGAAATGGGAAAAAATGAATGCCTTCCTTTTAATGTTCTTTTCTTTTGACTTAATTGATTTCATTTTATGAAAATATATTTTTAGCTGCAGATTAATTTCATTTGCAGACATATTTTATAGGTAGCTAAATGCCAAAATTAATTTCAACTTTTACACTGACTTGGACTTCAGTTCCTTTATTTCTGATGCAAGAGTGTGAGTTGAAAGGTGCTGGATAAAAGAGGACATTTACTTTTCCTACAAAATATGAATCCTTCAATACACTACTGAGCACATCAAACTTCAGGATCTGGAAGGCATCCTGAATTACCTTAATGGCATATTTCAGGTTTGTTATTTTAGCAAGTGGGAAGAACAGACAACTCGAAAGGGAAAAAAAAATATAAGATTAAAGAGTCTCATGGAGATTGCTGAGGGTTGTGAACATAAACTCTGGCTTGAAGCCGAATCAGTGACCAAGACAAGAAAGAAACCATGAAAAGGACAGAGTCCATCCTTAAGCCATTCTGAGATTATAAGAAACAAAGTAATTTAGCTATAAAGTAAAATATTGCAATAAAATTTCCTTGATCAGGATTCTATGCAAGGAGTTTTGTGCTATGGAATGACTGCTCTTTTATTGAAATCACATCCCCTGGGATCTGTAGCACCTTCTAATCCACACTTATCCCTTCAGATGAGCTGCCTTGAAGAAGTAGACACTGACAGTGGTCATCTCCCCTCCATCCTGCTGCATTCCTGCACTCTCTTTGGATGTTCTTCAGCAGAAGCACAGAACTCCAACCACACGTCTAGTCACTCTTACTTTCCGAGAGCTGGATTCTGCTCTCTGCATGGTGCTCTGCAAGACATAGGCTCTCCTTTGCTGGACACTGTTTTCTGCTTACCCCATTCAGCTGTCTCTGCAGTTGTTCTGGGAATCTGATGATCTACAATTCCCTGGGTGCTGTCTTATGAGAGAGGGTAGGATATTCACCCAGGAGACTGAGGATGCGTCTGACTGGAATAGACGATGTCTCTAGGAAGACTCATGACAGGGCTCTCACTGCAAACAACCCTTCTCCTTTCTGCTGCAGCTCAGCAAGAGGGACCAATTCCCAGAACACTCTGAAAGATAAGATGTAGGTTTGACTGTTGCCTACAGCACTGTGCAAACTACATGCTAGACCATGTTATCTTGGAGAGGGAGCTTGATCCCCAAGCATGTCTCTGGCTCATGGAAAGGTTGGACGAGCTATCAATTCTTGCTGTAAGTCATCACATTTATGCTGTGAACTTATCTTTAATAGACATTATAGACCTAGCATCTGACAAGAACAACATAATTGGTTGATTTACCTCCCCAACATTTCAGTGATCCTAACTCATCACTGCACAGTTTACAGAAGTCTTCTTTACCAATTACAGGTGGAAAATAGTGTGGAAAGAGTGAGCTGGTGGTGTCTGCTGCTCTTTCAGCAAAGTCACTTAAAGTTAGCCCAACTGCTGGTTTCATTTTAAAAACACAACTTGGTGTTTCAGAATAAAGCTAAAAAACTAACAATCATAAATTTGTCATTTGTTCAGGTATCCCCTTATTACACAGGAAGCCAAAATTTCATGTGTAAGAGAAAAAATTATCTGTCCAGGTGTGAATTAAAATGGGGAAAAAAAAAATAAAAAATAATTCCCTTCCTGACAATATTGCAGAAAAAAAAATCTTCCAAAGCATGGAATTTCACTGTTCATGAGTCATCAATAAAGACTGCCTTGGATCCTTAGTAAAGAACTTTATGCTGAGTTTCACTGAAGGATGCTATTTATTCTTTCCTCTGCTCCCTGTCTTTGAATATCTTTCTCACTCTGAATGGACTGTGAGTACATTATTCACTGCTGGGACCTGTGAAAAGAAATTTTATCACAAAATTTAAGTCAATTGCCTCTCTGCTAATGTCAGTGTCGTCTTCTCTCAGGTCAGTAGCAGGTCTGGTAGTTTGGGAGAGAACATTTACAAACATTCACAAAAGATGTTATTTCCATTGTGATATTCATGCAAACCACTCAGTGTCTGAACTGGTCATTGAATTCCATTTAAGTTCTTTGTCTGGGCTTCTTTCCCCACAGTGCTGTCAACCATATTCTCTTTAGAATTTGCTATATAGTTATTGTGAAATTATTCAATTCCATTCCAGACTGACTTCACTAAAGATGTAAGCAGAACATTCACAGACTTGTAACATTAACTCATGACTACTCTTACAGGAGTGCAGAGACCATCATTGCACAATAACTTTTTAATAAGACATATCTGTATTTTGGAGTTTTTCAGATAAATGTTACAATTTTGTTGCTCATTTAACATTAGAAGAATCAATGAAAAGCTACCTACTAGAAGTTTGAAGTCCTGCTGGAACCATTTCCTCAATTCTGCTGACGAAAACAAAGCAACTGAACACACAAGCAAGGAAAAGAGAGAGAAGAGCTGACTGGACTGGTTACAGCCTGATGAGAGTGGAGATTCATCCACATTATTTCCCACTCTGATCAACACCCTTCAACTTACACTAAAAAATTTGTGTATAGTCATGTTGTCATAGCTATAAAATGGGCTATATTCCATAATTTCAGATTTCTGAGGAAAATAGCTTTGAGAAAAGGTGTTGATTGAGATAAAAAATATTTGGTTGATCCCTCTTTCTGTGTGTTGAGAGAAAGTATGGCTTTCTGCATGAAAAAATGTTCTTGATAAGGTATCAGCACTCTGACACTTTCTTATTTGTCCCTCTGCCCCCTACACATACACACTCACAGAGACACAGCGACTTCCTTGGCACAACCCCTGGCTGCTCCAAATTCTTATACTAAGTGTTTTCACAGTTCATGGCTTGTGCCATGAACAGGTAGTTGTAAAATTTATAGAAGTGTCTTCAGCATTCTTTGTTTTTTAGCAGGACTTTCTGTCCTTTAGAAGCAATATGTATGGCAGTATCTGGAGGGGGCTGTTTTTGCTTTTTTTTCTTTTTTCCACTTTTAAGTCTATATAAGCTGATATTGGAGAGAATGTGTTTTATCTCTTTATCCTACATAATTTGTGAGGAAGAAGGCCTCAGTGAGTTTTGGAAACATTTCTTTTGACTATTTTTAGAATTCGCTTAAAATTTAATATATTTGCCTTTTTGTTTCCTCTTTTTCCATTTTCTTCTACCCTTCTCATAATTTATTTTCTAACTATTTCTAAAATGTCATGAGTTGCCTTCTAAAATTAATTGAACTCTCACTCTTTCCCTGATTTCCCATTCTACATTTACAAGATTCATATTTCCACTTTCTCCCTTTGTTTTGTCCTATGGAAAAAATAGCTTACTTGTTATGACACTTTTTCTTCTTTTTTCTTCAAGGTTTGAGGAACTTTGGCTAAATTTGTGCTATGATACCGTAGAGGTCTGTTGGCTGAATATGTGTTAGGACTTTCTGAAGAGCAGTGCACACTGAATGTGCCTCCTGTTGTTATTTACAAAGCAAAACAACAGTACTAGGAGCCTGGATTTTACAAGACCAAAGAAAATCTGTTTGACAGAATTCAGGAGCCAGATTTTTTTTTTCTGAAAGTTTCAGAATCTGTATGTGTTCATTTTAAGCTAAATACACATTATTATCTATGAAGACTCCTTAAGAACACCTTTCTGTTTATGCAGGGGCTAAATTCTTCTGAAAACTTGGTCCATTAACACCAAAAATGAAGCTCCATTTTCTCCACTATGATTCTCTTAAAGTCCATACATCTGCAAGTTTTTAAGAAGAGATATATTTTCACTAAACAGTGAGCTTGTAAAAGCAACCCACACGTTAAACCATTCATCAAAGAATACTGCAGCAGTCATCAGGGGATTTTGTCTTTAGAGATGTAATATAGAAAGGTGGAAAGGTGATGTTCAAGGAGTAGAACTGGAAAATGTACCACCAGTTCATTTCTTTCTTTTTTTTTTTTTTTTAACTGCTATAATGCTACTTTCATACACACTTATTTCCTGAGTTTAGTCCACCATTTCTGTATTTGTGGTACTTATTTTTGTAAGGATGCTACCGTCTGAAACTGTTGTATAGATGGTTCCAAGTGTAGCTGAGAAGTCTAAAACTACACAGAATCTAGTTTTCCTTTTTGGTGGAGTACATAATGTCTGAGCCTATATAAAATCTCTGCACATCTGAGTCTGAACATTTTCTGGTTTGGACTGTGTTGAGAAATTGCAAGGCTGTACAGAGAATTTGTTAGGGCTCAGTTCAGCTGTGTCTATTTCAAAACACCAGGTGGCCACACCACTCTCCTGTTGAGGTAGCCACCACTGTTTGCACGTTACAAAGAGCCCCTTATCTGCTGCTGAGGGTAGGTATGGAATGTCCTGTGGCTGCAGCATCCCACGGTGGGCCACGCATGGGAGGCGTGATGTGCACATCCTGCAGTGCAGCACGTGCCAGTCAATGTATCCTGGCATCACACATCCACAGACAACTCCAAATGGATTTCTCTGTAATGTTTGGTTTGCTGTGAATGAATATACACTACTTAGTAATTTGTATTTAAACAGAACATCAGCTTTCTGTAGAAATTGGACTGACCCTATTACTGTTACATGAAGTGCATTTACTAAACATTGTTTATTGATATTTTATAGAACGTTAAATACAGCCATAATTACTAATCACAAAATCTAATTTTATGCTTGAATTAAGCTACTGCACAACAGTGTTTGTTTTTTGTTTTTTTTTTTAATTCAAAAAAACAGTAATTTATTATTTGGCAAATTAACATCTCTCATATTTTTCAACATTCTTTTGCAGCAAAAGTCTCATTTAAAATTATTAATTATTCTGCCCAAAGAAAATTCTGGGATGGATTACTGCATTACTGCTGTTGTCTTTCCTGAATGGCCTGATACATGATCAGGTGAGGTCATATTTTTGGAGGAATCTTCTTTGAAGATCTCTATCTAATGAAACAATACTTAGGCTTCAAACTGCAAATCTTTGAAAAAATAAAACTTCACCTGTTTAAAACCATGCAACCACATTTAGAGGAAGAATTGTTAATGTGTTAAATCATTTATTAAGTACAATATTTCCTTTTATTTCTTCACTAAAAACCTAATAAACAGAGACCTACAATATATTCAATCAGATATATATAGAACAATTTGTATATGTGTAGATATTTATACTTTCCTGTTTTGTCTTGTTACAGTCTATCCAGCATATAATGCCTTTCATATATAGAAAACATATTTAACAATTACATTTTTCAAAATACTCTCTTGAATTAGTCATTTACCCAGAGAAACAAGGATGCCTCCTTGACTCATACATTACAAAATTCTAATGAGATTTAGTTTTAATAATAAGGATGAGATCTTGGAGACCACCAAAGAGTAGATATCCTTGGAACAGAAAAAAAGTGTTTCTTAACTTCTAAGACCACTTGAAACTTACTGTCAAAGACAACACAAACTTCAACTTAAGATCACGATTCATAAATTAAGAATGTAATTTAAATATATATTTCAATACAGAACAAAATGCCAGAGTTACTGGAAGACATAAGGTTCTCTATCAATTAAATCAACAACTGGATGCCCTTGTATGTTTGCTGAGTAAGATGCTGAGATAAGAATGAAAATTTTGCAGGATTGTTTATCAGTCAGTTGGCAGCAAATCTCTCTGCTTGGTGTACCATTTTTAACAGATGTGCTTTATGATTCTAGATGAGCTATGGAAGTCCCAGATTACACGTGAATGTGCAAGAGTCCATAACTCCTAAAATCAGAAGGATTCTTAATAGAAAAAAAAGTATGAAACTGTTGAGTTCTAGTTTTAATTAGAAATACATTTAAGCCTGCAGTGAAACTCAATGAAATGGAAAAATCACTTGCTGACAAAAAGGTCAACAAATCCTAACCATCCATGCTCATGTAGTAGAGAGCTCTATTTCCATAATATTGGGAGACTGACTCTGTCTTCAAGGAGGTTATCCAAATTTAAAGAATTGGTGGAAAATGTTATAGTATCAGAGAAATGAGAGTCCGTAATAGGAAAGAATGGAAAGGACAAAAAAATAGATTTATAGAGGTTAATCCTTGGACAAAATATCTTAGCAGTCATTGCAATAATAAGAGGGGCTATTGTAAATTATAAATGAGATTTTGGAAAAGGCCCATTACTGAAAATAAATCCTCAAAAATACCATAAAGTAGAAAAAAACCCCATGTATTTCTGAAGCAATAAAAACATATAAGTTAACTGATGATAAAACTTTTTCATAGCATGCATTACAGAAGTACATGCATGTAGAAACTGAGCTAGGTAATATCAGCATCAAAAAACCTTTTTAAACCCACATTTCAAAAGCTTCTTGATAACACTTTATCCAAATATCAATTCCTAAGCCTGCATCATTACTTCAAGTTTTAACATTTTATAGTTACCTATATATAAATATAAAAAATAACTATTGGAACATTTCTTCTTGGAAATTTTAATTCACTATTTTTAACTGGCATAGAGTTTGAAAGACATGTAGGTTTTGTCACATATTATGCATGCACATCTATCAATTACTGGAATGATCAGCTCTGAATTGGAAATACACAGTTTGGAGGCTCCCATAATGCTGTAGAAACAGGAGTTTCCCTCACTGGAAACAAATATAGCAATAAATAATGAGTATAGAATCACTTCTAGTATTTTTATATGTACTTTATAATTATTTAGAGCCTCAAACTGACAGATAAATATTTATCAGTGATTTAAGGAACAGAGAAGACCATTATGTTCTATTCAGTTTGACATTCTGTGTAATAAAGGTCACCGATCTTCACTCTGAGAAAATACATATCAGCAATATGAATACTACAAAATACAGAGTTGTTACATTGTGACAGATTATTTTGGAAGGACAGAAGTGTTAAAGAATATTATATTAGCACATAATATATATTAGAGATACATGTTTTGATGTTTCAAAGTTGTGAATGCACTGTTGCACTGCCATGGTCATCATTGATGGCAACTAATGCAAATATTAAAAGCCAGAAGAAGTCTTGTGATAGTCTTCACCCTGGGGAAAAAACCTACTTATACCCACAGGCATGACCTACAGTGAAGGTAAAGGATAATCTTGGGTCACAGAATGAATTCACACCCTTCCAGCCCTGATTTGAAGACAGGACATAATGAAACAGACTGACTAAACCAAATCTGCATTAAAGATCTGGTTGGGATGATGAAACTATACTTATTTTATGCTATCAGGCTTAATGAGATGAAAGAAATTTGCAGGAGTAGAACTGTAATAAAGCTCATAAACCTGCTGGGCGTAATCACATTGAGTTACAAATGGATTAAAGACCAAATGAGTTTTCTGAAGGGAAAGGAACATAATGCAACACTTGAAAAAGATTACCAAGAATCTGACATTTAATATTTGTTCTGAGTAGATCAGCAGTATCATTAATCTGATAACTATGGCACAAATACTTTTGGCATTGTGTAAAAACACAAATCTACGTCAGTTAATGAGTGAATTGTTGGAAGGTTATTTGGGTACTACAGAACTATTTTTCCCATAATGTATTTCCATTCGAGTGTACTTCTATAAAATTATAATAATTAAGGTCAGATATTTTGGCACAAAATTGAAATTAAATTGCCTTAATGTAATTTGCAAAGTCAGATTCTGGGTATTAGTTTTTACCAACTGCCAGGCAGAATTAGTTCATTCTGACAAATGAAAAAAATACCGTACTCAGAGTTCTCTAAAACTAACCAAGGAGAAACCACAGAGTTTGCTGCATCAATGAACAAAATACATTTATAGACCTGCCTTATTTTTTTTTTCTCTTTTACCTCCTTACCCCACATCATTTTGAACGAAGCAAGGAAATGAACACTCCTTGCAGGAGAACCGAGTTCATAACTGTCACAAAACACTGGAAGTCAGCATGATAATGAGCCAATTTGTGTGGAAATGAACTCATTAATGCTAATGTTTTGCTGACTCCCAACTGATTCACGAACTCCTTAACAAAAATCAAAACAGAAAGAAGGAGCAGAGGTTCATGAATTTTGGAACTGTTGTGTGAAGAAACAAATGTGTCCCTTCCTTATTCATATTCTAATTTCAGTGATCTACTCTGGCTCTGATCATCCTGTCTCAGAATACAGTCTGGGGAATATCATCTTGTATAAAAGATATTATAGCTGAATTCTAGAAATACCTACTAGGTAGAAAAAAGAGTATGGATTCTTTTTAATTTTTAAATATTTTCTAACAAAACACTTCCTTATTTTCAAATGAATAGGCTTTCCAACCTGAAAAAAATAGAACATTTTATAAAAGAAATCTAAAAAACAATTCCGTAGGATACTGATTCTCATGCAACGTTTCAGATATATACACAAAACTGTCCTTCATGCAAATGATGTTTTTACCGAGGTAATTTCCAAGTAGAGTATACCAGTATCACTGGTAATTTCTACATCCTACCCATGTATTTCAAATTCACCATACTTTTTTTCCCTTAAAATAAACCCACAAAAAACCAGGGAATAGCTGAAGTACAAAGGTAAAACATGAAGTTTTGTTATCTCAGAGGAGTATTGAGAGTTTTATCACTACAAGCTGCAAAATATTAGAAAGCTTCTACTGCAAAGCATATTCGAAGAGCTGGAGGTCACAATGTATGTGCAGTTCAGATAAACATCTCAACTCAAAAAGATTAGACTGTAAATCTTGCTTGAGTACTTGAATAAGGAACTGCAGAAGTGTATCACATGAAGTTACAGCTATTTTATGAAGATTAGAATGCATTTTTAAGATTTATGAAAATAAATTCACATTGAGTTTATTTTTAAATTGATATTTATTAGATAAGGTAAAGATGTTGCCGTGTTCAATTAACACTTAGTAATTCATAATTATTTTATCCACTCTAATTCATACTTAAAGGCTCTAATTAATTAAAATTTTAGAGAACCATTCTTCTTGATTATGCCAATTACTTCAGTCAAAACTGCACTACCATTAATTTTTATAGGACCATAGTCAGTACAATATTATTTCTTTGCTACTGAGCTACATACCTAGCAAGGAATAGAGTCAAATTAATTTAGGAAAAATATACTTCTTTTATTTCCTAACTAATATCAAACATTATAATAATTTTCTAAATGTGACAGTTTTACAGTGATGCTATGTTTTGCGGATTCTATACAAATTAATATTTTTTAATGGTTTTTGGTTGGTTAGTTGGTGGTTCTGTTTTTTCTTACATCAAAACACCTTGACTGGATTTAACTTCTTTGACTTAATATCTGAAGTGAGACATCTAGGATCATGACCACCTCCTATACAGAAACCTAATATTACCAAACATCTCTTTGCTAAGGTAAAATATCACAACTTATTTTCCTTTTCTATTCAGCTTAGAAATTCCAAAATTGTCAACTTGTTGATGATCTGGATGAAGAATATTTAACAGTGTAGTTAGAGGAAGTAAATGTCAGTGACATTAATTGCATGTAATATTATTTCTTTTTTTGTGGCTACTTAAGGTTAATTTTTAATGATTGGTATAACAGTCATTGGTACTGCACTGTCGTGCTGCTGAAAAGACATACCAGAAAACATTCTGACCCTGCAGCATAGCTCTGAGACAACTGAGTTAATTTTAAGTAGTACCATAAAGTGGATAAAAGAGATCATCCAAGGGCTCCATAAAGGTGGTTATTTTAATTAACAAAATAAGATCATTTCTTTCCAGTGGAGGCATCTCTCTACTACTACATTTTGTTTACATACCTGAGAGGTCTTTGAGACACCTCTATCCCTTCAATCTAGTAGAGTAATAAAAAGGTGGCTGTATCTCCACCAATCAGCCTTACACATTGAGCACAGGACCTGCTCTCTAGATTGCTGTTTTTTAGTGACTACAGTCCCAAAACCAAGCAGGTTGCAAATCACATTACTTTTACGAACATCTTGCAATTAATCCTTTCCAGTAGACCTCCAAAACTTTTTCCTGGAAACTTGGAATTCCCCACCATATGCATCATATGACAAAAGACCAGCAGAAGGGAAACATGCAGTCAAAAGTCACTGGTGTAGTGCAGACAGAACGAGGAGAATGGCTTGCAGCCTTTTTTCTGCCCACCTCCTTTTCTAAGGAGTGTAAATTTTTGGAAACTTTAACCATGTGATAATTTTGACAACAAAAACATTTCCCTGAGCAGAGAGTTGAAAAGTGCAAAAGTGGTTTACTCATGAGGAAACAATATCAAGAATCTTTTTTCCCTAAAGTGCTGTCATTGTAATTCTATCTGTCAATACCAAATGAATATCTGACCACACACTTTATTCACTCAGGAACATTCAGGTAATGAGCAGTGGCTTTGTCTTATTTTTTCCAGTCTTATTTTTATGCTGTATGACATTCAGCCTTCGCAGCACAGAATGGGTGGGGGAAAAAAAAATAATTTCTGGGAGCTTCTGAATTCTCTTGCATCTCAATGAAGATTCACCTGTGCATAGAGCAGCTGATCTACAGGAGCATATTTTGTACAGCTGGAACACATTAAAATATTTCAAAGATCAGTTTCTCCCCTGTACAGAGAAATATGTTCCAGATAAGCTTCAAAAGCACATACTTTAGCACCAAAGCAGATCCAGCAGTTTATGCAGATGTATAAAAGAATTATAATAATCTTTTTAGGAGAAGTTTTATCATAGATGGAATTTCTTTGAGTATTTAGGCCTTTATTTATAATCTTCATAAATCACCTGAGCAGACAATCCTACTTTGAAAAGCTTAAACTTGCTGACAAAACAAAACTGCAAGCATTGAAAAAAATAGAACCAAGAGTTAAGTAAGCAGTTCCCACTGTAGATAGAGAAAAAAATTGGATTATAATGTGCACCAGATGACTAGTGTCATATTAAAATAGTATTGAGACATCTGAAAATCACTGCTTAAAAAGATAAAATAGGTGGGCACAGCATGAGCTCTGTCTCTCAACATTCCCCCAGGAAGGAGATGGGGTGGGCAATATCCTGGAAAGGGACACAACCATGCCAGCTGACAAATATTAACCAAAGGGATATTCCTTACTATATGACATCAGCTCAGATATAAAAGCTAAGGGAGAAGGAAGGAAGGACATTTGTTACTTTACAGTGTTTGCCTTCTGGAGCAGCTGCTACACCTGCTGAAGCTCTGTTTCCCAGGAAGTGTCTGAATATTACTTGCTGATGGAAAGTAGAGATTAATTTTTTCCCCTTTGCTTATGCATGTGCAAGATTTAATTTCTTTTTCTTCTTTTTTTTTCCCCCTTTAGTAAACTGCCTTATCTCAACCTACTAGTTGTTTTCCATCTTATTTTTCTCTCCCCTGTCCCACTGGGAGGGGGAGTGATAGAGCAGCTTGGAGGGCACCTGGCATCCAGCCAAGGTGAGCCCATTGCAGTGACTACCATTAACATATAAACAAGAAGAGAACAGAACTAGAAGTTTTGTATCTGTCCCTTTTATCAATGATTAAAGAAAAACATCTGTCTGTATGACACAGAGTATTGTCAAAGGAAAAGCCAGGTGAAAAACTCAGATACAACAAGCAAAAATCATTTTAATACAAACCATTTTTCTGCTTCAATTTAGATTCAGGCAGATTCTCTTTTTCTTATATTTTTTTATTATTCCAAACTAAATGCAAAATTATGTAACCAAATAATTATAAATAAATAAATAAATAACACACACACCTCATTAGTCGCTGATGTTTTCAGAAATACAAGAATAAATCAAACTTGGATTTTGAAAATATCAGAAATTTTATCCTATCCACATTAAAATACAGCCTTCTGAAACTGCTCTATAACTCCAGTTGGTTGACAGAAACAAAAAAAAATTGCCACCCGTTACAGAAATATTCTATTAAATAATTTTTTTTCCACTTTGAAAGATCACTTATCATGTACTCCTTATCAAAGCAGTCATTTTCTTTGCCTTGTACCTAGGTAATTTAAAATTGCCTTATACAGTTCTTGAATGACAGTCCTTAACACTAAGGATGGTAATGGACAATCATATTGCCTTCTCTAAGGACTTTCATACAGAGAGAAGATCATTTGCAGGAATCTAGGGTGTAAATTTATAGCAGTGTCATAATTTCTCATTAGTTTCATCTGCAGACATTCAGTGCTGTGTATCCATAGTGTGTCAGATCAGGCTTTGCAAGTTGAGTAAATGGCCCCATGAAAAAGAGACCTAGCAGGTAGAATATTTTTTCAGACTGGCAGTCAGTAGTATGTCTCTGTTTGGTCCATACTGCTGAGATATACTGGACAAAAATGTGTAGCAATTCTCCCTAAATTGTGGACATTGCAGAAATGTCATCATCTCCTCAGAGAAGTTCTCCAGGCTGTTTATTCCATATCTAGATTGTCACAAGTTGACTGCATATCTTGGACAACTGTCATGATTATGGGGGTCACTATTTTCTGACTAATTTTTCTTAACTTTTTTATGTTTGTGTAGGCATCCAGGGATGCTAGAAGTAAAAAAAAAATAATAAAAAAAAAAACAAAAAACACAAACAATCCTCATTCTTTTTACTATATCCTCCTCCTCTTTGTAAATTGGTTCCCATGTTGCATTCTTAATAGTGAATTGAATGATATCTACCATTTCCCCAAATTTAATTCTATACAGAAATGCAAAATAAAGGTGAAGGGAAAAGGAGAAATAAACATTTAGCTGTAACTGAATCTATAGACCTCCTTCAATCCTTCAGGAATGTTCAGCTGTCTGAAGTTGACATAGGTGATACTTAAGGATTAAACAGATAATCTAATACACATCCTGTCTATGGATTTTGATGCCTAAGACTGACACTGTTCTCATACTCCCATTTGAACTCCGTTTTCCCTTTAAAATTGTCTTTTTAACCTTAGCACATCCAGAGGGTTTGGCAACAAGGATCTATTCAGGTTTTTAATTTACACAGTCCTTTCTTTTTTGGCATGAAAATGAGAAAACTTTACAATGACTAAAAGTGTATTTCAAAGGACAAAATGATAAAAACAAAAAGGCACATATTTGAACCTATTATACCAATTCTCCTTCTGTGTAACCTGTGCTATTCACAAATACAGTCCTTATTCCCTAGTTCAGAAATACCAACAGGATAGTAATTTTAATGGAAGTTGTGATGTTAACGTTGTACACATTGAGAAAACAATTGTGTTTTCAAAGCATGATTTTGCACTGCTCATCTATGAGACACTGAGAACCACTTTTCATCTAGCCAAATGAATCAGGAGGCTCCCAGGTCTGAGACTTGAATCTCATGTTATTTTGTATTTCTGAGTCATTATTTACCTCTCGAAATCACTTGTTGCTAGGATTTAATCAGTTTAGGTTTTCCTTTGAAATTATGTCACTATCAAGAATAAAATATAGACTCTTTTTCTCTTAATTTACCAGAAGCAACTATAAAATAACCACAATCTTTTCTTCTCTTTACATCATGGTCTACTAAGGCAAATAACCTAAAATTAAAAGAAAAAAAACAATATTCCAATAATAATTTGATTTTCTTTTTGAAAAGTAGCTTTATGAAGAGTGTAAATTTTTTAACAGTGGTTAAAAATACCTTTTTTAATGCAAAGCTCATCTCAGTTTCTTTCAAAATTGGTTTAGCAAAATTGCAACTTATAATATGTGATTTCCACTCAAAATCTATCCACAAGTAACTTGGCTTAATTTGTAGAACATCATAGTCAGATTTCAAACTGCATCATGGCCATTACTTGTTTATCTATTTTTTTATAAAATAATAGATATCCCCTTTTTCCTAAGGGGAAACAGTAAGAAACAATCACTGGCTAATAAAAATTACTGTATATGGTTATGATAGACCTCAGTTAAAGCTTCCTGTAGTTTATTGTAGGACAAAGAGGTCAGCAGGTGATAGCATCCACATTCTGTTGTGGCCAAACTGTGGCATTTGTAGTCAGAATATCATGAGGTGATAAACATTAAAACTTTAAAAACTTCTCCCAAAATAAAGTTGATAGAGTTTCTCAGCCTCAAACTTAGTGTTTCTTAAAAGTCTCTATATTCCTAAATCACAAAATGTATCTTAAGAATAAGTAAGGGTTACAGAGTTCAGAATCTGAATTCACCAGAACAAATTTGATATGCATTAAAATAATTGTTAAAGTTACTATTTAACATTATAAGTAGTGTTAGATGACAAGAAGCTAATTAGTGTTAAGAAACAAAATCACAGGTCTATCTTCTTTTAATTCTCTACTTTGAAAATTAATCCTACTTGCTTTCTTCACTGTATTTCTAATAAATAAAGAATTATAACTTCATGTATCTGGCCTCCATCATACTTTTTTATATACAAGTAATCTTTTGTAAAATATGGGGATTGGCAGAGAGATTACATTAACATAAATATAGCCAAGACTTTTTCCTTAGCTTTGTATATTTAAACTACTAGCATTTGACATATTAAAATAAATACATTAATAAATTATTTGCCTTGTAAATTATTTAACATCTGAAGAATTTAAGAGGACATGAAATATAATTGTTGTTAGTGTCTCGTTTATAAACTGATAGATCAATGGGAGACAGTTTATTCATTCCAGCTGATTTTGCATCTAAACAAACAACAAATCAAATTGATTATCCTAATCATTCATTCACACTTTGTTTGCAATTAATGTTTATTTTAAACTTCATAAATGAGATTAAAGCTTTGTTTTAACGGAATAAATGCCATGGACCTAAGTGAACCTTGACTATGAGTTTGCTACAAGTATTTCTAGGAATCACAGAGAATAGGAACAACAACATTTTGTTATCTGAACAGTCACTGTGATTAAGTGACAAAATGAAGTCAATGGGTTTGCATCAATGACTCACCTAACCCATAGGAACGTGCAGAATATTCAATATTCTGTCTTCCTACATCACAGGATTCACAGAAACACCTGCTTAAGTAATTTTACATTTAGTCACTTGGGAAAAAAGGCAAAGATTAAAGACTAAGAGGCTGTCAAATGTATTTTTCCTTTACTTAAACATTTTCTGTCCTCTAGTTCTCTGGAAAACAGTAGAAGTGCATTTATTCTTCTGGCTAAAGAATGAACAAGTTTATTTTTTATTTTGATACAATTAGTTAACTATTTAAATATTTTCAAGTGAAGTATTAAAATGACAATGCTTGGCCTCAAGCACATTTCATCTTTTTGTTTTAAATCCTTGCAGTACCTGTACATAATATTGCTATTGACATGGTAGTTATAGCTTAAGGAATAGCGAAAATTACAGAGAAATTAATTGCAACTTCTCCTTCAGAGGCTTGCAAGAAAGAGTTAATTAGAAACTTTTTTCTCAAGGTAAGAATATTTAAGAATGCCTGTGAACTTACACATAATTAATTGAATTGTGTTGTGTTATGTTACCTACAAAAACTGAGTTACTGAAACAGAATTTTTTTTTTTTCACAAAGATTGAAAGAAGGGTATTTTTTAAAGGATTTTTAATTGACAGCTGCATTCCTACACATTTTCCATCAAGGTCCATTTTTTGAAAAGTTAAGTTTATAAAAGTTAATTTCTCAATAAAAAAATCCAGTTTTATAAAATCTGAACGACAGAAAGGAGCTATGGAGTACCAGAGGAGGAAGCTGCCCAGCAAGCCTTGGCTGCAGAAAGGACTGACAGTATCAAGCACAGGTACAGTGGCTTCCATGGGGCACTGTGTTAACCAGTCACTTGTCACACATTTTCTGACCTAGTCTCAAATGTGCTCCATATATTATCCCAGAACCATAATCAGAATTCTAAAGAAATTCAAGAATTCAAGCCTTAAAATCCATGAAGGAAAGGAAAAATAATTAATTTTTGCAATCTCTTGTTGTACCTATAAATGTCAAATACTTTACTAGCTTGTATTTATTTGCAAGACAATATCCAATCCTTTGGCAATTGCTAGCAGAATTCAGTTCAAGAAGATTTAAAACTTTACACCTATGGATAATTGTATGATATATAATACTAGGCTCAAAATAACTATAATAAAGAGAAAGGGATTTTCTTTAGGTTTGAGAGCAGCAGGGTAGTATTGATGAACTGGTCGCCTGTGATGCAGATCCAAGTTATCAAAAAAAAAATGCAGTGAGTTACATATTATTGGCAAGGATAGGAAAATACATTCAAGATATTCATTAAACAGCTATTTTGGAGGGAGATATTTCCCAGGGTTCACTAGGGAAATGATTTAGGTACCCTGTAAAGAGGTATGGGAAGACCATGATACTTTAGTCTAGTGAAATGAAAGCTGACAAGACATTATTGAGGAAAATATTAAAGAATAACACAAGTACACAGTTAAGTAATTCCTGTAATAATATGCTGAAGCATATACTGATAATGAATTAGTTTAGTTTAATTTATAATCCTCGTGACTAAAAGCTATGACACATTTTAATGGTTTGTGGCACAGGATTCATTCCACTTTCTGAGACAATCTAGGAGTTTTATTTCTTGAATATACTATCATTGCAAAAACTCAGGATATTACAGCATCCATGGTATTTTTTCTTTCTCAAGTGCATCAGATATATCAGGTTTTTTTTCACTACATGTCATAGGTTCATTGCACAACTTAAGTTTAGTCTGTATTCTACAAACCCTTCTACATTCCTATTGCATGCACTTAGAGAATTTTGGGTGGTATGGTACTATTCAGTTCTGTCTTCCTGGGTGTGGAAAACTAACTTCCTTGAAAGAATTCCAAACTTACTGTAGATTGCACCTGTCTGTAAGTGTTTCATCCTGGAAACAAAATCACAATGCTTTCTCCTACTTCACGTGTGATGCTAAAAATAGTAACCAAAAAACCCCCAATGTCTTTCAGTGCATTGAATCTTTATTTGTTTGTCTGTGTTTTGTTTTTTTGGTTTTTTTTGTAATTTAGGAAGGTTAAAATGGGAACAAATACAGCTAACAATTACTGCAGCTACTCAACTGAGTTACTGCATTTGCTAGCAATTTTGCTTCATCTTTCAGCTGAATCATTGTTCTGTATTGATAAAGTTAAAATATTATTTCCCCATAAAGAAAACAAAAACAGTTTTTTCACCTCTGAGCAGGTAGAGAGATTGAACACAGTTCTTGCATAAATGCATTTCAAATGTTAATTATTTCTGAATTTTATAATGGCAGAAGTTAGTGAAAACACTGTTTTGGGAATGGACGATCATGAGTGTAGAATATGGGGTTAGCTGATAGAACCTTTTCAGCCACCCACAGGCTAAGCTGTTTGGCATAGCACTGCAGCTGCCTTCAGAGGCAGATGATCCATCACCTCCTCAGAGGGTGGTATGGGAAATAAGAAACTATAAGAAGGAAAAGGAACAATAATAACTGTAATAATAGCTGCAAAAAACCCTCCCAATAATAGTAAGTGTTTGCAAGGCAGGGATAATGTGTTCTATCTCAAACGTGCTGAGTTTGCAAGACTTGCAAGGCTGCTTTTTGAGGCATGCTGAGATTCAAACCATTCAGCAAAGGATAAGGAAAGATATGACTTTCTGTGAGACTTTTTCACAGACCCCAGGGGTAAATTGAATCTATATGCTGATTTCAAATAGAGTTAAACCCTCTGCCCACATCCAAAAGAGAACTCAAAACTTAAGAAATAGTGTTAAGGCTACAAAGATGAAGGTGAATAATTTTTTATCTATCTCTGATGATTTGCATTCACAGTTTCTTCATGAAAGTCTCACCAGTACACATTTGCAGAAGGAACAGACTTGCATTCTATTTTATGCTCTCAGTGTTTCATACCATGATTAGCTGTAAAAAATCCACTCTGCTATTTTATTCCCTGTAAATTTATTATAAAGCAGTAGCTCAGCAACCTCGTGAGAATTATACATTTCCATATGTGTGACAATATAAGAAAGCTTAATTCAAATAAAAGTAGGAAGAAGAGGAAGGGTGAATTCTTTCTTTCCTGAATGGCTTCAAGGATACCTCCAGGAAATGTTGCTTGGTGTTTCTTAGTTAATTTTCTTCTGTTCTGTGACTACTTCATGGATAATAAAAGAGGCCTATGTTAGAAGCCTTAAAATTGCTATCTGGAGTTTTATTTCCCTTGCTTGGATTATGAAATTGTTCAGTAGTTAATCCAGAATCCTATGATGTTTTGAGGTCCAAAGCCATCTTGGCAATTACCAGCAGTTTTTCCTCCTGTTGAACTTTATCTTCCAGCAAAGTGATAATGAACATAAATTCATAGATTATTGTTCCAAGGTTTACAGCTTGGGCCAGGAACTCACAAAACTGAGAACTGGTATTTTTTAGTTGTACAGTCATTTAAGGGTTTTCTTTAGTACTTGAATATATTTAATTTCATGAAAATTACAAACCAAAGGCAAAAGCAAAACCAAAAGTAGTATCAGTTACTAATGGTGTCAAGGAAGATTTTTCCTTTGATTTGAATATTTGTTTGTGTTATGTGTCATAGAATTGGAAGAAACTTCATACATCGTCTAGTTCATTCTCCAATCCAACATACACATAAATAATTTAAAATAATTTGGGTGTAAAAACTTTAGATTATGAATATTCAAAATATTTTGAGCAAGGAGCTTTTGAATTAGCTGTCATAATCCAGTATTGTTTTCCTGTATTGATTTCAGAGAAAAGTATCTTGGTAGTATTTTGCTAAAATCTAAAAAAGAGAATAAAATTACAATAATTTATAAGATACTGTTACAGTTTCAACCAAATATAAAAGTTCAAGATTGTCTAAACTCTGAGGAAAATCTTCATCCCATCCTTAAATTTGATTTGTTACACCTAAGACAACAGCTTGCTCTGGTGTTGCAAAGACATCTATTGAAGCTGGGAAAAACATTGACAAAGCACAAAGTCTTGGAGCACAACCCAGCAAGCAAAGGGTGGAAAAGTTACCCAAACAACCTCATGAACTCACAGAGTTGTTTATAAACAGTCATAAAGAATAGACTCTGACTTTCATAAAGACAAGTAATGCATTGGTTACTGCTGAGTATTCTCTAGTTCTGTAGAATTTTTACTTCTCTTTGGAACTGTAAGAAATTGAAAACTTAAAAACCATTATATTTTTTACCAGGCATTTCATAAAAAAACCTTCAGAAACAGTAAATCACAGTTGACTGCTTTGGCTGTTTTAGTGACGTGGTGTGATTTTAATCATAATGCTTCCAACATTAACACCTGCAATGAAAAGGAGTGGTTGAGACACCGAAGAAATTACTGAGAAAAACTGAAAATTAAAGGAATGCCTGTATGAAACATGCCAGTGACACATGTACATGTCTAGTCAAGTTCAGAAGACTAGATGAACTGTTGAAAGAATATTGCTGCCAAACGCGAACGCTCCTTTTGAAAAAACAACTAGCCAGATGCAACAGCCTTTTTTAAAAATCTCTGAATAATGCCTGACATTTCCTCACATTTAATCTCTGAGAAAAATCCTAATAAAAGTTAGAGAAATATGAGAGAATCCATGCTACTGAGCATTGTGCTGCACAGCCTCCATGCTTGACACCAGTAAAAGTTTATTTGTGTGAAAGACCAAGGGGTCATTTTCTTCAGCTCTGAGGCTAGCTGATTTTCAATGTGCAGTCTTAGATGGACTATACAGACTTAGATACTTCATGATGCTTCAAGAACAAGCTTCATAATTGTGAGTAGTTATTTGAAGGGATAGTCCCAAAGACTAACAAAAACTTCATAAACGTAATAGATTGGATAAATAACACATCAAAACAAAAGACAAATAGCCTGGAAAAGAAACCAAAGTTGCCAAATTTTCCTGGATGATTATGTATTTTTTTTTTTAATTCATAAAGGAGAAGTAGTTTACAGTAACCAGCTGGAAGACATGAGGCTAGAAGAAAACACATAAGAGGGAGGCACTGGGAATAATACTTAATCTTTTATCCTTATGGCAGTAAATTCCATAGCTAGCACTAAACAAAGTGACTCTTCTTTGATTATGTGTCACTATTCTTTGAAGAAAAATAAATCAGCTTACACAATTCTGCAGCAGCTGGGCTACTTTGAGAGTCTATGCTACCTCTCCTTACATATACCTCAGGTATAGCTGTCCTCCAGTGCACAGTGAAAAACCCACTTTAAAAGTATATGCTAGTAATTGTCTTTAAAATAGCTCCAGATATTTTCAACATATTAAAATTATGTCCTTAAGTTACTTCCGTGGTTTACATATGTTCAGAAGTTGAAATTTACATTGCCCACATCCATCTCCTCCAAATGCACTCGTTTTTTAACATTTCTGAAGGCTAAAACTTTTGTGTAGGAGTATTCAGTTCTGTTTTTGCTTGATATTCCTTCTAAAGGAAAAGTCCTGTGATATATTTATTGCAAAGTAAGCCTATTAAAGTGGCAAAGGTTGAGAAATGAGAAATAGTGGTACACTCATCAAAATATTACTGTCTGGGACATGTTGTGTTATCATTTAAAAAAAGATTAATTGAACAGGATAATTTATAATGATTGCTTTTAGACAGACTGATTGTAATTTAACTTGCTTGTATATAATGTTTTGGGGGGTGGATTGAGAGAAAGCTGATTAAAAAGCAAATCAGTCTTTGTGGTAACATGTAGTTTCTTTTAAAAAACATTACTGCATTTATCTTTGTCATCATCACTTTTAACAGTGATTAGGAAAAAAATCTAATATTACTATGATGAAAATAAAATTGATAGTACGTTTTTATGCGGTGCTCATGTACATTATTTTTAGCTCAGTAGAATGAGTCAGTGTTTGGTGGTATTACAAAATGGAAAGTAGTTCTGAACATACAGTGATAGTTCTCTAACAGAGAACTACCTAAATAATTTCCTTTATGGTCCAGACTAGAAAATCCCTCATATTTATTGTTTGCATCTCTGTGATAATAATATTTGCCATAAGGTATTTTCTTCAGGAAGTTAATTTGTGAGTGATAATATAGAGTATGAAGTGTCAGATCTTAAATTTTCTTGCAGCCTTTCATTTTCTTGCAGATAAGACATTTGCTGAAATGCCAAAATTGGGGAATTTGACTGATGAATCCATACAAAAGGGTTTGAACACTCCTGGCCTCCCATTCATTAGCACATGTTCTCCAAAGTTGTGTGGGGCTTTGACATCACAGAGAAATTGAAGAGAGGTTTAATTGTTTTCCTCCTTTTTTTTTTTTTTTTTTAACCAACAAGCTGCTGAGATAAAATTTCAGATATACAGATAACCAATATTCTTCAAGTGAGAAAGGCCATTTATTTATTTGGTGTTTGGGGGAGGTTTTTGGTGTTTTTTTTAAGTAGGAACTTTCATGGTTTTTCGGGTTTTTTAGTTTCTACTTGCTCTACTTTGCCCAGAAACTCACAAAATAGCAGAATGACTGGGTTGGAAGAGACTTTTAAGATCATCAAGTCCAATCCATGCCCTAACACCTCTACTAAACCATGGCAGAGTGCCACATCCAATGTTTTATAACACATCCAGGGAAGGTGACTCTGCCGCCTCCCTGGGCAGACAATTTCAATACTTTATCACTCTGTGAAAAACTTTTTCCTAATATCCAACCTAAATTTTCCTTGGTGCAGCTTAAGATTCTATCTTCCCATTCTGTCAGTTGCTGCCTGCTGAAATAGACTGATCCCCACCTGACCACAGCCACCTTTCAGGAAGTTGTAGAGAGTGATAAGGTCACCCCTGAGTCTCCTTTTCTCCGGGCTAGACAATCCCAGCTCCCTCAGTCATTCCTCACAGGCTTGTGTTCCAATTCCCTCACCAGCCTTGTTCCCTCCTCTGGACATGCTCAACCATCTCAAGGTCCTTCCCAAACTGAGGGGACAGAACTGGACACAGCACTCGAGGTGTGACCTCACCAGTGCAGAGTACAGGGGAAGAATGACCTCCCTGCTCCTGCTGGCCACGCCATTCCTGATCCAGGCCAGGATGCCATTGGCCTTCTTGGCCACCAGGGCACACTGCTGGCTCATGTTCAGTCAAGCTGTCGACCAGAACCCCCAGGTGCCTTTCTGTCTGGGCGCTGTCCAGCCACACCATCCCCAGCCTGTAACATTGCAGGTGGTTACTGTGGCCAAAATGCAGGACTTGGCACTTGGATTTATTAAACTTCATCCCGTTGGACTCTGCCCATCCATCCAACCATTCCAGGTCTCTCTGCAGAGCCCTCCTCCCTTCCAACAGATCAACACATGCTCCCAGCTTAGTGTCAGCTACAAATTTACTAATGAAAGACTCAGTACCCTCATCCATATCCTCAATCAATAAAAATATTAAACAGAACAGGCCCCAGCACAGACCCATGAAGGACACCACTGGTGACTGATCCCCAGCTGGATGCAGCACTGTTCACCATCACTCTCTGTTCCCGGCCATCCAGCCAGTTCTTAACCCAGCAAAGAGTGCTCCTGTCCAAGCCATGGGCTGCCAGCTTTTCCAGGAATATTCTGGAAACTAAAATTACCCTTATTTAACTCAAATAACAAGGCATGCAGTCTATTTCACAATGCATAGGCAAGAAAGTTTATGAATTGTAGACTAATAATTGTAATTTCACTTTAATTAAAGTATAATTTCAGAACTGTTGGTTGCATGAGATAGATAATGGACCTTCAGTCAAAAGCTTTTATTTATATGTCAAACTTTTAAGAAATTGATATTTTTCTTTATTAAACCGAGACTGTCAGATACCCAAGTAGAATTGCATGACACAGATATTACCCTGTCAAATCATCTAATGGAACCCATAATACTCATCTAGTTTCTCTTTCCTGAATTGTTAAGGTCCCCCGAGATACCACTTGGGAATAGAAACTAGAAGTCCTTTGTTTACGACTGGCAAAAACTTATTCGGTAACACTCATTTTATCTTTTTCTGTGGAAAAGATCTGTAGGAGATTTTAAAGAAGCAGTGCAGAATCTCAAATTTCATTAGGAGCACAGGCCGCTTTTTATTTTCTCAAGCAAATCTAATTATCTACATCACAAATGAAAAAAAAGGGGGGAGTTAGAAATAAACACTTTGTTGAAGCACAGTTCAGTATCCCGAAGATTTTCAGAAGCATTCTGTGAAGTTAACTTGAAAGCGAATATATAGCAATGGTTCAGTGCTAATCTTTGTTATAACATCTGTGGTTCACAGCAGTCATAATATGATTTTGTGAGTAAAACTGATTGTCCCTCTTACTTTTGAGTTACCTTTGTGCATTCCATCAAATCCTCTGAGCAACCAAAAAATATGCTCTGAAGCAGGATCATAGAAATTATTTTCTTTCTTATATAATAAAAAGAGCAAATGAGAATCAGCTGAAGTTAACAAAGTAATATTAAAACATAAATGGTCAGAAAAAATGAGACTGCACTATTTTACCTCAGGAAAAAATAAAATGTAAGTGGAATATCAACCATAGCTGTAATGTTTTCTTTGAACAATAAAAAGCCTGAAAACATAGAAGCTGTCCAGATCTGTTATTCTTATGGTCACCATGACAGCTTAATTTGCCACTGAATTTAAAGTTTATAGTTACTTAGAGGAATTCAGGGCTGCTATTTGATCACGCTTAGCATCAGTAAATAAAAGCCAGTTCCATTCAGTAATAAATATGTTGTGTGTATATACAGTCATTCATTTGAATCATTTTTACTGAAGCTGAAAAAATCTATAAAAAGCATTGACTTTAAAAAAAAAAAAACAAAAAACAACAAACCATCAAAAAGGACACAAATTAGATAAAAGAGAGAATGGAAATTACTCTCTCAAATACAAACAATTTGACAAGATTGTAACACAATCCACACAGTTATGAAATTATGATAGCAATTAAAATTCATTGTCAAGAGGTAGAAAATAAAAAACAGATGTCAACAACCATAAATCTCAAGGAAGAATAACAAAGATCACAGAGCTGGGGTCTAAGGATCCCTGGGATGTGAAAATGTCTGGTGTTCTATGAGCACTTCTGGAAACTCCTCATGGACTGTGAAAATCTTGGCAAAGCCACTGTACTAGATGGAGATGGTATATTAAAAAATCAGATTAAAATAAGAGCATTTAAGTAACACAGTTATTCTAAGTATTTCTGTACCATAATGTCAATAAACCAGTGATATTATTCTACCAAAAAGAACCCCAAGCAATACAAAAATCGAAAAATAATTCACCATAGTAGTTAGACATATTTTAAAATATTTAAAAATATTTATTTAAAATATTTTCAAAATATCATAGAATCCCAAAATACTGTGGGTTAGAAGGACCTTAGAAATCATCTAGTTACAATCCCCTGGCCATGAACAGGAACACCTTCCACCAGACCATGTTACTCACAGCTCCATCCAGCCAGGCCTTTGAACACTTGAAGGGATGGGACATCCACATCTTCTCTGCACAACCTGTTCCAGCGCTTCCCCTTCCTAACAATGAAGAATATTTTCCTGCTATCTAATCTAAACCTTCTCTCTGCCAGTTTTAAGCCACTGCCCCTTGTCCTGTCACTGCATGCCCCTGTAAATAATCTTTACCCATCTTTTTTGTAGGCTAAACAATTTGATAAACAAGACCTGGCTATTAAGCTCACAAGTGTCAAATACAATAACAGAAGATATTTCAAAGCCCACTTATACTGTTTTTAAAAATAGATGAAAAGATTTAGAAAGTAGTACAGGCTAGCCTTAAAAAAGATTAGACTAGTTTAAAGGGTGAAGTGGTCAGCATAGACGTAATACACTTATAGCAATTTAAGGTTGCCTGGCATACTAATCAATATAAAATTAAGAAAGACAATGACACATTGGAGCAAGTCCAGAGAAGGTCAACAAAGTTGGGAAATGGTTCAGAGTGAAAATGTTTTGAGGCTGAGGGAGCTGGGGCTGCTTAGGTGGTTAAGGGAGACCTTCTTGTTCTTTACAACTACCTGAAAGGACCTTTCAGCAAAGTGCAGGATGGTCTCGTCTCCCAAGCAACAAGTGATAGGACAAGAGGAATTGGCTTCAAGTTGTACCAGAGGAAGTTTAGTTTGGCTATTAGGAAAAATTTGTTTATAGAAAATGTCAAGCGTTTGGACAGGCTGCCCAAATAAGTATTAGAGTTGCCCTCCTTGGAGATATTAGGAAGCCCTGTAGATGGGTCACTTTATAAATGTGGTTTCATGATGGACTTGGCAGTGTTGCATTAACAGTTGGTTTTTATGATCTTAGAGGTCTTGTCCAAATTAACCAATTCCATGTTTATGTGCTTGTCAAGAGCAGGAATATATCTTTTGTTATTAAAATCTTTCACCAAAAAAACAAAAGTAAAAATTAATTGTTAAGAGAGATACCAAAAAAAAAAAAAACTAACAAAAAAACCCACCAAAGAGATGTTGCAGAAAACAGGGAATCATCCATATTTGGGTTAGTGTTTGGGTTCAGTGTTTGTGATCAAACACAAAGTATTGATCCAGCAAAGAGCCGCACAGGCTACAATTACAGAAGTGATAAGTGCTCATGGAAGATCATTCGGAGGCTAAGTTAGTGGGATGCTTTGCCCCAGAAATCTTTCTCAAAATCATTGCTACAGCAGCCAATAACTATTACAAACGGTCTCTTGCCTGATAAGGCAGAAAGCAAAGTTAACAGATGTGTTGTATGTGTAAACAACAGATAACTACTTCTAAGTCAGTTGGCTAAATGTCTTATTGTGTAAATTGATTAATTTAAACAAAGCCTAAGCTTTTGATTTCTAAGAAATTTTCAGAGACTAGACTCTCTGCCATACCCCAAAAAACTCTAATTATTCAAGCATTAACAAATCTCTCAATATTGCAAGCAAATTCATATTACTAGCTAAATGACAATCTCAAAAATCTTGCCTCTACATATTTAATTGTAGAAATTCACTACAGAGTACTCCCTGTGGTTTATTCCTGTACAGGGAAGAATTAAATTCCTGAGAAGCTAAACCGAAGCAGAGATCCCCACTAAGCTATACTACTCATCAGTCCTAAGAAAGCATGTTTGTTGTGCTTCCTTCTACTATGAGAGTTTTGGGCATCAGAAAAATTATATATCAAAGTAATAATGACCTATTGACTGGTGTTGTCCCATGTGATGTCTTGACCATCCCATGATAAATCTTCCTGTCTGTATTTTTGATTTAAAATATCAGGAGAAGAACTTCTTCTATCTAACAAAGCCTGCCTCCAAAATTTTGTGGATTTACACAGCGAGTTCCTTGGAGTATGTCATAGTTCTCTGGTATCTGTTTCAGAAAAAAAAAAAAAGTTTTTGTGAAAAAAACTGGAGGGTTCTTACATGGATTAAAAAGTCCTAAAACAGTGCTTGTTTATGAGTTTATAAACATTTTCATACAATGTATCACTGAATGTATGCAAAAATTAAAAAAACACCCATAAACTAACATAAACTTCTAGTGATGACTGGACATTCAACCCATATCTTAGGATAACAGAAAAAAAAAGTGCAAAATACAAATTTAAAAGAGGAAAAATAGGCGATGAAACATGATTTTTGAAAAAAATTCTGTGCTGAAATGAGATAAATTTCTGTATCATTATTTGCTGGAATTGTTCATCCAACTAGAAAAAATAATTAAAAATTCTCAGATGAATCCCACTGGAAACACATGATTTTAACTCATCTGTATTCTCAAGGAACTAATCACTTTCATACATTATGAATATTAACCATTAAATGAAAGTTAGCCATGTTTTTTTTTTTTAATGCTTTCAATTATAAGCAATGAAAAAGTATCTAAAATCCATTTTTGCATATATATTCCAGGTAAAACTATTTTTGTGAGCACAGCAAGGGTAAGTTCAATTTCAGTTTTGCATCTGGACACTAATACTAATGCTACTACTTTATGAATGATGCTTTGCTGTGGGTACAGAACTAAAAGGACCAAGTTTCAACTATTAACAGTTGTTTTAGGAGTATATTCATTTTGCATTTTGGGCTGGATATGGCCTTTAATTCCTGTCCTAAACTGAAGCCTTGCTGCACAGCTAATAAACATAGATGGATGAAATTATTCTTGTGTGCAGAATATAAATTAAGGCCCTCTGAGATGCTAAGGGGTTAAATATGTCATAGAAAATTATCGCAGTATTGTGGGAACATCAGTCCATCATTCTGTTATTGCCATGAGCTATCCATAGTACCAGTATCTTACGATCAGACTGAAGCTTCAGGATAGTTTTTATCTCAGACGAGGGTGGTATCTCTTTTCAAAACTATTGATTGATTTCGAGCTGCAGTGCACTTTGGATAAATGGAAAAATACATGTTATATTGGGCAATGAAGAGAAAAAGAAGAAAAGATGAAACGTAGTATAGAGGAATAATAAGAATATACAGAACAAGACATTGTAGTGTGTTGAAAAGAGTATTCTAGATGCTCATTCAAATAATCATCTTACTAGTATGTATCAATAAGACCACAGCCAGGAGATGGAGGAGACGGGGGTCCTGTTCAGTACTCTGAAGATTACATATAAATACTGCATCCAGTTTTGAGTTCCCACAGGACAAAGACATTGATAAGCTGGTAGTTCAGCAGAATTCTATCAAGCTGGTCTAACACTCCTACTCTGTATGTATCCTGATCTGTCATGTTGAGAGACTGAGCCTTGCTCAGCCTGGAGATGCAGTTTTGAGGGACCTTTGAGCAGCCTGCAAGCACCCAAAATGGTGATTGCAGGAACACTGAGCTGGGCAGACACCATGATGCCTGGTGAGAATAAAAGGCACAGAAGGCTTAAGTGAAATGAGAGGAGGTTTTGTTCAGACATGAGGAAGTTATTGCCACAGTGAAAATCTTCAATATTGGAAAAGGCTTCTCAGGGAGGCTGTGCAGTCTTCATATTTGTAGATTTTCAGTCTGACTACATAAAGCCCTTAGAAATTTTGTGTGACTTCAGTCTTGCTCAAGGAGACTGTGCCAGAGACCTCCTGAGGTCCCTTCCTACTTCAAGGCTTCAGTGGTACAGACACAGTCAGAATCACAGCACAGCACAATGAACTACTTAGATATCTGCAATAACTCACCAATTCCTTCAAGTTCTTGACATTTGCCAATCAGACTATAAAGTCTGTTAAGGATGTGAGATGGTCTGCTGCAATCTCAGAGTATGTGATGGAGATTTTTTAAAATTAAGCAGAAGAAAGAGTACACTTTTATCCCAGAAAAACAAACAAACAAACAAAAACCAAAACTAACCAAAATGTTGTTTGACACTGTCCAAATGCCAGGCACCCATGAAAGCTGTTCAGTCACCCTCCCCTTCCACATCTGGTCAGAGGAGAGAAAAATTTAACAAAGGGATCACGAGTTGGGATAATGTACTGAAAATCACACCATGAAAAACCAGTGTCCATAAAGGAGACAGAGCTGTCCTGCAACTTTATTCGGATAAAGGGATAGAGTCCACTGGGGCACATTCCTGCGGGTTTTCTCTCTCAGGGTTTTGGAGGGCACAGCCTCCATTTATCCTAAACTCCCGTCTGCATTCCTTTCCCCATCAGCTGAGGTACTGGCAAGGTACAACCTTCCCGAACCGCCGAGCACATATCCCCCCTTGAACCTGCTATTTTACCCTAAAGTTCAGAGGTTCAGGCTTGCACACACCCCCTTTTCCGTTTCGGGAGTCAAGCTGTCTGGGCTCTGTAGCAAACCTGCTGCTTGAGGTCAGCAGAGATATTAACACCCATTTCAAAGATGTCAACACCCATCCCTTCACCTATAGAATTGTTTGTAAAGACATTAGCACACATCTTCCCTATCAATAAGGACCCGGAGAAAACACTCCAAAAGCAAAACAGGCTCGACTTAGAGTTTAAAGTGAGTTTATTATTAACAAAATCAGAAGAGGATAATAAGAAAAAAAGAAGCCCTTAAAACACCTTTTCTTCCCTGAACCCCTCCCTCCTTCCCACCCACAGGGTAGGGAGACAGGGAATGAGGGTTTTGGTGAGTTCATCATCACCCAGGGTTTTTTCCATTGCTTAGGAAGAGAATTCCTTCCCCTGTGAGACCGTGGGGCTCCTCCCAAGGGACGCAATTCTCCATTAATTTCTCCAGCATGGCTCCAATCCCACCAGGAGCAGTCCTGTCAAAACTGCTGCAATGTGAGTCCCTCCCACGGGTACACAATCCTCCCAAAACTGCTGCAGTGTGATTCACTCTTCCATGGGGTGCAGTCCCCCAAGGACAGGCTGCTCCAGCCTGGAAGCAAGGCCCCCTGTCTTCACTGGGTCTCCCACTGGATCACAGCCTCCTTCAGGCAACCACCTGCTCCAGCATGGACACTTTCCCAATGGGCTGTGGGTGATCTCTGCATCCCCCTGGATCCCCATGGGCTGTGGGTGGATCTCTGCATCCCCCTGGATCCCCATGGGCTGTGGGTGGATCTCTGCATCCCCCTGGATCCCCATGGGCTGTGGGTGGATCTCTGCATCCCCCATGGATTCCCATGGGCTGTGGGTGGATCTCTGCATCCCCATGGATCCCCATGGGCTGTGGGTGGATCTCTGCATCCCCCATGGATCCCCATGGGCTGGGGGTGGATCTCTGCATCCCCCATGGATCCCCATGGGCTGTGGGTGGATCTCTGCATTCCCCATGGATCCCCATGGGCTTTGGGTGGATCTCTGCATCCCCCTGGATTCCCATGGGCTTTGGGTGGATCTCTGCATCCCCCTGGATTCCCATGGGCTTTGGGTGGATCTCTGCATCCCCCATGGATCCCCATGGGCTGCAGGGACACAGCTGCTTTACCATGGTCTCACCATGGTCTCACCATGGCCTGCAGAGGAATCTGAGCTCTGGTGCCTGGAGCAGCTCCTGCCCTTCCTTCTCCACTGACCTTGGTGTCTCCAGGTTGTCTCTCTCATATGTTCTCATCTCCTCCTTTTTGTCTGGAATTAAAACTGTATGCACTTTGATTTTCTTGTTAAATTTGTTGCCACAGAGGTGTTATCACCACCTTTAATTGGCCCAGCCCTGGCCAGCAGCATGTCCATCCTCAGAGCCATCTGGGATTGCCTCTGCTGGACATGGTGGAAGCTTCAGCAGCTTCTCACAGGAGCCACCTCTGTGCACCCCCACTACCAAAAATCAGGCAGTGCAAAACCAACACACCAAACCAAATCAAAAACCTCCAAAACCAAAAAAGCAACAAAAAAGAAAACAATACCCAACACTCAGACATAATAAGAGCCAGGAGTAAAACATTAAAGCAATTTCATTTGGGCTGGAAGTATATTCAGGTTTATAAAAATATTTTTAAACAGCAAAAGATGACATAAATAAGAGAAATTTCTTTCACACCAACTCTGCACCACTCAAAGCTGGAGGTTTAAAGCATTCTCTTAAAATCACATATCTATCTCTATCTCTCTATATTGTTATATATATGATCTCTCTCTCTATATATAAATATATATATAAGGATATCAATAAATATATATATAAATATATATAAATATATATATCTAAAGATATATACATATATATATTTTACTTTACAAAATATATATTTTACTAAGTAAATGCTCAAAATATGGAATAATTTGAGTCCTGTGCATCCTGAGTTTATACAAATTGACAGAAATGTGTTTTTCTTCTGTCAAAATTATTTTGAAAAATTATTATTACAAATTATTACCACAAATTATTACCTTTTTTTCCATTTTTTGGTTGATCTTTATGTTTTATTATTATTGCTATTCATCTGTTTTGATTTTGACTGATTATACTTTTAAAGACATGAAATAGACTTGAATGATTCCAAGTAGTGTGCTGCTCTTGGTATATAGGTTTATATAGTCTACATTTCCTTTAAGAAGTGTTTAGACTTTAAAATAACTTTAAAATAACTTGCTATCAGTAGTTTTCCTTTCAAATTATCACATTTAAATATTTAACCTAAGCAACCACTTTTTCAAATTCTTATAATTTGGTAATTGTTTCCATTCCGCAGTCTGTAAAGTTATTTTGGCACAAATCTTATATGGAACTGCTAGTACTTAAATTCATTGCTCAATTTGGCCTAGTAATAAAAACACTAATTTAATTTAAATAAGTAATGTTCTAATGATTAACATCAGCTGGACCTGGGTTTTAATGATAATCTCCTACTTCTTTCTTCTACTAATGTCAAGTAAAGCAATTCTTGCTTCTTTTATTAATTAATTTAAATTTTCATATGCCTGATGATGTATAGATTGGCTCACAGTAAATAATATCATGTCAGAGGAAAAGAGATCAGTGATATTATGCATTCGGTAACACATCCTGAGAATTTTCTGTTGTAGTAATAACTGAAGTTATTGAAACCTAATTAAACTGTTTCTAGATTCAAACACTCAGAAAATCTGATTATAATTTTTAGATGGCACACTGATGATTTTGTAGGGAACCTAGACAGCATACTGGTTTTCTGAAGTGCTCTGATTTACCCTGCATTTCAACACGATAGTAGCACTGAAACAGCAATTTCAACATGCCTGCCTATGGTGTTATGGTGACATTGCTATTTCTCTGATCACAGTGAGGAGATATTGAGAGCAGGTCAAAGGCTGGATCAGAGGAGGGGATCTTTTGTTTTGCTCCATAAAACCCCTAGGCATATGCTTAACTTTCCTTGCTAGCAGTGCCTACAGGTCTTACAGGTGATGTAGGTTGATTTACTTCATCAAGACAACATTTCCAAAGGCCTAACAGCCACCCATGAACCATCCCTACAGTATCTTCTATTAATCAAATTCTCATAGCAGTAATCTTATTTGGTTTTAAAATAATTAATCTAATTCATCCCATGATAATTAGTGCAGGATATTACTACGTTTAATAAACCACATTCTCAAATCAAGAGTTACATTTTTAGACTTTTTTCCCAACACATTTAAAAATAAACTCCTTAGGTAAAAGAAAATTAATAAAACTTAAATTAAATTCTTAATTATTATGAACAAGATATATTTCTATTTCTTTCTTACCATGTACGAGATTGCATGCACAGCTAGCTAGTAATTTACAAATGAGCAATTATACTTCACTAGGGAATGAGGAGATAGATAAGTTCAAATACTATGTATCAGCAATTAATATTTTAGAATATAGAAAAAAAGTATCTGTAAGAAAATAAGGAAAAAAACATACTCTGTAGAGGATGTGATTTTAAAAACTTCCATGGAGAAAAATGTCAATGAGAAAGGAAAAGTAATGTGCTTGAGAGTTGGTTGATGCAGTTTTGTTCAGAGCTATGTTCTGAGAGGAGAACTTTAGACAGAATTAACCCTTGGTTGAATGTTTCCTATCCCAGAGTGCACTGGAAGCAAAATACAGGAGTATGAGTGAACCACCACAGCAGCTAAAGGGATATGAAGTGTAGAATGGTACGTCCCACCTGTACCTGCAGTAATGCTCCATTTGTAGCTTTAGTACCCACGTAACCTATTTCTTTTCTTAACAAAAAGAGATTTCACATGAACGGTAATAAAAAAAAAAAAAAAAAAAAAAGACAATGGCCAATGGAATTCACACAGACCAATACCCATTAATATTTTCCCCTCTCCAGGACTCTGCTAGGCTGGAGATTCACTATATCTGATATACTGACCTCTCAGTTCCTAGCCCCTGATTTTGAAAGTAGTAGTTCACCATTTTTTATAGGTTAGTGGAAATTTTTTTCCAAACCACTTCCAAACCAGCCTATTATATTTTTAGTGGAGTGGGGTTGTTTTGTTTTGGGGCAGGTTTTTTGTTTGTTTGGGTGTTTTTGCAATTTATTTACTTTTGAGAGTTAGTTATGATCATACAAATGGATGAAATTAGTTGAAAACTCACAAAAATATTATTCTACAAGTATGCTGAAATGATAAGTTTCTAGGGCTGAAAAATGCCAAAAATACTTTCTCATGGCTGTCCAACAGTGCAGATCCCCGATTCAGAAAGTCAGGAGACATGGATGTGTGTAAAATAAAACTTTACAATTTTCTAGTGTTAACCACATGTTTTATGTGTTTAGCAATAGTAAACCTTTAGCTTAAGTGAAGTTGTGGATGAATATTTCACTTTTGCATCAAAGTTTATAACTGTATTTTTTTTCTTTCATGTCTGAATTCATCCTAGCAGTATCTGTTCTTAAATAATTGAAATTCATTTGATTATCACTTTACTTGAAAGATGTACAATTAAAAAACCTATTAGTAAAACTTTTTTGGGGATGGTTACACAAGTTTATGAAGAGAAATTTAGTGACTTGGACTATATAATACCTTTATTATATCTTATTATAGAGTGGACATTTTTACATTGCAAAATATATTTAAAAGTAAAACTCAGTTTACAATAAAGACTAATGCCCTTCCATGCAACCATGTAAGCCCTTTTTTTTCTTTTTTTTTTTTTCTTTTTTAATGGCGGGGGAAAGGAAATACTGCAATATATATATCAGGTTTAATAATAGATTCTCAGACATGGAGAGGGAGGGGGAAGGGACTATATTTTCTAAAAGCAATGGAAAATATATGTTACTGGTCTTTTACCTAAACATATTTTCAAAATAATACATCTAAAAATTCCTTAGGAGTAATAAAGAAACAACACTTGTATAAGTTTTTACTTACTTAAATATTAATTACAATTTCAACTTCTTTGTTACCACTGGTGAGAGAACATACTTATAGGGAAATAACATCTTCCTTTGGGCATTCAATTCAAAACCACCTTAAGTACTTTCACAGAAGCCACTGATCTTAGCCACCAGTTGAGCACTATTGTCTTAAAATGTCAGTTTAAAATTGTCTAAATGGATTCTCCATGTCTGGTCCTTCTAAGTCATGGCTGGATGGGAGCAAACGAGGCGGAAAAGAAGCACTGCATCACTGCTGCAATCCCTCATGGCCTTTCCTATAAGGCAGAAGGTGAATTTCCCTGACAATTAGAGGCTGGTTCTTTGTTAGATTCAGTCACTTGTCTGTGATGCTACAAACAATATTTAAACTCCTGTCCCACTGCAGCTGAACTGAGTGGATTGTGAGATTTTGTGTTGTGCACAGATGACCTGGATTCATAGTACGAGGAGAGTGGACAGATACCTTGTAGTTATATGCACCTGTTACAGCTCTCCATATATTTACACAGATTTACAATGGTTAACGTTAAATTTGTCTGCCCGGGTACAAGCATTGGAGATCCATTATCATGAAGCTCAGATAGATATATATTTTATTCTATTTTACCTAAGTAATTGCAATAGAATGTTCAAATATAGCAAAAAAATATTTTCATGATGTTTACATATTTTGCAAATCAAGACCTTAATTAATCCCATGCCAAACACTTATATTTTAATCCAACTGTAAATATGAGCTAAAATAATTTGATTTATCTTTGCAGAACCATAGGATTGTTTACACTAGACAAGAGCTTTAAGATCAAGTCTAAAATATATGACTAACTAACCCCGTTTTATAGTTTTAAAAATGCTGATCTTAATTAATAGTCTTTTTCAAAATGAAAAATAACTTATTTTAGAATGAAAGACTAAAAAAAGACCTAAAATAAAGGATTACTTTACAAAAATTCCTAATAAACTTCTTTCATATTTTCTAAGCTCTCTGTTTGGGGTATTTTTTTAAGACCAAATAGAAGACACACATGACTTAAGTCCTCTTGGAACCATTTTTCAATTAGTAAAGAAGTTGTAAGTTCTATGCTTCTCTTCCAAATTATCTGTTTACAAAAACCATGCACTGATCTTCATGTAAGCTATCTGTATTTCTGCAAGGGACCTCAAGAAATCTCTGCATTCTCCAAAATAGCTAAATTTACACAAGATATCAGTAAATTATTGAATCCTCTTATTTCTTATTTAATTTTGTTTTTTTAATTACAGGGGGAAAGTGTCATTTCATTCAGACCTCTTCTGCTGCTATGGGCTACTGACCTAAGGAGTCGTTATCTACAATCTAGTCTTGATTTTCTTTTAAATGTCAGGATTTATATAAAAACCTTATTGTTACTCCTGTGAGTTTGTATGCAGCTCAGTCAGATGGAAAAGAACATAATGGCATCTGAAGAAGTGTTTTTCCATGTGGCCCCATATGTTGGACAATATGGGTGGAGGATGAAATACAATTTAATCCTTTGTGAAGGTTTTGGATGAGATAGAATAAGATTTCTTCATAATAGCTGGTATGGAGCTGTGCTTTGGGTTTGTGCTGGGAACAGGTTGCTAAAACAGGGATGTTTTCATTACTGCTGAGCAGGGCCAGGCCAAGAGCCAAGACCTTTTTCTGCTTTTCATCCCACCCTACAGCAAATAGAGTGGGGTGCACTCCTTCCAAGAAGTTGGAAAAGGGACACAGCCAGGACAGCTGACCACTGCCATAGCATATGATGTCATGCTTAGCATATACAGCTGCAGGAGAGGTCACTGCTGAGGGCTACTCCTTAGGAACTGGCTGGCCACCACTTGGTTGGTGGTGAGAATTTTTTTCAATTTGCATCACTTGCCTTTCCTTGGATTTTTTTTTCTCACTGTGTTTTTTACTACTACTACTACTACTACTACTACTACTACTGCTGCTACTACTACTACTACTACTACTACTACTACTACTATTATATCTGTGTTTTTCCCAACCTGTGAGTTTTCTCTCTTTTACACTTCTGATTCTCTACCTTCTCACTAGGGCAGAGGAGTGGGAAAGTGGTTGTGTGGTGTTTAGTTGCTTCCTGGGATTAAATGCTAACACTATTAAACACAATAAAAAATTAATGCATTTGCACAATTCAAAATAATAATTTAGTTATCAGAACTTGAAATGTGATTGTTTGCTTTTGCATAAAGCAACTTTTTCTTCTGATAATTCTTTTATTAGATATCTGTAGACCAGTTTTATTTCTAAACAGAAGTACTGAATTTTGCTGTCTTTTTACATTAGTTAGTGATTGCACATCCATGGTTTTTTTCAACCCTTCTCACATTCCTATATATTGGAGAGAATTATATTTAAACTTTTCTAGGAATCATTATTTACAAGGAAATAAAGCTTTGTGCAATAGTTGTTTCTTGCAAAGTGCAACATCTACTTTAGAAATTATATTAACCAAAATGGAAAAGTGATATGCATTGTATTAAAGGAAAAAGACATTACCATGATGCCTGATAATAGAGCTGAAGAAAATGCTTCTGGGTACTGTATCTCTAGCATGGTTTCAAAAGTCACCATTTCCTACAATCTATTGTAAGTATTCATAACTGAATCACCTTTGACAAAATATAAATTATAATAGTAAAAGACAGTTATTTTTTCTAAAGGGTAATAAGAATTGGTGGAGGTTATCCAGTTGTCACATCTGATTGCAGCAATCCTTTCTTGTTTTAAGAAAGTGTATAATTGCCACAAGTTCACATAGACCCTTGAATTTCAGGATCTCTTCCCATTCTGCTGTTGCTTTCCACCCATCTGTTGCTGTTGCTTCCCAAGACAGGCATCTTTCCACCATCTGGACATACTTCCTGCCACATCTGGCAGCTTTGGATATGCTTTGCTGCCCCGTGCCTTGAAAACACCTATGGTATTCAGTAAACTCTACTTTCCAGAATGCTCCCCACCACATTCTCTTAGGCAAAAAAAAAAAAAAAAAAAAAAAGATAAATCAATGAGACTTAAGGGCTTCCCTGTGACACTTAATTGTGACAAGATTATTAATAAGGGTGTCATATTAAGGGCTGCAGGTAACTGACTGGTTATGCGAATTCAGCTAACTGAGAAGGATGTGGAACAAGACAACTCTAAGTGTGAGAAACTTGCTGAATTATAGATGGTGCTGTGAGGGGCTGCTGGGTATCACAAGTAGTTAAAGAGAAGCTATGGGAGAAGTGACCCAACTTCACAGATAGTTGGTGGAGAGCACTAAGAATATTTCAGTGAGCAGAATCTTGCAAGGCCAGACCCACAGGTAAGGCTGACATTGCCAAAGCAACGTTGTCATAAATGCTAAGTTTGTGTAAAATTGTGACAAAACCAGGAATTATGGAAAATAGAATAAATAGAGCAGGTTTCATAGCTAAGCAGATTTTGGTGGAGACAGAGAGGTAAAACAATGGTGAAAATTAAAGTCAGGAAATGACAAAAAATACCAAGGTGTGTGTACTGATTTTGTCTGGGGGCAGCTCTTGGCAGTCTTGGGCATAACCAGTACTGTGAGAATAACCAGAGAAACAGACCCCTTTTTTCTGACCACAACAAAAATGTCAGACTGCTACCATAGTCACAAGCCACTTTTATGCCACACAGCAACAATCCTTGCACAAGTGTATTGACTACATTAAGACATGGAACTTTCTACTAGCTCTTGACAGAGAACATATGAGGGAGGAAACAAAATGTATTTGAGAACAGAAATGGATATAAACTAGTCAGTTCATCAAATACAATCTGCTGACATGAGCAAAGTCCATCACAAAAGTCAGATGCTCAGATGAGTAATGTGGGCCAAGACACTACTAATTTATATCTCACCGCCACTAGAAGAGTAACATCAAAGCTCCACAAATATTTCAGGAAAGGGTAGTTTGAAACTGCTGCCATGTGGAACAGTCATCACCACAGCACATTTACTGAAACAGGATTTCTTTTCTTGATATGTATAATTCTGGCTTAAAATAGCTTAAAATGCTTCCAGAACCAATGCGTGTTTCTGTATTATTTCAAGTGAACAAACCAAGGGAAAAATTAAAGCAAACGTTTCACATCACCAGACACACAATGAATATATTGTTGGGGTAGGGTGTTACCAGTTACCACTCCATCATGAAAATAACTGGAGATCTGGGGGAAGGAGTTGTGGTTTTGGTGGCTTTTTTTTTTAATCAAACAAACTTCAATATCCACCTATTGGTTTATACGCCCTCAAACTTCTCCATTCTCCAAAGAGATGCAAAGGTCCAGATCTCTTTATTTCAACACATGTACAGGTGATTAAACATAGACTGAGATTTTTTTTTTTTGCTAGGTAGATTTAAGTCCATGCAAAATAAGCAAATAATTACAATACCTGAAGGTATAATGTTCAAATTTTTGTCCTTCTACATTAGTTTACCAGCACTGTATATGTTTAAATTATCATTTTTTTATCTCACATTTTTATTACATCTCATCTAGGATAATTACTAGGATCAGTTGTAATTTTTTAGCATAAAGGATAAAAAAATTTGGACATATTTTCTTGTGGTTTTGAATAGATTATACAGGTCCATTACACTTATACTTGTGTGTCTGGAGGTTTTGTTTCTGGTTTTTTGATGGTTTTGGGGTATTCTTCTAACTTATAAAAAAATGCAAGAAAATAAAACTCATACAAATTTTTAAGGGCAGGGTATCCATAAGTTCATGCCAAGAATTTTACAGACAGATATTCTGTCCGCTGACCCTGAAAGAAAATTTGATTAAGACATAACACATTCAAGCAGATATCCTATAAGGTATTTGTCAAAGAGTTAAAGAGCCCCATACTGATGTACTTACTGAGTGCTACAACTGCTTTTGAAGTACACACTCCAATAGAACCAAATCTCATCCAACAGAGCAAATCCCACATGTGTGTGTTTCTGCATACACATATTCACAGACACAAAGCAATAGGCAGGTTGACTACAGAATTCTGAAATTAATATTTTCTTTTTCTCAGAAAATTAATGGTTTTAAAGCAACACTGGTGAGAGCCATTAGACAGAGCTCACTAGGCCAATGTGCAGGTGTGAACAAGCATGATCAAACAGCATGTGAAACTCAAATACTTTCCAGCTTCTGAAGGAATAGTACAGTAGGACATGCTGACAGCATGAAGAAAAACAAATCCAGAGACAAACAACAAAAAAGAATCATGGAAACCTAGAATTGTTTGTGACCTCTAAGATCCAAAAGACCTCTAAGATCATTAAGTCCAATCATTAAGCCAGCACGGCCAAGTCCACCATTAAACTGTGTACCCAAAGGCCATATCTACACAACTTCAAAGTATCTCCAGGGGATGGTGACTCTACCACTTACCTGGGCAGCCTGTCCTAGTGTTTGACAACCCTTTTGGAGAATAAATTCTACTAATATCCAATGTAAACCTCCCCTGGAGCAAATTGAGCACTTCCTCTCTTGCCCTATTTCTTGTTTATTGGGAAAAGAGACTGATCCCCCTCCTTCCAGTTAGTTCCAAGAAGTGACTCTTTTTCCCCAGGTTAAACACCCCAGCTCCCTCAGCTGATCCTCATCAGACTTGTGTCCCTGACCCTTCACCAGCTCTGTTGTCCTTGTCTGGATACACTCCAGTCTCTCCATGTTTTTCTAGTAGTGAGGGGCCCAAAACTGAAGAGAATCACAGAATCACAGATTCAGAGAATCATAGAACTAACTTGGCTGGAAAAAAACTTTAAGATCATCAAGTCCAATCTATGACCTAGCACCACCTTATCAACTAAACCATGGCACTGAGTGCCGCATACAGTCTTTTTTTAAAATACCTCCAGAGACAGCGACTCTACCACCCCCTGGCCAGCCCATTCTAATGCCCAATCACTCTTTCTGTAAAGAATTTTTCCTAATACCTAGCCTAACTTTCCCTGGCACAGCTTAAGACTGTCATCTCATTCTGCCAGTCATTTCCTGGGAAAAGAGACTGATGCCAACCTGGCTACCCCCACCTTTCAGGCAGCTGTAGAGAGCAATAAGGTCTCTCCTGAACCTCCTTTTTTCCAGGTTAAACAACTCCAGCTCCCCCAGCCATTCTTCATGGGGCTTGTGTTCCAGACCCTTCACCAGCCTTGTGTATTCTTTTCTGGATGCATTCAAGCATTTCAACATCCTTCCTAAATTGATGGGCCCAGAACTGCACACAGCACTCAAGGTGTGGCCTCACCAGTGCTGAGTGCAGGGTGACAATCACTGCCCTGGTCCTGCTGGCCAAGAAAGCTTTCTTGGCCACCTGGGCACTCACTGGCTCATGTTCAACTGGCTGTTGACCAGCACCCCCAGGTTCTTTTCTGCTGGGCAGCTTTCCAGCTACTCTGTCCCCAGAGTAGCACTGTAGGGGGTTGTTGAGAACAGAGGGCAGGACCCTGCGCCTGTTATAATTGAGCCTCATACAAAATTGACCTTGGCCTATTCATCCAGCCTGTCCAGATCCCTCTGCAGAGCTTTCCTGCCCTCCAGCAGACCAACATTCTTACTCGACTTGTGTCGCCTGCAAACTTGATGAGAGTGCATTCAATATCCTCCTGTGCAGATCATCAATAAAGATATTAAACAGGGCTGGCCAAATACTGAGACCTGGGGAACACCGTGGGCCACCAAATAAATGTAGTACTATTCACCAACATTGTCTTGACCCCACTGTCCAGCCAGTTCTTAACCTAGTGAACATATCCATATGTACATATCCAAGCCATGGGCTGCCAGCTTCCTCACCAAAATACTGTGAGAAACTGTAAAAGGCTTTACTGAAGTCCAGGTAGACAAGATCCACAGCCTTTCCCTCATTCACTAAGCAGGTCACCCTAGAGATCAGGTTGGTCAAGCAGAACCTGCTTTTGGTAAATCTGTGCTGACTGAGCCTGAACCCCTGTTATCCTCTTGTATCTTTCCTCTGATGGAAAACAAGATGATCTGCTCCATGACCTTCCCTAGCACTGAGGTCAGACTGACCAGCCTGTAAGTCCCTGGATCCTACTTCTGGTTGTTCCTGTAGATGGGTGTCAAATTTGCTAGCCTCCAATCAACTGTGGCTTCCCCAGTTATCCAAGACTGCTGGTAAAAAAAAAAAATTGAAAATGCTCATTGAGCTCTTGTATCAGTTCCCTCAATATTCGCAGGTGGATCACATTCAGCCCCACAGTTTTCTGTATTTATAAGGGATGCAGTAAGCCACTAACCACTTCCCTTTGGATTATGGGGCTTCATTTTGTTCATATAATCTTACCCATTAGAAAGTGTTTATTTTATTTAACTTTAGAAACAGAGCTTTAACCTCTCTTGTAATTTGTCAAATTGTAAACAAAATTGAAAACCCCCATCGTAAAAAAGGTCTGATACAAATCAAAAGCCTGTTATACATTGAGAAAATTAATTAAAAATGAGATTTACATGCTTGTCCTCTCTCCTGGGGTCCTGTCTGCATCTGGTTGTTTGTAGCTATAGTTTCTGTGGCTTCTCCTTGCTACCCAAATACTTATTTATGCTAGTGAGAAACAGCCACTAGTTGGTGAGGATATCAATTGTTCTAGGAAGACAGAGTGTTATTTACTCCAGCTTTGCCATCTGGACTGTCTGGAGAGAACCAAATAATTTCACAGTTTGTGAAGAGCATACAGTAAAACAAAATAAAATATCCAAAAGAAGGTGAAAGGGAAAGAACTGGCAAGACAAAAGCAAAAGTTGCTGCTGTAGAGCCCCATAAGCCTGATTGCTTGTTTTTGTTGTTGAAGTTCTGCTCTGTAAGAAAATGCATTGTGATATCCCTGAAAAGTACTGCAATTTATAGGCTACCCATGCTATAAGCCAGTCCTGTGAAAGAGACACCACTGTTAGGGGAATTATTTTGTCTGGCAAAATATTATATATATGAATAATGGAACTTAGATTGGGCCATATAATATGTTGTTGTTCCACTTAATATCTTAAATAATACCCATCTGTGTTTTCTTACCCTTCACATTAGTGGTCTTTTTTCAGCCATCCAATCTGTGCATTTAACTATTCTAATATTTCCTCCTAAATGGTACTGTCATCTCTCTGACTATTTTTAGTTGTAATCCTCTTCTTTGAAATCTCTTCAATATTTTTCTTGAAACTAGATGTCCTACATTTAATGAAGAATTTGGAATATACTCGCACTGCAACTGAACAGAAAAGAAAATTCTCTGGGGCAAGACACCTGTGAGAACTTTCTGCCAAAATTGTGTTAGTAGTTTTTGCTAGAATGCCACGTTGCATTCTCAATATTATCTTGCTGTAACTGTGACCACAACATTTCTTTCTTCATTATTGCTTCCTAGATTTATGAGGCATTAATTTTGCCCACAGGATAAAGACCCACATGACAGCCAGCATCAAGTATAGAAATGTTGCACTCCACTACAACAGGCTGTAGGGTGGGCAGGAAGTGCAGGCAGTGACTCACTGAGAGTGGAAATTAATTTTTTTCTTACATTTTGGAGCTATTCAAGAATAATGGAGCACTTTTTTTCTGTTTTCAGACAATCATAGACTCATAAAATTGTTATGGTTAGAAGGGATCTTAAAGATTATTCAACTACCTTGCCATCGGAAGGGACACCTTCCTCTAGACCAGGTTATTCAGTCTGGTCTTGAACACCTTCTGGGATGGGGCATCCTTAAATAGACACTCAGAAAGAGAATAAATTTTGTATGTCAAATCCTAACTGAGCATTTTCTTGATTAGTCCCTTCCTGTTCCTGGATGATGTTTTCATTCAGCAGATAAAGCATCAAAAATCAGCTTCTAAAGAAAATTTTACCTGCTCTCCCTTGCAAGTAAGTAAATTCTTCCATGTTTAAAAAACTTAAATGTATATTCAAAATATTGACGTCTTATCCTGGAAAAAACTAGTTTATAAATATTTTTTTCATAGACTTAACTTTGTCCACATGAGGTCTTTGACAGTCTCCAACAGCATTTTTATATTCTATTTTACAATCTGAGTAATCTGACAAATTAAAAACTGACATTATTGATCACTGAGGCTATTGTAGACTGAGGCTAGAAAAGGATTTCTGTGAGAAGGATTAATGAAATTAGGTGCTCTGAAGGCTTTAACTGGTCCTCCCCACTTTACTTATCCACTGCTTCTGCAATTCTCTATCCCACTTTGGTAGTGGAAATTGCACCGTTCTGACTGCTGTGGACTGCCTTAACTTCTCCCCAAATCTTCTAACACCCGAAAGATATGTGTATTTTCTCTGTACTTTATAATCTTCCCTTTAGTTACATCACTAAGATTCAATTAGCACCTTTAGCACAAATATTCTTCTGCCAGGGCTCCAAGGGAAGTATCCCAGCATTACATTCAAGCCATTTTTCAAGTATGATCCTGACCGTGCAGTCTTGTCTTTGCAAAACCAGTGTAACATTATTTAATGGATTGGTCTGTTCTCAATAAAATATCTATCCTTTCATTTGTCTTTAATAATAAATTAGGTCTGGCCACAGATGAGGAGACAGTCAATTACCAGATGCTAAATACCTAGTCCAAGGATATTGCATGTGTGAAAATGAAGATGACTGGGCATGTTGCTGACACAAATCCTAGTACTGTAGTTGCTCAGTTCTTTTGGCTAACATTCACACTGCTGTGAGTTTTTATATTCAGTGACAACTTCTGTCTTCATTTTTCAGTTGGATTCCAAGTGCACCTCAGCCTATTTGGGTGGCAAACTGAAAGTGCTTTGAAAATTTAATCTGTTGTAAGCCTTCATGCTTTTCCAGAAACAAAATAATTAATGCACTGTTTTTTTTTTCTCCCTTGCATCCAGTTTAGCTGCAAATTAAAAAAAATTAATCTAGAGACACCCCTTCTGCAAAACTGATTTAATCAAGAATTGATTTGTAGCTGAATGCAAGCAATGTCAGGTAGAAGAGGGATTTACAGCATTCATCCTGTTCAACATATGGAAGCACAACATGAACATTAGCTTCATGTGTTGATCCACAGTAGGCAAAGATTGCTGCACACAGATGCTCTTCTGTGGAATGTTTGCATTCTGAATGTGCACCCTGGCTGTCTCTATTCTGATTTTAGGAAACCACCATTCAGTCCTTTACGGGATGCTTTTGGGTGGCAGCTGGAGAAAAAAAACCTACACCATCACAAACATAGCCTTGGCAGCCTTCTCCACTGTTTTTTTTAATGTTTGTTTGGTTGTTTTTTTATTTGTTTGGTTTGTTGTTGTTGGTTTCATTTTTGTTTGCTTTTGGTTTTGTCTTTGGGGGTCTTGAGGTGTCTTGTTTTGTTTTGTTTTGTTTTTTAATTCAAAGAGACACTTTGAAGATTGAGGGATACCTTAGAATTGCTCATAGTCTCTCAAATGTCTTTTAGCTCTTCTGGACTCCACACCCCATCTCCAGTCCATAAGGGGAATTTCTTTCTCTTAGGTAATGAAATTTGTTTTTGTGATATATCAGACTGAAATTCCTATACAATTTTGTTTTGTAGGTGGTAAAAGTTACGGTGTGAGGTACATGTCTGCATTAGCATGTTCTGGTAAAATTCTTATCCTTTTGAGATTTTACCAGTTATTTCAATAGAGTATGATTTTTTTCTTAAATTTCATCCCTTGCATTAACAAATTCACTTTCTCAAGCACTTCTTTGATCTTTCTTATTGTGTTATATTTTAAGACTAGGGGGAAAGAGAGGAGATACATCAGGACTATGTGTGAAAAGACATAGATTTACCTGTGATTTATAAAAGGGTAAGTGAAATCACACTTTTTTACTCATTCTCCTTAATCCCATTTCCAGGTAGCAACATGGCCCACAGAAAGACAAATCTTATTAATACAGGATTACATTTACATTTCTCTAATATTTTCATATTTTATTTTTAGGTTTCCTCTGTGCTTTATAGAATTTGCATCAGTAAAGAACTTAAGGATAAGCTTAATATTAAACCTGAGCTTAACTACTTCATTATTCCACACAACATGTAAGCTTATGATTAACACTGACTGAAGTCAATGACAGCTTAGAATATGAATACCTTTTTTTCTGAACTGCAGCTTACCTCACAAAAACTGAATTTTGGAAAACTTTACTTAAAATTCATTTGTTGATATTTCTCAGCTTTTGTTTAGGACTCAAGTTCATCCTCTGCATTAAAGTGGAGAATTACATCTCGTAGCCCTTTAGCCTTTACAGTTACTCCCAAGTTAGTACTTTCTGTGAATTAATTAATGTGCTGTTTTTTCTCTCTGCAAAGTCATTAGTGAGGAACAGAATCTAACCTGACCTCCAAGGCAGAAAACAAGTAGTCATTCCTTCCTAAGTCACTATTTTGCAGCTCATCACTTCCCTTTGTTTACTATATTCCACCAGTGGTTATTTCACATGATAATGTTAATATTCAAGCTAATTTAAATTAATTTTGAGACAAAAGCTTTTATAGAACGGACTATCAAACGTTTTCCTTAATTAATTGAAAATGCCAATCACATTATGCTTTTCTTTCAGCCACTGTTTTTTTAATTCTATTAAAGAAGCAATCAAGTTTATCTGTCAAATCTTTATTGAATCATTTTGCTAGTTAGCTCTAAAAATATCAGGATGAATGCCAAGGCTATTTTCACAAACAGTTTTTCCATCTCCAGGGTGGAATCGGTGTATGTTATGTAGTTAGTGAAGGTAGCAAAAGAATAAAGTCAATCATAGATGTACAAGTTTCTGATATTATAAGAAATTATTTATTGAAAAAAGAATATGGATAACCTAATGATTAGGACTTTCTAAAATGATTCTGCAGATGTTGTCTGCTAAAAGCTTTTCTGCTGATGTCTGGTAAACACTGGCATTGTGGTTCTGCACCATGCCTGTTTCTCTGTGATGTTTGCATTTAAAGTTCTTTTCTCCCTCATGAAAGTGCAATGAGAGAAAATGCAGGTTTTTCTTTAGCAAGCAATGACCTAAAAGTAAAAATTATCATTGAGTTATAAATGTCTAGTGACATTGCTATTGTGAACATTAAGATAGGGCAGTATGTGAAAACAAAGTAGAGGAGGATGCATGTATAGGTAGCATCCATCTTGACTTTAGCTATTTGCAGTGCCAAAAGCAATAAAACTGCAGCAACATGAGCTTGTTAGTGCTCATACAAGGTGTTTGGAGATGCCCAAAAGTAATTTCACTGCCAGAATTCCACCAGCCAGTGCTGTAAGGGCACAAACTAGTGTAGGCAGGACCACAGAGGGCTCAATTGTATCCATGGATCTTGAGGAATCGATAAACTTTGACAACATAGTGCACAGTTGTTGGGAAAGAACATAAACGTATTGGCACAGTGCCATAACCTCCTGCAGAGGCTGTGTGGTTGCAGCAGGTAAGTGTACACATCAAGGAAAGCCAAAGAAAGCAGACAACAATGGTTGAATTGATAACAAAACCTCACATATTTTGTAAGGCTCAGAAAAGAGAATTTAACCTTTCACTTCTTCATCCTCAAGGGCAATAAAATAGAAAACAAAAACCAATCAACCATCCAACCAATCAAACAAACAAAAAAACAAACAAACAAAAACAGAGAAACAAAACATAAGATTGAATACACAAGTTTAAAAATCTTACTAACTTATCACCTGATATCTGTTTTGAAATACATTTAATTCCTTAGAAGAGGTGCAATGCAGTAAAGAGAGCAATAGGAATATTTCCAAAATTAAGAGTTTTTAAGTTTTACAATTATGTGTTTCACAGATTACTGCTGACACTACTCAACCCCAACATCAGCATTTTGAAATTAACTAACATTTTGGGCCTATATTGAATGGTACTCAAAGGACAGAACTATAGTAGAGTTATTACTCATAGTTCCCTGCAAGAATTTTGCATGAAGCTGAGGTCATAAACAGGAAGATAAAAACCAAGCAAAGAAAAATGCTTTTTACTTCTCACTGTTTTCTGTGTCTAGGCAGTGACATAATCTAAGATCAGTTAGTGACAGTGGTGAGGCTTCATACTTATGCTGTGTTTTGGGGATTTTTTTGCATATGGCAAGGATGGTTTTACTGAATTCTGCTCTACATTTTGCACATTTATAGCTCCACATCATCACCATCATCCTACTGCTAATGTCTCTTACCATTTCTGAGCATTAGTCTCATAATCCCTCTTCTATTATTTGGCTTCCTAGCTATCCAATGGGGTACGTGGCCATACCTTTTAAGATATCCAGTGGTCCTTTCAAGATAAGTAGGAAAGGAAACAAATGAAAGGTTTCTAAACGAAACAAAGACAACACTAATTTGAGCACTGAGATCATTGTGAAACTTTCTTTCAACGAACTGTTTACTATCTGGACTGGAAATTGGTTCAGACAGTGCAAGAAGAGCACTTATCACACTAATGAATTCCCTTTGTTATAACAACAGAAAGGAGCTTTTAGTTTAATCACAATTGACATATGACATAGCAGGGTACAAGTATTCGTTCATCAGCAACTTAAACTTTAACTGCAGTCTTTACACATAAGAAGATACAACAATCACAGTAAGGTGATAAAAGGTGTAATAAGGCTATTGAACACAAGTGGCCTCATGAAGAGTGGTTAGATTGAAGAGCCATCAAATGGAAGGTTTGCCTACCTTTAGGCTGTCCAAATGAAACTGATAATTCTGAGAAGGGAAAAAGAATAATTTATCTACATGAAAGCTACACTAATGCTCTCTTAAATCCGGGATGAACTGCAACTCTTCAGGACTTAACTTCTAAAACTACAGTCCAAGGTTTAGAATAAAGATATTTGTTATTGATTCAGTTCAATATGTTTAACTTAACAAAGACATAACCTACATATTCTTTCTTTTTCTTTGTTTCTTTTTATTTTTTTTGTTTGTTTGTTTGTTTGTTTGTTTGGATGGTGTTGGAGAGAGAGTGTTTTATTTTAACTGACTTTGATGTCTACCCAGACAATTACAAAAACTTGTCATGTATTCAAGTCATGTTCATCTTTGATGATTAAGATCCATACCCTCCTGCATAGCACTGGAGATGTGGAAAGAAGTTCAAGAAAAATTTTAGTTCAGAACACTTGAGCTAAGATGGGTCAGAGTATTAGCAGATGTTTATAAAAAGTTGTTTTTGATGTCCCATTGAAATATTACTTGAAGGAGATACTAGAGCTAGATAGCTTTTTCCTTCTGTTATTCTTAGAGGCACTTTCCCAATGTCAAATCCATGTTTTTGTCAAAAAATTAATTTCTCCCCACTGCATTCCCAATGGAAACGAAAGTCACAAGACTCCCATCTTACCTGCTCCTCTTAACTTTTTCACTCCATCACGGTGAGTGTGCTTTTCACTTCTGAGACATTAATTAATTAATTAATTACAACTGGGTTAAAGAGATACCCCAGGGATCATCAGCTGTTCCCAGACCCTTCAGTTCTCATAGGGAAAAAGATACCACTGTTTCAGTTTTTTGGTCAGCTGGGATTTCTTGTACATCAGTGTTTCCCAGACTTACAGATAAAAAACCTCTTATGTGCTTATCTTTTGCCTGGAGATCTTTCACATAGCTTCAGGGAATGCAGAAAAACTAACTCACTTCAATCTTTGGTGTAGGTTTAGATCTCCCAGAGCTGAGGAGCAAAATAAGACAGCAAGATTTGGCTTATAAATAAACCAAATTTCTGCCAACAAGTGTAAGCATAAGTAATATTTTATCATTATTATTTTGTTTTATATTTTAGTTTTGTCATTAGAATTTAATTTTATTTTCAACAATTTAATTAACATCAGTGGTAACTTTTGCAGCCATTTATTATTCTAATGGAGATTGAGAACTGCAGTATAACAAAAACATATTTTGTGTATCACACCACTAATAGAATGGCAAAAGCCTTTTTAATTCCAATTATTGAGTCTAGTTGGCAAACCATCCTGACAAAAGAAGGGATTTTTTTTCTATCATGTCTTTTTATTCTTCATGTAGTCATACACTGATTGTTTAAGAATATAGAGTATCTTCAGGGATGTTGTATTTAATCTGACTAGTCTATAAATCTTCATTTTTTTTCCATTTTTATGAGTTTACAATCATCCTAAAATCAAATAAGATTTAGGTTTAAAATACGTAGCCCTGGAAATTAAAAGCAAAAACTAGCTAAATAATACCGCCCCAGTACCCATCCTACTGCTCCTGCTCACTCGAGATGAAGGAAGTAGAGGAGTTTGGGATGGAGTGCAGTTGAGCCTGGGGAAAGGGATGGGAGAAAGGTCACAGACAATGTTTTTAATTTCTTTGTTTTAGTTGTCAATAAATTAACTTTCCTCAAATCTGTTTTGTCTGTGATGATTATGAGAGGGAGTTCTATCCATCTTTAACGCAACACAGGAGGTTTTCCATCCTGTTTTCTCACCTGTGCTGTTGTAGGGAGGGACGAGAGCATCTGGGTCAGTACTTGGCAGCTTGCCGTGGTCAGCCCATCACAAAATAGCACATACAATGCACAGTAAATATGTATTAACTAATATGGGCTTCCTGATCCACTGGGAATTAGGTGTCAATACCTCATTAACTCTTATGCACCCATATTTTCATCCAAGAAATTAGAATACTGCTGCATTAAAATTTCAATTAGGGGAAAAAGGATAAAGGCCTCATCAGATAATACTTTTGAAATCTGAGTATACAGTTTCATGAATGAATAAGTAATTTGTATTACTGAATTGTTTCAACTATTTAAAATCATAAAACTATCCCAGAGAACTATGCAACTTGCAAATAATTTACATTTCTAAAGTAAAGAAGACTAGCAGTATTCTACTGGCTGCCTAAAATTTAAGATCTATTCATTTGTGCTTTCTGCAACCTCTTCTAATCTGGTTCACCTGTAGTGAAAGAAAAGAGAGCAATCTGTAGTTGAATTTTACATTACACAACATTATATTCTGAAGAAACCTTTCTCTAGAGATGACACAGAAATTCAGCAGCTGGTGTTAACCTTGTGTATATCATCCTTACTAGGTATCAGAAAAAATACATCTTTTTGAGAGGGGAAAAACCAAAGAATTTTTAAAGAGTCAGCTGCATCAAAACATTAATTATGTGGCTTATGTAAGCATTTACAGCCAAGAACTTTTAATAAGCTACTCAATTCTGTCACATCAGGTTTAAGAAGAAAATACAGATAACAAACAAAACCCCAAAGTCAGTAGACTGCAAAGAACTTGCAACTTTTCTTGTATTATGTAATGAGCTTTCTGATCGATCATCAAAGCATCTCTTAAGTCAGATGAGGATTTGAAATTTTAGCTTTGAAAAGCAACAAGGAGAGAATGAAAAAGTCTAGGAAAAAATATTACCACATACTTAAAATCTTAAATATCAAAAATTATCATTCATTTTCATGAAGATAGAAATGGTTTCAGTTCCTTCATTTTTCCAACATTTCCCACTTTAAGTAGTTTCATCTGGACAGTATATAAGCTTTTATTAGAATTAAGAATTTCTCGAGACTACTCTTGTGTACACACACACAGAGTATTGATCTGGATTACCAGTCATTTAAAAAAAACCATCAAAACCAATACAGTCTAACAATGAGTTATCAGCTACTACAACATGAGTTTATTTTGTCTAGTAATTTGGTACTGGGAATTGATCTGACAGCTGTAACACCTATTAATACTATTCAAGCATATATCAAACTTTTCACAGAACTACATGTATCTCTCTGTGTTCCTCCCACTGAAACTTGTGCAGTTTTCTATAAGAAAGGAATGATTACGCAGTGATTTGATTTTTATTTGATTATTATTACAGGGGAAAACTCAGTGATGAGTAACCTAACTTGTAACAGTGAATTACAACTCATTCCAACAGAGAGACAGAGGATAGAAGTCTATCATTATTCAGAGGTCTTGATGTGCTTCCACAAGCCATTTTTTCAAGCAGCTAAGTAGATATTACCTGAAAAACGAGCTATTTTCATATTTAGCCGCATCTCTAGAAATTCAGATTAGTTACTAGTGAAAATTATCTAGATGAGATTCATGTTAAGTGTCCTGTGCTCCCTCTAACAACTAGTGTTCCACATCAACTAATATCTTACCAGTGGAATTGTCTTTACAGGAAAATGAGAAACCTTAGTGTTGTGGTTCTAGTGGAAATCAACTGATTTTCTAGGTGGATCTAAGCATGTTGCAGAGGTAGGAGTTCCTGGACTCCTGTCTCTCCAGAGCTGGACCATCAAAAAAACCAAGAAAAACAAAAGCAAAAATATATATATACGACAACAACAACAAAAACAACCCCCCAAAAAAACAAACAAAAAAAATCCTAAACAACAGCAACAAAAACTTCCCAAAACAAACAAAAACAAACAAGAAAGAAAAAACCCAAACTAACGCCAACCAAGAATAACAAACTTACTTAGCTGTGGAAGTCATAGAGTGAAAAGAGATTGAGAGTCATAAATTAGTGATGAAAACACCCCATGTTTGAAGTGATGAAGATACCATGTTTGGGTTTGTTTTCCACCAAATATTTAGTGAAAATTTACTTGTAGTTCTCATGTGCTTCCTTTCACTTTACACTCTAGAAATTCCAAATTTCCTTTCTGTGATAGTTTACTGAAGACTTGACTCCAGATATTTTTTTTTATTTGGAAAAGACAAACTATTGGTTAGTCTATTCAAAACAGATAAAAGATATGAAGACATGAAGAGAATTGGTGGAGAAAAGAATGTGAGTCACAAGCACCTTTGAAGGGTCAATGAGGAATATATCCTGAAAGTCTTCATTCTCAAAGTAAAAATACAACCAAAATACTTTAAACATATGTGAACTTTAGAATAGAACAGCATTTGAATACCTTCCAGCATAAGTATTGTAAATAATAAATAGGCTGAGATATATTCATATGAAATAGTTATAGAAAATGTGTAATGGAAAAGAATTTGTGGCTTTTGTGACATATTTAAAGGATAAGATGCTATTTTACCAAGTAGATATAGTTCAATAGTTTTAGTTGGTGTTTTGTTTATTTTAAAATCTCCTCAACCTAATTTATAGTATTTTTTAATTTGCCCTTATCTAGGCTCTTCTTTCTCTGGAGTTGTAATTTTAGTCCCTTAAATAAGTCAAAGCAAAGAAATAAAACACCATGACATATTTCTGTGTATATGATAAATGGTAATGGATTATAAAAATAATGTTCCATGTTTTTTTTTTTCCCTAAGTACATTTGAACTATATTTTTCAGAGATTTTCACACATTAACATTGTTTTTTCTACCTAAGCAGGAACAGAGTAAAAGTAGTTTCTTTCGGAGGATGAGTTCCAACACTTCACGAAACAGGGAATGTAGATAGAACCTCTTAGTCTTGTAATTCTCTGTTAACAGATTTCTTCTTTACATTAATCTCATTCTTTTTAAAATAAAAATTTTACTTGGTTTTCATATCTAGATTTTATTCTTTAAATATTTACAACTGTATGACCCTATAGAAATCAAAGGAACTAACTGTCACTGAGTTGTGCAGAAGTATGTGGACTACAGAAGGCAGACTCACCCTTTTAATTAGTGTATCAAATACTTTAACCACAATTTGATTAATTTTTCAAATACTTTTGAATTGAATAAATTACCCACATTGTAAGCCAAGTGGCTTGTAAGCCATTGAACTATAACAACATAAGAATACATGCAATATGTGCAAATATATGAGGGACATAACCTACATTCTGATGAGATAGGCTAAATTAGCATTTAATAACACTTTTATACCCATGATTATCATAGTGGTAAATGGGACAGTTACCTACTATATTACATAGATATTTTATCAAATAATGTAACTGGATAATTAGACTTCTAAATCCTGTCATGTATACCTTTAATTAATTGTTGTTTATTATTGTGCGGATTAATTCCTATTGCACACTTTCATCTACACATTAGGAGCTGGTTTATGGCCATTATTTATTCTGCTTCTGAGTCGGATTATTCTGCTTGTTTGTATATTTGAAACATCTCTTGTCATTGAACTGGAAAAAATTAACATAATTTATAATATTCTTTGTTTGAAGCTGTGCTTCAAACCTTCAGTCTTCCACCTCCTGATGCACACATGTTATTTATCAAGGTATTAACCATCTCATGCTGATGTCAGTCATATTATCTTCCTAATTGCTTCATGGTTTTTAGGATTTGACATGACATTGGAATAGACAAAAGAGAAGAGTTTATTAACAGAAATTCATGAGATTTTAATTGCAGCAATCTTCTTGTCTTTTGTCCTGACAGAAAACTGTAGTGGTTCCTAATTTAATACCCTCTAAAAAGTAAATCTTCATTAATGTGAAACTCTCAATCTTTTTCACTGATTATTTAAAACCTCACTGACAGTTTTGATTTTGGTGTTTGTTTGTTTGTTTTTAATATTGAGTATGATTTATATGAAATTTAAAGCTAGATTAGCTGGTTTTATGGGAATAAAATGTAAGGATTGACTGAAGCCTTCCCAAGTGGAGATTTGCTACTCTTTTGAGAATAATTTAAAAGGAAGAATATCCATTGCTTAATTTATTACTGTACACCAATCGATATCTAAATGCCATGGGGACAGAATCATTAGAATTACTTAAGTCAGATATGTATACCCATTCAAATGTATTATATTGACCTTTTGGAAGTCTAATGAAGTGGAATGAGAGTGAAGAAAAAAAAAATCAGTAAAGACAGTATAGTAGCTACACAGAAAAAAAACGAGGAAACAGCAGAAGCAGTAAGAAAGAGACTGACATCGTGAGCTTCCATGGTTATTTTTTAATAAAAATAAAGAAATTAAAGGGGAGGTCTTAAGAGACTGAGATAAGTTGCAGAGCAGAGAAAGGGAAAGGAGAAAAGAAGGCAAATGGCAGTTAGGAGGTCAAGTACCAAAGAAGCTATTGTGCTTCCATAATAAAGGAACAGCAGAGAGTTCAGCAGTTAAAATAAAGACAGAAACCAGATTATAGTTCTATTTTTAAGATTTAAAAAGTTGACTTTTTCAGATTTGTACAGAAACTGAGCACACTTGGATTTTCCAAAAAGTCATATTTTGAATATATTTCCTTATGCTATGTTTAGAAAATAGTCACAGAAATGTTTGAAAAATGCAGCATTCTTTTTTATATAAATTTGATTTTCTTTCCTCATGTTTCGTTCCTCATTTTTCGTAAAATTACATTTTCACAATGAAAGACTTTAAGTTCTTTTCTCCAGTAAGTCTATAATTTTATTTTTTTTTCACTAATAATAATAGAACCCACTCATTTAAATCTAATAGGAACAGAAATAATCAGGGGAATGAAAAGTTATATACACACTCCATAGAATATGCATACAGGCTGTAGTGGAAAGATACATAGATTATCCCTGAACTTGGCAACAAATCTCCAAACACGGTGCAATAGAAAGATTGTTCAGAGAGATCAGCTCAAATTCCACAAAAATATTGCAGAGGCTGTTGTGGGCGGAGAAGAGGATGGCAGCTGTCTTAGTAACTATGGTAAACAGTTGCTCAAAGGTTACAAGTGTGGTCCTTAAAAAATTTGCTTAAAAAGTCAATATTGATATCTCCTTGGGAAATCTACATTATCCATGCAGTTTTAGTTTAGATCAGTGTTTTGATGGGCTCCCAGTTTCAGATGTTGGCTGTAACTGGCTGAATAGAGATCCCTCTCTGAGGCTAATCTAGTTACAGAACTCTCTGAAACATTCAGTGGAAATTTTGGATGGCTGGTCTGTGCACCCACTAACTAAATTTTCTTATTAGCTCTTCATTTGTTCCAAGATTGGGTTAACAATACAAGGAGAAAAGGTTCAGCATAAACAAGGTCAATTATTTCATGGTAGTAATTTTCTATGCTATCTCTAATTTTATTGTCTCAGTGAAATCAATTGAGAATGATCTTCTTGACCTTTCATATGAGACAGATTTTACTCTCACTTACAGTTTACCTTCTAAACCAGGCATTTCCACACAGCTACACAGCTGTGTGGATGACGTTTTAGACACCTTGAAGCAACATTAAACTGTTGGTACCTCTCATGTATTGGTTTGTGTGACTGTCAGACGTGCTTGCTCTCAGCTTCCAGGGCTCCTGCAATGGGTCTCTGATCCAGTTTACACCAATGTAAATTAGGAAGAAGTCTGCAAAAGTCAGTGGGTGTATGCATGTGTAAAATTTGTGCAAGCATTATATCCTCAGTCTGATGAATCCCTGCAGTCTGAGCTAGCAGACATAATCTTTCTAAAGTACTACTTGTAGACTTAATAAAAAGAAAATTCACAGAGAAGGTTGCTGTTTAAAAAGATGTTCTGGTACAACTCAAGCATTCAACAAGAATCTATTAATTTACTTCAATACTTCCTGAGAAAATAAGATAAACCCTGTTTGGTTCTCTCTTCATAGCTTAAACCAGACATAATTTTCTAAGTAAACAAAGCTTCATCATTAAATGTCAATGAATGAACCTGAAAAGTGTCTTGGAAAACAAAAATGGATTTTAAGATATTTCAGATAATTAAAACCAGGATCTAGAGATGTGACACCCCAGATCACTCATGCATTCTAGTGATGCCTCAGCTAAGACACCTGGAGACCTAGGTTTTGAACAGCCTACCTTGTAAAGCTAGTTGGACTCCTTTCCATGAAATCAGAAAATGGAAAACCATTCTTCATAGATTTCTGAATCCATACCAAGGCTCCATAATCTTCCCCAGGCATCCTGTACAATTGTAGGTTTTTAGGTCTACAATAATCTAACCAGCATAAAATTAAATTATTCCTTTCCTTCTTTCAATTCAGAATTGATTTTTCATAGTAAAATTCGAGATATCTGACTTAAAGTTATTTGGCTCAAAATAAAATGTCAATTCTGTATATAAACGATTTATAAGGAATAGAATTTTCAGAATGTAAAATCACGTTTGATTAAAAATTAATGAAATATAAAAGTATTATATATTGCTAAAATATAAATTTTCACTTTATTTACATCTGAGTATGATTTTGATGTAATGTGACTATACAGAATTTTTTAAAAAGCAATTTATTTCGAAGTTGGTTTTTTCCTTTACTATCCTCATTGTAAAAGAAATGAGAGCTACTAATTTTATTTTACCTTTGTTTTTTTTCTGCATAGACCAAATGATGGTGTTTGCAGCCAAGTAGCTGTATCACTTTTCCTTTTAGTGTATATTAACTTATTAGAATTTGAATTAAGTTACCAAAGGAATTTAGAAATGTGTGTCTGTATATCTTGCTTGTTTTCTTCTTATTGTTTGATCATATCCCTTTCATGATGCAGATGTCTAATAGATTCATAATGTAAAAGTTTAAAGTTGTTACCCTGAACACTGGTTGAACTTTTCTCAATTTGGTGTGGGATTGATAATCATAACAGATAAAGCCTTTACTTGCCACTTGAAGAAAAGGGTAAGATACCATGAGCACAAGTGTTCTTATCTTGATGCTTCAATGAATTGGCATGCAGAAATTCTACCTGTAAGTACACGAGCTCCAATTCAACAAGCAATACAAATACCTACCTAATTTTCAGCTTCTGTGTATTTAAACTGAGGTCCTACAATTATCCTCTTATTATTTCACAGATTAATTTATCTAGACAATATATGATTTTGAATTCCATGTGAAAAATTAGATTCTACAATGAGATGAGAAGCAGAATGCAAGCTATATATGGAAGATCTGAGCACAAAATTGAACTCTCAAAATTTAATTTATTCACCAATGTCTTATGCTTACTATCAACACAGGAAATATATTTAGTTGAAACACATCTTGGCTTTAGGTTTTTAGGAGTGAAATTGGATCCATTTTTAGTACTATACCATTCCTTTCTCTGTGACTACTGAATCTGCAAAAAGTTGCCATAGAGATTAACAAGAAATAAGAATGTGAAATCTGTATAAACATCAGGCATAAAAAGATGTAGTTTCAGAATTCATTAACTTTTAATAGTTATTTTCTTCACCACAGTCTTCATCAAAGAGTGTTGTCATATGCAAAAGAAACTTCTTAGTAAAACAGAAAAAAAATATTTTGTATTTCTTCATAGAAGTGGTAGAAGTGTGTCACCGTTGTAGTCATTTTAAGAAAATCCTGGAGAAATGTTGAACAAGGACAATCAAAAAAGATTTGAGAGTATATTGTGAAAAGAAAATGCACAGTTTACTGTTAAAAAAAAAGACTGAAGGGTGCTTTGTCTCTCTTTTTCTCTTCTCAAAATCTAAATAGTTGGGATTTTTCACTTTTTCAGCAGTTACAGCAATAGACAAGGATTGATGTTTACTGCTGTGAAAAAAAAAATACAGGCAAAGTGATTATATACCACTTTTGGTTTTTGACAGTGATTCATAATTAATATCTTCCTGTGATCATCCGCAGATGTTGGGATAAATCTGTCTTCCTGATTTGCAATTGACCATATGTATTTTCCTGCATTTAATTTAAATTTCCAAAAAATTTCATGAGTTGACTACAGAAGAGAGGACAAAATAATATTATATGATCTCCTTACTTCAATGTTTGTTGATGAACCTTTCTCAAAAGTCAGATCGATTAACTGGTGAGAATTAGAGAAAAAACCTTACCTCTCCCCAAATCCCTGGCTCTATTGGTCAAAACCACCAAACAAACCAGCCAAAATTACTTTTAATTTTTTTTTTCCTCTGCAGCATAGATTGTCTGCTAGGATAATATGGGAATATTTCACATAATCGAGATTGCAGTTGTAAGTATATGAGAAATAGGTGTTACCTAAATTGCATCCAATGTTTCTGATGCACATATTTGCATACTATTTTGACCAAGAATGCAACATTATAGTTTTATTAAATTTATTGCATTTTAAATATTAGTTCCTGGATTAACTTTACTATGTAATCTATTGATCCTTTCCAGATACCTGTAAATAGAATTGAATAAGCTAAAAAAAATAAATATACACCTGGTTTTGATAGTACTTTGAAAATCCCAGCAGAAGAAGACATTTCCATTGTCACTGATGGTTCCATAAGCAACATTTAGATTACTCTTTTCTTAACCAAACTGTGAGAATGGACTCGACTGGTTTTCCAGACTACAGTTTTAAGCTATTGTTTATTAAAAAAATAAAATAAGCTCAGCATGTTCAAACATTTGTATTTTGTTAGAACAAGTGATTTTGTGGATCAGGTTTGTGCGATGCATTTATTCATAACCACTGTTTGCACTGCAAGGCAGCAAGGGAGCACATCTGCACGTTAGCACTCTTGTGGATGCTGCACATGACTCCTGGTGGAAACCTTTGTGGGAGGGGAAAGTCTGCTTTTCTGTGCAGGTAAACTAGACATGTTAAGAGGAAAATACTTCTCTAGTTTGAAGTGGAACAAATAGCAAAAGGAAAAAATAGGAAAAGCTATCAAAAAGTGCAAAATGTCATCATAGTTTCAGGCTTCAATACCAGCAGAAATAAGTACTTTCTGGGGTGCCTGACCATACCTGAGGATTAATAGTTTGCTGGAATAGTTAAGCTTCACTCAGTTGCTGAATAAAACTTTGAGTAAATGTACTCATTCTGAAAAGATGCAATATGAGAAAAAGGTTGCTTATTGTAGTTCTGCTTATATTTTCCTCATTAAGATTCTTCTTTTTCCAGTTTTGAAAATTTATGGTTGCAGTTTCTATTCAAATAAAAATGTCAGTCTCCAGAAGTCAAAAGTCTCTTGGTGTTTTAAAATTCATAAATGGGTAAAATAAAGAACAGATTTGTCTCAGTGCGCCGGTCAGCTCAGGTGCCATCCCTGCCATAAAACTAACACCAGCTGACTTTAAATACACCAGAGGACCTATTTAGCTCACATTCAGATAGTATTCCTCCTTGAAAAATATTTGCAAGTATTTGAATGTTTATTTTTGTTCAGTTTTTGCCACTTGGAGGGATGAGGAAGTTGGGAATGAAGCAGTTGAGGCAGAGAGCAAGGAGTGTGGGAGGGGAAGTCTTGTTTTAATTTTTATTTATTTCTCACTATCCAAATCTATTTTGATTATCAGGGAACTGCGATATTCTTTCCCCAAATCATGTCTGTTTACCTGCGATGGTTATTGGTAAGTGTTCTCTATGTCTTTACCCTCACCCACTATTCTTTTAAACTTATTTTTTCTCCCTGTTTTGTTGAGGAGGGGAGTGGAAAACAGCTGGATGAGTACCTGACAGCTGACCAAGTTCAAGACACTGCATACCCTGTGGTGATTTTAAATTCAAAATTCAAACTTTTTTTTTCTTTAAAAATGTCTAAAATCACATAATGGGATAGACGCAAGCTGAACTTCATGGAAGATCTCAGAGCCTAGGGATGAAAATATGCTGTGACTGTAGAGTTGTGAAGTTTTGTTTAATGGCATCTTTGAGTTACAGGCATTTAATGTTAGAAGAGAGAAACTAACCAACTCTGGAGTAAATTATTTTAGGGGAAAGAGCATGCATTTCTATCAAGCTGCTAAGCAACAACCAGTGGTCTGAAACCCAATGTTCAAGGCCATGTTATGCTTCAGTCAAAGGTTCTTAAGAGGCTTGTTATCTTTACAATAGTTTCTTACATATTTGTAGAGAAACAATCATAAATAAAAGAAGGAAGAAGGATTAAAGGGGCATGATTAAGGTTCTAACAAACATTTTTGCAAAACAGGCTACAGAGATAAGCTGTTTCCAGGACAAAGGTTTCTGAGGAAAAAAAATCTTTCTGGTTTTTTGTTAAAACAAAATAAATGTTTTAACGTTAAAATAATTAGTTCTCTTGTTTAAAAAAAGAGTAAAATACTTCTGTGAAATTTCTCTCTCCTTTTTGTTTGTTAGTTTTTGGTTTCTTCTGCTGCTGAGGCAGTTGTACCTGAAGAGAAGTGGGGTGAAAAGCCATGTCTTCTGGCTTATAGAAGACAAAAGGTCAGCAGTAAAGGGTCACAGAAAGAATGAAGCTGCTCTTTCATAGTACAGCCATGACAGAGTGGAAAAAGGTTATATTTACTTTAACCATTAATTTATTGTCATGGGAACTTTTTTATTATTATTTTGGAGTAATGCACCATGAAGCAGGAAGGAAATTCACAAAAATACTTTCTGATAAGTAGAAATAGTTAATTGTACATTTGATTTAGTTAATTCCTGGTTTCTCTAACAAACCAATGCTCTGATAGGTTTTTATTGTTATTCAGATTTGCCAATGACTGTCAATTTATTCTACTCGTCTTCTTTTTTTTTCCCCTTGGAAAAAGAAATTTATTGTTTATGCAATGAAATTATCTTAGACAACTTTTTCAACCTGGATGATTCTATGTTTCTATTAAATTTCTATCACACATGAAATTTCACCACCATGGATAGATGTCACATACTGGGACTCTGTACAATGCTCTACAATACCCTGCTGCCACTGAAGGGTTATTGTCTTTTTGCAAGCATTACAGTTGAATCAAAAACTAAGTGAACTGCCCAAAAGAAGACCAACAGCCAAGACTTAGCCATGTGCCTGATTGTAAATAATGCCTTTGAGTTATTGGACACTCCAGTCTAAAGTGTGTCTCTTCATAACCTTTTACCAAAACAAGAATTTCATTTTTAACAAGTCCATGAGACAAATTTTCTTGAGTCTCAAAATCAAAATGACAGTGATAACTTTTTACCTTTGTCTGGCATCTCAGTGCTTCACATATTCATCTGAGAAGGAGCTAATCTTTCATCTAATTAATGTGTCAGTCAAGTAAGTACAAGAAAGAACAGAATCATGAAGATATTCTGACTGTGGAGTACCCTGCAAATCTTCCAGTTCAAACAATCTCTTAAGAATAAGAAAATATAGTTTTAAAATCATATGAGGCAGGGGGTTAAATTCCACGTTTGTTTAGTTGGCATTGCCACCAAAAGTAGAAATCTACACTTTTGATTGCTTGTATTCATAGCTGTACTACATAGGCATGACCACCAAAAAAGAAAACCAAAATATTTCTTCAACCATCCTTCATCTTCTCACTTTCCACACAAAAAAAACCCTACTGGTTCTGTTTTAGTGGAAATCTACTGTTGGGAAATTTTTGTTTTGTTTTTGTTGAGTTGTAGTAGTAGTAGAAGTAGTAGTTGTAGTAGTAGCAGGAGGAGGAGGAGGCAGAGTAGAAGTGGTAGTAGTGTTTGTAACATAAAGTAACTTAATTTCAAGTCATAAAGGCTTTCCCTTAAAAGTTGAAATGTTACTTCAATACATATATTAGTAGACTAGCTATGAATATGTTTATGTACATGTACAAGACTGCGGTTGTACATTTAAGAGCACAACCATACACACACAGACGTATATATTTATGTATATATATATGAACTGTTTTTTTAATTGCATTTCTTGCTTGCATCCTTTTCAAAATACATATGATTTTCCATTTATTTTTTTTTCTCTTTGAGAGCCTAATCATGAATGAAAGGTAAAATAACTTCACACTCCTTTCAGATGTGTCACTGAGTCATCTCTGCACAGGAATCTTAGTAATTAGAATGATAAAAAACAATCTAGGCCTCCTTAGCTGTAATTCATACAGCACACAGCAGAATCACATCTTTTTTTTTAAAAAAAATGCATTTTTAAATATAAGAAACCTGTAGAGCAGAATATAATAAAAAAGCTGGCAGAGTAGGTTTGTTTCTGGGCAATGTAGGTACTTTATGTTTGTAATACAAGTTTTGGAGCATTCCACATGGATGAGGAAAAAAGATATTCTCTTAAACTTGCTACTAAGACACAAGTGTCTCTGCTTTCTGAAAGTTTTACCTGGGTATTTTCTAAGTTGTGGTCACCTATGTATAGCCTAGACACTCTGCTTTTTGAAAAAGTTGCAAATGAATATATTTCTGAGTGTATTTTCAAAATGGTTGGTAATTGAGCTCTTCAAGTCTTTTGTGAGCTATCCAACCTAAAAGTGTCATTAATATTCCTGATTGCTACTATCATGCCAATTATTTTATATTTCTGAAATGTATCTTCTATTTTACCTTTTTGTTTGTGATAATGATGATTTTTTTTCTCTAGTGATATCAAATTGTGAACACGGAAACACTAATCTCATTCTCACAAGGGGATAAATTGACAATAGTGCACTCTTAAAGTGGATGAAATACATCACATCCTCTCAGCAGGCAGATAAAGACTCAAATAGCAGTCAGCAAAAACAGAAGAAAGAATAATAAACAAACAAATAAACAAAAAAAGAAAGAAAAATTAAGAGGAAAATAAAAGAGAAAAAATCTTTGATCTACTTTTCTCAGGTAAATCTCAATTTCTGTAAAACTATAGGTGTTAGACAAAACAAAAAAAATAACATCTTTGCTCTCTCTAAGAAGCAAAATAATATTTTTCTTTCAGAAAGAAAGAAATATTCTTACTAATATTCTTTCAGAAAATACCCTGAGCTATGTTGAACCGTACTTTGCATTTCAATAAATGTAGGGCCTGGTTTCATAAGTCCTCATTTACATAGGTATATCTAAGTGAATGATTCATGAGAACAGGCTTTGGTGGGAGTGTTAAAGAGAGAACTTTGCAAAGCACATCCTATTTTTTTTTTTTTTTGATAAAAGATAAACTTATTTAAATTAAAACCTGTGTTGTTTGCTTCCATCTGGATACTTTGATTTCTGAGCCAATTTCTCTAATTATAAAAACAGTTTGGCACAAATGCTTTAAATAACTAACTACTTTCAAATACTATTAGCTGACTATGAAAGAAGAAGCCTTCACTTAAAAGTTCTCTGTTTTTCATCAATTGTAAGAGTTAATTGATAATTTGAAGAGATAATATGTTTGATATAATAGCTGTTTATTTTTTCTCACAATAATATATTTAACATGAGTTGATTTTATGGCTGTGATATTCTTCTATGGCTGATTGAACATGAGCCTGAGAAGCAAACCTGAAACCTGCTCCTAAGGTATGTACATTTATGAAACAAATTCCAGAACGTTCTGAAAACCTTATTCTCTTATGTTTACCTAAGAATTTGTACATACAGTTAGGGTAATAAGCCATAAAACTGAAAGAAGAACTGGCATATCGGTGCATCTAACTATAGAATCTGAAGTAATCTATAGCTAATGCATTTTCTGAAAATCATCAGGTAGATTTTTAAGGCACTTAGAGCGTTATTCACTGTTAAGCATTTGTGATTTGTAATAGATTAGACTTTCAAAGCAACTGTAGCCATCACACTGCATGGGTAATCAAATAGTTCCTACTCAACTTTCTTCCTCTGAATTTCATATAAATTTTTAATTAATGCCTTACATTACTCAAGCTTTTATGCAATTAAGTGATAAATTATTCAATTTTTGATGTTATGTTTTAGACAGATGTTAAATCAAAGAAGTTAATGATTGAACACATTTTAATAGATTTGTTACTGTGGCTTTTATCCACTTTAAAAATAATTTTTGATTGAATTTTGGTGCTTATAAAAGTGAAAGATTAAGGACCATTTTTTCTAAAGGTTCTTTACTGAGTGTCTGACTAATTTCAGAGTTCTGGAGACACTGTGAATTACAGGCCATAAACAAAAACACAGTTGAAAAGGAATTAAGTGGTATTAAACATGACCCACCCCAGTCTAAAAGACTTAGGAAGTCACAAAGTATAAGATGCTTCTTAACCACACTTGAAAAAGAGCAATTTTTCTGTTTCTACAAGATAAACAACAAACAAACCAACAAATAAAACAAACAAAAAATTCTGCTAAAATTATTCATCCGTAAAGTGTAAAGCAAATCTTTACCCACTGATTTTCTGTGAGTATTAAATCATCCAAGGACTGTTGAAACTCAATATCAATCAAGGTCTTCTCTGCAGAACTTCTTTGGAGAATGTCATGATGGTGAAAAAATTGGCTAATGTCCTGGTTCTGGCCAGGACAGAGTTAATTTTTGCAGTAGCCAGGAGGGGGCATGGCTAAGACACAGAGGTTATTCTATACCACCTCACATCATTCCCCAGGGACTGGGGAAGAGCTCCCTTTGGAGTTGAGTCTCATGGCATGACGGAGGGAATGGTTGGGTATAGTTGGGGATTTTCCATGTGAATCGTTTGTCTCTTTCATAAGCATATTGCTGTTACTGTTTGTTGTTTTTCTTGTTGTTTGTTGTCTTCTTTCATAGTGGTTTCAAATAGATTGTTCTTGTCACAAGTTGTTATCTTTACCTTTTGTGCCTCCAATTCTGCTCTCCAGCCCACCACAGGCGGATGGTGAGACTGAGTGAGAAGCAAATGGTTTAGAGGGTTTCAGCAGGAACACTTAACTGGGGAACACCATGACAGATGGGATGAAGGAAAACTGTTTCATAGGACCAGAATGGTTTGGGTTGGAGGGGATCTTAAAGACCATCTAGATCCAACCTTTCTGCCCTGGGCAAAGAACCTTCCACTAAACCAGGTTGCTCAAAGTCCCATCCAACCTGGCCTTGAACACTTCAGAGATGAGGCATTCACACATTTTCAGGGCAACTTGTTCCCATGCCATGCCTCACCATCCTCCCAGTAAAGACTGTCTTCCTATTACCTTATCTAAACCTTTTCTCTTCCAGTTTAAAGCCATTCCTCCTTGTCCCATCACTGCATGCCCTTGTAAAAAGTCCCTCTTGATCTCTTGTGTAGTCCTCCTACAGGTACCAAAAGACTACAAGAAGGTCACTGCAGAGCCTTCTGTACTCCAGGCTGAACAAGGACAACTCTCTCAGACAGATATTTATACCTGATATATATCTCAGGTATTATATACATTTATATATACTTACATATGTCACACCTGAATAGTATCTTACTTGCATTCTAGGATAGCTTGCCCTTCATGTCTATCAGTGAAGGACATTCTGATTAGGCTGGCAAATCTGGAATGAAAATAATGTTATATCTGATTTTTCATCTTATTCTGTAAGACTAGGCTGTCCAGGAAAAAAAAAAATGGAAGATGCTGAACATAATCTCATAATCTGGTATTTTTTTTAGTAATTCTATCAGCATGCATTTTTGTTTCCAACTAATAATATTGCTCTAAAGTTGAACAGGAGGAGGAAAAGGATGCTAACAGAATTCTACAAAAATTACAGTTGTCTCATAATCTGACAATCTTTTTTGTAGAGATTGTTAGGTAAAGAGGACACATTTTAATGCATGGTTTCCTGATTTTTGAGGTTAATTAAAAGGAAATAATCAGAGTTCAGCTCTCTTAATCTCTGCTCATCTTTTAACTCTTTTATATATGTATGTATGTGTATATATATATATATGCACATACATATATATGCATATATATATATGTATACACACATACATACACGGAGGTAATATATTGCTTCCTAGAAAACCATTTTATTAAAGATCATCCATTACTTTACAGTTATCCCTTCCTATGTATGTTCTGTAAAAAGAAGCAAATATGGCGCTTTTAATTTTCCACAGACATTAAACTATAGCCTTTATAATTTCATTCTGAGTAGTTTTCTGACTGAATAACTTTTATAAAATAAGGATTTTCACACTCTGAATACACAAAATCTGAAAACTTGCAAATTTGGCAGCAAGATATATTCATTTGAGGTAAAAATCAGTTTGCATATTTTATAAGATCCCAACCTGGAAGTAGATTGGAGCAAAGTAAATGGCATTTAAAAATTGTAAAGTAAATTGCATCTTTTAAAATGCATTCAGTAAAAATTAGTTCAATCATAATAATCAGGGCCATCTTCCCATCCATAGCAGAATGACAGAACAATGTGAAAAGGTGAGAAAGCATATGAAATTAAAATCAAATAATTTTGGAGGAGTAAACAAGTTAGTATTACAGCTAACACTCACTTTTTTATCTACTGGCAATTTAGTGAAGTTGTTGATTTGATATTTGAAATCATTTAGATGACCTTTCCACGTCAATAAATACAATAACTTCAGAATAAGATTGTTATTTATATAACTGGCTTTGCTCCAGTTTAACTGACTAGAAGATGTTTGTACTCTTTGGTTTGAAGGAGTTTTTACTTTTATTTTTTTTGTCCAGTTGGTTCTGGTTGCATGCAGAATACTGTAGAGCAACAGATTAAGAAACTGTTATGTCCATTTAAGTTATTCCTGAAAACTCTCTATATTCAATTGACATTTAAACCATTGTTTTGAAATTACATACATTCTTGAATAACAATGAAAATTGTGACTCTTGGTTACTATGACATTAGAAAATGCAGACCATCAATTTTTCAAGTTCATCCCTTCATAAGGCATAAAAATCCAACACTTCATTTGCTCACAGACCTGAAAAATGTTTATGCATTTTTCTTCTTTCCTTTCAGATGAATAATGGGATGACCCAAAATGTTTTATTCAGCTATTACCTGGCTGCAAACATTCCAGAATAGATTTTATCTTCTGGAATTGTTTTTTTATAGAAATCATTTAATGAACAGTACTACTTCATTAGTGGTGGTCAACCTCTTCTCCCAGGCAATTATCAACAAGAGAAGAGTATAAAGCTTCAACCTGCAATGGGGCAGGTTCAGATTGGACATCAGGAGTAATTCCTTATGGAAAGGTTTGCTAAATTTTAAAATGGACTAAATGGTCCAAGGAACTGGTGGAGTCACCACCCCGGAAGTATTCAAAAATTTGTGACATGGCTTAGTTGACGAGGTGGTGATCGCTGAAGGGTTGGATTTGATGATCTCAGAGGTCTTTTCCAACTTTATTTATTCTGTGATTCTGTGATATGTGATATTGCTAAAGGAGAAGCCACTAATGAGCATTTTCACAACATTCAGGGAGTTGCACACATGCACACATATACCACCGGTGACTGTAAGTGACAGTCCTTGGAAATAGGCTGCTCCAGTGAGCTGATGGGTATCCCCTTTGACTCTCCCCTCACACACACTCCCATCCTCAGACCCACTTCCTCTTTCAGGTTTAACCCTAGTTTTCCCAGGGCAGAGTCTCAGGTGCTGAATTTAAAAAAAAAGAAAGAATTTAATGAAGGGATACAACAGCAGGTCAGTTTGAGCTGAGTGCCTCTGGAGGGAGACCCAGACCAAAGAAATCCCTGGACAATTTTTTCTTTGTTCCCTCTACGTCAAAATGACTTACTTTCATCTTCTGATATCCTCCTAGTTCTCCTGTAACATTACAGGGTATAACTGCTTAAAAAAAACCTAAGAACAGTCAGATTCTTGTGCCATAATGTAGCCTGGTTTGCTGCAATTACTTCTATCCCTGCAAGAACAGCTAGACTGGGTGAGATGAAGATGGGAAGAGATCAGATAGAAAAACCAAAAATAATTGTGCTGAAAGCAGCCCTTTTTATTCAAATCACACTCTCCCCAGGAGACACCAGCTGAATATTGCATCTGAAGGTAAGTACATTTGGGAGTCCAGAAGATTCCCAAAGAGAATCTTTTTAATGTTCCAGAGACCTCAATGAGCTTGACTCAAAATCTCTGACAACAAATGAACAGAAGTTCATTTTTTTGGATCTAAATAAGCACTAAAAAGACCTTCCCTTGGAATTAAAGACCATCCCAGAAGAAAACATTGACAAAGGATCTGGAACAAAGGATCTGGAAATTACTGGCAGGCAATTTTTTATGCACATAAGTTTCATGTAAACAGGTGGGCAATCCTAACAGATTTATACCCATGGATTTTGCTTCCAGAATGCCACATGCTGAGGACTGTACTACTGTAATGGCTCAATCACAATTTATTTGAATTTTCAAGGAATGTTTTGCTCCTGCCAATATAACTGTTGTATCACTTGTCTAAGCTCTAATTGCAGCAAAGAATAAGGATGCACCAAACTTAGTCAGTATGAGCGTGCCATGGTAAGACATCCATCAGGCACTCTCATAAATATCTTCTAAAATAAATATTACTAAAGGGTTAAATCCAATGTGCTACATACATGCAATTCAGCTTAACAATGGTGTTTTTGTTTGTTTCTGGGGTTTCTGTTTAGTTTTGTTCATTTCTTTGGTTTGGGGTTTGTTTTTTTTTTTTTTTCAAATAGAGGAAATTCCTTTCCAAAAGTTTTAAAAGGTAGGGAGTTTTTTTCCACGTAGAGACTTAAAGAATGTTAGCTACACAGTTGTGCTAGAAACATTAATTCTGTTGTTGCTGTGATATGAACGAAATAACATTACCTGGAAAAGAAAATGTAGAATGAGCATTTCAAATGTATCCTCTTGTAAACTGAAGAATGGGAGAAAACACTATATCAAACAACTACAGATTTGCCATTATGTATCCTTGCATGTATGTAGTCTTTCAAAATTGTATTTTTGCACGACCAATCCACACCACATATTTTTTAACTTGGAAAACACAGTTGTATTTGTACCTCATATAACTGAAATGTTCATTAAGTCTGACAGAAGGTTGTAACTGGAGGTACACAGCTGAATACCTTTGTTGGCCAGCATTAGCCCATAGAGAATTGCATATATTTTCAGAAAGGACATACTGATATATTATGTTTGACATAGGCAGGCCACCCTCCTAGAAATGTAACGCAGTTTCTTTTTTGAGGAAAAAGGCCTAAGTTTTCTTATGTTGTTGTCTACTCTGCAGATAATTTCAGAAAGATGGAATCTTGAGCTTAAATTCTATAAAAGAAGATCAGATTTCTGATTACCTGATGAATCTGAATATACTGATCTAGGGGACCTGATGAGATGTATCCCAGAGTCCTGAGAGAGGTGGCTAATGTAGTTGCCAAAACACTTTCCATGATATTTGAAAAGCCATGGCATAGAGGTGAAGTCCAAGGCAACTGAAAAAAAGGAAAATATTGAACCAATTTTTAGTAAGTGTAAAAAGGAGGATCCCAGAACTACTAACCTGTCAGCCTCTCTGTGCCTGGGAAGATCATGGAGCAGATTCTCCTAGGAACTAAGTTAAGGCACATGGAGAACAGGGATGTGATTTGAGGCAGCTGGCATAACTTCACCAAGGGCAAGTCCTGCCTGACTAATCTAGTGGCCTTATGTGGTCGTGACTACAACTGTGGACAAGGAAAGTGCTAAAGATGTCATCTATCTGGACTTCTGTAAGGCTTTTGTCCTGGTCCCCTATAACATGCTTCTCTCTTAATTATAAACATACGGATTTGTTATGCATGATGCATATCTCTCTTATGCAAGAAGAATAGCTTGGATGATCTCATCCAGAGCCTGGTGGTCCACTGATCAATGTCCTGAGGGTACTGTCAGTTCCCAGTGAAAAGTGGTGATCCTCAAAGGACCATATTTTGACCAGCACTGTTTAATGTCTTCATCAGTGACATAGACAAAGGGACTGCACTCTCAGGAAGTCTGCAGACGACATCAAGTTGAGTGGTGAAGTTGACACCCTTGAAGGATGGAATACCATCCAGAGTGTCTTGGACAAGCACTCTGTGGAATGAAGGAATTGAGAGCAGTCCTGTCGAGAAGAGCTTGGGGATGCTGGTGGATGAGAGACTGGACATGACCCAGCAATGTGCACTTGCAGCCCAGAAAGCCAAATGTGTCTTGGGCTGCATCCAAAGCAGTGTGGCTAGCAGGAAAGGGAGGGGATTCTGCCCCTCTGCTCTGGTGAGACCCCACGTGGAGTGCTGTGTCCAGCTCCACAGTCCCCAACATCATAAGGATATGGATGAGTTAGAGCAAGTCCAGGGGAAGACCACAAAGATAATCAGAGATGGACCACTTCTCCTATGATGACAAGCTGAGAGATTTAGAGCTATTCAGACTGGAAAAAAAGAAGGCTCTAGGGGAGATCTTATTACAGACTCTCAGTACTTAAAGGGGGCTTACAAGAAAGATGAAGACTACTTTTTTTAGATCCTGTAGTGACAGGACAAGGATAAAGATTTTTAAACTAAAAGAGAATAAATTCCGATTAGATAAAAGACAGACATTTTTTTCTTTTTAATTTTTTTTACAGTGAGATTGATGAAATACTGGTACAGATTGCCCAGGGACATTTTGGATGCTTCATTCCTGGAAAAATTCTAGATCAGACTGGATAGAATTCTGAACAACCTGATCTAGCTAAAGGTGTCCCTGCTCATTGCAGTGGAATTGGTCTAGGTGACCTTTAAAAGTACTTTCCATCCCAAACCATTTTATGATTCTATCATTCTAATTTATTTTTTCATTTTCTCATGTGCTAACACAGAAGGAATTCCTCTTTGCCTATAGAGATAACACTTGTTTAATAAGAGTTCTATACTGACATTTTTACTGATTGAAATCTGTTTTTCTTGACTATTTTGAAACTTTTTGAGAACTTAAAATGATCAAGACTAATAAAATGTCCTTTAAGGTGAAAATTTTAAAGCACATATTTTATCTTCATATGATGAAATTTGCATTTAAAAGCAGCTATATAGGAGTGTGCTCTATCTGGGCATATACCAGTCTAAAAGGACTAACATGATCTCTATGATGCACATGTTGCTCTACATATAATTCCTCTATCTAAGGCCATTAAGTAAACCCCAGATTAAGTGTCAGCTAAATCAACTCTGGGTTTGCCCTCAACATTGTGAAATTTCTCACTTTCTGATACAATGAAGCAATGCAACTGGATTAGCAGGAATTCAGGGAGAAGTGAGGGAGAGAGGGCTTTGGTAAATCATTGAAGCAAAATGTTATTGTCCCAGAATAATTTAACACAAGTTATTATACTTTAAATCTTATCTACTAAATAGCTATATACATATTGTGCTGGTTTTACCCTGCGGGGAGGGCACACTGGGAAGTTTTCCTCCATGAGAACTTCCTCTGTGGATTGATGGGACCAATTGGAGGCTGCTTTAGTTGTTGACAGCCTGAGAAACCAATTGGAAAAGTCAGTTTGCTCCGTGAATCGCATTTGAAGTAAGTAAACGGCCAGAAAGGATTTTTGCATTTCCAGTCTCTCAGAAGGTAACACCGACCCGGCCCGGGCCAGGCAGGGCTGGGCTCTGGAGGCTGCCGGGCCCCGTTTCCAACCAGGAGCCCCGATAACCAAAAGAAGCCGAGTCCATTGCTGGGATCCTCGCCCTTTTCCCGCTGTGTCCGTGGCTCGGGGGGCCCTGCCCTGCCCTGCCCCGGCTCGGAGCAGCCCTGGGGTGGCCGAGCCCGCCCGGCCGCCCTCACGGGCTGGGGGGAGGCAGCCGGGCCCGGTTCGGGAGAGCCCCCAGGGCTTTGTGTGCTGGGCAGGGCAGAGGGAGAACCCCCGGGCTGCGGCTGGAGCTGGGGGCGGGCAGCGCCGGGGGAAAGCCATGGACACACGGCCTTGGCACCCATTTCTCCTCTGCGTGGACTCTGCGGTTTTTGTCCTGCCCCTCCGGCGTGGCCTGGGCACCCTGAGATCCTGACACAGCTCCAGCATGGCCTGGCACAGCCCCTGCAACTTCTGGGTGAGGTTTTAACTTTTCCAATGCTCAGATAAGACTTACAGACTTTCCATCCTTCCTTGGGTGAGAAGGAGAAGAACAGAAAGGATACACCAAAGTCAATGAAGCAAAATCTAAGTTTCTAAATTGAAGGAGAATGAGGAGATGCCATGAAAGTTGGCTGAAAAATCTTTTTGTAAGTTATAGGGGTGGACTGTACTTGACGAAAAAATTCCTTTAAACCATGAAAAAAACATGGGGGTGGAGCAAGGTGTAAAGTGAAGAATCTTTTACCCCAAGGAAAAGAGGGGGATCTCTGTTCCTGGGAATGAAGTATGAACAGAGAGAAGTGAGCTGAAGAGAACTTTTGCCTTTGAGTAGCTCATCCTTAAAATAATACCCCATGACTTTTTAACATGGCCCACAAATCAGTTCTGGAAAGACTAAAGTGGGAGGAGATTCATGATAGCAGATCCCGGGGGGCTGTTAATCATGAAAAAGTGGAGTCAAGAGAGAGAACTGGTGATTTCCTCTCTTGGTAAAAGATCCTTACAGCTAAACAAGAAGAAGCTCCTCTCCCTAAAGTGAACTGAAAAAGATTATTTAAGTAAGGAATTGACTGAAGTGTCCCTGTATGTTGTTAAACTGTAACAAAGGGGGAAAAGAGGAACTGGTCTGAAAATTTGTTCTTAATTTTTTAAATTATTATTCTTTGTGTTGTTAATAAAGCTTTTTTTTTCTTTATTCCCTTTTGTAAGTTTTAAGCCTGCTTTACTTCTGTCCTGGTTTGAAGGACAGGTGTTTGCCAAGGAAAGCAGAAGCTTCCCCTTGGACTGAAAGAAAATGTGATTCTTCCGATTATTATAATTTTGGAATTAAGAGAGCTCTCAGGCAAAGATATGGGGGTAGGAATAACAGTTCTTTACTAGTATATTTAACAAGACAAACAAGAACAACAAGAGCTATGAAATTACCCACAAACAGAACAGTAACTCAGTCCCAGTGTTTTTTGGCTGCAGGCACCTTTTCCCTGAGCTGCAGTTCCCGGTGCTGGGGGCGGGCGGGTCCCGCAGAGCTGCAGGAGGGCTGGGGGTGATGGCAGCGCTGTCCCAGGGGGAGAGAGAGATGGAGAGAGAGAGCTCTCCGCTCACGGTGTGGGTCCCTCTGCTCAGCAGAGTGCTGGATGGTGGTAGTTCACAGCGAGAAGACAGCCGGGCAGGGTCCGATGGTGGTTTCCCGACGCTGGGATGGCGGAAATGGAGGACAGGCGGCGATCGTCCTTCTCGTCCGAACTCCACGGGGGAAATGGGCCGAGACCCAGCCTTCCGCTTCCTCTTCTGGCTGTTTGAATCTCGCGGGGCTTGCTTCTTCCCTCCCGTCCCCTCCCCCTTGTCACCAGGGCCCAGTCAACAGGTATCTTAGCATGACAATGGGGAAAATTCCACAGAGGGAAAAAAAAGAAAGAACTAACCCTCAACATTATCCACCCCGAATTTTCCCCTACCATCATGCCAAATCAAATTAAAAATCTTAAAATTATAGACATCCATACAGTTACAGATACAGGCACAGTATTGTAGGTAGTTCACCCTAAAACAAGGTCTCCTTGGGGTATGCATCTGGTCTTTCCATCCCTTTGCATGATCCACCAGGTACAACCTGGCCCTTGAGCAAAAACCACCCCACGAATTGGATTGTCTTTGCTGGAGGCAAGGTTCACCCAAACAGTTTTTCCTAGCATACCTCTCATATGCACCACTGGAACCTTGTCCCCATCTGGTGTTCTCAAGGGCTCAGACTGGGCAGGGCCTGCTCGATTAGTGGAACCTCGGGTGTTCACTAACCAAGTGGCCTTTGGTAGATTAATCTCCCAGTTTTTGAAAGTCCCCCCACCCAGTGCCTTCAAGGTGGTTTTAAGCAGTCCATTGCACCGTTCCACTTTCCCAGCCGCTGGTGCGTGATAAGGAATGTGGTACACCCACTCGATGCCGTGTTCTCTGGCCCAGGTGCATATGAGGCTGTTCTTGAAATGAGTCCCATTGTCTGACTCAATTCTCTCAGGGGTACCATGTCTCCAAAGGACTTGTTTTTCCAGGCCCAGGATGGTGTTGCGGGCAGTGGCGTGAGGCACAGGGTAGGTCTCCAACCATCCAGTGGTGGCTTCTACCATGGTCAGCACGTAGCGCTTGCCTTGGCGTGTCTGAGGCAGTGTGATGTAGTCAATCTGCCAGGCCTCCCCATACTTATATTTGGACCACCGCCCCCCATACCAGAGGGGCTTCACTCGCTTGGCTTGCTTGATGGCAGCACACGTCTCACAGTCATGGATAACCTGGGAAATACTGTCCATGGTGAGATCCACCCCTCGGTCTCGTGCCCACTTATAGGTAGCATCTCTGCCTTGGTGACCTGAGGCATCGTGGGCCCATCGAGCCAGGAACAACTCTCCCTTGTGTTTCCAGTCTAAGTCTATCTGTGACACCTCTATCCTTGCAGCCTGATCTACTTGCTCATTGTGTTGGTGTTCCTCATTCGCCCGACTCTTGGGGACATGGGCATCTATCTACATGACGGACCTTTACGGGTAGCTTCTCTACCCGACTGGCAATGTCTTTCCACTCATCAGCAGCCCAGATTGGTTTTCCTCTACGTTGCCAGTTAGCTTTTTTCCATCTTTCCAGCCAGCCCCACAGAGCATTGGCTACCATCCATGAATCAGTGTAAAGGTAAAGCTTTGGCCACTTTTCTCTTTCAGCAATGTCCAGGGCCAGCTGAACAGCTTTGAGTTCAGCAAGTTGACTTGATCCACCTTCTCCTTCAGTAGCTTGTGCAACCTGTCGTGTGGGGCTCCATATGGCTGCTTTCCACTTCCGGTTCATCCCCACGATGCGACAGGAACCGTCAGTGAAAAGAGCGTAGTGAGTTTCATCTGCTGGCAGTTGGTTGTATGGCGGGGCTTCATCAGCCCGGGTCACTTGTTCTTGCTCCTCTTCATCGGCAAGACCAAAATTTTCACCTTCTGGCCAGTTTGTAATTATTTCCAAAATCCCAGGGCGATTTGGGTTTCCGATACGGGCGCGCTGTGTGATGAGGGCAATCCACTTGCTCCATGTGGCATCGGTGGCGTGGTGGGTAGAGGGGACCTTCCCTTTAAACATCCACCCCAGCACTGGTAGTCGGGGTGCCAGGAGGAGCTGTGCTTCTGTGCCAATCACCTCTGAGGCAGCTTGAACTCCTTCATAAGCAGCCAAGACCTACTTCTCTGTTGGGGTGTAGTTGGCTTCAGACCCTCTGTAACTTCGGCTACAGAATCCCAGAGGTCGGCCTCGGGTCTCACCAGGTACCTTCTGCCAAAGGCTCCAGGATAAGCCCTTGTTCCCGGCTCCAGAGTAGAGCACATTCTTCACCTCTGGTCCCGTTCTGACTGGGCCCAGGGCTACAGCATGAGCGATCTCCTGCTTGATCTGGGCAAAGGCTTGCTGCTGCTCAGGGCCCCAGTGGAATTCGTTCTTCTTCCGGGTGACCAGGTAGAGAGGGCTCACGATCGGCTGTACTCAGGAATGTGCATTCTCCAAAAGCCTATGGCACCTAGGAAAGCTTGTGTTTCCTTCTTGTTGGTTGGTGGAGACATCGCGGTGATCTTATTGATGACCTCAGTGGGGATTTGGCGCCGCCCGTCTTGCCACTTTACTCCCAGGAACTGGATCTCTCGGGCAGGACCTTTGACTTTGCTCCTCTTGATGGCAAAACCAGCTCCCAGCAGAATCTGGATGATCTTCTCTCCTTTCTCAAATACTTCCATTGCCGTGTTCCCCAAAACAATGATGTCATCAATGTATTGCACATGTTCTGGAGCTTCACCCTTTTCCAGTGCAGCCTGGATCAGTCCATGGCAGATGGTGGGGCTGTGTTTCCACCCCTGGGGCAGTCGGTTCCAGGTGTACTGCACACCCCTCCAGGTGAAAGCAAACTGAGGCCTGCACTCTGCTGCCAGAGGAATGGAGAAAAATGCATTGGCAATGTCAATGGTGGCGTACCACTTTGCTGCCTTGGACTCCAGCTCGTACTGGAGTTCCAGCATGTCCGGCACGGCAGCGCTCAGCGGTGGAGTCACTTCATTCAATGCACGATAGTCCACAGTCAATCTCCATTCTCCGTCAGACTTGCGCACAGGCCAGATGGGGCTGTTGAAGGGTGAGTGGGTTCTGCTGACCACCCCTTGGCCCTCCAGCTCACGGATCATCTTGTGGATGGGGATCACGGCATCTCGATTTGTCCTGTACTGCCGGTGGTGCACTGTGGAGGTGGCAATTGGCACTTGCTGCTCCTTCACCTTCAGGAGTCCCACTGCAGATGGGCTCTCTGACAGTCCAAGCAAGGTGTTCAATTGCTTAATGTTTTCTGCCTCTACAGCAGCTATTCCAAAAGCTCACCTGAGTCCCTTTGGGTCTTTGTAATAGCCATTCCTCAGGAAGTCTATGCCTAGAATACACGGTGCCTCTGGGCCAGTCACAATTGGATGCTTCTGCCACTCCTTCCCAGTCAGGCTCACCTCAGCCTCCAGCAAAGTCAATTCCTGTGATCCCCCTGTCACCCCAGCAATAGAAACAGGCTCTTCCCCCACATGTACTGATGGTATTAGGGTGACCTGTGAACCAGTGTCAAGTAATGCCCTATGTTTTTGTGGCTCTGATGTGCCAGGCCATGGGATCCACACCGTCCAAAAGACCCGGTTTTCCCGTGCCTCTCCTTGGCTAGAGGCAGGGCCCCTCTAGCACTGGTTATTATTTCCTTCCTGGGCATACATGTTGGAGGTTCTCTCAAGGGGATCTGACAAATCATCCTCCCTTTTGTAATACCCTGCATCTTGGTTATGGGAAGTTGAGGCTACCTTCACTTTAGTGGAGCTCCTTTGGTTAGTGTTTCCCTCCTTGAGTTGACGCACCTGCGCTGCCAGGGCAGAAGTGGGTTTCCCATCCCACCTCCTCATGTCTTCCCCATGGTCACGCAGAAAGAACCACAGGTCAGCTCGTGGGGTGTATCCTCTCTCCCTAGCTGGGGGACGTTGGGCTCTAACTCTGGGATCTGTGACTCGCACTGGTGCTGCATTGACCTTCCTCATCTCCTCCCTCACCCCTCTTATCTCCTCCTTGAACTCCTCTCTGTGTTCCCTAATCACGGCAGAGACCTGAGCCTGCATTGGGCCATTCATTATACTCTCAAAATTTCTGAGCTTATCAGCAACAGAACCCACTGTCTCGTGGTTGGTGTCAGCATTAATGGCTGCAATGAATGCGGTGTATTGAGATGGCCCCAGGTGTGCCAGATTCCACAACATCTGCCCTGTGCACCTGACCTTGTCGGGGTCATTGTCATGTTGTCCACCCCTCCCAAAGAGTACTTCCAATATTGCTACTTCTCTCAGCTGTTGGATCCCCTCCTCAGCGGTCTTCCAGCGCATTCTATGGTGGTGCTCCTGCATTCTCTCTCTATGGACAAACCTCTCTCTTACACTCATTAAAAGCCTCACCCAGAGGGAAAGGGAGCCTGGTTCCCTTACGAATATGTGATCCACACCTGAGTCCTGGGTCAGGGGTCCCAAATTCCTTGCCTCAGTACCATCCATCTGCACACCTGTACCCATAAGGTCCCAGACCCGCAGTAACCACGTTGTAAAAGCCTCACGGCCCCTTCGTACAACATCTTTACGCAGATTACGGAGACTCTCGTATGACAGGGACTCTGTGACGATCTGAACCTCTGGCTCCCCTGCTGGTTGTGAGGGCCCTGCTTTCTGATCATTATTATCTAGGTGCTTTGTTTTCACCTTAGACTTTCTAGTTTCCACAGGGGCAACTGCTGCTGGCTGTGAGTGCCCTTGCAGTTCAGCTGGAGCCTGGAGAGATGTAACATTTGTGGGTTCCACTGCTGCACCATCAGGTTCTCCCTCTTTAAGGCAGAGGGAGAGTTTCTCAAGAGCTGGGGAAAGGTACTCCTTCAGCATTTGGCCCATCTCCTTCACTAGAAACCCCACCCACTCTGGATGGTTCCTTTCTGAGGTGAGCTCTGGGGCAGAATCAGGCTCAGGGGCAACATCCTTAACCTCTGGGGCAGAATCCTTAGTCTCTGGGGCAGGGGCAGAGTCAGGCTCTGGGACAGAATCCTTAGTCTCTGGGGGAGAATCCTTAGTCTCTGGGGCAGGGGCAGGGTCAGGCTCTGGGGCAGAGTCCTTAGGCTCTGGGGCAGAGCCAGGCTCTGGGGCAGGGTCAGGCTCTGGGGCAGGATCCCTATTCCTTGGGGGACGTATCAGGGTTGTCATCCAAGTCAATCTCCCCTCATCTCGGAATGTTAAATAGAACAGGTTTACAAGGCCTATTAGCAATGTCAGCCACTGTATGATATCATTACTGCTTAGAAGAGATTTGAACCCCTCAAAAGCTGGTGGAGCAGACCCAAAAAACTGTGTAAGGGGTTGGGACAAAATTTTCCCTGGTGTCATATCCTCACAGTATGTACCATTATTAAAGTAGCCCCAAAAACATATAGTTAGAGGGTGATAGCTCCGAGTCCATGTGCCCACCTTCCAGAGGAAGTTAAAAATCCATGAATTTCTCACGTTATCAGCCCACAAAAGGAACTGGATAATAGTTACAGCAGCCTGAGTTATAGGACCCATGTTCAAGTAAGGGATTGCAAATGGGAGAGATAAAGCTGTGGCCACATGGAGCCCAAACCACGGTAAGCTGGACAACATGATGCCACCTAACACAAAACTGAGGTAACTCAAGAACTGTTATTCCTTTTTCACCCTTTTCTCTCAATGCCCTCGGGCCCCACGTTGGGCGCCAAAATCTGTCCTGGTTTGAAGGACTGGTGTTTGCCAAGGAAAGCAGAAGCTTCCCCTTGGACTGAAAGAAAATGTGATTCTTCCGATTATTATAATTTTGGAATTAAGAGAGCTCTCAGGCAAAGATATGGGGTAGGAATAACAGTTCTTTACTAGTATATTTAACAAGACAAACAAGAACAACAACAGCTATGAAATTACCCACAAACAGAACAGTAAACTCAGTCCCAGTGTTTTTTGGCTGCAGGCACCTTTTCCCTGAGCTGCAGTTCCCGGTGCTGGGGGCGGGCGGGTCCCGCAGAGCTGCAGGAGGGCTGGGGGTGATGGCAGAGCTGTCCCAGGGGGAGAGAGAGATGGAGAGAGAGAGCTCTCCGCTCACGGTGTTGGTCCCGGTGCTCAGTAGAATGCTGGATGGTGGTAGTTCACAGCGAGAAGACAGCAGGGCAGGGTCCGATGGTGGTTTCCCGACGCTGGGATGGCAGAGATGGAGGACAGGCGGCGATCGTCTTTCTCGTCCGAACTCCGCGGAGGAAATGGGCCGAGACCCAGCCTTCCGCTTCCTCTTCTGGCTGTTTGAATCTCGCGGGGCTTGCTTCTTCCCTCCCGTCCCCTCCCCCTTGTCACCAGGGCCCAGTCAACAGGTATCTTAGCATGACAATGGGGAAAATTCCACAGAGGGAAAAAAAAAGAAAGAACTAACCCTCAACAACTTCTAATCCTATTTCACAACAAAAGGTAAATATATTACAATTGGCAAACCTTAAACTTTTGCAGATATACATATATATATATATATATATATATATACATATATATATAAATCAGTAATAAAAATTGGAAACCTATTACATTTAGAAAGAGAACTTCGCATTGCATTTTCCCCATATCATTCTAAAAGGAGCTCAACTGTACTATGATAACAAAAACAGTTTCCCTGAGAAATCTACACACATCCAAATCTAGTTCCAAATTTCATAGTTTGAAATATCTAAGACTGGGTCTCCAATGACAGAAGTTTTTAACCTTTACAAAGATTGGATTCACTGGTATCACAAAAAAAAAAAAATCACCTGCTCATTTATCACCTTTGGTTTGAGAAGCTCAGAAAGTAAAAAAAAGTTTTATGAAAAGCTGAAAGACCCCCCCCCCCCCCCGCCCCTTGTTTCTTGTCCTCATAAAAAAACAAATTAAAAAGTTTCACAAGATAACATAAAGTCATCTTAGGCCTATTTTATCAACTTAATCTAAGAATCTATGATCTGACCCAAAGCATATTAATGTTAATTAGAGTATTTCTGTTGACTTTGGCTAACTTGGATTTGATATATGCCTATACTAATTAATTCATCAGAACTGAAAAATGTTTATATTCTGGATGTCCCATGCTCTGCTTTAACATTCTCTTTTCCCTCCAGCTTTGTCATTAATCAATAGCTGAGCATAAAATGTGCTTCATTTTCCATTTTTGGGAGTTTTTTTGAGCATCAAATTTTCCCGTAAGTATAAAAAGTCAAAACCTAGGCAACCTAGGAAGAAACCCCCAAACCCCCAGATCATTCAATCAGCTTTAGGATCTTTCAAATATTTCATTTAGTATTAATTGTTTTGATTCTACAATAATTTACAAAAAATTCTCTCAAGGATTGGGGAAACTAATTCAGAACCATCTGCTGCAGAAATTTGTTGTCTGTTTCTCTGTGTGAGCAGAACTGTGACTCCAGAGGCTTATATATCCAGGTGCAAGCAACTTAAGAGATTTGGATCCAAGGAAGGTTGATGAGAAGGCTGTGACTAAACCCAGCAGCTGAAGGGATCCAAGCTATACATGGACAGATACATATATGTCCATATACATATGGATAGATAGATGTATATTTCCCACTAATTGTCCTTCATCCTGATAAAACCAGAGGAGTGAACAGGATGAGGCCACTCACTGTGGTGCTATTTGTGTTTGTGTGAGTGGTGATTATATCTGTCTATGATGACCAAAATAGAGACATATTTTCATCAGTCTATTTGTATGTATTACCATTGGGTAGTACATACACAGCATGCTGGGTCCATCCTCAGCCCTGCTACTGGTTGGATCAGCACACAGGGACCTGTTTCATTCTCATCTGAAATAAGGTTGTTCAATTTGTCATCCCCAAACAAAGCCAAAATCAAAGAAATGTTCATTTCATCTATCACTAGAGTATTGAAGCCATTATAACATCTAGTAACTAAGAATCACTAGTGAAAATATCCATGTAGGGAATACAATTAAGATTTTTTTTTTGTATTTTGAAACGTATAATCCCCCCAGATTATCAAGAAAAAAAATCACAGACTCTTTTTATGAACTGCATAATTTTTCAGATATTTTCAGAAATAGAAAATTTGTATATTCTTGAGTCCCTTAAAAAAAATTCCTAGCTTACCCCTGCATTAAAAAAGAAACATTATTTCACTGGAATTTGAATAAATTATTGTCACTCAAGAGACCTAATTGGTAGATAGCATCATGCATGGGAAAGGTGCATAAATTTACTGTTTGCTGCACTTTGTCTCTTATGGTTATAAATACTCAACAACGGAAAAATCAAAACAAAGCTTGTACACAAGAATAGCCGAAGTGGCCATTTCCCTTCATTATAAACCACAAAAAATCAATCTGATACTGTTGGATATTTGGTGCCATTATAATTATCCATTTTTAAAGCAGATGCAGGCATATCAATAAATTATATTTCCAATATTTGGTATTTCTTCTCAAATTGAACATGAGTACTTTTCCCACCAGGTCCAGAGTCCCCTAGTTTCTTTATTAAATTGGAAATTCCTGGTAATCTCATTTAATTTCACAGGAATAGCTGGCACTAACTTTAATAGTAAACACAGGCAGTACTGTTTCAAGTCCTTTTAGACACAGACAGTTTAATGCAGGTAGGTGCAACCTTAGTGTTGCCATTGCAGTGTTGAAGACAAGAGGATAGGACAGATGATACTGACCCATAAACCAGGTAAATCTGAGCCATCTTGATTCTAGGTAGAGTGCAATAGGTAAGCAGTGGTGCAATCAAGCAAGTAAGCTTCTCCCAGGTCAGTGCTCCATAACTTTTTTGAAGCACTTATTCAGGATGACTGTGTTCTTCCAGATCCAAACTAAAAAGTTTGCATTATATTGAAAGGAAATACAGCAATTTTGGTATTTACTTGGATTAAGAGTCTTTGTGCTGTGTTACATTGTGTGTTGTAGACATACAATAAACATGTTGTCTAGGAAGGACTTTATATTTTTCTCATTATACAGCTGAGAGTAGGAAATGGCACTGGGCAGAAGTGGAAGCCTTGTCTGCTATGGTGGGCATACTTGCCATATTATTTTCTCTCACTGCTATCATTATTCCATTGAATTTATAATAGCTGCTCCCAATTTACCCTACTTTGAGAGCAGCTTGGCTTCTAAATATGCCATTTCCCTTTCCTCAGCAGCAGGAGCTTTCCGTGATGTACTAAAATTCCATTTTGCCTCCCCTTTCTTTCTGGCAGCATGCTGTGTCCATCAGCTATCTAAAAGCTTCCATCCCAGAGGAGGCTGCATTTCATTAGTAATGTACTGTGTAGTTACATAGTTCAAATCTGGTCTGAAGATAAAAATATTAATAATTGGATCAGTAGTGGTTTGAATTCTTTATGGCCTCTATTTCAATTCCATCCTCTTCTCTCTGCAGTATGAGGATGTTCATGAATCTTTGGCATAATACTCCTGTCCTGAGCAAGCAAAAAAAAAAAACTCTACAGGGTTTCTAGAGACAATTTAATTTTTTGAAACTAGCTTTTACTTCATTGCTCCACTCTCAGGGAGCTTCACACCCACAGAAGCTGCCAGCCTCTGCTCGGGACTTAATAGGAAGTCTTTGCCAGCTCACAGATCAATGTCAATGAGATAATGATTACTGCTGTCACACTACTCATTTGTAAATGTGAAATCTGGACTGTCTTTTTTTTTGGTGTGCTGTGTGCAAGAAGCTGAATTTTTCCTGTGATCAAGGACACATTGATGGGTACTGCTTGATAAAACATTAAATTAACTGATTCTTAGAGGCACCTTTGAAAGAAACTATTACTGAACTAATGATGTGCTAATGATTGAACTTGTTCACTTCCCATCCCCATGATGTCACTCTGATGAGCAAGTCAACACTGGAAAGTAGCTGGTAGTTAATGGAATCAGATTTTGTCCTGGCATGTATCTGTCCTATATTTAGCAAAGGTCCATGTATTCAATTTTTTAATAATAGCTAAAGTTTAAAAAGGAAGACTTAATAGTATAAGATATTTCTATGATAGTAAGCATTCTGACATTCTTGGCACTTCAATTCTTCAGCAAAGCCATTAATATTAATCTACCTGGGTCACTTCCCAAACCTTCTCTTATATTGCACCAAGAGATAATATTCCTTTAATACAGCTTTAAATAAAAAATTAATTAATTAATTAATTAAATCCCCTCTCTAAGAAAGAACTAGAACCTTAAAAGAAACTTAATTTCCCCAGCCCTGCCGCTGACTTTTTTTTAGTAACCATGAGCAAGTTAATTCACCATGTTTTACACCCTGTCTTTAAAACAGAAATTGCATGTCCTTTGTACATTCCCTCTGCTTAAATTCTCAGCTTTATAAGGAAAGAAGTATCCTTTGCTGTTTATTTTTAGAGTAGACAAAACAGTGAGATGCTTATCTTTCACATTTCTGCTAAATTCTAATGATGTCATTGTAACGCAAGAATTCAATAAAATAATCCACAGTCAACCTGTACACCAAGAACTTACTCTGTTTCTTTTTCTGCTGTCTTTGAGTAAAAACACTAAACTATAATTGACATTAATCTGCTTTCAGCACTATGGAGAGCTTTGTGGAGCTTGGGGCGCATAAGATATATGGGTACAATCACACCCTTATCTTCATATTGCATGAGTCCCTGTTCCTTTCTCTCATTCTTTCTCTTATCAAAACATGATAACACAATGTCAACTGCAAAGTGTTGGAGCAGCCTTAGAAAATCAAGCAGAATCTTCTGACACAGGACGTGAAGAGTTCTTTGTGCCACAATCAGAAAAAAAAGCTTTTCTTTAGCCATTATTATCCCTGGATTTGAGGGAAATGCTCTACTTTCTTTTTCACTGACAGCAGCCTTGCTTCCCCCCTGTAGACAACTGAAACACAAATTTAAAGGAGTAAGTCCAGAGAGGAGCCACTGAGCTGATCAGAGGACTGGAGCACTTGTCCTATGAAGAGGGACTGAGAGAATTGGGGTTGTTAAGCTTGGAGAAGTGAAGACTCCTCTAACACCTTAAAGCAGCCTTCCATAGAGGGGCATTACACAAGGATGTGGAGTGATAGGACAAGGGGGAATGACTTTAAGATGGAGAGCAGGTTTAGGTTATATAATAGGAAGAAATTCTTTGCAGTGAGAGTGGTGAGGCATTGAAACGAGCTGCCCACAGAGGTCCCTGGAGACCAGACTGGAAGGCCCTCTGAGAAACCTGTTTTAGTGGAAAGTGTGCCTACCCATGGCAGGGGTTTTGGAACTCGGTGCCCTTTCAGATCCCTTTTAACCCAAATCATTCAGTGGTTCTGTAATTCTGTGATAGGTTGCCCTTTGCTCATCTTATTCCTTTCTTCTGACCCCAGTGCTGATGAAATAAATTAGAGGATGACATTAGTAGTAGAAATGGAATAATTTCTTTCCTGGAGGGCTGACATAAGAGACCATTAATTATAAGCTTATATTCTCAGTTTGGTCTGGATTCCAAAAGATGAATATAGAAAGAAGTCATAATTGCAAAGATCTAGTAGGATTGTGTTACAAATCAAACTTGTTCCTCTTGTTTCTTGTTGTTGTAGTATGGAAAGAAAAGGAAATACAAATTTTGAAATTATATAGTGAAGTCTGTATAACTGGATATGATGGAATCAATCAAACATCTTGTTCAATCTACCTTCTTCAGTAAGATAAATCTGAAAATCCCATGTTGTTTACCTCTAATGGCATCAGCTCAATGCTTGGCAGATATTTTCACTCATTATTTTTTATTTTCACACATTATTTTTTATTTTTTACTCCTCAGTAGTTTCCTTCTCTCTTCCAACCATTTAATTCTACTGATTTTAAGTTTGCATTCATGGAAGAAAAACAGCCAATGTAAGAAAAGTGCTGCTAATGTGGCAAATTTTCAGGCCTCTTTTCCTTGTTCTATTTGACTCTTGGAAGAGAAGTTGCTAATGGTTCTATGTTTCATATGAAGTTTCTGGTGTGTGAGTTTTCTGCCATTCACACTTCAGGAAGAGTCAGTGTGTCTTGTCACAAACAGAAAACCCAGTAATAATTTGTAGGAATAGAATCCTTGAATGCATGGCTGTATTTTGATTGGTGCTGGTCCAAAATGTCCTTGTTTTTAAGTATAATGGAACTAGCCCATTGTGTGATGTGTCCATACTTAACTAAAGTGTGCATTGGGAGAGTTATTTAAATGTTTGTGGACATGTTTTTGTGACAAAAATTGAGCCCAAAAAAATGCTTCTGAGAAGGGGTCTCCTGCTTTATCCTCATTATTTGCACCTTAAATCAGTTCTGCTAAGAAATGCAAGAGGACAAGAAAGGTCACTATTTGGTTTACTGAACTGAATTAGTTCAGAAGGGTCTTATGAGAACAAGAGCAAGAGTGAGGGAGGATGAAGGACTTAGCTGAGGGTACGTGGGGAAAAGAGGAAAAATGGATTGTTCCTGAAAAGGTACCTCCATCTGAAAGCCTTAAAAAGAAAAAGGACCAGAAAGTGGTGGGGTTGGGGTGCAAAGGAGGGTGGGATTTCTGCTATTCTACAAACAGTAGAAATTGGAGTAATTAACCTACTATAATGAGGCCATTATCTAACATGGATTGATTAGAAGCAAAGCAAAGCATTAGTAGAATTATGTATTTCCAATCAAGATGGTAACTCCTTTTTGTAGAAAAAAAAATAAAAAAGATTAATTTTATCCTGTCTTCTTCAAAATGCAAAAATGATAGGTTTATAATTATCTTTTTCTATCTGACATGTGACAACACTATAGACCAATAGTGGCTTGGAATGGTTCTTCCTCTCTTCTCTACAACATCTGTTTAGGGCTTTCCCCCCTCCTTATTATTTTTGTATTGAGAAAAGTCTCCTGTGGTGAAATTCATCCTAATACAGAACACCAGAACAAGCTCTGTGCAGCTCCTCCTTAAATTCTTCTGAAGAATAGATGTAAAGGACCAGAAAGAGAGGATCAGGCATGTTCATTGCTCCAAAGGTTCAGCTTTCAAATTTTAAAAGAAGTGATAAATTTCTGTTACAGATATTAAAAGTAAAGCCTTGCATCTTTATGACAATGCATTTATTTCACAAATTATACCTGAGTATGGAAAAGCAAATCCACTAATTTCTGTGATGTGAATGTTTCCCCTTAATTTAACTTATCTCTTCATTTTCTCAAACACATGTATTTATAGGTGTGTGTGAGGAGAGAGAAGAGGTCAGCAATCATCTAAATAAACCACAGAGAACATCTCTACTTGGATGGACTTCAAGCAAAATTATGACATTGCTATAAAGCACTTTTCCCAGTAAGGAAGGAAATTTGCACCACATCTGGTTTACCTAATATTTATTCAGTGGTCTGACACACTGTCTATGCTGCAATCAAGCCAAAAGGAAAGGAGTACTGTCACAAGGTTCTCATCACAATCCATCCCCCAGTGAAAGCTGAATACCATCACAGAGTGCTTTTGCTCCTCACACTTGGCAGATCAACTGTGCGCTTGGTCATTCTTACACCAACTCAACCAAAACTGTCAGGGGTACCTACTGTCAGTCCAAGAAGTTTCAGCCTTGCCAAAGCTACATCTCTCCCTCTCAGAAGAACTGTTTTCACTCATATTAATCATAAAAGTAACCCAAAACTAGCAATTTTCTGTGTCCAGTCAAATTTATAAGGTGTATTTTGGAATTTTCACCTAATACATATTCACAATAATCAGATTCTCCTGCTTTTTGGACACCGATAGCCAAAAGTTTTAATTTCAGCTATGTAAATGACTTATGTTTCTAAATATATACTCATCTTAATTAGTGAGCTGCAAAAAAAAAATCTTAAAACACATATGTGTGTATTCCCTCTTTTTCTTTAGAGAAGTTTAAGGGATAGTACTGAAATTGTTTCTGGTCACATTATTGAGAAAGCTTAAAATGGCCACATTTATGTCAGACCTGTCAGCTTGTTCTTCCCCTATAGATACAGATTTCAAACCTACACTTAGAATATATCTGTTCATCTCTTTTATATTCAGTAACTGCAAAGGGCTTTGACCTCTCAAAGGTGGCAATAAATAGAAATACATTTAGATACATGGCTCATCAGTATGGGTCCAAAGTTCACATTCAATCAAAGGCTAAAATGAAACTTCACAGACTGTTTCCCCACTGTTATATACATACTGATTTTTCAGTGTGTTGCTTGTGCATTATATTTTAACAAAAACTTTTTTTTTTGCTGCATTTGTAAGCAATCGAGGGGTGCTTGCCATTCAAGGACCCTTTGTGAAATATGCAGCAATCTGCCATAGATTGTAATTGGGGTCCTTGACTTTTTCTCAGCCTTATGAACTATCTTGATGATATGGTCACCTTTTACTTTATTGCAAAATAACTTCAAGATAGAGAAAAGTTTCATGAAAAAGTAGAAAGTGTATATAAAATTGCAAGGAAAATGAAAGGGAAGAAAAGGAGTCTGACAAGACCAGCTAGAATTGATATTCATAGTACTAATGTTGCTCCTGTACAACATGATCTAGTGTCCTGTGTGCTTGAGACTATCTGACAGTGCTTTGGTTTTTGAAGGATCGCAAGTGTCACTCTGAAGTCAAGCACTATTTATCATAAAAGGAGCATCTGTATAATAAGAAAACCCCCAGACATTTAACTTCTAAATCTCGTTGCTTAGCCAGACAATAGACTTTGGATTTTCTAATGTCATTCTCAGAAGCTTGTTGCAAGTTAAGGAAATTGCCCAAGGGAAACTGTGATTTAAAAATGAAGCTCTCTGCAATAGCTATGGCAAAGAAGCAGTCTGATAAAATATATTTTAATTCTTCATAGTTGAGAGGGATATGGAGTAGTCCAGTTTACAGGAAAAAAAAATTCTTTAGAGACCATTTGCACTGAGACCCACAGTCTTTTCTGGTGCTGCCTGAATTAACTCTTCACCAGAAAATGCATGTCAGAACAGCTCTTTCCTTGCACTGTTAAACTGAAATGGTAGTTCAATAGCAGGCCACAGCTGGAAGGGAAAAAAAAAGAAAAAGTATTGTTGATTGATGGCTTAGATATTAGTGGTTACCTTTTAAGTATTAAAATGTATATTTAATTTTATTCTTCAGAAGTTGAGCCTAAAAAAAAAAAAAACAATGACAAAAACTATTATCACGCTAACACTAGTTAACACACAATATATTAGTCTAGCTAATAAAAAGTTGTCCAAAAGTAGCAACAGAATATCCTGTTGAGAGTATAGGAATATCCAAGGATATTCAGCAATGTTCCTCTCACAGAAATGTAATCAGTCAGGCAGTTTTCTGCCCATGGAGAATTCATCAGGTGTGCCATTCTTTTACCATGTGACAGCAGTTATATTAAGAATTATTCACTCTATGGCTGTCATGGAAATGTTATGGCAGAAATACCATTCTGGTATTTTTCTTAATGTTATGAGTACTCCTGACAGAACCCAAAATCATTTAAAGACAGACATTATGTGGAAATAAACCTATAAGCCTGGCATATAAGCAAACCTGAATATAATGTAAACACTTGCTGTTGTCATTCATGAATTTGGCCTGAAAGTAGTGTTTAGGCCAGATGCAGCTGAACATTTCATATTTGACATGTTTTTTATATATCCTCCTTCACCTCAGATATAAAATATTAAAATACAAAAATAAGACTGCTTCCAACATACAATAATCATTGTTATATTTACTCAGGTTTTGAATAAAAACAAAACGAAAACCCCCAACCCCTGTAATTCTTTTTATAGTATAGCATATATTCCATGAGATAGCATATATAGTATATATTCCATGAGATTTCAAGGTAGAGTTGATCGATCTTGCTCTAACACAGATCTATGAGTGAAAACCTTCTGGTAAAAAAATCTCTGGTGAGAAATAAATAATGTGTAACATGTAGGTGACAGTTTACAAGGTCAGGTTTCCAAACTGTTACTATAATTTAAAAGGTAATTCCTCCACTCTTGCCTATTCCTTGATGTTTGGCTATTGCAAATGATCTCGTATGTGAAATTAATTCACACTTGCCCTTTATTTGAAAAGGAAAAAAAAAAAAGGGGAAATAATAGCTATATACTGGAATTTTCCAAGCTGCTTCTTGTATTATGCACACTCAGATAAGGCTGGAGTAAATCCAAAGTAATCTATACAGTGATATTGGCATAAGCAATATATTGTCAATTAAATTAAAAAAACCTGGAAATGCATTTTCAAAAAAAATATAATAGATATCAAAATTTATCTAAAAAACTCCAAAAACAAAGTCCTATTTATTCTATACTAAAGTTTAGTTTCTCTTTTTGGCAAAAGTTTTGTCTTGACAAGAAAACCTACATGTTAAAAACTCCACTCAAGTTCAGTGAGATACTTATATCTTGACTTTGCATCTTGTCAGTGGGCAAGGATTGAACTCTCAGGAGTGGGAACATTGTCCCAGGATCTGTCATCCACCTTCAATGATAGTCCTCTCAGTATCACCAAACTGAGAGATCATGAGGTCTGAGAGGTATTCCCCCCAGAGAGAGGTGCTGGTGCAGTCCTCTGTGTCCCAGAAGAGTTCAGAGGACCTCACTTGTAAATGCTGTTTATAGAGTTGCAAATTGTTTGGCTTTAATCAGCAGTAAATTTTCACCCTAGCTACAGTTCAGATCAGTATTTAGTAGAATTTTCCTTGAAAAGTCCAGTAACAATATTATTATCTTGAAACATCCAGAAGTCTACTGATTATTTTTTGGCCCTAATGAGGTCAAGGATAACAGTCCTTGTATTTCCCCCTGTGGTCTAAAAAACATGAGAAAGTTGATATGAAGATGAAGCTAAAGGGTGACAACAAGCATGTATCATACTGACCCAACTCAGCAAGATCATGAAAGAACCTGCAAATGACTGCTTTTGAAAATCCTAGATCAAAATGGCATGGGAAAATTAGGGAATGTGTAAATAAGAATTTTACGTCCTTGCTACTTTGTTTCCTTGGAAAAATAAAATGCTCAACATTTTTTCAAAATGCAAATTATTTGACCCCCAAAAAATTAATGAGGCATCTCTTTATTTTTATTCCCCCTAGTACCAACAGATATCATTTTTGTACTCCTCAGATATAAGCAGTTCAGTTGAATCAGTCTTTAAATTCAGACAGGAAAAAACCACTTCAGAATTTTATATAGTAACTACAGAGGTTTTCTGATGTAAACTTATTCCAAAAAAAAAAAAAACCAGCTTTGAAAAAAAAGCATATTGAAGTTCTTGGACTAGTATATTCACTTCTAAACTCGAAAAACATTTTAAAAAGTCGAAACAAAGCAAAACAAACTCTAGACAAGGGAAGGGGAAAAAACAAGAAACTGGAATGTGCTGTGTGCTGCAGGATTTGAGTTTCCACCAGTGTTAAAGGAGAGCACTTGTCATTGAAATGTTGATATCAATACCCCTGAAGGTAACTGTCTCCTATTGTACTGGTTCAGCATTCCCATTGCTTTGTCTCCTTCGTGTTAACAACAAAAAATCTGAAGTAAAATGCAAACAGATATATATAATGCCCTGATTCTACATGGAAGCACACAAGGTGAGAAAATGGTAGCACCTTTAAGGGAAGCAACTAAACAGGGAAGGACAGTCTACAGTCAAAAAAAGTAAAGGGTAAAAAAAGAGATGGAGAATTCATCTAATTTATCTCATATCTTTGGGCACAGAAACCTCCTCTCTCCCAACAACCAAACAGGGTTTTTTTTTTGGTTTTTTTTTTTTTTTTTGTTTTTGTTTTTTTTTGTTGTTTTTTTTTTTATTGTGATGAAATTCAGCTCTTCTTACTGGAACTGAAAATACAAGGGAGAGGGGAGTTGGTGCTTTAAATTAAAGCTTATTCCTCAGTGTGTAAAAAGCCTGTTTAGTTTGTTAAAGTAATTTAGAATAATTATTCCTACTATGAAGTAAATCTGGACTGCCACTAGTAGCAAATGTCAGAGTGGCACTTACTATCCTTGTCAAGAAACACACCACAGAGCAGTAAAGAGACATGTAGTAGTTATTTTTATTAAGAAGACAAAATTAGAGTCCTCTGTAAAGGTAATTCATAGTAATGAAAGATCAGTAATTCAAAGCCTGGAAAAGCCTAATCCAGATCCAGGTGGACGGAAAGATACAAATGAATATATATATATATTTATATACATATATAATAAAGATACAGAGAATGTAGCAATGAAGGTATCATTTATATCTCTTCTTTCACAAAAATCCCCATGGAAGTCAGTTATAATATGCAGTTTGGTACTTGTGACACATCATTTATTAATAATTCAGGATTAAATGGTAAGGAAATCACAGAAATTATCTCATGTGATTTTCTCTAGAACAGATTTTAAAGCTAGTCACAACAAAATAAAAGGGAACAGTCTAACTGAAGACTTAACATGATTAAGATGTATTAGACATAATAAATGGGCTATTTTTCCACAAGGAAAGAGCCAGTCTAGAACGTGCAAAGATTCCCTCCTTCAGTATTTTTCCTTCTTCCAATATCAAATCTATTTTTCAATAGATTTACATTTCAGGCCCATCTGGCAAGACATAGGCATGGCAGAATCTGTAATCTAAGAATAATTTCCACTGAAATAGATGGAACAGTTTGTTAACAATGTTAATCTGCTGTCCCTATTTAACTTCTCTTTGATGTTGAGACTTTAGTGTTGATAAATAAAACCTAAGGAGCTTTTGACTTCCACATGCCACTTGTCCAGAGTTCCATATTGTCAGTATAGTCCATGGGTACTTCCAGGGGGTGACTTTTAATGTTTCCCTTCACCCATCCATCTCCTTTTCCTAAGTCATCATGGACTGGTTTGCTGAGCTGAAAGGATGATGAAGTATTTTTCACTTTCTTCAGTGATTATGGAAGACCCATAGGCCAAGGCTCCCAAGCCTCATCACAGAGACTCCAGGTTTTGACCACTGCCTGGTATCTACATCAGGACTCATAGAGCCAACGATACCAACCACAGACTAGTGAAGGCACACAGCAGTTACTAAAGCAGTTTGATGTTGCCCTTCCCAGCATAAAATAGAAAATTCCAAAACATTTAAGAAAGGGTAAGGAAAAAAAAGAACAAAAATGCAAGGGTGAAAAGCTGCCAATATCTCAAGTCTTTAACAGAAAGATGTAATTTGAAACAATCTGTTTGGAAACTTAAAAAGTATCTGTAAAACATTCATGTGCTAATACCACTATTTTTATTCCTAAAATTATGATTACACAGAAGCAGGAAGCAAAGAGAATTTCTTCCCAATGAAAAAGAAAAATACAAACCAAAACCCAACATTGATTGTCATTCTGTGTGTTTGTAGTTGAGTTTCATCTTCATTTCTTCATCCTTCACTTTCTCTTTTAGAACAAAACAATAAAAGGAAATCTTATACTCATTTATATGTCCAAGTCAGATTCTTTGACAGTGAATCCGTATTAAAAGGTCATTTGTGTACTCTTGTCTTTGAAATATAGACAATTGTTGATCAAAATATATAGAAATAGTTCTTTGTAAAGCACCAGCCAATATTTCCCCCAGTGACTTCTGGATCACTCACTCTTTCTGCTTTTATGAAAGCAGGACCATGAAGACTAATGAGCCACTGATACTTGAATAATAGAGCCTGATGGGACAGAATCAATGGAAGCTTAATCCTTATTGGTTCCTACTGCATTTGCTGCCTGAAGCAGCCTGAAAACAGCCTTGAAGCAGCTGCAGATCTTATGAATTTTTGAACTGAACTGAGTAACCTTCTTCATCTCTGTTGAGAATTCAAATTTCCACTAAGTAGCCGGAGTTGTTACTTTCCCTGTACCTTAATGTTCAAAAGAATAAAAAAAATAATTCAAGGCTTGAATTAGTCCCCAACAACTTGATTCAAAATAAAAGACTTGTAAGTCTGTGGATCTGTACTCAGAATTTTAGAACACATATATTGTACTAGTGTAAGGAAGAATCAGACAAAAAAAAGCTTTTGTAGAATGAAGAAAGAGTTGCAGTTTCCAAAATACAGTGAGAGTTTTCTGGTTTTTGTCAAAAGAAAGAAGGTCTTGTGAAGAAAACTAGCATAATTTTGTGAAGTGGTTCATGTAGGTTTTGTTTCCTAAGCAGAAATACATTTTTTTCAATAGTGAAGTCTTAAAATTTTAATGCATAAAACATCTTTATTATCTTCTTCATTTCAGGCAATTAGTTAAATATGTCCCTCTTTTGTTGTTTGGTTTTGGTTTTGTTTTTTTTTTTTTTTTTGTCTATTCTTTAGTACAGACCAAGGTAGTATAGGTGTCTAAAAATCACAGCATAATGATGGGAAATGCTTTAGGATTTCAGGAATTGAATAAAAGTCTGGAAATGGTCCTGCTTATAAAATTTTTGAAAATGTTCTCGGTTTGATAAGATATTATCTTAAACCTACCTTGAAAGGAGAAAGCATAGAGAAATCTCCATCTTTTTTGTTTGTTTTAAATGCTGAATATGACATAAGGAGCTCTGTGATCCTATGTGCTCTGGGATCAGCTCCATGTCTCTTTTAGGGTGAATATATGGGCTTTCTTTCAAGGAATCATTACTCAGTATAAATATTTATTTTTTTTTTTAAATGTCACCTTTCGAATAATCTTCATTTTCATTAAATGCTGCCTCTAGGTCTCTTGTCCTAGTTATATTAACCAGGTATTCACATTGTAAAGCCATCAGTTGTGCTATTTGAAAGCACTTTGCAAACTTCCCCTAATTGCTTTTCTAAATGTCACACCTTTCTGCAGAGTATCTTTTTACCTAAAGCAAATACTTCATTTTGATCAGTCATGCTCTACTCACTGAAAAATTCAGTGAGCTTATGGCTGTTGGACATAAATGTGAAAATAGTGTTGTCCTGATTTCTTGCTGAGTGTTGTTGAGATGTGTTAGAGTATGCCCTTTATTCTTTAAACCAACTGGAAGGCTGGTGTTTGCTTACAGAAGCATTTGAATATCACTGTGTTTTGAACCTCTGAATGCTAACTAATTCATTACAAGCCTGTAAAGTAGCAATTAAGTCATTCTAGCATCTGCAAAATGTTCTCTCTTCCTTATCCCTGGCATTTCAGTTCAAGAAGGGCACATCACCTTTTCAGTTTCAGATCACACAGTAGAATCTGGAAGATATTTATCCATTTGGAACGTCGTACATACAGAGAAGTTATCTTTTTGCTCAACAAGCCACAATTATTAATAAACCAAGACAATCCATCTGTCTTGATTACATTTATGCTTTTGGCTGGTTCTTTATTTACCTGCTTCTTACTGAAGGAAGCAGTGAATGATTTTCACACCGTAGCCTAGTGAAACTTCATACTGTCTAGTGAAACAGCCAGGAGACTTCTACAATCAAATCATTCAGACTCGATTTGTGCAGCACCTAGAGCAAAGCCCACACAAGTTCACAGCTTCTGTCCTGGCCTGTGGCTGTAAGGCAGCATCTACAGCAGCCATCTGTTTCTCTTAGACACTGATGGAAAGGGGAAATAAACTGACACAGAAAGAGGATTTGGGATGATCCTTGGTGTATTTTGATACTGAGACAGTGAGATGTGTAATTTCTCATTGAATTTGCACTGCTCACTTAGTTAATTTATGCTTTCCTTCAATTTAATAGAAATTCCATTTAAAGACAGAGTAGATCTTGAAATGGCCTCCTGCAATTCATACAAAATACATTTTCTTCTAAGCATCTATGCACAATAATTTGCTATACAATCTCTGATCAATGTAAGACACTATTTCAGAGCAATAGGAATTCATTGGTATTTCATCAAATTCAAAACTTTTAGTTTTTCCATTCCTATATGAAAATAATGTCAAAATCATACACTACTGTTTTATATTTTTAATTACTAATTTGCTTGTGATGCTTTTCAGCATCAATGAAATTACAGTTAAGACAGGAACCACTAAGCTAGTGAGTTCACTTTCATAACAAAGATGACTGGTATTATCAGAAATACTGTTCGTTATCTACAATTGCTGCTTAAAAATATCATAGGAAATAGAATTTGGAAGATAAAAAAAAATGCAGTCCTAAATATAGTAAGAGGAAATTTGATAGTTTCTATAGATTCAAAAAATGGAAACATTTTTCTGTGAATATTAGGAAGATTATTGCAATTTTTTTTATTTTTATGTTTATTTTGTTGCTATTATTTATCTGACATTTTAAAATGAAAACTGAGCCAATATCCTGAAGATATTTAAGTGAGAAATTTCAAACAATTCAAGATATTTTTGTCAGCAGGTTTTCAAAAGGAAATATCACCAAACCCAGCACACATAAACTTTTGTGTTCCAGTGAACCTGAAGAATTTAATTGCAAGTTTTACTTCACTTTTGTTTTACCACATTTTACTTAAATAATTATTAAATTATGTTATCCATATTTTGTTCTGTAGTAATACTCTGAAAAGTGAATGCTTAAACTTAAGACATGATTGTAAAAATTGTGAAAATGTATTATATTACTCTCTGTCTTAGTATCAATGGAAAAACAATTTATTACCATTGTCATACCAAATATATATTTCACCAGATTCATTTATATTGCTTTTTCCACTGAACTATTCTGTGTGAAATGTGTACCAATACTTGCCTTTCTACCAATATATATACACATATATTCATATTAAGTACAATTTTACATGTCTTTTTCCTACTCTAACATTCTAACTATGTACAACGTGTTGTACTTTTGTATTCTGAGATAATTGGTATTAAGGCTTTCTTTTCTGTAGTAGCTTGGGTTCCTTAACTCATCCATGCAATATTTTTACATGTTTCTTCCAGAAAGTTTGATGAGGCGGCACTTTTTACCATTGTGAATTTTCCAGTTATATGGTTTATAAATATTCATGTATCTCTTGTTTTGTATGCTTTTTCACAATAGTCTGAAATGCAAACATTCCATTATATAGCTTTGTGAGTCATGTTTCTTTGTCTTACCTACACTATTTGCTGATTTTGATTTTTGCTGCACTTTGTGTTTCTGTTAAATTATTTTTTTTCCTGGCTGTCTGATGGCTTATACAGGTATCACATTTTATTGGAGTGGTTTTCAGGTTATTGGTTTGAAAGATGTATGGGATTTTCTCATAAATGTCTGTCCTTTCCGAAGTCTCTCATACTTTCCTCTTTATTGCAATTCTGGCTGTGTCCCCAGACCATACATTTTGAAGATAACTCTGAAACTCTTCAGGTTTTTTGTTTGTTTCTTTGTTTGTTTGTTTGTTTGTTAAGGCAAAACTTATTACTCTTCTCTCTTCATTTATTCCTTTTTTACATTTTCTCTGGAAAATCACTTCACTCACAAATTGTCACAGATCTGAAAGGAAAACAAACTAGTACTTGTGCAGTATTTTAAGAAGGTCTGTAGGGATATCCAGGGGAAACCCCCCCCCCCCCACAGTGGTTTTATTCATATACTTAATAATTGGTTTCAATTCAGGTGTAATTTTTATGTATCTTGAGGAACTTTTTAAAATAAATTACACAACTCCTGAGCAGTTATTTTCCTTCACCTCAGTGTAAAATTCAGTCAAATGCTTGAGGGGGCAGTTCAGTGTTAGCAATATTTTATAATAGTTTTATATCTCGTATTTGGATCTTCTATTTAAAGATAAGTGAAATCCTAGTACCAAAAGATTATGAACAGGATCATGAAATGGTAACTTTATTCTATGTAACAGCAATATTCTACTGACACACATAGCTGAATTTATGACACAAGGGCAAAAATGGCTTTGGATCATAAATTATTAGTGGGGGTTTGTAGCACCTTTTCTACCATATGAGTCACTGGCTCAATGCAGTCACCAGAAGTCAGTAAGTTTGATTTTGTGAAAATATTTTTCTGAAAATACAATTAAGACCAGAATTCTCTAAATGTCAGAGGTGGGAGGGATATAGGTTCCTTGCATGAATGTAATTTTGCAGATGATGATTTAAGTTATCAAAATGTAACTAATTATTTGGAGAGAAGTAACAAAGAGAAGGGACAGAGAACATAACTGTTGCAACATTTTTGCTAGTGAGAAGCATCTGAGGGCCCTTCAGATCCTTATGTATCTAAAATTCTTTCAGGTAGCTCCACCCTCTTATCAATTGGTTCCTGAAATGCAGGAGCATAAAAAGAGACTTGCCATGCAGAGCTTCTGTCAGTCACCTTTCTAGCAGACAACACAGTGAGAAAGAAAATGAAATTATGAAGGGATCACTCACACAGAGGTAAGGTCCAAATTAGTATGAGTTTTTGTACAATAACTTGTATAAATGCAGGTATCTTTATATTCACATTGATTTTAATAGTTCTATATGAAACAGTCTACCACAAAAATAAAATCTCCAAAGAACTCAGATGCTAACAAATCAAGAATGAATTTAGCATTATGTAAGATTCATAGCTTATAGATGAAAAAATAGTGCACAAACAAAAAAGTTATGCTGTTATGACTTTAAAGTTTGAGAGTTTCAACAATAGATAATGTGACATGAAGTCCCATGTCACTTCTTTATATGGGCTTTTTCAAAAGTTTTGTGTTATATTATATGATGAAAGTATATTTAGTATTTTTATTTGGTCTTACAAAATGAACAAATGCTTTGATATACTACAAGAGGATGATTTTTATTTGCTTTTTTCATATAATTATAATTTATTTTTTCAAACTGACAGCAGAACCAGAAAAGATTTTTATTTATGTATTGAAATAAATTCTTGAAACCAAGTCTACTTAAATCTCTATTTTTAAGAAAAAAAGTCCTGAAACTTTGGATTTTGCATTATAAAGGGAAATTATTTCAAAAATTGAAACCAAAGGAGGAATGCATGCCTTTTTAATTGTTATTTTAGTTTTTTGTTTCTTTGTTTAATAGCAGTTTCATAGTTCTACGCTCAAGAAACCTAACAAAGGCTTGGATGGATGTGAAATAATTTTATGACAAAAATTTTTAAGATTTAGACACTAGTAATTGTGATGTCTACCGTTTATTAGACCAAGAGCCAAAAAGATCAAAGAGATCAAAGTGAAATATCTGCATTAAGGCACTTTTACTAAAAATTTTTCCCACCTTCCTCCTTCCTATCCCTCATATCTGGGTGAAAAGATTGTGATTACATAAGTATATCTGCATAGCTACACATGTGAAAATGCACACACACATACACATTGCTCACCTGGCCAGAGCATGGTGCTAACAACACCAGCACTGTGGGTTCAAACCCTGTATGGGCCATTCACTTAAGAGTTGGACCTAATGATCCTTGTGGGTCCCTTCCAACTGAGAATATTCTGTGTGTTATTCTATGCGTGATTTTCCTGCTGTGAGAGTCTGGAATGTTACTGGTCAATGACTCAAAGCAGCCATTTGCAGAGTTGGCAGGATGCTTTGCTAGGGTTTGTACCACTTTCCCTTTCCCCCAAAACCAAAGGGGAGGAGGAGAATTTTTGGATGTGTAGTGCTAAAACCTCTGACCCATCAAAGACAGAGAGGATGAACACCCACTACCAGAGGCTATGGTCTGGGGTTTGAGCCAGATGAGGGAGAAGGCCAATAAGAAGCAGATCCTAGGGACATGGGGCAGCCTTTTCTATCATGCTAACGTCCTCCCTTACACAAGAGCTCAGTGTAAACCTCTCCCCATCCCTGGGGAAGGCCACATTCATAAGGGGCATTCATATTCACATGTAAGCCTGAGGGTATTTGTCCCTTTGATGGGTCAACTATACTGACATGAGTCTTAGAAGGTGTCATAAACCACCAAATACCCCCAAAGCACCCCCAGAGTAATTTCTGGGGCCTTCCACCAAAGGACTGTGCATGATCCACAGTGCTGTATCAGACACTGCAATATTCCCCCTCCTGGGGAGGTGCCTGGGTGTCCCCACCTGTACTGGAACACAAATTAACTGATTGCAGCTTGTGTATCCTGGGCTTCCCCCACATCAGACAGATTAAGAATGCAGCCATCACTTTGGCCAACAGACATCTAAATTAGAACAAATCAAGTCTTGTCACTGGATCCACAAGTGGTGAACTCTCTCTACTCTTATCCTTTCTTTATTTTCTTTTTATATCTTCTTGAGTGATATTTTAGTGTTTTTATACTGATGTATTACTATAGATAATAACCAAAATATATACATACCTGTATTACATGGCAACCAAGTTGTTTAAAATGAACCCTACACACACACACACACACACACACACACACACACACACACACACACATCTATATATATATATTTATAAACATCAATTATTCAGTGTCATTTCCCTCTAACTCACCCCAAAGGATTTATTTACAGGAACCTGAATAACCCTTCTGTTCAGGGGTAGGTCATAACACCTACGTTCTGATTCTGAGATTAAATTATAGTAAAGGAACTGAGCAACACTGTTACAGTAAAGCAAGCCCTGGTTACAGGTAGTCTAAAACATCAGTTACAAATATGAATTATTCCATTAGTCTATATGAGGTACTAGCATCCAGAAGGGTTGACCCCTGAATAAATCGTAGCTACCTTTGTATGATTTTCTCTATAGAGACAGTACAATAAAAAACCCAAACCCACCAAACAATGAAGGAAACAAATCTATTAGAAAATCCAAAAAGTTTGTATTGAAGATGTTTTTAAACAGTAGAGTAGGGATTTTTTGGCTGTAGCACAGAAAGTTTGCAAACATACAAATGACATTTTCTTTATAATAATTATCATCTCTTCCCTGACAGAACTCTTTTTCTTTCTACCCAGTTTCTGACAGTAAAAGTAATCTGGACTGAATTAATACAATTTGAACTTAATCTGGACAAAATAATATATTGAAGAGTAACAACTGGAGGAACATCCACATGCAGAAAAACTGAGTTTTCTATTACACCTATGTTAAAGTCTGGTAAATTATAGTTAGTCTAACTATAAGATGTAAGATATCAGATTTATCTATTCTGAAGGCTGATTAATCTGTTAGCAGTCTTAAATTATGCCTGCACTGGCAAATAGCATGGATCAATAAATCTGTAGACAATCATCTGATGCAAAATACCTGATTCACATGCTGTGCATATGTCAAGACTTGTGAAACTTTTTTCTTTTCCTGAAGTGCTTTGAACTACTCCTAGTGTGGTCCCATGGCCTAGATGCCCATTTGAGATGGAATTACATTTGGCAGTCCCGAAGTTAATTTTACACCTTAGTTTCACTCTGAAGGTATCTTATTCATATACCTTAAGACTATGCCAGTATGTCAACAACAGCAGACAAAAGGAAAAATAAAAATGAGAACCAGAACTCTCCCAAACCCATCTGAGACACTAATACAAGCAGATCCTGAGAGCTTAATAAAGCTTGCCAGAATTGCTCCATCCTTGTCTTGTGCCAGTGGCAATCTTTGGCTAGACAACAAGATATTGTCACTCTAATGCATGGTAGTGCCTCTCTGCAATCCAAATTATAGATGACTGGGCCATAATTTGTGTGTGGTAAACTGAAAACTCCAGGTAATTTTTTCTGTCAAGAAATATAATTCAATACAGAAATATTCAAACCACTTATTTCTGGACAGTGTGCTCCACATGGGGTTTAACTGTTTTTTAGTAGAAAGTTATACACCTTATTATTCTATACATATTGAGGTCCTATATCAATCCTACATTTAATTCACAACTTTTGCCTACAGCTAGGTTTTATCCTTTAGTGTTACTGTTTGGTTTGGTCCTGAGTATTACAAGCTAACTGAGCAAAACTAAAGTAGTATTGTCAGGCTATTTCTAACTGGTTTCATTTGAACCTTTCTATCATGGGGCTGAAATTCGAAAAAAAAAAAAAACTAAACAAAAGAAACTAAACAAACAAAAAAAACTAAAAGAGAGCTCTATCTTTGATCATTCTTTCAAATTCTGCAATACAAATTATGTCTTGCTGTCAGAGTAGCTAGGTCACGTTCCTCATATCTTCTCAGCTTTAATGAAGAAAAGGTAAATAATTCCAAAGGGCAGGGCAAAAATACAAAGGCTTACAAGAACTAATTTGGTCCAAGAGGGACAAATACCTAATTTTCATAAGAAGATGAAGACACATAACAGCAGCACTCCCAGGCCACAATGTTGCACTATGAAAGGAGAATCTAACTGGGATACATTTTAGAAGAGATGCTTGTCATACCTAGATCACAGACTGAAAATACACATTACCTTCCCCAAGACTAACTTCAGAACAAATATTCAGAAAATGCAATTTCTTTTCACCAGAAGTTTACCAAAATTAAATACAGCAAGTTAACAATCAGAATATAAACATCTATCTATACAAGTATGTATTTGCACAAATTATCGACATATTTCATGCCAATAGTGAATTAACAAGTTCATTATGGAGGGAGCTCCTTATCAGTACTCTCACCTTTAAATCCAAATGAAGACCTTGCCTGATTGTATATGAGTTGCAGTGGATTGTAATTCTTCTCTTCCTAATTAAACTGATTTTCTAATTTCATTTGATATGCAAAGATTTGCATCATCCTCTGCAGGCCCCTGGTTTATTACTGATCTCCTAGCATAGAAAAAGAGCCAATACAAGAAATGAAGGGGAAAATGACTGCTACATCAAATTAGAATGCTGTCTTTTCAAGCAACTTAACTGCAATATTTATGTAAAGACATCAGTCTCTGAATATCATAATTCCATAGTGCAAAAATATTTTAGAATTCTGTAAATATGAATCTAATAAGACCAAGACTGATCTACCTTTATTGAATATTAACCCAACAACAACACCTGCCCCAACACTCACTTTTTATGAAGGATTATTTATGCTCCTTCACAACAAAAATACAGAGTAGTCATTATTCTTTATCTGAAAGACATTGGGGGCAATGTCCTATGTTTATCAGATGTCCTACTAAGCCTTGATTGCAATTTGTTAATTCTAATATGCTACTCGCATACCAGAGTCTTATAAACTTTACCACTTGCATTAGTGTCCAGGAAACTCTGTTGTCTGTGAAGGAGGAAAATAGGAATAAAAAGATACTGCACCTGCAAAGTGACACTGCAATTGGAAAGCAATTCTGCAGGCTATGTAAATTAGCATTATGTTTATCACGGTAATGAGAGAGGAAAGTCAAAACAAGACAGGACTCAAAGTAGGCTTTTAGGAGGAAGCTTCTGATTCCCAGATGGGTTTCTGCCAGTTTTTGGGCTCACTAGTTTGGCCATGTCACTGTGTGGTGTCATCAAAGAGGGCATGGAAATAGACATGTCTTAAATGCATATAGTTAGGAAATTATAATCTCATGCAGCCATTATTGAACATAAGCTTTCAAACAATGATCTGAAACATCTACTCTTACAAAACACTTTTGTGAGCAAGACTTCCCACAGTGTAATGCCTCAGGATCCCTCTGATGCAGAAAAGAACTTCTGTGTTCCAAATAAGTCACTGGAAGCCTCTTTAGAGTGGAATAAGGACAAATTTGCAAAGTGCAACACCTGAGGACCTGACCTCTACATTATATGTGTTTTGCAGTTACAGTACCTATCCAGTAGTCAAGCTACTTAAATGAAGCCAATGAGCAGGTTTAAGGCATTAAGTGCACCTTGCATCTTCTAGGTTTTGTTTAATCTCGAAGCAAAAAAAAATTACAAGCCCAAAGACTTTTTGGTGAAATTAACTGAAATAGCATGTGGGAGTGGAAAATTTCTTTCAGAAAATCAGTTTTGATATGAATGAAAGTATGCCAAAAAATTCATCTGAATTTCTGTTTACTAGAAAAAACAAATTACTTCCAAATGAATAAAAAGGAGATGCAAAAAGAAAAATTCAATCATTCACATACAGCAATTGTTCCTTTAAAAAAAAAAAAACATAAGGCGTTGTGATTGATCAATGGAAAACAGCTCAGATGAGCTGGGAAAGATCAATGTGCTTGGAAGATAAGGGAAGAATGTAGGGAATGTCTGACTGTTGCAAAGAAAGCTGAACCTCAATATTACTGGGAACAGTGGGTGGCCTTTGTTTTAGATAAATGGCAATATCAGAAGATCAAGTGTTTTTATCAGCTGAGTATACCAACTGGTTGTGTAAGCAGCCTTCCTGGGGCTAACTAATAGAGATTGTTGCCTTCTTGAGTTGGCAAGACCAGCCTGGTGAAAGTGTAAGTGTGGCTTAGCTCAAGGATATAAAAACTGAAGAATAACTAACATAAACTTCAAGAGGTCAATGGACTTAAGCTGGCTGCGGCCTATTCTTTCTCTCTAGTGACTGGTAATGCCCAGCATCAGGATGATGAGCATACAAAGAGATAAGTTATGGGAAGGAGATTTGTGCTGTGATTCAACTGTATGATACAACTGCTGTGTGCTCTCAGTACACTGCTTGTGTGCATTTCTTAATGAAAAAAGATACCGTGTATTGGCAGAAAATTTAGTATTACAGGTAAAACCCTCTTCATGCAGAGAAGGGCTTCTCTGAAAGAAGCTGGAGAGAGCGCACTGGACTCTGATAGAAGAACACACTTTACAAGGTGTTATTTCTTTCATTCAGCTGAGTATGTTTGGATTTTATCAGGAAATCTTCAGTAAGCCTAAGGCAGAGATAGCCATTTCTATTCTGTTTTGAACATGTTATGAATTTCTCTTGTAGCGTTACCCTCAGTTGTATCATTTGCATATCTAAAATAATTGCAGCTTGGATTTAAATTTAAAAGGTACTTTTAAAGAGGACAATTATACACACATATTGCTGCTGTACTGTATTATCATCATCAAAGAAAGAATTCATTTACATCAACAGCGTGAAAGTCAAACAGGCAGTCATAGGAACAGTATAATGAATAAAAAGAAAACCACCTCAGCTCTTAATAGGAATAAAGCTTTGTCACATGAATAGCTTCACTAATTCCAATATGATTTCATTTTATTCATTAAATATCATCGGGATGAAAATTTTCAATAGTTACAGTGTGTGATATCTAAAATTACAGCTTGTGGATTCTATAAACTATTTTTTCTCCAAATGCATTTGACTTTTAAAGTGAAATCAAAGTAATAAAGTAATTAATTACATGATTCTGCTTCTGCTCTGGTTAATTACATATATACATTGATCAAATCACTCTTGATGATTTTTTTTTTTGTTAAAAACTCTTCAAAATGACTAGTAGCAAACTTACTGTGGAAATGTTCCTATCAGTTATTATGGGGCATTAAATTAATATTCTAATATATTTATATAAGATACAGAAGAGATTTTATAAATTATCACACTGTGAAGGACAATAGGTCATCTGTTTTATTTTTCCTGATTCAGGGAATGGCAATAAGGCAAGAACATGAGAATATGGCAAGTGCAGAATTATCCTTACACTGTTATATTTTTCACAGCTACAGGCCACAAGGAATTTCAGAACTAGATACTGCATTTAGAATGCTGCATTTAACAGGCACTGATAGCTACTTGTCTTATCTATTTGGAAGTTATTTATACCTACATTTATAAGTTGTGTGGAAAAATAGTTATTTTTCTTGTAGCTTGCTAACTGATAATTTCACTGAGTGGATTTCTTGTGATCAGTCATTCTCTATTTATCACCTTAACATCATTAATGTCTGTGTGGTCTCATTCTTTTGGACCCTCATCTATTACTTTTACCGTCTGATGAATTCTCTTCCATTAGTGCTTCCTGATTCCATCCTGAAACTTTTTTGTTGCTTTTCCATGTTCTGTTCTGCTGTATCTGAGTATCTGTTCTGTATGTCAATGCTCCAAGCCATTTTCTATGGTGTGTGGTGAATCCATATCTAATTAAGAGAGAGTGCATGGCAGAGCAACAGGCTAATGAACTCCTGTAAGGGCTTCCTCTGAGCAAATCTTCAGTTGTTTAGCATTAGTGTCACAATGTGGGAGACTGAACATAAAGTCTATTAAAGTTTATATGTCAAACACACCAAAAAACAAGCAAAAAAAACTTTCCATATGATAGGCACTAAAAATGTAATTAACACAAAATATAAGTCTTAAAATTTATCTGTCACTGACAGACAAGTTGCCTATCACCACTGAAAAGTCCATCCACACTCTGTGGACACCATCAGAATACATTTGATTGGAAGTATAGATTTTTACCGTGGATCCTGGTATTTTATACGTCCTCTGTTTCTTTATAACTACATCTGATTTAAAAAGTCGCTCTGCTGTGAAAAAAGTCCTTACTAGTAGAAATTTTTCAGGTGCTTGTTCATCACAATTGTACTCTTAATGGTTTCAATTTTGAAACAACACAACATCTGTCATTTAAAAAAACTTTCCTGAAGATTCTCAAATGTGACAAACTTTCACTTGATTTTTAGGAATGAGGAACATTAACACAAGTGCTTGTGTGTTTTGCTGAAAAAAGGCATGATTCAAATTTGTTCAAAAATATTTGGCAAGGTGTTTGAAACAATTATTGTTATTTTATCTGTTTTGCATTTAAAATATTTAATTATTTAAATATGCAAATTAATAGTTCTGTTACGTCATATTTAAGTTGCCTTAAAATTCTGTGATGAATTAATGTAATTTGTCTTGCAGAAGGTAAGAAATTCTTCTAACCATAACAATGTTTCTCATACCATAACTTCAGAAAAAAAAAAAGCATAAGCGTAGATACATGTGCTTCTACTCGCTCCATTTAGTGGAGCATTCAACAATTTCTGGTTAATGCAGTTCAGATGACTGAACTCATTAATATGGATGGTATCCTCTTTGTAGCTAAATTCCTAATCAGAATGGTATGGAAACTGTATTATTATTTGGTTTGGTTATTTGTTCTGTTGGTTTGTTTTCTTTCTTATTTTTAATTACAAAATAAAATTCATCTCTTTTCATAATTGATATGAAATATAAGGTCTTGATTATCTTTTACAGAAATACAGATAGATTTTCTTGTAAAATCTAGTTCAAAGTGCTTTCAGTGTATCCTGAGGAAGAATGGATTACAAATAATGAGTTTATAATAATCATCCGTGTATTTCAATATGATGATATAAAGGCTACTTATAATCCAGAGGGCTAAAAGTCTTAAACAAAGGCAAAAATATGCAAGTGATGCCTACCTAGAACAGAGGCTAGACAGTGTTAGAGGAATAAAGTAGGTATTTATTAAAATGCCTTCAAAGGATACACCTTGGGCAGTACGACAGCCTGGCTGAGGCTGCACCCAAGGTGGATGACGGATCACACATTTTCACACTTTTGTAAGTTTTAGCCCACTTACATATTGGGGTTAATTGTCCAATTACAACGTCAGGTTATGAAGACCCATCCTCCCAGATTGCTCTCCTCAATTTGGTGTTGTTTAAACTTTTTGGGCTGAAGCTGCAATGGTGTCCTTGGTACCCAGGGTAGGATAGGATAGTTAAGTCTAAACTGTGAAGAGAACTTCCTAACACTTTATATGAAGTTCAGAGTTATATACTAATGCACTACAGAATCTGGAAAATACGAAAGCTAAAACTTAAGGCATCAGAGGATGTGTGAAACTTTCTTGATTTTTATAATGAAGTCAATGAGAATTTCATTTAGACAAGGCATGTCCCATTTGCTTACACTAATATGTAAAGACATGGACTAAATCTTACCTTGTTATGAAATGTTTCACAGAATCACAGAATCACAAAATCACTTTGTTGGAAGACGCGTTTAAGATCATTGAGTCCAACCCATGCCCTAACGCCTCAACTAAACCATGGCACTGAGAGCTACATCCAATATTTTATAACACATTCAGGGAAGGTGACTCTACCACCTCTCGGGGGAGACAATTCCAGTACTTTATCACTCTTTCTGTAAAAACCTTATTCCTAATATCCAACCTAAATTTTCCTTGGTGCAGCTTAAGACTGTATCTTCCTGTTCTGTCAGTTGCTGCCTGCTGAAATAGACTGATCCCCACCTGACTACAAACACCTCAGGAAGTTGTAGAGAGTGATAAGGTCACCTCTGAGTCTTTTCTCAGAGGCTTTTCTCAAGGCTAAACAACCCCAGCTCCTTCAGTCATTCCTCACAGGGTTTGTGTTCCAAGCTCCTCCTCAGCCTTGTTCCCTTCTCTGGACATACTCAAATGTCTCAATGTCCTTCCTAAACTGAAGGGACAGAACTGAACACAGCACTCAAGGTGTGACCTCACCAGTGCCAATGACCTCCCTGCTCCTGCTGGCCACGCCATTCCTGATCCAGGCCAGGATGCCATTGGCCTTCTTGGCCACCAGGGCACACTGCTGGCTCATGTTCAGTCAAGCTGTCAACCAGTGTCCTCAGGTCCCTTTCTGCCTGGGCACTGTCCAGCCACACCATGCCCAGCCTGTAACATTGCAGGGAGTTATTGCGGCCAAAATGTAGGACTTGGCACTTGGATTTATTAAACTTTATCCTATTGAACTCTGCCCATCCATCCAATCATTCCAGGTCTTTCTGCAGAGCCCTCCTCCCTTCCAACAGATCAACACACACTCCCAGCTTAGTGTCAGCTACAAATTTACTAATGAAAGACTCAATACCTTCATCCACGTCATCAATAAAAATATTGAACAGGACTGGTCCCAGCACAGACCCCTGAGGAACAGCACTGGTGACTGATCCCCAGCTGGATGCAGCACTGTTCACCATCACTCTCTGTTCCCGGCCATCCAACCAGTTCTTAACCCAGCAAAGAGTGCTCCTGTCCAAGCCATGGGCTGCCAGCTTTTCCAGGAGTGTGCTGTGGGAGACAGTGTCAAAGGGCTTGATGAAGTCCAAATAGACATTTATCTGAATGTCAGTGAAGCTTATGCAGAGCCAAATTAAAATTGTGTTTTTCAACCCTACTCATATGACACAGTTGATATTTCCTTTGTTGCTGTTTGTTTTTTCCTTATTTGTTGGCTGAAGAAAAGTTGTTTGTAGCTCATATGGGAAGAATATATTTATTATGCCTTGGCTCAAAACAATTAACCTTTCTGTACAATAATGTCACAGCATATTTTTTACACAAGATTTCAGTACATTGAAATGATTTTTATTTGTCCATACAAATAAATTTGAGCATTATTTTCCACAACTAGTTGACATGAATGAACCACATCTACAATATCACAGTATCTGTATATGCGTGAAATGCAGAATATAATTGTATTAATTTATCTTTCATTTTCTTCCAACAATCGAGATTCATAATTTTCAGCACAACTTCCAGCTGTTATTTTTTGTTAGTTTCTATCTTATTACTTTTATAAAACATCAATAAATTTGTATTATCAGTGACAGAGTTAATTTTGCCACCAAGCTAAAGGCAAACTGAGTTACCTGCTATCTTTCCAATTGCAGAATATATCTATTAATTTCTGGTTTTGTTTTTTAAGTCTTCTAGTCTCTTCTGTTGACATTCTGTTTTATTGGTATTTTATCCCCAATGCCACCATATTCTTTCTTACTATATACATTACTGTATTAGTATGTATTTTTTATATCCTTCCTTCTCATGATATTGCAAAACTTAACATTAACTTTTTCTACAATTCTTATTCTTTCAATAGTTTTGGCTCCTCATGGGGAGGAGAAAGAGAAAATTGGCAGTGAAGTTGAGCCCAGGAAGAAAGGTGAAGTGGGGAGAAAGTGGTTTTAAATTTTGGTTTTAATTATCACTACCCTACTCTGATTTGATTGCTAATAAATTAAACGAATTTTCTTAAGCTGAGTCTGTTTTGCCTGTCATGGTAATCAGTGAGTGATCTCTCCCTGTCCTTCTTTGACCATTTCTGTTTTATTTTCTGTATGCTGTCCAGCTGAGGAGGGGAGTGATAAATTTGCTTTGTTGGGTACCTGGCATCCAGTACATACACTAAAAATAGAATATTTATTATAAAACTTTTTTATGAAAGTGAGAAAATTTCCATGTGCTGGCTTGAGGTGTTTTCAGATAAAGACTCTGAGTAATCTAATTCACTTAAAATACTACTTTATTTTTCTAAATTGAGATTTTTCTAAAACCTGTCACTCTTTCAGAAATATGATATTGATGATCTCTGCATCAAATAGAGCTGATAAGGTTCATTGTCCAATATGAAGCCATGTTACTAGCACTATTTTTGTAAACCTACTGTTTTTGTGAGAGAGTTTTGAAGTTTTCTTTTACAATTAAGTTTACTAGAAATGGCTTTAATTGCAGCCTCTGTCTAGAGTTTAGGTATGTAGAGATTTTAGAAGGCAAGCAAAAACTATACATATTCAGGGTATGAAACAACATTTAAACTTACATTTTACATAATGCATGTTCAGAGCAGTCACACAGAGATTTTGTAATAGATTTTTTGAAAATTTCTTTAAAAATATTTCATTTTTGCTACATTCTTCTAAGGTATACTACTAAGTCTTCAGTACTTCAAGAAAAATAGAATTCTCTAGTGAAAACAAGGATCATGTGTCCTGGTTTGAAAGACAGGTGTTTGCTAAGGAAAGCAGAAGCTTCCCTTTGGACTGAAAATAAAAAATGTGATTCTTCCGATTATTATAATTTTGGAATTAAGAGAGCTCTCAGGCAAAGATATGGGGGTAGGAATAACAGTTCTTTACTAGTATATCTAACAAGACAAACAAGAACAACAACAGCTATGAAATTACCCACAAACAGAACAGTAACTCAGTCCCAGTGTTTTTTGGCTGCAGGCACCTTTTCCCTGAGCTGCAGTTCCCGGTGCTGGGGGCGGGCGGGTCCCGCAGAGCTGCAGGAGGGCTGGGGGTGATGGCAGCGCTGTCCCAGGGGGAGAGAGAGATGGAGAGAGAGCTCTCCGCTCACGGTGTCGGTCCCGCTGCTCAGCAGAGTGCTGGATGGTGGTAGTTCACAGCGAGAAGACAGCAGGGCAGGGTCCGATAGTGGTTTCCCAACGCTGGGATGGGACAGAGAGGCAGGAGGCGGCGATCGTCCTTCTCGTCTGAACTCCGCGGAGGAAATGGGCCGAGACCCAGCCTTCCGTTTCCTCTTCTGGCTGTTTGAATCTCGCGGGGCTTGCTTCTTCCCTCCCGTCCCCTCCCCCTTGTCACCAGGGCCCAGTCAACAGGTATCTTAGCATGACAATGGGGAAAATTCCACAGAGGGAAAAAGGGAAAGAAACCAACCCCCAACATTATCCACCCCAAATTTTCCCCTACCAGCATGCCAAATCAAATTAAAATCTTAAAATTATAGACATCCATACAGTTACAGATACAGGCACAGTATTGTAGGTAGTTCACCCTAAAACAAGGTCTCCTTGGGGTATGCATCAGGTCTTTCCATTCCTTTGCATGATCCACCAGGTACAACTTGGCCCTTGAGCAAAAACCACCCCCCGAATTGGATTGTCTTTGCTGGAGGCAGGGTTCACCCAAACAGTTTTTCCTAGCATACCTCTCATGTGCACCACTGGAACCTTGTCCCCATCTGGTGTTCTCAAGGGCTCAGACTGGGCAGGGCCTGCTCGATTAGTGGAACCTCGGGTGTTCACTAACCATGTGGCCTTTGGTAGATTAATCTCCCAGTTCTTGAAAGTCCCCCCACCCAGTGCCTTCAAGGTGGTTTTAAGCAGCCCATTGCACCCTTCCACTTTCCCAGCCGCTGGTGCGTGATAAGGAATGTGGTACACCCACTCGATGCCATGTTCTCTGGCCCAGGTGCTTATGAGGCTGTTCTTGAAATGAGTCCCATTGTCTGACTCAATTCTCTCAGGGGTACCATGTCTCCAAAGGACTTGTTTTTCCAGGCCCAGGATGGTGTTGCGGGCAGTGGCATGAGGCACAGGGTAGGTCTCCAACCATCCAGTGGTGGCTTCTACCATGGTCAGCACGTAGCGCTTGCCTTGGCGTGTCTGAGGCAGTGTGATGTAGTCAATCTGCCAGGCCTCCCCATCCTTATATTTGGACCACCGCCCCCCATACCAGAGGGGCTTCACTCGCTTGGCTTGCTTGATGGCAGCACACGTCTCACAGTCATGGATAACCTGGGAAATACTGTCCATGGTGAGATCCACCCCTCGGTCTCGTGCCCACTTATAGGTAGCATCTCTGCCTTGGTGACCTGAGGCATCGTGGGCCCATCGAGCCAGGAACAACTCTCCCTTGTGTTGCCAGTCTAAGTCTATCTGTGACACCTCTATCCTTGCAGCCTGATCTACTTGCTCATTGTGTTGGTGTTCCTCATTCGCCCGACTCTTGGGGACATGGGCATCTACATGACGGACCTTTACGGGTAGCTTCTCTACCCGACTGGCAATGTCTTTCCACTCATCAGCAGCCCAAATTGGTTTTCCCCTACGTTGCCAGTCAGCTTTTTTCCATCTTTCCAGCCAGCCCCACAGAGCATTGGCTACCATCCATGAATCAGTGTAAAGGTAAAGCTTTGGCCACTTTTCTCTTTCAGCAATGTCCAGGGCCAGCTGAACAGCTTTGAGTTCAGCAAGTTGACTTGATCCACCTTCTCCTTCAGTAGCTTGTGCAACCTGTCGTGTGGGGCTCCATATGGCTGCTTTCCACTTCTGGTTCATCCCCACGATGCGACAGGAACCGTCAGTGAAAAGAGCGTAGCGAGTTTCATCTGCTGGCAGTTGGTTGTATGGCGGGGCTTCGTCAGCCTGGGTCACTTGTTCTTGCTCCTCTTCATCGGCAAGACCAAAATTTTCACCTTCTGGCCAGTTTGTAATTATTTCCAAAATCCCAGGGTGATTTGGGTTTCTGATACGGGCGCGCTGTGTGATGAGGGCAATCCACTTGCTCCATGTGGCATCGGTGGCGTGGGGGGTAGAGGGGACCTTTCCTTTAAACATCCACCCCAGCACTGGTAGTCGGGGCGCCAGGAGGAGCTGTGCTTCTGTGCCAATCACTTCTGAGGCAGCTTGAACTCCTTCATAAGCAGCCAAGATCTCCTTCTCTGTTGGGGTGTAATTGGCTTCAGACCCTCTGTAACTTCGGCTCCAGAATCCCAGAGGTCGGCCTCGGGTCTCACCAGGTACCTTCTGCCAAAGGCTCCAGGACAAGCCCTTGTTCCCAGCTGCAGAGTAGAGCACATTCTTCACCTCTGGTCCCGTCCTGACTGGGCCGAGGGCTACAGCATGAGCGATCTCCTGCTTGATCTGGGCAAAGGCTTGCTGCTGCTCAGGGCCCCAGTGGAATTCGTTCTTCTGGGTGACCAGGTAGAGAGGGCTCACGATCTGGCTGTACTCAGGAATGTGCATTCTCCAAAAGCCTATGGCACCTAGGAAAGCTTGTGTTTCCTTCTTGTTGGTTGGTGGAGACATCGCGGTGATCTTTTTGATGACCTCAGTGGGGATTTGGCGCCGCCCGTCTTGCCACTTTACTCCCAGGAACTGGATCTCTCAGGCAGGACCTTTGACTTTGCTCCTCTTGATGGCAAAACCGGCTCCCAGCAGAATCTGGATGATCTTTTCTCCTTTCTCAAATACTTCCATTGCCGTGTTCCCCAACACAATGATGTCATCAATGTATTGCACATGTTCTGGAGCTTCACCCTTTTCCAGTGCAGCCTGGATCAGTCCATGGCAGATGATGGGGCTGTGTTTCCACCCCTGGGGCAGTCGGTTCCAGGTGTACTGCACGCCCCTCCAGGTGAAAGCAAACTGAGGCCTGCACTCTGCTGCCAGAGGAATGGAGAAAAATGCATTGGCAATGTCAATGGTGGCGTACCACTTTGCTGCCTTGGACTCCAGCTCGTACTGGAGTTCCAGCATGTCCGGCACGGCAGCGCTCAGCGGTGGAGTCACTTCATTCAATGCACGATAGTCCACAGTCAATCTCCATTCTCCGTCAGACTTGCGCACAGGCCAGATGGGGCTGTTGAAGGGTGAGTGGGTTCTGCTGACCACCCCTTGGCCCTCCAGCTCACGGATCATCTTGTGGATGGGGATCACGGCATCTCGATTTGTCCTGTACTGCCGGTGGTGCACTGTGGAGGTGGCAATTGGCACTTGCTGCTCCTTCACCTTCAGGAGTCCCACTGCAGATGGGCTCTCTGACAGTCCAAGCAAGGTGTTCAATTGCTTAATGTTTTCTGCCTCTACAGCAGCTATTCCAAAAGCCCACCTGAGTCCCTTTGGCTCTTTGTAATAGCCATTCCTCAGGAAGTCTATGCCTAGAATACACGGTGCCTCTAGGCCAGTCACAATTGGATGCTTCTGCCACTCCTTCCCAGTCAGGCTCACCTCAGCCTCCAGCAAAGTCAATTCCTGTGATCCCCCTGTCACCCCAGCAATAGAAACAGGCTCTTCCCCCACATGTACTGATGGTATTAGGGTGACCTGTGAACCAGTGTCAAGTAATGCCCTATGTTTTTGTGGCTCTGATGTGCCAGGCCATGGGATCCACACCGTCCAAAAGACCCGGTTTTCCCGTGCCTCTCCCTGGCTAGAGGCAGGGCCCCTCTAGCACTGGTTATTATTTCCTTCCTGGGCATACATGTTGGAGGTTCCCTCAAGGGGATCTGACAAATCATCCTCCTTTTTGTAGTACCCTGCATCTTGGTTATGGGAAGTTGAGGCTACCTTCACTTTAGTGGAGCTCCCTTGGTTAGTGCTTCCCTCCCTGAGTTGACGCACCCGTGCTGCCAGGGCAGAAGTGGGTTTCCCATCCCACCTCCTCATGTCTTCCCCATGGTCACGCAGAAAGAACCACAGGTCAGCTCGTGGGGTGTATCCTCTCTCCCTAGCTGGGGGATGTTGGGCTCTAACTCTGGGATCTGTGACTCGCACTGGTGCTGCATTGGCCTTCCTCATCTCCTCCCTCACCCCTCTTATCTCCTCCTTGAACTCCTCTCTGAGTTCCCTAATCATGGCAGAGACCTGAGCCTGCATTGGGCCATTCATTATACTCTCAAAATTTCTGAGCTTATCGGCAACAGAACCCACTGTCTCGTGGTTGGTGTCAGCATTAATGGCTGCAATGAATGTGGTGTATTGAGATGGCCCCAGGCGTGCCAGATTCCACAACATCTGCCCTGTGCACCTGACCTTGTCGGGGTCATTGTCATGTTGTCCACCCCTCCCAAAGAGTACTTCCAGTATTGCTACTTCTCTCAGCTGTTGGATCCCCTCCTCAGCGGTTTTCCAGCGCATTCTATGGTGGTGCTCCTGCATTCTCTCTCTATGGACAAACCTCTCTCTTACACTCATTAAAAGCCGCTCCCAGAGGGAAAGGGGGCCTCGTTCCCTTACGAATATGTGATCCACACCTGAGTCCTGGGTCAGGGGTCCCAAATTCCTTGCCTCAGTACCATCCAGCTGCACACCTGTACCCATAAGGTCCCAGACCCGCAGTAACCACATTGTAAAAGCCTCACGGCCCCTTCGTACAACATCTTTACGCAGATTACGGAGACTCTCGTATGACAGGGACTCTGTGACGATCTGAACCTCTGGCTCCCCTGCTGGTTGTGAGGGCCCTGCTTTCTGATCATTATTATCTAGGTGCTTTGTTTTCACCTTAGACTTTCTAGTTTCCACAGGGGCAACTGCTGCTGGCTGTGAGTGCCCTTGCAGTTCAGCTGGAGCCTGGAGAGATGTAACATTTGTGGGTTCCACTGCTGCACCATCAGGTTCTCCCTCTTTAAGGCAGAGGGAGAGTTTCTCAAGAGCTGGGGAAAGGTACTCCTTCAGCATTTGGCCCATCTCCTTCACTAGAAACCCCACACACTCTGGATGGTTCCTTTCTGAGGTGAGCTCTGGGGCAGAATCAGGCTCAGGGGCAACATCCTTAACCTCTGGGGCAGAATCCTTAGTCTCTGGGGCAGAATCCTTAGTCTCTGGGGCAGGGGCAGAGTCAGGCTCTGGGGCAGAATCCCTATTTCTTGGGGGACGTATCAGGGTTGTCATCCAAGTCAATCTCCCCTCATCTCGGAATGTTAAATAGAACAGGTTTACAAGGCCTATTAGCAATGTCAGCCACTGTATGATATCATTACTGCTTAGAAGAGATTTGAACCCCTCAAAAGCTGGTGGAGCAGACCCAAAAAACTGTGTAAGGGGTTGGGACAAAATTTTCCCTGGTGTCATATCCTCACAGTATGTACCATTATTAAAGTAGCCCCAAAAACATATAGTTAGAGGGTGATAGCTCTGAATCCATGTGCCCACCTTCCAGAGGAAGTTAAAAATCCATGAATTTCTCACGTTATCATCCCACAAAAGGAACTGGATAATAGTTACAGCAGCCTGAGTTATAGGACCCATGTTCAAGTAAGGGATTGCAAATGGGAGAGATAAAGCTGTGGCCACATGGAGCCCAAACCATGGTAAGCTGGACAACATGATGCCACCTAACACAAAACTGAGGTAACTCAAGAACTGTTATTCCTTTTTCACCCTTTTCTCTCAATGCCTGGCTAGCTCAGTTGGTAGAGCATATGACTCTCAATCTCAGGCTTGTGGGTTTGAACCCCATGTTGGGTGCCAAAATCTGTCCTGGTTTGAAAGACAGGTGTTTGCTAAGGAAAGCAGAAGCTTCCCTTTGGACTGAAAATAAAAAATGTGATTCTTCTGATTATTATAATTTTGGAATTAAGAGAGCTCTCAGGCAAAGATATGGGGGTAGGAATAACAGTTCTTTACTAGTATATCTAACAAGACAAACAAGAACAACAACAGCTATGAAATTACCCACAAACAGAACAGTAACTCAGTCCCAGTGTTTTTTGGCTGCAGGAACCTTTTCCCTGAGCTGCAGTTCCCGGTGCTGGGGGCGGGCGGGTCCCGCAGAGCTGCAGGAGGGCTGGGGGTGATGGCAGAGCTGTCCCAGGGGGAGAGAGAGATGGAGAGAGAGCTCTCCGCTCACGGTGTGGGTCCTGGTGCTCAGTAGAGTGCTGGATGGTGGTAGTTCACAGCGAGAAGACAGCCAGGCAGGGTCCGATGGTGGTTTCCCGACGCTGGGATGGGACACAGGCAGCGATCGTCCTTCTCGTCCGAACTCCGCGGGGGAAATGGGCCGAGGCCCAGCCTTCCGTTTCCTCTTCTGGCTGTTTGAATCTCGCGGGGCTTGCTTCTTCCCTCCCGTCCCCTCCCCCTTGTCACCAGGGCCCAGTCAACAGGTATCTTAGCATGACAATGGGGGAAATTCCACAGAGGGAAAAAGGGACAGAACCAACCCCCAACATCATGGAAAATATCTACGTTTTTTGCAGGGATAGAATACGACTCTGACTAGAATTCCTTGCTAAACCATAAATTATTTGCAGCTATTCTCCTTAAATCAGTAATAGATAGACCAAAGACTGGGCCAGCTACAGCATTGGAAAATCTTAATGCAAAATTGTCATGCTAATAGTCTACAACTTGAGCACAAGCCTTTATTCTGTCTACAAGATTCCTGAATGTGGAATCCAAATTGTCAGACCTAATCTGGACTGGTTAAAATGAATTTACACATGATAAGATCCTATGTGTCACAAGGTTAAATATGGCAGGAATAAGTAAAAACAGTCAGAGTCATTAGCTTAAACTGCAGGAAGCTAATTTAATTTAATCATAAAATTCTTTTTAGGAATAGATGAATGAGTAAAGGAGTTAAAAAGCTGTTTTCTTAATGACTATGGCTGTCTTCACCAGGGACAGGATTTTTCATCATTTATTGTAGTGAAATTTGTATTTATTATGTATGGAAACAAAAAAAGAAAACAAGAAGAGAGCATCAAACAGTCTAAAAGTTATTTTTTTCTGATCTCATCATAAAATCAAGTCCAGATAATATGCACACAATGAGAATTCTGAGTTAGCCATTAAGCTTTTTAATAAAAGCCAAGTGGTTTTTCTCCTACAAATTCAGAGCAAGTCTTAAATTCAAAGAAATTGCTAAATATTTCTTTTTCCACCAGAACATGGGTAGACATTATCAGATGTTGCCTACTACAGAAACTCTGTGGGAAAATTTGCTTCTATGAATTTTTAATTACCATAGATAAATATTTAATGGTTCTGGTTCAACTCTTAAAATAGGGAAAACACTCTTAAAATCATCACCATCATTCACTTTTGTAATAAAAGCTATGTCTCCCAAGTCACCATCCTTTTTCAGAGGGTTTCTGACTTAGGCATCTGCTGCCACATCACAGAAGGTAAGGGTAGCTGGGGTTCTTGTTAATGAATCCCTTGGGCTGGATTACAGTGAAACAACACTGAAAGTTCAGTGATATATATAGGGTTTATTTTGGAACAATTTGGAATGGAATGAGGTATGTAGCCATTTTGGTTATTGTTATCTATAGAAATTTAGCAATATAAAAGCATAAAAATAACACTTAACAAAATGTGCAAGGGAAAGGTAGAAAGAGAAAGAAAGAATAAAAGTAGAAAGCAATCACCACCTGTGGATCCAGTGAGAGACTTGGTTGTAGCAATTTATATGTCTGTCTTGATGGGTCAGGGGTTGGGGAATCCTGCTGATGCCTTGGAGAGGCTACCTAGAACAGAAGCTAGACAGAGTTAGAGGATAAAAGTTCCTATTTATTGAAAGGCCTTCAAAAGGTACTCCTTGGGCAGTGCAAGAGCCTTGCAGAGACTACACCCAAGATGAACAACAGTCACCAGTTTTTCAGATAGATTAAGTTTGGTCTATTCACATATCGGGGTTAATTGTCCAATTACAGCTTGAAGTAATTTATTCCAAGTTTGCCCCACCAATTCACTGTTGTTTACATTTTTCAGGGTCTGACTGAGACAGTAAGGTGTCCTTGAGTTTCAGACCTAGAGAAAAATAGTTTTCTCTGAATAAAATGGGAGAACAGGAGATGACAGGCTATGGAGTTTTAGAGTTACACACTAAAGCAATACTGACCCTGAAAATGTAAAAGCTAAAACTTAAGGTGTCACTGTGAAACACAAAATTCAGTGGGTTAATATATATTCAGGTTCAGGTAGGAGCCCTCTTCCAAGTGTGGGGCAGAATTTTGCACTGGCTGATGCAACACTGTGGATCATGTGCAGTCCTCTGTTAGAAGGCCCTAGAAATAGGTCTGGAGGTTTATTGGAGGTCTTTGATGGCTTATGACACCTTCTAAGACATGACAGCTGCCTCTCACTCAGTGTAGTTGAGCCAGTTATGCCCCACCATGAGGGATTAATATCTTCAGGCCTACGTGTGAATGTCCTGGTGCTTCTCGGTGTGGAGTTTTCACACCTGAGCCAGTTACATCATATCAGAAGGGATGAATAATGTGATTGTTCCTGGGGCAGGGATTTACAATTGAACCAGGTACATAAAGGAGGACATTGGCATGATAAAAAACACTATCCCACCTTGCAGAATCTGCTTCTTATTGGCCTTCCTCCTTACCTGACTCAAAACCTAGCCTGTAGCCTCCAATAGTGGGTGCTCGCCCCCTGTACACCTGGGCTGTTCCCTTGCACATCAGGAGCAAAGCACCTGCTGATTTTGCAAATGGATGACTGAGTCATTACCCATTAACATTTCAGTCTCTCACAGCAGCATGTCTAGGCAGAGTCTTTTTTCAAGTTAAAATACCAAATTGTACTTTTTAGAAAATTATCAAGGACTGAAGGAATACAGAACCTCAGTTGACACTGATTTCAAGGGAACAATGACAATCTACAAGAGCAAAGAATGACATTAAAAATGAATCGGTAATGTCACTACTATTAGTCAATTAACACATCAAATACTAATGTCTGATCTATCCCCCTCTGTAAATAGACTTCAGCTTTCCAAGGTTAACAGTTTTACTGTCTACAAGAGCACTCAGTTTTCATGCGACAAATTTTAAAGAAAAAAAGAAGTCTAAATTTAAAGTTTTGTAGCAATATTACCTCAAATGTGAAAGTTTGCATCATTTTCTTTAGTGTAACTGGGCAAATAAAAACCTGCTATGGCTTCAAAGCCATAATATTTATCATGCTTCCATTTTTCTCACCCTAAAGCTTCTCCATGTAATAGATTTCCAGGTTCTTGTGCTTGTAACAACTGCAATATCTCGTTATTTTTAAAAGGTTCCTAATAGCAAGAGCTATTAAGATGTTTGAGTAGGAGATGTTATTGTTTGATAAATATCCTGAGAGCTTGCAGTGACTGTCCTAACAGTGAGCTGTTTTCTGAGAACCATATTTTTTAATTATCTGAAGGGTAAGGAAAATAAATATATTTTATGTCTGTCCTATATTTGCAATGTATGGCTGCTAAAGCCTTGAGGATAGATATGTTCCAAACACACTATTATTAAACATGTTCTTGAACAAATATTTTTGAGCAGTGAATACATTCTACTGCATTTCTTAAAAAAACCCCTCAGCTTACTTTACTTTAGCAACAGATTTTGTTTTAACTATCATAAAGCTGTTCATGTGGAGTGACACTTCATGTACTACAGACTAAAGATAATACGAATCAACCTAATTGTTTATTGAACATTTTGGAGATACAAAGAGGTTTTTATGTATTTCTAGGATATATGGAATCTTGATTGGTTAACTGCTCCCTGGTGGGTTTAGTAACACACTAGAGCTCTGTGTTGAGGTAGTTGGTTGCAGTCTAAATATGAAGGAAGTCCCCATGCAGTGCCTGACCTGCTTCTATCTACACCCCACAGTACTTAACACTAATATATGGAGCATGGGAATGGTGCATTTTGAGGGACAGGATGTAACTTGGGGCTGGGGGAAAGAGAGCACAGTGCTGAAACAACACAATTGCAAGTTTGAGTGTTAAAGGGGAACAGAGAGAGGCAGATAAGTTTTACGAAAAGACAGAAGAAGATCAAATAGTTGCAAAATTATTTTTGGGGACCTGCCTACAGTTTTCTTTTCACTGCTGATGCTTTGTGATTTTGCAGTTATTTGCGATGTGAAGATACATTAAGAAAAATAATAAAAAAAATACCTATTGCAGGGAATATTATGAAATTTCACAGAATGGAAGGTGTATTCATTGGCTCTATAAAGGTAAGAGACATCTAGGAAGAAAGTGAATAATATTTGAAGGATTTTTATATCTAAGTCTTGGAGAAATTATTTAGAGTCTTTTGCAGGAATTGGGAGGAGGAAAGGAATCTGAACAACTGAATTGGAAAAAAAACCTTAAAGAATCTACCACTAAGTACACTGACAGTAGTCTCTGAACTGAAGAACAGTTTTATGAAATTTAATAGAAGTCAATTACTTTTGAAGTTAGACAAAAACCAGGCAAAACTATTAGAGAGATGCAGGACTGATAATGTCAGAAAGGGCCTCTTTATGTATGTTTGTATGAAGAGCTTTCATCATTTTCAGTAGGCTTGGATTGAGAAACATTTACCAGGAAACAAAGGTCTGAAAAGAGGAAAAATATGTGTTGAGTAGGGGGGCAAGTGTACAGGCTCATGGACAACATCCAGCAACTAGGAGTCCTGCTGGATATTCAAGAATCAATGAAGTCAGGACAGGAAGAGTTTCAGTCAGTAGAAGGCCACTAAAACACACCTGACATCAAGAAAAGGTCATGTAAGTCAAGCCACATCCAAGAACTGCAGTAGCACTTGTGCAGAAGAAGACTACAGAAGTACAAAAACACCTAATGAAATAAACATCACTCTGAAGAATTGCCCAAACTCCTGCTTAAAAACCAAATGACATTAGTATATCCCCGTGCTCCTGAGGAAACAGCTGGTCTTTGTCCCTAGCTGCAGCTCCAGCTGGGTAACTACAAGGGGAGGTGAGAAAGAGTGAGTGAGTGAGTGAGTGAGTGAGTGAGTGAGTGAGTGAGTGAGTGAGTGACTGACTGACTGACTGACTGACTGACTGACTGACTGACTGACTGACTGACTATACTGTGTGAATACTTACCTTTTGTTAATAATAACAGTTTGATTGCATTAATAATAACTATTTAAGGAATAAAATGCTTCATGTAAAGTCTTCAGATGTTGTGAAGTGTATCTCCCCTTGACTCAATCCTCCACTACAAAAACCCCAATTTATAATCCTTCCACTACAAAGAAAAATAAGATATTTATACAGTGTATTTGCAGCAAAAGAACAGTTCAGTGAAAAGTGGAAAAAGAAGGCTTCACAGTGATAATTCAATTAACATAAATTCATTTTAAATATATCTAGCATTTCAAATACACTGCCTTCAATCCTTCTGATGTCATTAAGTTGAAGAACATTATTACATCTTTGGTACTCAACATCCAGGGAGACAATGTTGGCCACCTGACAAACATATTCATCTGGCTTGGCTCCCAAAACTAACCCCAGGCCTCCAAGCATTAGTGCAAAATAGTATAGGCTTTGCATATTTACAATTTGCAGAAAGAGAAGGAAACAAAAAACTTATATCTCTTCTGTAAAAAAGATTTAATGAAAATATTTGGACACATATAATCATACCATGTTTCTTTCAAGCCACAAAGAAAATCAGAACCAACAATTCATATTCTTCTCTGAGTTTCTGCATTCAGAGAGTTTAAAGAAATTATTGCCTTCTGATTTAACTCATATGGAAAGGATCATTTCCTTTATGAGCAGAAGTTTCATAAAGGCAGCAAATAGACAAGCATCATATAATGGACTCTGCTAAAGTACCATTTTTATTGTGCTTTCTCCAAGTAAACATTTTTGGAATTCAAGTCAGATATTTTGGTACTAAAAAATGTAGATTTACTGCTTAGTTTGTCTTTATATTTTCAATAATGCATATTAAAACTCTTTGAGGAAGACAAAATAATAAAAAGTAGTAAGTAAATATATGATGAATTAAAGTGGACAGGGAAAAGGTTGTTGTTGACAGCATATTAAAATGAGATATTTTACATTTTATCATTCCTGTATCTGATTTGTTTCTTTATATATTTTCAAGGTGATTTTATTTATTTATCTCTTCTGGTTTGCATTTTACTAGAGAAGATTTTGCATGTTGTGACTGAAAATTCTTTCCTATATTTTTTCCCTTTCTGGTAGGCGTTGACCTCTTCTCCCAGGCAACTAGAAACAAGACAAGAGGACATAGCCTCAAGCTACACCAGGGGAGGTTCAGGTTGGACATCAGAAGGAATTTCTTTATGGAAAGGGTTGTTAAACATTGGCTTAGACTGCCCAGGGAGGTGGTGGATACACCATCCCTGGAGGTTGACAGAAAGACGGAACATGGTACTTTGTGCCATGATCTTGATGTGGTGGTGTTTGGTTAAAGATTGGACTTGAGGTCTTAGAGGTGTCTTCCATTCTAAATGATTCTGTGATTCTGTGATTCTTTTATGTTGTGTGTAAGATTTTTCCCTTCCTTGCATGGTTATACTACTTCTATTATACTATACTTTCTCAGTGTTCTTTACTTTTCCTGGGCCTTTATTTGTGGAGATTAGGAACTGGAAGAAATACAGCATAAGAATTCCCATTTATTATTTCTTTTACTTGCTGTATTTATTCAGTTCTAGAACTAATTTTAGTTCTGTGTAAAGTGCATAGTAATGTAGATGTGAGCAGCATAGAATCTACTTATTTTCCTTTATCAACACCAGAAGAATACATCATGGCAAGAGATAGTAAAATAATTCCAAGTCCCAACACATGGCATTTTTTCCTTTTTTTTTCTTTTCTTTTTAGTTTATTTACTTTTAACAAAAATGTAATATAAAAGGAAAAAATAACCTCACAAAAAATACAAGTTTCTGTACAGTTTAGATTTTAGTACAATCTTAAAAGCTGGATTTGGGGGATAAGCCCTGAATTTAGTGGTTCCTGAGATTCTTTTTTACTTTTTAAAATCTTTTTTATTATTATTATTTTTTAACAATTGCAGGTCAATCAAAATGAGATTCCTGTCTCTAAATGCTTTGCTTTGTCATCAATTCAGAAGACATAGATATTATCTATATTAATATCTAGATTAATTAATTAAACTAATTCAAAGACTGAGGAAAAACTTTATAGATAAAAATTATGTTTTCAGATGACTTAAAAGAATATGTTGAAAGAATTTCACTGAAGTATTTCTGTTTTCTTTTGAGTATTGTTTCTGTACTTTTTTTGATGCTATAGAATTACAGACAGACTGAATAATTCAGTCTGGAAGAGACTCTTGCCCAACCTCCTGCTCAAAGTAAGCTCAGCTTTGGAATCACTAGGCTGAATATACTCATAGCTTCCCCTTTCCTCCATAATGGCCATGAGGCCTTAAGGCCCTTAATTCTTACAGCCCATAACTCATATTTCAATTAAAACAATTTGAAATTAAAATTATTATTTCTCTGAGATAAAGGGTCGCTTTTACATCTTCTAATCTTGCATGGCCTCGGTGCAGCAACCTTGATATACAATGCCATAAGCTGATATTTAAGCAGTGTTCATTCATGAAACACTTATTTAAATTCCTCTGTAATAATCATTTAGCTTGCCAAAGTCTTATACAATGTCATATATTTTTAGGCCACTGACACAAAATTCCCTTGTACCACAGAAAAAAAAAAAGTATGACACTGAGCATACAAGTTTCTCAAACAACTGGCCTTTGCAGCTTTATAAAAAGCATAACCTCTGCAAGCAATCCTAAGGATCAAGGAATGTTCCCTTTGTACAAGGTTTTTATTAATGTCTTATGACCGAGTACTGATTCGTAATGAACTGCATGTACTGAAGCAGAACCTCAAAAACAACACAGAGAGTTTTCTGTTCCTATGCCTTTGGATACTTTAACACAGCTTCTGGTCAGAGCTCTGGCTCGCAGTTTGAATAAAAGATAAAATTCATAGGGACCTGCAACAACTAAGATTTTTATGTATGAATGTGAGCACAATACTGTCTTACCCACATATTATCAGCATATAGCTTGTATCTGTCTTGGCACAAAATGAAATGAACACTACAATCACTTGGCACTAGAAATTACTAGAAACTGCAACATGAGATGAATTCCACTGAGGCCAGAGTGGTGCAAATTTTAAGCTACTCCTTAAAATAGCCTGACCGCAAGTCAAACAGGAATGATGATTAGATTTACTGATTGTCGTAAAGGTATTCACAGCTTTCCAGGAATATGCTGCGTGCTACTGTGCTGCATCTCGAGCCATCCTCACTACAGAAACAAAAAGAGAAACATTTCAGGGAGGAACTAGGAGACTGGTTCTTTTAATTGCTGCATAAATTTCAATTTTCCTATCTCCCAAGTCTTAACAGTGAGGCTTTCAGTCTCAATGTGTAATCCATACTGGCATATAGACTCACATCACTAGTGAATGATGGATTTACCACTCCCATTTCTTTAAAGAAGCACAGTGTTGCATGGGAATCACCAAACAAAACATGCATTGGACAGTCTGTGAGAGACCTTTAATGTAAATTTTCCTGGTTGGCAGAAATGAGGACTTATATGAAGCCAAATTAGAAATATTTTGTCAGCCTTTAAACCAGATGTACATGCCCCACACAGCCACAAAACCCTAGGGTCCAATGTACAGAGAGTTGACAAGAAAAGGAAGCTTTCTTCAGTAGAACTGAATCACTAGAAAAAAAAAATAAACAAAGACTACAGAATTAATAGGAGCCATGGTTTCAAAGCTTTAGATATACAAGCCAGAAAATGACAGCCTCTCCCTGTTCTTGTCTGTAATAACTCAAGTAGGTTAGAGCATGGTGGTAAAAACACCAAGGTTGCAGGTTTGATCCCTTTGTGGGTCATTCACTGAAGTTTGCCTTGATGATCCTGGTGGGTCCCTTCCATCTCAGAATATTCTCTGATTCTGTGAAATACATAAACTTTTTCTCTTCTAATGCTTTCCACTGTGCATTACTGTAAGCTGTAGAAAACTGACTCCTCAGTAAATCCTATATACACAACAACCTGAAGAAATTCCACTCTAGCTAAGTGTAAAAGGTGATGTTTTCAAGTACTGGATAAGCCACTCACACAAAAGAGCTCTACAGAACAATCAACAAGAAGAAATAAAGCAGCTAGGGTCAGAGTTTATGTACTCCTTTTTTTAGTCCCCTCTCACCATAATGAGTGCGCAATAGTTCTAGCTCAGTTAACCTTGTCTTATTTTAGCTAGACTTTATTTGATCCAAAAATACAGTGACTTTTCTTCAGAGATGACATAAAGCCCTGTGACCTAGCTGTGAGAAAGCGAAGAGCAGAAACATGACAGTACTACATTATTTCTGAAAGCACAAAGAAATAGCAGTGTGTGCCTGGAGACATTTGTGTGGAAGTTCAGTGTGCATGAGCCACTCATGACCTTGGGCTCCAACTGTAGGCACTTATTACATGGAGAGGTACCTCCTCCCAGGTGCTCTTCTACAGCCACCCTCCCTCCCACCACGGCTGGGCTGCCATAGCAATTGTCTAATTCCTTCTTTTGAAGACTCAGACTTCTTACCCTGTGGGTGCTCCATACTCTTTCCTCATCCTGGTCTCAGGTGTGCTACCTCCTCCACACATTCTGACACTCATTTCTACTACCTTTTGAATGTGGGTCCTTTTTCACCTGAAAATCCTGAAGAGGTAAAACACATCTCACATGCAAATTCTATTGTTTTGTTGGGGTTTTTTTCCATATTCTGAAAGAGCTCACAAAAAATTATAATCTCATATTTTTCTAAACCTATAAAATATAGCTTGCTTTTGGCCTACCACAGTGCTCATCATTCCGCCAAGCAGGCTTTAAATTACTTAATTGATATTAATAAATACACATTTAAGCAGACTTATAGTATGCCATTTTATTTTATCTTATCCACAGTATCATCTTGTACCTCACCTGTGCAGATTAGTATTTTTGGCTTTCAGTCATATGGATTCCTCAAGAGACAGGCATGGAACCAAATAACATCAATTTTTCATCACATGCAATTACCACACCTCTAAAAGCCACACCACTACCCTATTAAAGCCACTTGTAAACTTTGCACACAAATACATAAGCTTAGAGAAGGAAGTTTCCAGATCTCCATGGAGTAACCATGAAACTGGAAAAGTACCTTGTACTGATACTGTGCTCTGTGGAGTTTCTAAATTTGGAACCAAGTTTGAATTAGAATTTGAAATGAGTTTAAGATGTAATAAGTACTTGTGAATAATTTTATAAGTTGGGGTTGCTGTGATCAAAGTATCTCCTAGCTTTATACTTCATCATATTCAGGAATGGATACTGGTGTATAATTCCACATTATATAGACTTTCAGCTGCAAAGCATGATAATTTATGAGTAAATTTTGCTGTACTTCCACTTTTATTATTCAGAAGCAGAGGATAAAAAGACACTAATTATTTTTGGTTTTGTATGAGACATGCTTTAAACTGAAAAGTGCAAAAGTAGAAAGTACTCAAAATATATAGCAAACTTAAAGCAAGCTGTTCTTCATAATGATTTATTCTTTTGACAGAAGTTTACAGTGACTGTGTACAATTAAGAACAAAATATCACAGTGGCACTTCTGAAACATGTGGAAAGCCTTTTGCTGCTATAAAGGCTGCTGAATATTTCAGAGGAAAAAATCCCTACAAATTATTTAATATGGGTAATGTACGCAACTATTGCCCAAAGAACAAGAAAATTTACTAATCTAAGAGTAGCCCAAAAAAAAAAGTTTTTTTCTTACTCCTTCCCTTCCAAAAAACAAGCAAAAAGGAAAGGTCAGGTTGCAGCACTATGTTGATCAACAATGGTGATAAATACAAGTTATTACTATAACCAACGGATCTAATTTTTTTCCTAGAAATCATGAGCTACATATCAATTTAAGTGCACAATGGACACTGAGAAGAAACCACGAAGTTTAAAAAGTATTGGTAGACTTTCTAATACTGAGGACTTTATCTATATTTTAAACCATGCAAAGGTCAAATTCTCCAGGCTAAAAGCAAACCCTTTAAAAACACACAGATAGGGAGATAACTAATGTCTATTTAATATGTCAATATTTCCTAAACTTAACAAATGGACCTTTAAAACTCCATTCTGAAAATTCTGGTAGATAATAAAGCTGCTGAATAAAGTAACTGAATAATCCACGTATAACTTCATTGCAGTTTTGACTTTGAAAAACACAATTTGCAAACATACTTTTAAAATTCCTCAACAAATACTGATGGAATGATAGTTTTACAAACTCTGTCTGTGAGCAGAGAATTTGTGTTATATTTTTTTGTTATATCAAAGATGCATAACTATAAGGAACATCCTGTTCCTGTCCACCACTCTTATTTTTGAAACAGAACTGTATTTAACTATGGCACGACTCTTTGATAGAATGCATGTTTCTACATCAGCTTAATAAAAAAATACAAGCAGAAAAATGTATGCCCCAAATGTTATAAGCACCTAATCCTGAGCGCTATCCTAATGAAAATATGAAACAATTGATTTCAAAACCATGTAAAAGCATATAAACATGATACTCTTGAATGGAAAATGCTCTTGTATATTAAAATAAATGAAAATTGGTTTAGATATTTTGGAGCCACAAACCCACTCCTGTTAGTAGCTCATTAAATCTCTTTAGAATGGCTATTTTTAACTCATACCAAACAGCCGGTGAAAGATTGAAATATGGCGTGGCCCAAAACAGAGTTTTTCCTTTCTTTCATGATTAAATTGCTATTGAATTTAAAATGCCACAGGTCTGAGTATTCTCATCTTATATACCATTTGTTTGCTTTCAGGCACTCAGAGTATTTAGCTACCCATGAAAAAATGTCAAGAGAAGTAAAATAATATTGTTTCACTTTCAAATCAATGCACTGTCTTTTGCAAGTCCACCATTCCAAATCCCACTGGAAAGACCCTTCTTACCCCTAAGAGGCTGGAAAGACATGTATAAACTTTTCACAGTATTTGGTCTGGCCTACTTCTCTTTTATTTTTCAGAAGTCAATTGTGCTAGTTTAGCAGTCTGTAGTGAAGCTTGGCTCCTGAGT